>NC_088399.1:46135585-46797252 GCF_034236695.1 Oncorhynchus nerka
GCCCATGCAAAATGCATCATCACCATTTAGTTTTTAGTTGCTGGTCCAAAATTCCTCTAAGGCATATTGTATGAGATGTTTGATGTTGCGTTCATATATTTGGCAAGCGTGGTAAGGAGTACAGAGGCAGCTCATCCTAGAGCGATGTGTTCAATTTGTCCTGATGGTCGCGCTGTGGGGCCAGTGTGTGTGTGTTTATGAGTAGTCTAGAGGAAAAAGAAACACACACTTATTTAGGCGAGGTGCTGTCTAGCAGAGTGGAAAACTTAAAATAAAGGAGAGCCTCTCACTCTATGAGCCCAGATGCAAAAATGTAATGTCCAACGTTTCGACAGGCAAGCTGTCTTCATCAGGGTAATGAGTAGTGTTTATGAGTAGTACCTGAAGATGTGCATCAGGGGTATTGATAGTGTTTCACGATTAAAACATTTCACAAACATAAATATGAATGTACAGTGCATGTGGAAGGTATTCAGACCCCTTCACTTTTTCCACATTTTGTTACGTTACAGCCTTACTCTAAAATGGATCAAATAAAATAAATCCTCAACAATCTACACACGATACTCCATAATGACAAAGCAAAAGCTATTTAAAAAAAATCTTTGCAAATGTATTAAAAATTTTAAAAAACAGACACCTTATTTACATAAGTATTCAGACCCATTGCTATGAGTATCGAAATTAAGCTCAGGTGCATCCTGTTTCCATTGATCATCCTTGAGCTGTTTCTACAACTTCATTGAGTCCACCCTTGGTAAATTAAATTTTTTGGACATGATTTGTAAAGGCACACACCTGTCTATATAAGGTCCAACAGTTGACAGTGCATGTCAGAACAAAGAAAAAGCCATGAGGTCGAAGGAATTGTCCGCAGAGGGGTTGGGTTAAATGCAGAAGAAACATTTCAGTTGAAGGCATTCAGTTTTACAACTGACTAGGTATCCCCCTTTCCCCTTAGTGCTCCGAGACATGATTGTATCGAAGCACAGGTCTGGGGAAGGTAACCAAAAACTTTCTGCAGCATTGAAGGTCCCCAAAAACGCAGTGGCCTCCATCGTTCTTAAATGGAAGAAGTTTGGAACCACCAAGACTCTGACTAGAGCTGGCCACCTGGCCAAACTGAGAAATCGGGGGAGAAGGGCCTTCGAAGAAAAACCAAGAACCCAAAGGTCACTCTGACAAAGCTTCAGAGTTCCTCTGTGGAGATGGGAGAACCTTGCAGAAGGACAACCATCTCTGCAGTACTCCACCAATCAGGCATTTTTCGTAGAGTGGCCAGACAGAAGCCACTCCTCAGTAAAAGGCACATGACAGCCTGCTTGGAGTTTGCTAAAAGGCACATAAAGGTCTCTCAGACCATGAGAACAAGATTCTAAGATCTGATGAAACCAAGATTTAACTCTTTGGCCTGAATGCCAAGCGTCACGTCTGGAGGAAACCAGGCACAATAACATCCCTACGCTGAAGCATTGTGGTCGCAGCATCATGTTGTGGGTGTGTTCTTCAGCGGCAGGGAGTGGGAGACCAGTCAGGGGAAAGGTGAACAAAGCAAAATATAGAGAGAACCCCGTCAACACTGCTTGCAGGTTTAATTATTATAATTATTCCTTTTGTTCCGTAAGGCAACATTAAAAGGCAAATTCCTGGTGAGGCCTAGGAGGGTGGGACCTTGTATGATGGTAAAAGGCCATTGGCCACACCCTCACACGTAATGCCATGCAAATTGGCCACATGGTGGTGCTATAACAATAAATGTAACAGACACGTGCCATGACACGATGACGCTATAACAAGCACATGTTGCTATCTCTATATGTTTATATCCCTTGATCTGTTTGACTTCGAATGATGATATTTGGCACACATGCTAAGGGCTATGAGTCTAGCTAATCTGTAAAGTATGGTTAAGTTTAGCCGTTGGAGGCTGTTGGACAGGAACAATCATTAATGCAAGCACATTGGCTTATTGTGGGCATATTGTTTGAGCAAGAGGCTTGGAAAATATTTTTTGAATATGTGCATCCGTAGACGCCATGTACCAAATGTGGCACTGATCAGTCGAGCGGTTCTGGAGAAGAAGACATTTAAAGTAGTCTATATCATAAATAATTGTCTAAAATATTGTATGATCTGTTTAATTTTTAGTTGTGATATTTGGCAGGCATGGTAAGGAGTACAGAAGTAGTGCATCCTTGGGCAATATGTCAAATTTGTGCTGATGGTGGCACAGTGGGCCCACTGCTTGCAGCTTTCATTTTCCTTGCATTTCCCTCCTACTCCCAGGGCAGGCCAGGAGAGAGAGGGTCTGATGGAGTACCTGGCCTTCCAGGAGCAGAGGTAACCACTTATGCATGCACAAAGGCATGTACACACACACACACAAGTACACACAACAACAACATAAATATGTTCCCTTTTCTCTCTAAATCACAGGGTTTCCCTGGAGACATGGGGCCTCCTGGAGAGAATGGCTTAGAAGGCCCAAATGTGAGTAAATCATTTTTGTTCTTTTTTGGATCTGTTGAATGTTGGTATGACCCACGTGAAAAAATACTAATGCATACTATGGTATAAATACTGTAGTATTACTGTATTTATATACTATAATATTTACTTTAGTGTTTTTGCAGACTTTACTGAAGCCTAGTATTGTTTTTGCAAACATTTTGCAAACAGTTTACTAAAGTACAAATACTGCAGTATTACCATAGTTAAAAAACAGTAATAGTATTTTAGTCATAACTGTAGTATTTACTATTGCTTCTACACCTGCATTGCTTGCTGTTTGGGGTTTTAGGCTGGGTTTCTGTACAGCACTTTGAGATATCAGCTGATGTACGAAGGGCTATATAAATAAATTTGATTTGATTTATTGTGTTTTATTATTTTTGACATAGAAGTGGGGGCTTCCACAAATACTAAAAGAGCAAACTTTCCATAACCTGTTAGTAGGTAGGACTGCAGTCTGAACAGCTTGTTCAGCGCTTCTGCTCTTTTCTGTAACCTGTATGGAACACAATATATGTTCTATACTCAAGGTTGGGTAGGTTACTTTCTAAATGTAATTCGTTACAGTTAGTAGTTGCCTGTCCACAATTGTAATCAGTAAGGTAACTTTTGGATTACCCAAACTCAATAACATAATCTGATTACATTCAAAAACTTTTAGATTACTTTCCCATTAAGAGGCATTAGAAGACAACAATTTGTGTTACCAATTGAACAACATCTTTTGCAAGATTAAATCATTGTTAAAGTTTACGTAGCTGGCCATTTATGGATGTTACATTTTACTTTATGGTTTGTTTATGTATGCTTCTTCTAACCCATTGCTTTCTACTTCATATAATAATAATATGTTTAAATTATATCTTTACATTAATATATGTAATTTATAAATCCAAAAATGGATGTAGAAACTCCAGATTACTCCTGGAGATCAAAAGTCTGCAAGTTGGAGCATGTGTCCATTAGGCCTATGGATATATATTTTTTATCAGCACGAATTCGATGGAGCAATAAAAGACCCACTTTTATTCCATAGGCTGGGATCTGCACCATGCAGCTGTTGCAAGAGTGCATTTTCACTGGCTGTCCACTGGTTTCAAAAGAATGATTGATAGGCAGCTTAAACTTCTTGAATTCAACGCTTATTGGGTTCAAATACACATTTAGACTTGTGAACAGCCATAAACAACAACCCCATTCCTTAAGGCGCAAATAGCTAAATGAGAGAGCAGCAGTGTGATTCACATCAATGCGCTATGTAGATATCAATAATAAGTAATTTCCTTATTGCCATAGATGTTTGATACTCTTTGGATGCCGACAGCAGTCGCACCATTGGAAGACATATTCCTGACTGCTCATAGCGTGGAACTGAGAAAAATTACTTTTATTTACTTTGGTTTCACAGTAACTTTATGCAGTTACTGCTAACATGACCCCGATGTTCTCCAAAACACAATACAATAGAGGCAGGATACTTGTCCATGTGATTAAGTATGTATTTAATGTAACTCATTTTCGACCTAAATAGCAGTTACTGCCTTTTTGCTTGGTAGAGCAATACAGTTATCTACAGTTTATTACAGAATTGCATTTTTTATATGTACTTTTAACTGACTAAAACCAAATTGAAACGGTCTAGAAATTGTAATGGGCCTACATTTATACAATTTACTGAATGTGTCCAGCTCGCTAATAATCACCGAAAGTAAAGCTAGATAGTCAGGAAGTATGGAAAATTCCAATAATGTTGGATATTTTACTTTTTTACTTTTTATTTAACTAGGCAAGTCAGTTAAGAACAAATTATTATTTTCAATGACGGCCTAGGAACAGTGAGAACTGCCTTGTTCAGGGGCAGATTTTTACCTTTTAAGCTCGGGGATTCAATCTTGCAACCTTTCGGTAACAAGTCCAACGCTCTAACCACTAGGCTACCTGCCGCCCCAGGATAGAGGATTATATTACGCAAATGTTTATGCCGAGGAAATATAACACATTTTCAGTGCGGCCCGACGAACCTTGTTGAAGACCAAATGCGGCCTCCAGGGCGAAATTAGTTTGACACCCCTGTTCTATAGTAAGAACTACACGATCAACGTATAGTAAGAACAACACGATTGGATACTACAGTGTGTAGTATAGTATACTACAAAATACAATACTAAGTAGTAGTAGACATGATCGAGGGATACTACAGTGTGGAGTATAGTATCTACCATATGCTACAGAAATCTATAGAATTCTTGAGTAAGTACTGTAGTATTCTATAGTATTCTTTCATGGGGGGAGACACAGTGGGTGATGAGCATGAAGAAAGTGCCTGCTTTTGGTTGTGATACTGCACATTCTGCCTTTGTAAAATGTTTTGTAATGTCCTGCAGGGAAAGCCAGGTGTGAGGGGGTTGCCTGGTCCTAGAGGGGTGCCCGGGCTAGAGGTATGATATGATACAGCAGCTTGTTTTATGTCAGGGGTGGACAACCCCAGTCCATGAGTTCTACTGTTCCAGTGGTTTTTATTGCTCTCTGTGGTGCTCTCTGACCCTGTTGCTGATTGGCTTGGGTCATGTTCAGTAGTCACAAAACGCTGCAAGGACTGGAGTTGTGCAAAACTGCTCCTGAAACAACCGTGAGGACAACCAGCTCCATATACATGTTGTGTCCTATTTATAATGCACTTCTTTTCACCAAGGACATATGTCACAAGTAATGCACTATGTAGAGAATATTGTCCCATTTGGGTTGCAGCCACAGTGTTTCATTTTAATAAAAGATAAATGCTAATGCCATTATCACTGTTTTCAGGGAGATGAGGGCCCACTTGGACCACTGGGTCTGACAGGAGTGGAGGTGAGTGGTAATTGGATGAAGATGGGAAAGGGGAAGTGAAGATAGCAGGGATCATTGTGGCTGCCTGTTTTAATTTTAACTGAGCTTTTTATCTCAGCATAGCTCCTGTAACTCACACTCACTTCTCACTACGCTATGGAATAAATATGTGCATGTGCCTTCGGAAAGTATTCAGACCCCTTGACTTTTTCCACATTTGTGACCCGTTTCAGGAAACTAGACATATGTCGCTGGTCACTACTTGACAGGAAAGCCGTTTGAACGTTAACTTTTATTTATATCTAAATGCGTTTTTTGGCAGAAATGCCTTCTCGAACATTTGAACTTTCATGTGCCTTAAAACTTGTTAAGGATAGGGGGCAGTATTTCCCCTTTGGATGAATTGCGTGCCCATAGTGAACTGCATCAAAATCTGTCCTAAATTGCTAATATATGCATATTATTATTATTTGAAGCTTCTAAAACCGTTTGAATTATGTCTGTGAGTATAACAGAACTCACAGGTCAGGCAATCTTCCAAACTAGTTTTGGAATCCTGAAAGTTGGGGCAACTTTGACGTCATCGCCCCCTCCCTTCCCAACAAGTTATGGACCGGGAAACACTTCCTATGTCTTCCACTAGATGTCCTCATTCAGTAGAAAGTGTAATGGAACATTTGCTGTGAACTTTGACCTAATGGGAAGGAAAGTGCTACAGTGTCGCAAAAGATTCATGTGCTTGAAGGCGCGTATGCGTTTGGAGTGCTTCGTCTGTTCCAATCAGCCCGAGATGAACTAGGATTGCCCGGTTGGAATGCTATTAGTTTTGTACGTTTATAACATCCTGAAGATTGATTCTGCACTTAGTTTGACTAGTTTCATCGACCTGTAATATGTAATTTGGAAGTTTTGATGCAAAATTATCCTGGACCAGAAGTCATATTTTGGGCATTTGAGCTGAAAGTGGTAGCAGATGCTGCTACATGGACAATAGAATTGAACATTATGAAACAAAACAATTTATTGTTGAAGTAGGACTCCTTGCACTACATTCTGATCGAAGACCATCAAAGGTAAGGGAATATTTATGTTGTAATTTTGTATTTCTGTTGACTCCAACATAGCGGAGAAATATTGTTACGTCTGAGCGCTGTCTCAGATTATTGCAATGTTAGGCTTTTTCTGTAACGTAAAAAAAAAATGTGACACAGCGGTTGCATTAAGAAACAGTGTATCTTTTTAATTTTATGTAGAACATGTATCTTTAGTCAAAGTTTATGATGAGTATTTCTGTTATCTGGCGTAGCTTTCTATAATTCCTCCGGACATTTTGGAGAATTTTCTGAACATGGCGTCAATGTAAACCGAGATTCATGGATATAAAATGCATATGCTTTCTGGCTGATGTCTTGAGATGTTGCTTCAATATAGCCACATAATTTTCCTGCCTCATGATGCCATCTATTTTGTGAAGTGCACCAGTCCTCCTGCAGCAAAGCACCCCCACAACATGATGCTGCCACTCCCGTGCTTCACGGTTGGGATGGTGTTCTTTGGCTTGCAAGCCTCTCCCTTTTTCCTCCAAACATAATGATGGTCATTATGGCCAAACCATTTCTATTTTTGTTTCATCAGACCAGAGGACATTTCTCCAAAAAGTACGATCTTTGTCCCCATGTGCTGTTGCAAACCGTAGTCTGGCTTTTTTTTATGGCAGTTTTGGAGCAGTGGTTTCTTCCTTGCTGAGCGGCCTTTCAGGTTATGTCGATATAGGACTTGTTTTAACTGTGGCTGTAGTTACTTTTGTACCTGTTTCCTCCAACATCTTCACAAGGTCCTTTGCTGTAGTTCTGGAATTGATTTGCACTTTTCACACCAAAGTACTTCCATCTCTAGGAGACAGAACGCGTCTCCTTTCTGAGCGGTATGACGGCTGCGTAGTCCCATGGTGTTTATATTGGGTACTATTGTTTGTACAAATAAACATGGTACCTTCAGGTGTTTGGAAATTGCTCCCAAGGATGAACCAGACTTATGGAGGTCTACAATTATTTTTCTGGGTTTCCCATGATGTCAAGCAAAGTGGCACCGAGTTTGAAGGTAGGCCTTGAAATACATCTAATTGACTCAAATGATGTCAATTAGCCTATCAGGAGCTTCTAAAGCCATTACATCATTTTCTGGAATTTTCAAAGCTGTTTAAAGGCACTGTCAACTTAGTGTATGTAGACTTCTGACCCACTTGAATTGTGATACAGTGAAATAATCTGTCTGTAAACAATTGTTGGAAAAATTACTTGTGTCATGCACAAAGTAGATGTCCTCACCGACCTGCCAAAACTATAGTTTATCAATACATTTGTGGAGTGGTTTAAAAACGGGTTCAATGACTCCAACCTAAGTGTATGTAAACTTCCGATTTCAACTATCTATTACATTAATAAACAGTGGTCTTATTAATCATTACCTCTTATCATATCATCATTCTAAACAGTCGAAACCTCATGCATCTGCAAAAAATCCAACCTTACTTTTGATTCAGTACTACACAAACTGGTTCAATAATTTATTTACTAGCTAACTAAATGGGAAAACAGGATAACATACACACTTAATACATGAGAAAACAGTCCCTAGCGGACTGTTTAAAATATGGCAGCTTGTTACTCAGCAAATGAAGAGGGGTGGGGAAGAGAGGGAGAGAGAAAAAGGGACACTTATCGTTTATTAATGTTTGTGCGAGTCGCAAACATTAAGGCCATGAATGAGCGAGTCACTCAGCTTTATGTAGGTGCCGGGCTATATGACTGTGCCATCAACTTGTTAATATATAACGTTATTTTTACAGAAAACAAAAGTGAGCGATTGTAATCTGAATAAAAGCCTAAATAATATTTGTAAAGGCCAAAACATTTGTTTCTGTTTTTAGGGGGAGAGAAACACTGGGCCAATTGTGCGCCGCCCTATGGGACTCCCAATCACAGTCGGATGTGATACATAATAATAATAATTTTTGTTGTATTATTTGTTTGTCTTTTCTGGTGGATTAAACTGAAATTGCAACCAATCACGGCCGGTTGTGATACAGCTAACCAAATTAATAAATACATTTGACGATATAATTCTCCCTAACCTCCTTCTAGGCAAGTCTATTGTCCAGCTACCTGCTGGTAGCCATAATGGTGCTGTAGAACGTGTGTTTTGAAAGAGTATTTTCCAGTAAGCAACTAGTAATAAACATCGGCATTTTTAAAGAGTATTTGTATCATTATTGTATTAACGAAAGCATAAAGATGCCATTATTAGATACATTGTATTAGTTTGAACGTGCAGACTGGCACTTAGAACAGTTCCCTAGTCAGCGCCATTATTAATACAATGCCCCTTAGTGTTGCTCTGTGCTACTCAGTGTGGTGGGGTAGGGCTCCACCCCCCCTCCCCCCTCCTCCTCCTCCCTTCCCCATGGGCTAGGTCCGTCTTCCCAATGGGCTAGGTCCGTCTGTGCACAGCTTTGCAGCCCATCCCGTGTCCCCTGCCCTCGTGCCATGAACCTCGCACGCTTTCAGTGGATACAGCTGGAGAACTGCAAGGCAATCCCATTGTGCGCCACTCGGGTGCCATGATCAATATGACCAATCAATATTGTCCTGTTAATAACAGGGTTAATAATATATCTGAGAATATCTAAGGGGCTTTTATATCTCTAAATTAATAATAATAATAATAATCACTTTGTTAAAAAAAATATATTTTGGAGATTATTTATTTTTCAAATAATGTAAAATGAGCGAGAAAAAGGCCATTTATGAACATGGGGTGAGACATTGTTACTAATTTATAAATAAAGCCAGTTTGCTATTTAGAATCATTTATTTCTGTTTTTAGAGGGAGAGAAACCAAAAACCTACAGTCATCTCATGGGTCTCCCAGTAGAGGCCAGCACAGGTATTGCACCAGCATCTGTAGAAACACAGCTTGCACTGCTATGCAGTGTCTTAGACCGTTGCACCACTCAGGCACTGTACAACATGGCTTGTCGGGAGTGGGCCACACAACTACAGTAAGAGCAAAATAATCCTGACAAAATAATAAAACCTTAGTGTAACAACAGTTTTAGTAAGTAATACTGAAGTCGTGCACAAGTATCAGTTTCTATTTAGGTTTATTGTCGCCCATTCATTGCCAGTTAGACACAGTAGGACCCATAAGCATAATCAGTGCTCTAACTCCCCCTTGCGCTGGGCTGAAGCCATGAAGTGGTGACACAGGGTGCCGTACTAAACCACAAATTGCCTCTAAGTTCTGCAGCATGTTCGCAAAACTTTTAGTGGAGCAACCACTGTATGCCTTTCCAAATCATGTCAAATCAATTGAATGTACTACAGGTGGACTCCAATCAAGTTTGAGAAACATCTCAAGGATGATCAATGGAAACAGGATGCACCTGATCTCAATTTCAAGTCTCATAGCAAAGGGTCTGAATACTTATGTCTAAGTTATTTCTGTTTTTTATTTGTAATACATTTGCAGACATTTCTAAAAACCTGTTTTCGCTTTGCCATTATGGGATATTGTTTGTAGATTGATGAGGAAAAAATAATTTAATACATTTTTGAATAAGGCTGTAACATAACAAAATGTGGAAAAAGTCAAGGGGTCTGAATACTTTCCAAATGCACTGTATGTGACCTGCTGGGAGTGTTACCACTAGACCACAGGCTCTGCACATTGAGTGGTCAACGGTGGGCTATGTGTTTTGTTCAGGGTAGAGTCGGCATGAAGGGCTTCCCTGGGAAGATTGGAACGGATGGAGTGAAGGTGAGGACAGCTGTGGATTACCTCACATAATTGACCTTTTCATACATTGATGCTGACATTTTACTCTTCTAATCGCACACACAGTGAACAGAAACTATGTCTATGAGAAGTTGGCGATTTATTTATGCTGATACAAATTTAGAAGAGTAAAATGTTGCCTCTTATATCTTCCTCCAGTAATTATTACATTCAATATGCTGTATGGAATATAAAATACATTAGACTGTTCAGCAAATTGGCTATCGATTTTGGTTATTCTTCCTTGTAAGTACAGTAAAAAAAATAAGTAACATGCTATTTGTTCTCCTAGGGAGAGCTTGGTATCACCGGGAAGGTTGGAGGCATGGGTGAAAAGGTGAGAGTTTTCGCAAATACCTAGTGTTATGGCCACTGGTTGTTTTATTATTAACACAATAATACTAATGTTAATATGAACTCCCTTTCTGGCTCTGTTTGTGTTTCACAGGGCCTGGTTGGCTTTACTGGGCCTGTTGGAGAGACTGGATTGGCAGGGGAGAAGGTAAGACACCCCATCTCTCATCTGGTGTATGTCTGTGATCACCATGGTGTATTTGAGTGTCTGAGTTCCAATATCTGACCGTTATCTGATTGTCCTGGATGTGGGTGCCCTATAAACAGAAAATCAAAAAAAGATGTGGATTCAACATACAATTGTAAGGGAACCGGCTTCAATAGGATTGTGAGTTTGCTGTACTTTGTTGATCAAATGTTGCGCAAACTCACAATCCTATAGAAGGCTTGACTGACAACATGAAAAGGATGAGTGGTTATCGACATGGCCAGAAGGCGTGTTTTGTAATGATTCTGAACGGTCTTATAGCTAGCAACAATGACAAGAAGCTGTCAAGTGGGGAATCGTAAGTGGCTCGTTTCTGCTAGTTTTATATTGTTATTGATACCATCTCTTGTTTTGAGGTGTTTTGACTGATGTCATGTCTATGCTAATATGGCTAAAATTTGCTAACTAGCAAACCAACAACTGGGCTCATTGTGCAAATGTATTTATGTTTTCAATAAACCTTTGGAGACAAAATATAGTTAACATTTTGCCAACTATCTAAGCCAACCCTTCTGTTTTGTTCCATAGTTGTGCATGCGTCAGTTTTGTTGTTAAACAACCAACCGGTCTATTGCAGCTGGTTGCCCTACAACTGTATGTTGAATCAACCTCAATGCCATTGTATTAAACAAACACACAATCCTATTGCAGCTGGTTGCCCTACAACCTCAATGCCATTGTATTAAACAAACACACAATCCTATTGCAGCTGGTTGCCCTACAACTGTATGTTGAATCAACCTCAATGCCATTGTATTAAACAAACACACAATCCTATTGCAGCTGGTTGCCCTACTAGTGATGTTACATTTTATACAGGAGCTCCAAGTTATGCATCGGAACTGATAAGCATTTTACTTCGAAGCAGTGTACTGACGCTTGTATCATTTTATCAGAAGCACGTGATCGATTCCCGAAGCTTAGTTTTGTAGAACAATCACCAGATTGGTTTGGTTTCGGGTAGAAGATAAAAAGGCTATCCTGTGTGTATGACGTCATCTCTAATAATTTTGCTGTTCTAAATTATTTTAACTAACAGGTGCCATTTAGTGTGTTGATCAAAGCCTTGAGTAATGAACCTATTTGACACAATTGGCTCGACATGTTCAAGCTTCGTTGCCCCATCACTTACACTTAGCCTTACAATTGTATGTTGATTCAAACCTCAATGCTGGCTTGCAAAGTTATGTGTCATTCCTATTTGAGACTACCTAAATCATATAAACTGGAACATTCATCTCAGTAACGGGTGCAAAAAGTCAAACTACTAACAGGTTGGATTAGTTTCGATTTTTTATTTATACTGCACAAAAATATAAACTCAACATGCAAGCATTTTCAAAGATTTTACTGAGTTACAGTTCATATAAGGAAATCAGTCAATTGAAATCAATTCATTAGGACCTAATCTATGGATTTCACATGACTAGGACTACAGATATGCATATTTTGGTCACAGATACAGTACCTTAAAAGGTAGGGGCATGGATCAGAAAACCAGTCAATATCTGTTGTGACCACCATTTGCTTCATGCAGTGCGACACATGTCCTTCATGGAGAATTGATCAGGCTGTTGATTGTGGCCTGTGGAATGTTGTCCCACTCCTCTTCAATGGCTGTGCATAGTTGCTGGATATTAGCGGGAACTGGAATACGCTGTCCTACTCATCAATCCAGAGCATCCCAAACATGCTAATTGGGTGTCATGTCTGGTGAGTTTGCAAGCCATGGAAGAACTGGGACATATTCAGATTCAAGAATTGTGTACAGATCTTTGTGACATTTGACAGTGCATGCTGAAACATGATGGCGGCGCATGAATGTCACAGCAATGTGCCTCAGGAGCTCAACTTGCCATCGATTAAAATGCTATTTTATTCATTGTCCGTAGCTTATACATGCCCGTACCATAACCCCACCGCCACCATGGGGCACTCTGGTCACAACACATTCTCTAAAATGACGCTGGAGGCGGTTTAAGGTAGAGAAATCAACTGATCAAATTATCTGACAACAGCTCTGGTGAACATTCCTGCAGTCAGCATGCCAATTGCACATTCCCTCAAAAGTTGAGACATTTGTGTCATTGTGTTGTGTGACAAAACTGCACATTTTAGAGTGGCCTTGTATTGTCCCCAGCACAATGTGCACCTGTGTAATGATCATGCTTTTTAATCAGCTTCTTGACATGCCATCATCTTGGATTATCTTGGCAAAGGAGAAATGGTCACTAACAAGGATGTAAATAAAAACTAGAGAGAAATATGCTGTCATTTCTGACCTTAGTTCCTTTGTTATGTCTTTGTTTTAGTATGGTCAGGGCGTGAGTTGGGTGGGTTGCCTATGTTCTTTTTTCTATAATTTGGGATTTTCTGTGTTCGGCCTGGTATGGTTCTCAATCAGAGGCAGCTGTCAATCGTTGTCCCTGATTGATAATCATACTTAGGTAGCCTGGTTTCACTTTTGAGTTGTGGGTGTTTATTTTTCAGTTTCAGTGTTTGCACCATTCGGGACTGTTTCGGTTTTCATTTGGATTCTCTTGTTATTTTGTATTAATTAAATCATTAAATCATTATGGATACATACCACACTGCATATTGGTCCGATCCTTGCTACTTCTCATCAGAAGAAGAGGACGAGAATCGTTACATACGCTTTTTGTTCATATAGAACATTTCTTGTATCTTTTATTTCAGCTCATGAAACATGGGACCAACGCTTTACATGTTGCGTTTATATTTTTGTTCAGTGGATGTTGTGTAGTATATGATTAATCAACCAATACGGTACATGCAAAAACACAGGTATTGAAACCTACAATAGAACATGCTGGGAAATATGATGATGATGGGTGTGGTTTTGAGAGAACATATATTCGTAATTTTACTCAACAAGCTTGTTCAAATTCAAACTTTCACTCCTTAGCTCAACTTCTTGTCCTTCTGAAGTCCACACAACTCAAAGAATAAAGCTGATTAAGCAATGGTTAAGTTGGCGTGTTTACAGTGTATGATTGTGTGTGTTTTCTAGGGGGATCGAGGGGAGATGGGCCTGCCGGGACCTTCTGGAGAAAAGGGATCAATGGTAAGATAGAGATGTGAGGAGCCAGATATTTTTGAGAGTCCAAGTGAGGGGGTACGAGGGGTGGGGCCCTCATAAAAGTGAAGTTGAAAGTCAGTCCTCTAAGATTGTTTATGTAATTCCCATGGGAATAGATGGTCCGATTGAGAACATACATGTACGTACGCACACGCATGCACTCTCTCACACATACACACAAGATGTGTGTAAATGTCTAGCTGACAAAGTAACCTGGCCAGTTCAGAACTGCCATTATTGATGATCTCACATGAGTCTCTGAGGCAGCTGAATACTGTTGAGTGTGCACGTCTGTCTGAACCGCAGCCAACAGCCATGTTACACACACACACACACACACACACACACACTGTAACAGAAAACTAATTTATAGAGATATTTTGGGTATTATAAACAGTAGAATACTCTGAAACGTTTTACAGTGGCATAGTGTAAATTATGGTGCACTGTGGGAAAATGTTGTGGGTGGGGAAATAAATTGCTGTATTTCCAATGATTAATTGGAACGCCGACTGCGATTCAGGCCTAATCACCCAACATCAGTGTCCAACCTCACTAATGCTCGTGTAGCTGAATGGAAGCAAGTCCTGGCAGCAATGTGGAAAGCCTTCTAAGAAGAGTGGAGGCTGTTATAGCAGTAAAGGGGGCACCAACTCCATGCCCATGATTTTGGAATGAGATGTTCGAAGAGCAGTTGTCCATATACTTTTGGTCATGTAGTGTAGGAGCGACTGCTAAATGACTAAAATGTGAATACAACTTCAGACACTTAACCTTTTGTTTGGCCTTCGTTCACGTTTTACAACTTTATTTTATTCCCATACCTGTTTCAGACATGCATGAAAAGTTAAGACAGGAAAGACAGCAGATGGTTTTAAAGTCCTTTCCTACATACTCTTATCCCTGTCAGTCCTTAAAGAGAGAGCCCTTGCAAGGTTATGATGGTTTATGGGAAATTAAATGGTGCCTGACTTTATATAGGATGCTATGTATGACCAGTCTGAGTGGATAATATGAATGGAAGTCAGCCATCAATCATATTGAAACAGTTTCCGGGTTACCTGCTGATTGCAAAGGGAATCCTTTGGGGCTTGACTCGTGCATGAATATGAGGAGACTCTGTCAGCTGCACTAGAGCCTCTGAAAACAAAAATTGAAAAAAATTGCAGTATAAAAGGAAAAACCTGACCAGCACGTTGTCTCTGTCTTTCTCTCTCTGTCTCTCTCTCTCTCTCTCCCCCCCTGATGCAACAGACATGTTCCCCACAGTGCGTTAATCACATTAATGTGACGAGGGACTCGTGTAGCCAGCAACCACCATTACTTTTCATATTCACTCTCACTGTGTGAATCCCCATCCATTTCCTACCCTCAATGACTGCTTGCCAATTGGCACCATAGTCTCTACATGCACTACTGTTGACCAGAGCAAGGTCATATGATATAGGTTGCCATTTGGGACACATTCAATAAACCTTAACACCCTTCCTAGCATAACTGGGAGGAATAGTTTGCCATGAGTTTTAAAGTACAGTGGCAAGAAAAAGTATGTGAACCCTTTGGAGTTACCTGGATTCCTGCATAAATTTGGCATCAAATTTGATCTGATCTTCATCTAAGTCACAACAATAGACAAACTCGGTGTGCTTAAATAATAATGATAACACACAAATTATTGTAATTGTCTTGTCTATATTGAATACATAATTTAAACATTCACAGTGTAGGTTGGAAAAAGTATGTGAATCCCTAGGACATTGACTTCTCCAAAAGCTAATTGGAGTCAGGAGTCAACTAACCTGGAGTCGAATCAATGAGACGAGATTGGAGAATTTGGTTAGAGATGCCCTGCCCCATAAAAAACACTCACAAAATTTGAGTTTGCTATTCACGAGAAGCATTGCCTGATGTTAACCATGCCTCGAACAAAAGAGATCTCAGAAGACCTCAAATTAGGAATTGTTGCCTTGCATAAAGCTGGAAAGGGTGACAAAAGTATCTATAAAAGTCAGTCCATGGTAAGACAAATTGTTTATAAATGGGGAAATTACAGCACTGTTGCTACTCTTCCTAGGAGTGGCCGTCCTGCAAAGATGACAGCAACAGCACAGTGCAGAACGCTCAATGAGGTTAACAAGAATCCTAGAATGTCAGCTAAAAAATTACAGAAATCTCTGAAACATGCTAACATCTCTGTTGATGAGTCTACAAAACACAAAACACTAAACAAGAATGGTGGTCATGGGAAGACACCATGGAAGAAGCCACTGCTGTCCAGAAAAAACATTGCTGAACATCTGAAGTTCGCAAAAGAGCACCTGGATGTTCCGCTGCGCTACTGGCAAAATATTCTGTGGACAGATTAAACTAAAATTGAGGTTTTTTGGAAGGAACACACAACACTATGTGTGGAGAAAAAAGGCACAGCACACCAACATCAAAACCTCATCCCAACTGTAAACTATGGTGAAGGGAGCATCATGGTTTGGGGCCTGGACATCTTGCTATCATCAACTGAAAAATGTATTCCCAAGTTTATCAAGACATTTTGCAGGAGAATGTAAGGATATCTGTTCACCAATTGAAGTTCAACAGGAGTTGGGTGATGCAATAGGACAACAACCCAAAATACAGAAGTAAATCAATAACAGAATGGGTTGAACAGAAAAAAAATGTGCCTTCTGGAGTGGCCCAGTCAGTCCTGACCTCAATCCGATTGAGATGCTGTGGCATGACCTCGAGAGCGGTTTACAACAGACATCCCAAGAATATTGCTGAACTGAAACAGTTTTGTAAAGAGGAATGATCCAAAAGTCCTCCTGACCATTGTGCAGGACTAATCTGCAACTACAGAAAACATTTGGTTGAGGTTATTGCTGCCGACGGAGGGTCAACCTGTTATTAAATCCAAGGGTTCACATACTTTTCCCAACCTGCACTGTGAATGTTTACTCGGTGTGTTCAATAAAGAAATGAAAAATTATAATTGTTTGTGTTATTAGTTTAAGTGTTTGTCTATTGTTGTGACTTCGATGACGATCAGATCAAATTTCATGACCAATTTATGCAGAAATCCAGGTATTTCTAAAGGGTTCACATACTTTTTATTCCCACTGTATCTAAAAACTCAATTAGTAGGGTGCAGTGCTCCTGGTTAAGGGCACTGGTTAAGGGCACTGTACTGCACCGCCAGCTGTGCCATCAGAGACTCTGGGTTTGCGCCCAGGCTCTGTCGTAACCGGCCACGACTGGGAGGTCCGTGGGGCAATTGGCCTAGCAATCGTCTGGGTTAGGGAGGGCTTGGCCGGTAGGGATGTCCTTGTCTCATCGCACACCAGCGACTCCTGTGGCGGGCCGGGCGCAGTGCGTGCTAACCAAGGTTGCCAGGTGCACGGTGTTTCCTCCGACACATTGGTGCGGCTGGCTTCCGGGTTGGATGCGCGCTGTGTTAAGAAGCAGTGCGGCTTGGTTGGGTTGTGTATCGGAGGACGCATGACTTTCAACCTTCGTCTCTCCCGAGCCCGTACGGGAGTTGTAGCGATGAGACAAGATAGTAGCTACTAAAACAATTGGATACCACGAAATGGGGGAGAAAAAAGGGGTAAAATAAAATAAAAAATCAATCAATCAGTCACTGGAATGTCACGTTGTAAAGTTCTATGGTACTAAATCCAAATCAAATACATGTTTATTTGTCACATGTGCCAAATACAGTACAGTACCTTAATAGAAAATGAATCAAGAAAGTGAGTCATCCAGTGAAATACTACTTGAGTAAAAGTCTAAAAGTATTTGGTTTTAAATATACTTCAGTACCAAAAGTAAATGTAATTTTTTGAAATATACTTAAGTACCGAAAGTAAAAGTGTAAATAATGTCAAAGTCCTTATATTAAGCAAACCAGACGACACCATTTATTTTCTTTTTTATATATTTACGGATAGCCAGGAGCATAATAATAAGTGCGTGAATTGGACTTTCAGTCCTGCTAAGCTTTCAAAATGTAATTTGTACTTTTGGGTGTAAGGGAAAATGTATTTATTTAAGAATGTAGTAAAGTAAAAGTTGTCAAATATATAAATAGTAAAGTACGGATACCCCCCAAAAACGACTTAAGTAGTACTTTAAAGTATTTTTAATTAAGTACTTTACACCACTGGCCAAACTTCACGGTAAGGTGTAGACCTTACCGCGAAATGCTTACTTACAAGCCCGTACTTCACAATACATTAGAACATAAGCTTCCTCAGTTTCAGAGCCGTCAGCAATAATCACAGTAAATTGTGTTTATGAATGCTTACATTACAATAAACACACACACATCATAAGGTACACAGTAAATCCTGTGTCCTTCCAATTGGAAGTTTAACTATCTTTCTGCTCTTATTCTGATAGCTTGTTCCGCTGTTACAACTCGTATTAAGAATGGGTGATATGTTAAACTGTAACTACTGTGATACAATCTGCTATTGTTCTTAAACAGCAGTGTCCCGTGCTGTCATCATGTCGTTGAGTAGTTTATTAATCACTCAGTGTGTCGTTGCTCTCTAAACAGGGTCACCAAGGGACACTAGGTGAAAGTGGGCCATCTGGGGAACCTGGAAGACCGGTACGTCACCATCCATTCATTCACTCACATGATATATTGAATTAGCTATGGTCTTAGCATAGCTTACTTCACATAATATTAGCTCTAGGCTGATATTTGCAGGGATGAGCTGTGTCACGAGATCTAATGTTAAACATTTGTTTGATCCATTATGATCACAAATATAAATGAATAGAATATGACTTTACCGTATGCCTTTAATGACATTTGACCCTGTTTGCTACAGTAGCTACTATATTACAAGAACTGTAACATGCTACAGCAACTCTACAGCAAGTCTACAGCCTGTGTTGTTGAAGGGTTCTGAGGCTTATAGGACCTGGCTTCCCGCTGCTGGATTACCCTCCTGTCAGTCAAAACTCCAACACCTCCAACCAATTAGACGTACCCCCTGACCCTGTGATGTGTTTTGCCCTGGCCCTGTGCCGCCTCGCCTGGCTCACACAGTGCAGGGGTCCAGGGGAGAGCTCTAGAGGAGGCGGGGGGCCACAGAGGCACCAAAACAAACATAAACACAGGGCCTCAAAGGAGCAAGATTCCTGAGCCAGCTCTTTAATTGGGATGAGTGACATCTAACAACAAACCCCAGAGTGTGTTCCTGAGGTCAGACTGCACCCCCAGGGTGGGCAAAAGGGGCTTTGCGGTTATTCTAAACCTTTGTTTTATATCTACCTCTCTCTTTCTCTCCCTCACCTTCCTTTTGTTGTGCAGGGCCCCCCGGGATCTTGTGGGCCAATTGGTACCAGAGGACCCAAAGGCAGATGGGTATGAGATGGAATATTTCTGCACTTACTGTATGTTTCACACTCTTGCCCTTTTGTGACTGTGTAGAGAAGTAGCTACTGATGTAGGATCTGAATTTGATCACCCTGTTGAAGGAGAATTAACCTGCAATGAAGGACATGTTAAACTTGTAGTATATTTGAGGTTTAAAAAAGCTTCTTCTGAATTTTGACATTTCAGACTTGATTTCCCTTAATTCAATTTTCCATGAATTAAAAGCGCACATAATAACAACTCTTCAGCCTTTGGAGTAGGTGAGATGCTTACAGTTTGTCTAGTCAAGTCAGCCCGTTTCAATTCACAAGCCTGTGAGCATGTATGCATTTGTGCTAGTTAATGCATGTCTGTATGTGCTTACACATTGTGTGAGCGTGCACATGTGTGTGTATGGATTTATCTTCACAGATTCTGTTCTAAACGTGTGTGTGTGTGTGGTGCTGGAGTCTTTATCGATATGGTGAGGTGGAGGAAAACATTTAGCTGTGTAATAAAATTATATGGAACTGCTTCTACACATTCTCGGTGTCAGAGGGACTGAGAACCAATCAAATAAAATGTATTTCAGGCCAGATAGCCAAGCATTCAGATGTCGAGACAGCAGGTGAGAAAGAGAGACCCTAGCATTTGTCATCTTCATTGGAAGTCAAAGCTCACCAGCAGCTATTATTTGTTGCCAATAAAAATATAACAATGAACAGTTAAAATGGGGTTCAGTGCAGCTAAATTGCATTTCTGAAAAATGGACTTGGCTGTTCCTGGTTATAGTCACAAGTAGTTGTCCTGGAGGATGATGGACACATTTTGTGAATTAGAGGGACAGGCCATGTTCTAACTTTAACCCCCCAGGGAGTGGTAACTAGGGGTCCACGAAGAGAACAACAAGATGTACCTTTCCACTGTTTACACCAATAATAAGAGGTAAATGGGTTGATCTGTCAATCAGCTGCCTCATGGGGTCAAAAAGGATCATGAAGAAGAAGAGATCATGAATGACAATGATTATGGAGGTCATGAAGAGGAAGATGTTTATCGTGATGATGGAGAAAACAGTGAACAAGTAAGTTCATCTGTAAAATGATGACAGAGACATACACTCTCTTCTACCCAAGTAGCCAGACGCCGCTCTGTTCTGGTGGAAGTGTCGCTGCCGTGTCGGCTCTCCACAGCCTACTGGCAGGCAGTCTGTAGTGATCCCTCCCGAAGGGTTATCCCCCTTCCCTGGAGAATATAGCTAGTAGGATGCTGGATCCAGATGTTTGAGTCCATTTTCTCCATTGCGACCATTATTATGAGCCATTCTCCCCTCAGCAGCCTCCACTGAAACGAATGTACTTGTGCAATCGTCCTCTGTTCTGTCTCCATCTCCATTGACTTCGACCTCGGGTTCAAATCCTCAGAGCTCCCACCCTCATCAGACCGTGAGGCTGTCTGAGACTCCCGTTCATCATCCACGATGGACACTACAACTGGCTCGGGTCCAACTGGCTCCGCCCTTCCGTCCTCAAGGGGTTTGCGAAATCTTTTTCCACACCATTACACAACCACCACCAGCCTGTACCGTTGACACCAGGCAGGATGTGTCCATGGACTCATGATACTTATGCCAAATCCTGAATCTGCCATCAACATGATGTAACAGGAACCGGGATTCGTCGGACCAGGCAATGTTTTTACGCTTAATTGTCCAGTGTTGGTAATCGTGTGCCCGCTGGAGCCACCTATTTACCTTATAACCTATGAGAATGGCACAATAATGCACATTCCTCATGGTTGCTGTTTAACCTATGGGCTCACCCAAGCAATTATCGCCTTTCTCTATCTCAACCAATGGACGTCATTGGTCATTGTAGGCCGTCAGGCCTTATGGTAGGCCATCATTGTAATTAAGAATGTGTTCTTAACTGACTTGCATAGTTAAATAAAGGTTAAATAAAACATTTATTTAAAAAAGTACATCCTCTGGAGCCATCACATCATCTGGCTCTGAGGATCTTCCCTCGGGGATGAGACCTTCCCCCAAACTACTGTATTTAATGAAATATCATATTGCATTCAGTCTCTGTTGTCCATTCAGTTAATCCTGTACTAGATTGAAATATTAATGCGAGCTGCTTCCCCTGCCCATCAATCTGCCTGCTGCTCTGGGACTGACCTGGCTGGCGGGCTGTCTCTCAGACCTGCATGTACCCTCAAAAAGGATCCATCCTTGAAGTAGTAGTTTATTTGTCACATGCGCCGAGTACCACAGGTGTAGCCCTTACCGTGAAATGCTTACTTACAAGCCCGTAACCAACAATGCATTTTTAAGAAAATAGTTTATTAAAAATAAACTAAAGTAAAAAATAAATGTAAAAAAAGTAACAGAATAACATAACAATAATGAGGCTATATACAGGGCTACCGGTACCGAGTCAATGTGCCAGGGTACATGTTAGTCAAGGTCATTTGTAAAAGTGACTATGCATAGATAATAGACAGCGAGTAGCAGCAGTGTAAAAACAAAGGGGGGGATCAATGTAGATTGTCCGGGTTGCCATTTGATTAATTGTTCAGCAGCCTTATGGCTTGGGGGTGAAGCTGTAAAGGAGTCTTTTGGACCTAGACTTGGCGCTCTGGTACCGCTTGCCGTGTGTTAGCAGAGAGAACAGTCTATGACTTGGATGACTGGAGTCTGTGTGAATATACTATTTTTATTTGCATTTTCTTTCACAGTTAAAATAAACAATGTTTGAAATACAGTACATGTATTTTTGTACATTCGATATAACATGGGAACATGATTTTTAAATGAGGTAGGAATGTGTTAGCCCTTTCAAAAATATAAAATACTTAAGAAATACTTTCAAAGCATACATTAGGAAAAAATACAAAATGAAACATGGCAAGTCTTCAAAACGAATAGAAAAATTATAATAGTAAGACGGGCTACTATTAACTTCTTGCATCGAGCAATCCCGTATCCGGGAGCGTAATCTTAGCCTCAAGCTCATTACCATAACGCAACGTTAACTATTCATGAAAATCGCAAATTAAATGAAATAAATATATTGAAACACAAGCTTAGCCTACACTGTCATCTCAGATTTTCAAAATATGCTTTTCAACCATAGCTACACAAGCATTTGTGTAAGAGTATTGATAGCTAGCATAGCATTAAGCCTAGCATTCAGCAGGCAACATTTTCACAAAAACAAGAAAAGCATTCAAATAAAATAATTTACCTTTGAAGAACTTTGGATGTTTTCAATGAGGAGACGCTCAGTTAGATAGCAAATGTTCAGTTTTTCCAAAAATATTATTTGTGTAGGATAAATCGCTCCGTTTTGTTCATCACGTTTGGCTAAGAAAAACCCCGAAAATTCAGTCATTACAACGCCGAACATTTTTCCAAATTAACTCCATAATATCGACAGAAACATGGCAAACGTTGTTTAGAATCAATCCTCAATGTGTTTTTCACATATCTATTCGATGATAAATCATTTGTGGCAGTTGGGTTTCTCCTCTGAAGGAAATGGAAATATACACGCAGCTGGAGATTACGCAATAATTTCGACAGAGGACACCAAGTGGGCACCTGGTAAATGTAGTCTCTTATGGTCAATCTTCCAATGATGTGCCTACAAATACGTCACAATGCTGCAGACACCTTGGGGAAACGACAGAAAGTGTAGACTCATTCCTGGCGCATTCACAGCCATATAAGGAGACATTGGAACACAGCGCCTTCAAAATCTGGGGCATTTCCTGTTTGAAATATCATCTTGGTTTCGCCTGTAGCATCAGTTCTGTGGCACTCACAGATAATATCTTTGCAGTTTTGGAAACGTCAGAGTGTTTTCTTTCCAAAGCTGTCAATTATATGCATAGTCGAGCATCTTTTTGTGACAAAATATCTTGTTTAAAACGGGAACGTTTTTTTATCCAAAAATTAAAAGAGCGCCCCCTATATCGAAGAAGTTAAACACTCAAAGGTAGATCAATTAAATACAAAAGGTTAGGTAGGCATCTCTACATAGGTAAAGAAAGGTTGTCACATTTGGTAGAATTTGTCAGAATAATATTTTATCTTCTCCAATTAACTTGTGTAAGACATCTTTAATCCACACAAAATGAGAAGGAGGGGTGGGCGACTTCCACAGAAGTAAAATCAACCTTCTTGCCAACAAACTCAAAGGCTATAAAGTCAGATGTGTATTTTGGTAATGTTATAAATAATAATGTTATGGCATTAGGCGGAAAAGACACTTGTAGTACTTTAGATATGATATCAAAGATGGCAGAATAATAGTTATGTAGAGAAGATCAGGACCAAAACATATGTATTAATGAAGCAGGGGCTTGCCGACACCTGTCGCAAACAGAATCAAATCAGGATAGACCTTTAGAAAGCCTGAGTTTAGTCCAGTGAGTGCGGTGTAGGATTTTACGGAAGTTGGCAGCCCAATAATAGAACTGGAAATTAGGTAGGGCCATGCCCCCTAAGGGTTTAGGCCTTTGTAGGAACACCTTGCGGATCCTTGGATTTGTTTTATTCCAAATGAAGTGTGAGATAATCCCATCGAGTTTGCATAAAACAACGATTTAGGAATAAAAATAGGTATACATTGAAAAGGGTAGGACAATTTAGGAAGGGTATGCATTTTAACCTAATTATTTTGACCAGCTAATGATAGTGGGAGTAGTGACCATCGTTCAAATTCTTTCTCCAACATAGTAAGGAGAGGAGTAAAATTTACCTTAAAAAGATTATCAAATTCGTCTGTGACATTTACCCCCAAGTATGTACATTTGTTGAGAACTACTCTGAAAGGCAATGTGTGTAATCGGTATTTACGAGCTGCCACATTTAGAGGGAAAAGCTTGCTCTTATTCAGATTTAACTTGCATTAAGCCAAATGCATTAAGAACACAATGGGTAAGGATACATCAGGGTTTGAGATATAGAGAAGCAGGTCATCAGCATAAAGTGAGAACCTCTGTTTGATGTCGCCTCTGAACACTCCCGTTATATGTAGGTTGGATCTAAATGCAATTGCAAGGGGCTCGTTGGTGATGGCAAAAAGTAAGGGAGACATTTGACACCCCCGTCTAGTGCCTCTGAAGAGAGGGAAATAGGCTGAGTGGGTGTTTGTTTGGTCTGACAGATGCAAGTGGAGAAATGAACTTGATTCAAGCAATGGAATTTTTGCCAAGGCTACATTCTTCTAAGGTATGAAAATGGTAGCCCCACTCCACTCTATCAAAATCTTTCTCAGCATCTAGGAGATTAGAATCTCTGGGAGTTGTTTTGAGAGAGAGGAATTATACATAACATTAAAGAGTTGTCTGATATTTGAAAAATAATGGTCAGAGGAAATAACAGGTGGTAAGACCGACTCCAAACGCATAGCTAATAGTTTAGCCAAGAGCTTAACATCCACATTGAGCAGTGAGATTGGGCGATAGGCCCCGCAGAAGAGAGGGTCTTTTATTCCTTTTCAATATCAATGAAATGGATCCCTGTGTTTAGGATAAAGGGAGAGAGACTGATTTAATAAACATATTAATCAAGAGACTATCCAGAAACTACTTATAAAATTATATTGGGTACCCATCTGGTCCAGGACTTTTACCACCTTGCATTGCACGTGCCACCTCTGAAATCTCTTCCATGGTGATAGGTTCTTCCAATTGAAGCTTGGAGACTGAATCATTTGTTGGGACAGTTAAAGTATAACAAAATGTATGAAGAGCAGAGGGGTCAGCAGAGGTGTATAAAGATGCATAGAAGTCCTTAAACTGGTTATTTATTAGTGGGGGATCTATTGTTGCACCTGTAGGTGTTTGAATTTGACAAATTTGTTGAGCAGAGGAAGACGAGAAAAAGTTGATGAGAAAGCAATTTACTTGCCGCGTCACCATACTCATAGTGAGTATGTCACGACTTAAGCAGCAGTTCCTCAATTTGTCCTGTTGACAAGGTATTGAATTCAACTTGTGAAGAGAGTCGGTCCCTGTACACATTTGGGGATGGTGAGGTATCATAAGTACTGTCTAACTGTAAAAAACAAGTTATATTTTTCCATTCAAAACTAGTGTATGAAATTATTTGACCTCTAATGTAGGCCTTAAGTCTCCCACAGAACAGATGCTGAAACATCGGGGGTGTCGTTAGTAGCTAAAAAAACATCAATCTGAGCAGTCAGAAAGTTAACAAAACTTTCATCATATTAAAAAGTCAAGGTACGCGAGGCTCAGTCCCACCACCAACTGATAGCGCTAAAGTCAGAGGGGCGTGATCAGATATGACAATCGAATTGTATGAGCATGAGCGTACAAAGGAAAGAAGTATGTTGTCTAAGAAGAAGTAGTCAATGCAGGTATAAGTGTGATGGACATGGGTGAAAAATGTATATTCCTTAGAAAACGTTGCTTTGCATATTCTGCTGACCAAGACAACCGAACTGTGGCAGGAGCAGAGAATGCTATTCTTTAAAAGTGCCTTCCTCACCATCTTAAATAGGCATTCCCCTCTCAAAAATGTAGAACTAGCAATAGATATAGTCCTTGGTTCACTCCAGACCTGTCTGCTCTTGACCAGCACAAAAACATCCTGTGGCGTTCTGCATTAGCATCGAATAGCCCCCGTGATATGCAACTTTTCAGGAAGTTAGGAACAAATATACACAGGCAGTTAGAAAAGCTAAGGCAAGCTTTTTCAAAGAGAAATTTGCATCCTGTAGTACTAACTCAAAAAGTTTCTGGGACACTGTAAAGTCCATGGAGAATAAGTGCACATCCTCCCAGCTGCCCACTGCTCTGAGGCTAGGAAACACTGTCACCACCGATAAATCCACTTATTGAATTTCAATAAGCATTTCTCTACGGCTGGCCATGCTTTCCACATGGCTACCCCTACCCCGGTCAACTGCCCGGCACCCTCCACAGCAACCCGCCAAAGCCCCCACCATTTCTCCTTTACACAAATCCAGATAGCTGATGTTCCCTACAAATCAGCTGGGCTAGACAATCTGGACCCTCTCTTTCTAAAATTATCTGCCGAAATTGTTGCAACCGCTATTACTAGCCTGTTCAACCTCTCTTTCGTATCGTCTGAGATTCCCAAAGATTGGAAAGCTGCTGCGGTCATCCCCCTCTTCAAAGGGGGTGACACTCTAGACCCAAACTGCTACAGAGCTATATCTATCCTACCCTGTCTTTCTAAGGTCTTCGAAAGCCAAGTTACCAAACAGATTACTGACTATTTAGAATATCACCATACCTTCTCCGCTATGCAATCTGGTTTCAGAGCTGGTCATGGGTGCACCTCAGCCACGCTCAAGGTTCTAAACGACATCATAACCGCCATCGATAAGAGACATTACTGTGCAGCCCCATTCATTGACCTGGCCAAGGCTTTCGACTCAGTCAATCACAACATTCTTATTGGCAGACTCGACAGCCTTGATTTCTCAAATGATTGCCTCGCCTGGTTTACCAACAACTTCTCTGATAGAGTTCAGTGTGTCAAATCGGAGGGCCTGTTGTCCGGACCTCTGACAGTCTCTGTGGGTGTGCCACAGGGTTCAATTCTCGGGCCGACTCTCTTTTCTGTATACATCAATGATGTTGCTCTTGCTGCTGGTGATTCTCTGATCCACCTCTACGCAGTCGACAGCATTCTGTATACTTCTGGCCCCTCCTTGGACACTGTGTTAACTAACCTCCAGACGAGCTTCAATGCCATACAACTCTCCTTCCGTGGCCTCCAACTGCTCTTAAACGCAAGTAAAACTATGCGATCACTGCCCGCACCTGCTCGCCCGTCCAGCATCACTACTCTGGACTGCTCTGACTTAGAATACGTGACTGTAAACTATCCTTCCAGACTCACAATAAGCATCTCCAATACAAAATTAAATCTAGAATAGGCTTCTTATATCGCAACAAAGCACCCTTCACTCATTTTGCCAAACATACCCTCGTAAAACTGACCATCCTACCGATCCTCGACTTCGGTGATGTCATCTATAAAATAGCCTACAACACTCTACTCAACAAACTGGATGCAGTCTCTCACAGTGCCATCCGTTTTGTCACCAAAGCCCCATACACTACCCACCATTGCGACCTGTACGCTCTCGTTGGCTGGCCCTCGCTTCATACTCGTCGCCAAACCCACTGGCTACAGGTTATCTACAAGTCCCTGCTAGGTAAAGCCCCGCCTTATCTCAGCTCACTGGTTACCATAGCAGCACCCACTTGAAGCACGCACTCCAGCAGGTATATCTCACTGGTCACCCCCAATGCCAATTCCTCCTTTGGTTGTCTTTCCTTCCAGTTCTCTGCTGCCAATGACTGGAACGAATTGCAAAAATCTCTGAAGCTGGAGACTCACATCTCCCTCACTAGCTTTAAGCACCAGCTGTCAGAGCAGCTTACAGATCACTGCACCTGTACATAACCCATCTGTAAACAGCCCAACTACCTACCTCATCCCCATACTGGTATCTATTTATTTATTTTGCTCCTTTGCACCCCAGTATCTCTAGCTGCACATCCATCTTCTGCCGATCTACCATTCCAGTGTTTAATTGCTATATTGTAATTACTTCGCCACCATGGCCTATTTATTTCCTTAACTTACCTCATTTGCACTCACTGTATATAGACTTTTTGTTTTCTTTTGTTCTACTGTATTATTGACTGTATGTTTTGTTTATTCCACGTGTAACTCTGTGTTTTTGTATGTGTCGAATTGCTACGCTTTATCTTGGCCAGGTCGCAGTTGCAAATGACAACTTGTTCTCAACTAGCCTACCTGGTTAAATAAAGGTGAATTTAAAAAATATATATATATATGCCTGCCTCTCCACTTGGTAAATCGTTCAAGAAAATCTAAGGCATTGCTGCGGTCTACATACTACGTATGTCAACAATACTTAGTAAGGCGTAATTAATTAAACAATACATTAAACTGATTAAAACACCTGGGTTTGTGAGCAATCTTTCTAATGATTAGGACATATAAACACCGTAATTTGCATTCCAGTGGTTTATTTGATCTGTGCATGTGCTAGCACACTTAGCGTGAGTGAAGTGAGTTCAGAACAACTGAATGTATGCATTTTAGTGGTCATTTTCACATACAAACTTTATATGTCCAAACTCCGAATCAAATATGCTTACCAAAACATGGTCGCTGTGTTGGAACGTTTATTTTGATTGGTGATTTTCTGCATTGCCATCAGGTAGCCTGATTTCAGATGTGTCCATGTAAACATGATTATTAGGGAAATCGTTCTTCTTGCAAAGCAAGTAAACGTTTTAATCAAACTCTTATATTAATCTGATTATCCACATTAATCACATTATTGTGTGAATGTAACGGTACTCAATGTAGCATAGGCTCACGGTTATTAAGTCATGTTTTTTTTATTAAGTCAGGCTCCTGAGTGGTGCAGCGGTCTAAGGCACTGCATCTCAGTGTGCAAGGGTGTCATTACAGACCTTGGTTTGATTCCAGGCTGTATCACATCCGGCCATGATTGGGAGTCCCATAGGGCGGGGCACAATTGGCCCATCGTTGTCCGGGTTTGGCCGGGGTAGGCCGTCATTGTAAATAATAATTTGTTCTTAACTGACTTGCCTAGTTAAATAAAGGTTAAATAAAATATATTATTACTTTGTTTACAATCTGAGCAGTAGATCTCGGCTTGCATTTGTACTTTTTTACCCTTTAGGGGTAAATCAGCTTTAATATTGCCGATAGATTGTGGGTTCCATCAATGCATAATTTATAATCCCCGATATATACAGTATATATTTTGCACATTTTGTTACATTACAGTCTTATTCTAAAATTGATTAAATTGTTTGTTCCCTCATCAATCTACAAACAATACCCCATAATGACAAAGCAGGTTTTTATACATGTTTTCACATTTATAAAAAAACAACAACTGAAATATCACATATACACGCACAGCTATTTTTAGGTCTCTCCAGAGATGTTCGATAGGGCTCAAGTTAAGGCTCTGGCTGAGCCGCTCAAGGACATTGAGACTTGTCCCGAAGCCACTCCTGCGTTGTCTTGGTTGTGTGCTTAGGGTCGTTGTCCTTCACACCAGTCTGAGGTCCTGAGCTCTCTGGAGCAGGTTTTCATCAAGGATCTCTCTGTGCGTTGCTCCGTTCATCTTTCCTTCAATCCATACTAGTCTCCCAGTCCCTGAATAATATCCCCACAGCATGTTGCTGCCACCCCCATGCTTCACCGTAGGGATGGTGCCAAGTTTCCTCCGGACATGACGCTTGCCATTCAGGCCGAAGTGTTCAATCTTGGTTTCATCAGACCAGAGAATCTTGTTTCTGAGTCCTTTAGGTATCTTTTGGCAAACTCCAAGCGGGCTGTCATGTACCTTTTACTGAGGAGCGGCTTCCATCTGGCCACTCTACCATAAAGGCCTGATTATTGGAATGTTGCAGAGATGGTTGTCCTTCTGGAAGTTTATCCCATCTCCACAGAGGAACTCTGGAGAGTGACCATCGGGTTCTTGGTCACCTCCCTGACCAAGGCCCTCTCCCCCGATTGCTCAGTTTGGGCGACCTCATTGCTTGGTGTTTGATCTGACATGCACTGTCAACTGTGGGACCTTATATAGACAGGTGTGTGTCTTTCCAAATCATGTCCAATCAATTGAATTTACCACAGGTGGACTCCAATCAAGTTGTAGAAACATCTCAAGGATGATCAATGGAAACAGGATGCACCTGAGCTGAATTTTGAGTCTCATAGCAGTGGGTCTGAATGCTTATGTAAATATATGTTTAATACATTTGCAAACATTTCTAAAAACCTGTTTTTGCTTTGTCATTGTGGGTTATTGTGTGTAGATTAGATTAAAATTAGATTACATTTTTTACTCAATCTAAATGAATCAATTTTACTAAAGGTTGTAACGTAACAAAATATGGGAAAAGTAAAGGTCTCAATACTTTCCAAATCCACAATATATATTTGCTTATTTTTTTTATATTTCTTCCTTTGTTATTTTCCCCTAACCCTACCTCCCCTCCCCTAATTGGAGTAAACTAATGGAAAACAATACTTAGGCTTCTACTTCCAGCTTATACATACTGTCACGATGTATAAAGGATTGGAGACAGGCGCAGGAATACATAACAGGGGGTTTTAATACTCCACCCAAAAATACATACAACATGCCTTGAAAGGCACAGGGACGAAGCCCAAAACAAACACATATACAAAAACACAAACATAAGAGCGAGGAAAAAACTCAAAATACACGGGACGAGACCCATAATGTACCCACAAGTACACAATACACGCAGCACAAAAGCCGAAGCAACAAAGCACTGGAGCTCACAAGACCAACGGACATGGGAACAATAACCGACCAGATAATGGTGAATAGAGGGTACATATATACAATTACTAATCAGAGGAATGGGAACCAGGTCTGTGTAATGAAACAGTTCAGTGACGCCTAGAGGCCGGTGACGTAGACCTCTGGAGCTGGTCCACGGAATGAGCAGCAGTACTGGGGTAATCTGTGACAGTACCCCTGCCGCGCTGCACTAGCAGCGAGACTACACCGGCCTCGAGGAAGACCACAGGGACAGGGTGCGGGTTGGTCAGGGCCAGTTGCAGCTGCCGATGTTGAGTTGTCGTCAGACAGGCCAGTTGCAGCTGCCGAAGATGCGGCAGCATCGGACGGACCAGTTGCAGCTGCATCGGACAGGCCAGTTGCAGCTGCTGATGTTGCGGCGTCAGACGGACCAGACGGACCAGTTGTGATGGCGTCGGACGGACCAGTTGCAGCTGCTGAAGTTGCAGCATCTGACGGACCAGTTGTGGTGGCGTCGGACGGACCAGTTGCGGCATCGTCGGATAGGCCAGTTGCGGCAGCGTCGCACGGGCCAGTTGCAGCTGCCGAAGTTGTGGCGGTGGCGGACGGGCCAGGTGCAGCTGCCGAAGTTGCAGCGGCGGAAGAGGCGACTCTGGGATATTAGCCTTCTAGGCAGAGTTCCTCTGTTCAGTGTCTGTTATTTTGCCCATCTTAATATTTTATTTTTATTGGCCAGTCTGAGAAACGGCTTTTTCTCTGCAATTCTGCCTAAAAAGCCAGCATCCCGGAGTCACCTCTTCACTGTTGACGTTGAGACTGGTGTTTTTAAGGGTACTATTTAATGAAGCTGCCAGTTGAAGACTTGTGAGGTGTCTGTTTCTCAAACTAGACACTCTATTGTACTTGTCCTCTTGCTCAGTTGTGCGCCGGGGCCTCCCACTCCTCTTTCAATATTGGTTAGGGCCAGTTTGCGCTGTTTTGTGAGGAGAGTAGTACACAGAGTTGTACGAGATCTTCAGTTTCTTGGCAATTTCTCGCATGGAATAGCCTTCATTTCTCAGAACAAGAATAGACTGACGAGTTTCAGAAGAAAGTTATTTGTTTCTGGCCATTTTGAGCCTGTAATCGAACCCACAAATGCTAATGCTACAGATACTCAACTAGTCTAAATTAGGCCATTTTTTTTTCTTTAATCAGAACACAAAAAATGTGCTTTTCTTTAAAAAACAAGGACATTTCTAAGTGACCCCAAACTTTTGAACGGTAGTGTATGTCTGCGATTTAGTACATACTCTCTGCCCGTTAAAATTACAAATGCAAACAACAACCACAGAGGAACATTTTTATTCCTTGCTGACAAAATACACCCTCACATTCACTTATTGATATACATGGGGGTACACAGATGTTTTTAAGGCAATGATGGCTTATGTAAAGTAAGAGTCTGTTGTGCTGTGCTATGTTGTGGCTGTCTATCTGGCTGGCTGTTTTACAGCGACCTCTACTGGTCTAAATTATACTCCTTTCTTTTTCAGGGTGCGAGAGGGCCCGACGGTCCAACGGGGAAGCTGGGGTTAGTGGGCATGAAGGTAAGACTCCTGCTTGTGTCAAAGGTCACAGTCCTGCAGGGTGTAAGGGACTTCAGCTGTGACGTACACCCCCAGAAAAGACCAAGCTGCAGATACACATGGGGCCCACATAAAAAATACTACAGTTTACTGTAGATTACTATAGTATTTACTATAGAATTATATAGTAAACTGTTGTAAACTATAGTATACTGTAGAATCCTATAATCCACACTGGAGTATTCGTCGATTGTGTCGTGCTTACTTAAGAATTGTGTAGTATACTATAGAATACTACACTGAGTATACAAAACATTAACACCTGCTCTTTCCTTGACATAGACTGACCATAGACTTTCACTTAAATCCACTTCAATCAGTGTAGATGAGACAAGAGGAGGAGACAGGTTAAAAAAAAAACTTTGTCTATGCCCTGTCAAAAGGAAGTTTATTCTGAAGTATCTGTCCTACAGTATATCTGAATGTTGTCAGAAAGATCAGGAAACATATTTATTTATTTTTTACATGTTTTTTTACATATTTTTGGCACTAAACAGTGTTCAGATACTGTATACTTTCATTCCTTTTTTCAACTGGTACCGGGGGACCATCATACGAGTCTTGTGAGGCCTGTGGGCATCCTACAGCAAAAAAAAACGTTACAGACAGAAGTCGGTACAGCCGATCTGCCAAGTCCCATTACGCTTCTGGGGGTCGTAGAGCAAATCTGAGAAAACCATCGCGTTCGTGAGAGTCATCTTTCCATAGAGGGGTCATAATAGTAGGCTACAGATGATTTTGTGAGAAGACTGATTTTTGGGATGTCTCATGGTCAGACAAACACCTCTCTAGTTCTGTCACCTTCCACCGCATATGCGGAAGTGCGACATAGGCAGATTTGGTGAATTGAGACGCATCCAATGCAAAAACAAATCTCTAAACTGACAGATTCTTATGGAGAGTTTTTCATTATGGGGTATTTCTGCGGGTATTTACTGTAGTGTTTTTGCAGACAAGACTGTAGTATACTATACATAATATTATTGCAGACATGACGGTAGTAACACCGGCCGACTAGGGTTAGCTAACATGGAACAACTGCCAGTTACTGTTTAATGTGGGGAACATCTCAAACAGAACATAAAACACAGGTTCGTGACAGGCCACCTATTGAGATGGGTCAACAGTTCTGAGCAATGCAACGGACCAGAAAACACCTTAGCAAAAACACTACAGTAAATACTACAGTATACTGGTCATGTCCACAAAAACACTACAGTAAATACTACAGTATACGAGTCATGTCCACAAAAACACTACAGTGAATACTTGAGTAAAGTCTGCAAAAACACTACAGTGAATACTACACTATACTAGTCATGTCCGCAAAAACACTACAGCGAATACTACAGTATGGTGGTCATATCAAATCAAATTGTATTTGTCACATACACATGTGACACACATCTAACCTAACAATTCCACAACAACTACCTTATACACACAACTGTAAAGGAATTACCAAGAATATGTACATAAAAAAATATATGAATGAGATGCAGTAGATGGTATAGAGTACAGTATATACATATGAGATGATTAATGTAGGGTATGTAAACATTATATGAAGTGGCATTGTTTAAAGTGGCTAGTGATACATTTATTACATACATTTTTCCATTATTAAAGTGGCTGGAGTTGAGTCAGTATGTTGGCAGCAACCACTCAATGTTAGTGATGGCCTTGAGATAGAAGCTGTTTTTCAGTCTCTCGGTCCCTGCTTTGATGCACCTGTACTGACCTCGCCTTCTGGATGATAGCAGGGTGAACAGGCAGTGGCTCGGGTGGATGCTCTTGATTGTGCATCTGTAAAAGTTTGTGAGTGCTTTTGGTAACAAGCCAAATTTCTTCAGCCTCCTGAAGTTGAAGAGGCGCTGCTGCACCTTCTTCACCATGCTGTCTGTGTGGGTGGACCATTTCAGTTTGTCCGTGATGTGTACGCCGAGGAACTTAAAACTTTCTACCCTCTCCACTACTGTCCCGTCGATGTGGATAGAGGGGTGCTCCCTCTGCTGTTTCCTGAAGTCTACGATCATCTCCTTTGTTTTGTTAACGTTGAGTGTGAGGTTATTTTCCTGACACCACACTCCGAGGGCCCTCACCTCCTCCCTGTAGGCCATCTCGTTGTTGTTGGTAATCAAGCCTACCCCTGTAGTGTCATCTGCAATCTTGATGATTGAGTTGGAGGCATGCATGACCACGCAGTCGTGGGTGAACAGGGAATACAGGAGAGGGCTGAGAAAGCACCCATGTGGGTCCCCAGTGTTGAGGATCAGCCGGGTGGAGATGTTGTTACCTACCTTCACTACCTGGGGGCGGCCCGTCAGGAAGTCCAGGACCCAGTTGCACAGGGCATGGTCTCGAGCTTGATGACGAGCTTGGAGGGTACTATGGTGTTAACTGCTGAGCTGTAGTCAATGAACAGCATTCTCGCATAGGTATTCCTCTTGTCCAGATGGGTTAAGGCAGTGTGCAGTGTGATTGTGATTGCTTCGTCTGTGGACCTATTGGGGCGGTAAGCAAATTGGAGTGGGTCTGGGGTGTCAGGTAGAGTGGAGGTGATATGATCCTTGCCTAGTCTCTCAAAGCACTTCATGATGACGGAAGTGAGTGCTACGGGGCAATAGTCGTTTAGCTCAGTTACCTTAGCTTTCTTGGGAACAGGAACAAAGGTGGCCATCTTGAAGCATATGGGAACAGCAGACTAGGATAAGGATTGATTGAATATGTCCGTAAACACACCAGCCAGCTGGTCTGCGCATGCTCTGAGGACAGGGCTGGGGATGCTGACTGGGCCTGCAGCTTTGTGAGGGTTGACACGTTTAAATGTTTTACTCTCGTCGGCTGCAGTGAAGGAGAGCCCGCAGGTTTTGGTAGCGGGCCGTGTCAGTGGCACTGTATTGTCCTCAAAGCGAGCAACAAAGTTGTTTAGTCAGTCTGGGAGCAAGACATCCTGGTCCGCGACAGGGCTGATTTTCCTTTTATAGTCCGTGATTGACTGAAGACCCTGCCACGTACCTCTCGTGTCAGAGCGGTTGAATAGCGACTCTACTTTGTCTCTATACTGACGCTTAGCTTGTTTGATTGCCTATGATAGGTCACCACCAACTCACAGAAAAACACAGCCATTTTTCCAGCCAAAGAGAGGAGTCACAAAAAGCACAAAGAGATAAAATGAATCACTAACCTTTGATGATCTTCATCAGATGACACTCATAGGACTTCATGTTACACAATACATGTATGTTTTGTTCGATAAAGTGCATATTTATATTTTTAAAAATCATTTTACATGAGTTCAGTAGTTCTAAAACATGCAGTGATTGTGCAGAGAGACACATCTATTTACAGAAATACTCATTATAAATCTTGATGAAAATACAAGTGTTATACATGCAATTAGATATACTTCTCCTTAATGCAACCGCTGTGTCAGATTTCAAAAAGACTTTACGGAAAAAGCAAACCATGCAATAATCTGAGTACAGTGTTCAGACAACAAAGCAGCCAAATAGATATCCGCCATATTGGGTAGTCAACATTAGTCATAAATAGCATTATAAATATTCACTTACCTTTTATGATCTTCATCAGAATGCACTCCCAGGAATCGCAGTTCCACAATAAATATTTGTTTTGTTCGATAATGTCCATAATTTATGTCCAAATAGCTTCTTTTGTTATGGCGTTTGGTAAACAAATCCAAAAGCGCGTTCAGGTCCTGTCACTCCCTGGCCTTAGTTATGTGTTTTCTTTATTATTTTGGTTAGGCCAGGGTGTGACATGGGTGATTTATTTGTGTTTCGTCTTGTCTAGGGGTTCATTAGATTTATGGGGTTGTGTTCAGTTTACTTGTCTAGGTAAGTCTATGTTTGCCTAGAGTGGTTCTCAATCAGAGGCAGGTGTTTATCGTTGTCTCTGATTGGGAACCATATTTAGGCAGCCATATTCTTTGGGCATTTTGTGGGTGGTTGTCTCCTGTGTCAGTGTTTGTGCCACACGGGACTGTTCGGGTTTTCACGTTTCTTGTTTTGTATTCTGTTCATGTATAGTTTCTCTGATTAAAGAACCATGAACTTTAACCACGCTGCATATTGGTCCTCCGATCCTTCTCGCCTCTCCTCTTCGGAAGAAGAGGAGGAAATCCCTTACAGGTCCAGCCGAACATCAGACAAATAGTTAAAAAGTTCCGTTACAGCCCGTAGAAACTTGTCAAACTAAGTATAGAATCAATCTTTAGGATGTTTTTATCATAATAATAATGATCCAACCGGAGAATTCCGATGTCTGTAGAAAAGCAATGGAACGAGAGCTAACTCTCTCGTGACCGCGCCTCAGAGCCTGTGGCACTCTGCCAGACACCTGACTCATTCCTCTCTCATTCGGTCCCACCTCACAGTAGAAGCCTCAAACAATGTTCTAAAGACTGTTGACATCTAGTGGGAGCCTTAGGAAGTGCAACATAACCAATATCCCACTGTATCTACAATAGGGGCTGAGTTTAAAAAAACTACAAGCCTCAGATTTCCCACTTTCTGGTTGGATTTGTCTCAGATTTTCGCCAGCCATATGAGTTCTGTTATACTCACAGACATTATTCAAACAGTTTTAGAAACTTCAGAGTGTTTTGTATCCAATACTACTAATAATATGTATATATTAGCATCTGGGACAGAGTAGCAGGCAGTTTACTCTGGGCACCTTATTCATCCAAGCTACTCAATACTGCCCCCATGCCACCAAGAAGTTAAAAGCAGTGGTTCGCGCTTTCAGTTTTGCGCGAATGCTGCCATCAATCCACGGTTTCTGATTTGGGAATGTTTTAATAGACGCTGTGGGTACGACATCGCCGATGTACTTACTAATAAACCCGCTCACCGAATCAGCGTATTCATCAATGTTGTTGTTCGACGCAGTGCGGAACATATCCCAGTCCACGTGATTGAAGCAATCTTGAAGCGTGGAATCCAATTGGTTGGACCAGCGTTGGACAGACCTGAGCATGGGAGCTTCCTGTTTTAGTTTCTGTCTATAGGCTGGGAACAACTAAATGGAGTCATGGTCAGCTTTTCCGAAAGGAGGGCAGCGGAGGGCCTTATTTGCGGCGGAGGGCCTTATTTGCAGAAGTTAGAATAACAATGATCTCGGGTTTTGCCAGCCCTGGTTGCGCAATCGATATGCTTATATAATTCAGGGAGCCATGTTTTCAGATTAGCCTTGTTGAAATCCCCATCTACAATAAATGCAGCCTCAGGATATGTGGTTTCCAGTTTACATAGAGTCAAATGAAGTTCTTTCAGGGCCATCGATGTGTCTGCTTGGGGGGGGATATACACAATTGTGATTTTGATCGAAGAGAATTCTCTAGGTAGATAATGCGGTCAGCATTTGATTGTGAGTAATTCTAAGTCAGGTGAACAGAAGGACTTGAGATCCTGTATGTTGTTATGATCACACCACGTCGCCTTAATCATAAGGCATACACCCCCGCCCTTCTTCTTACCAGAAAGATGTTTGTTTCTGTCGGCGCGATGCATGAAGAAAACAGCTGGCTGTACCGACTCCGATAGCGTGTCTCGAGTGAGCCATGTTTCCGTGAAACAAAGAACGTTAGTCTCTGAGGTCTCTCTGGAATGCAACCCTTGCTCGGATTTCGTCTACCTTGTTGTCAAGAGACTGGACATTGGCGAGTAGTATGCTCGGGAGAAGTGAGCGATGTGTCTGACCAGAAGACCGCTCTGTCTGCCCCTTCTACGGCGTCGTTGTTTTGGGTCGCCGGCTGGGATCCGGTCCGTTGTCCTGGGTTGTGGGCAAAACAGAGATCCGCTTCGGGAAAGTCGTATTACTGGTTGTAATGTTGGTGAGTTGACGTTGCTCTTATATCCAATAGTTCCTCCCGGTTGTATGTAATAAAACCTAAGATTACCTGGTGTAACAATGTAAGAAATAAAACGTAAAAAAACAAAATACTGCATTCCTAGGAAGGCGAAGCGAGGCGGACATCTCTGTCGGCGCCGGAAGTGCTCACAGAAACACTACAGTAAATGCTACAGTATACTAGTCATGTCTGCAAAAATACTACAGTGAATACTATAGTGTATTACAGTCATGTCCGCAAAAACACTGCAGTATATACTGCAGTATTTAGACCATAGTATACTATAATATTGTTTCATATGGGGGAGAGAGTAAAAAGCATTTTATAGACACATTGACACTCACGTATGTCTTATTGTATAGACACTGCACTGCATTAAGCTGCACACAATTCATCAGACAGTTAGTGATTTTGTCTCTGTCTCTCCATCCATATATCTGCTGTCTGCTTTCCTGATGTTTGTCTCTTGGTCTGTCTTTTTCCTCTCACTCAAACACGCACACACACACACTCTTCTGTCACACTATTCACATATTCATACTTTCCCTCCTTATCCCTCCTCATTATCCATTTCTCTCCACAGGGCCCCGATGGTCTTCCGGGAAAAATGGGTTTTTCGGGAGATGAGGTAAAATGAAGTTTCCTATCACTGTCATATTTCACCCCTGGTTATGCTACACTGGATAGCCCAGCCACTTAGCCCTAACTTTACTGACAGGCACGCCACTTGGGACAGGCAGCTTTTTTACCGTTTCTTGTTCTTAGGAGCTTGTAGGTACACTGTAATTTATTGATTTACTGTGTGCAGCAATTTCTTCAAGCGTATACTGCTTTACCTTGTAAGGAGAGGACTCACCTTATCCACTGTCAATACGGTGCACTCACAGAGCAGTGCTGCAACAAATATGCTAATTTGTATTTAAGTTGTAGCTGTGCGTTTATCATATGATGGTCAGTCTTTTCTTCGCCTGTGTTTGGTAGCACATTTGGTGTACATTAGGTCAGCTATCTCGTATAGTTGTGGTCTTATTTTTCCTGCTTTTTTGTGCTCTCTCCCCAGGGGAAAATTGGAGAGCTGGGAGAAGCTGGACCTCAAGGGTTTCCCGTAAGTTCTAAGGTTTGAATCTTAAGCAACCTGCCTACACATAGTTTGAAGTACAATACCAACACAGGTACTGTAGTAGGTCAAAGCTGTGTGCTGGAAAACCTTTTGTAAAGCATGGGTGGAGTAAGCATTTTTGTGCTATTTCTTTTTTCCAGCTTCAGACTAATGCCTACTTTTCACTTAGAATGTCGTTTTTTGTTTTTAATAGTACTGCTTTTGGTCAGAGCTTTATATCTTATCTTATGACTGTCTGAAAGTGGGGATTTAACCCATCATTAACTGGCCACATGTTGAGTGTTGTTCTGCTTCCCCCTCGGTGCGTGTGTGTGCGTGTATCTGTTCTCTACACTCATTAGCTGTTATATCAACAGGGTATTCAAGGACCCTCTGGACCTCTAGGAGACCAAGGAATAGCAGGCGAGCCAGTAAGTCCCTCTCTCCATCTCCCATTCTCCTTCTACTCTCTTACTCTTCTACTTTCTCTGTCACCTTTCTCTCCATCTCCTGTCTCTCTATTTATACTCTTTCTATTTCTCCTCTCTCATCACTCCTCTCCTTTCTCTCTCCATCTCCCCTTCTCCTTCTACTCTCTTACTGTTACTGTAATTTAATTATGCCAATGTGCTTTCATTAATTGAAAACCCTTAATCTATTTTATGAGAATTTGTAAGATTCTTGTTTGCATAAAATAGACGGAGACCAGTCTTTCAATAATAGGTAACATAATTTATTCTCGGAGCGCGCTGCCACTTAACCACGAGCAACAGTTTATATACAGATCATGACGTCATTTCATTGTTTTAACAGAATCCCCTCCTCTCGACTCGGACAAAGTGAGGTGAAAAGTTCATTCTAACTTACTAACACACTCCCAGGTAACTTTTGACCCCTCAACATTATCGATCACCACTGAGCTGACCGTTCTAATTAACAGAAAACTTGGAATGCACTCACTGTCTTATCTAAAAAACCCAGAGCTCAGTTCTGTAGGTTCAACCATAGGTTAACGACCTTACATGTGTTTACACAGTCTACAACCCATTAGTTTCTTCCTAGTTGGAATGGTGTTCATTAACTTTAATTACTCCTTGTCACACAATCCCATCGTATGAACTCATATTATGTTAATCAGATATAATAAAACAGAGTATAAGTTAACTTAGTTACAGTTCCATTTAAAATGATTTGTTCAGTCATTTAATCATAATTTTACCAACACTTACTCTTCTACTTTCTCTGCCACCTTTCTCTCCATCTCTCTCTATTTATACTCTTTCTATTTCTCCTCTCTCATCACTCCTCTCCTTTCTAGCTCCACCTCCCCCTCTCCTTCTCCTGTCTTTCTCTCTACTTTCTCCGTCACCTTTCTCTCCATTTCTCTCTCTATTTATACTCTTTCTATTTCTCCTCTCTCATCACTCCTATCCTTTCTCTCTCCACCTCCCCCTCCCCTTCTACTGTCTCTCTCTCCTACTTTCACCATCACATTTCTCTCCATCTCCTCTCTCTCTATTTAAAGTCTTACTATTTCTCCTCTCTCCATCACTCCTCTCTTTTCTCTCACCATTTCCTCTCTCTCCATCTTCTCCCTTTTCTCTCTCCATTATATTTTCTCCCTATTGATCTCCTCAACCCCATCTCCACCTCCTTCTCTTCATATGCCTCTCCTCTCTCTTTCTCCATCCTGAATAAATTGCCTCCACTTGTCTTTCACACTCATCTGTCTGCACATCATTGTCTCGCCAACACCGCCCTCTCTCTGTCTTTTGCTTTTACTTAGTTAATAAGCACTAAATCCATCATACTTAACAGAGTTCTCTCTCTGTATCCCTAAACAAGCCAGTTCACTCAGGGAGAGTGGCAGCTAGTTTATAAGAGATATATGAATGTCTATTAAAGATGCACACTTCCGGTTAAATGTTTTACAACACCTACTCATTTAAGGGTTTTTCTTTACATGGACTATTTTCTAAATTGTACAATAATAGTGAAGACATCAAAACTATGAAATAACACATATGGAATCATGTAGTAACCAAAAAAAAGTGTTAAACAAATCAAAATATATATTTGTATTTGAGATTCTTCAAAGTAGCCACCCTTTGCCTTGATGACAGCTTTGCACACTCTAGGCATTCTCTTAACCAGCTTCATGAGGTAGTCACCTGGAATGCATTTCAATTAACACGTGTGCCTTGTTAAAAGTTAATTTGTGGAATTTAAGGTTAATGCGTTTGAGCCAATCAGTTGTGTTAAGACAAGGTAGGGGTGGTATACAGAAGACATCCCTATTTGGTAGAAGACCAATAACGTAATATGACAAGAACAGCTCAAATAAGCAAAGAGAAACGAAAGTCCATCATTACTTTATGACATGAAGGTCAGTCAATCTGGAAAATGTCAAGAACTGTTCCAGTTTCTTTAATTGCAGTCGCAAAAACCATCAAGCCCTATGATGAAACTGGCTCTCATGAGGACTGTCACAGGAAAGGAAGACCCAGAGTTACCTCTACTGTAGAGGATAAGTTCAATAGAGTTAACTGTACCTCAGATTGCACCCCAAATAAATGCTTCACAGAGTTCAAGTAACAGACACAACTCAACATCAACTGTTCAGAGGAGACTGTGTGAATCAGTTGAATTGCTGCAACAAAACACTACTGAAGGACACCAATAAGAAGAAGAGACTTGCTCGGGCCAAGAAACACGAACAATGGACATTAGACTGGTGGAAATACATATTTTGGTCTGATGAGTCTAAATATGACATTTTTGGTCCCAGCCTTGTTTTTGTGAGATGCAGATTAGGTGAACGGATGATCTTTGCATGTGTGGTTCCCACCGTGAAGAATGGAGGAGGATGTGTAATGCTGTAGGGGTCCTTTGCTGGTGACACTGTCTGTGATCTATTTAGAATTCAAGGCACACTTAACCAACATGGCTACCACAGCATTCTGCAGCGATACGCCATCCCATCTGGTTTGCGCTTAGTGGTACTATCATTTGTTTTTCAGCAGGACAATGACCCAACACACTTCCAGGCTGTGTAAGGACTATTTGACCAAGAAGGAGAGTGATGTAGTGCTACATCCAATCACCCGACCTCAACTCAATTGAGATGGTTTGTGATTGGAGTTGGACCACAGAGTGAAGGACAAGCAGCCAACAAGTAGTGTTCAGCCAATGTGGGAACTCCTTCAAGGTTGTTGTAAAAGCATTCCAGGTGAAGCTGGTTGAAAGAATGCCAAGCGTGAGCACAGCTGTCATCAAGGCAAAGGGTGGCTACTTTGAAGAATCTCAAATATAAAATACACTTTTTTTCAACACTTTCTTGGTTACTACATGATTCCATATGTACTATTTCACAGTTTTGATGTCTTCACTATTATTCTACAATGTAGAAAATAGAAAAAATAAAGAAAACCCTTTAATCATTATCTGTGTCCAAACGTTTGACTGGTACTGTAGGTTAAGCACGTGGAGTAATGAGTAGGATCCTGTATTTTCACATGCAAAAGTGATTGCTTTTGATAAAAAGGCTTTAACTATCTTCCCAATGAAAACTAGTTTGAAAATGTGAATATATATTTATGAAAAGAGAAATTGGACTTTGCGGAATGTTTCTGAACGATGCGCCATATTGACTTGTTGTTGATAACATGACCGAGCTACGCAGATTACTGTTCGATTTGAGGAGGACGTTCCTCCTGCACCGCTTTTGCCTGTTCACGTCACGGGCCATAGACACGGCTCCGGTCAATAGAACTTCCTCACTGTTTTGGTGGAACTATAGACATTGAATAGTTAAGAGACATCGTCTTCCATTGGACCTTTAGCTTTTTGTTGGATTATTGCCTTTACATTTTGAAATTTGTATAATTAAGTTTTTGTTGGCTTTTTTTGGGAGGGTTTTTCATTTTGTAGTACAAACATTTCTTTAGACTTGGACTTCCATTCCATGACTTAAAGACTCAACCAGAGGTTCTGGTAGGACTAAGGTTTAAATTGTGACTTTTGGCTCTGACACAACAATTAATTTGATATTGTTTAATTAATCATTTGTTTGTTGTTTATGCTGAACCACATAATTTTTCCTATCAATACACTATTGCACTGAACATGTCCTCTGAAACATGATCTGCCAAACCGCGCTCCTTAAAAGGCATTGAGTTTGTCTGGTAGAGAGACATCGTTGGGCAGATCACAGCTAGGGCTTATTTTGTAGTCTGTAATGTGCATTAGCCCTCACTCTCTGGATTTTCCTGAATTTGATGTCCTGTCCGCTCTGTGAATGGAGAATCCATCGAGTTGGATAGTCATGGGGGGTATCTTGTCCTAAAGCCATGTTTCAGAAAAACAGAAAATATTGCAGTTACAAGTGTGTAATGTTAGCACTAGCACTAAAGTTACAACAGTATCTTACAACTAACGTTACTACAGTAGCTTGCTAGCTAGTTTTTGTTGGACGCATTCAACATTGTATGTGTAGCACTAACTAGGTAGCTGGTTGGTTAGCAGCATCGTTTCAGTGACTGGCTCAGCTGGCAAGCTAGTAATGTTGGACACATTTATGATAAATTATGGTGGACTGGCAGGTGCGGGCAGCGATCGGTTGAAGAGCATGCATTTAGTTTTACTTGCATTTAAGAGTAGTTGGAGGCCACGGAAGGAGTGTTGTATGGCATTGAAGCTCGTCTGGAGGTTAGTTAACACAGTGTCCAAAGAAGGACCAGAAGTATACAGAATGGTGTTGTCTGTGTAGAGGTGGATCAGAGAATAACCAGCAGCAAGAGCGACATCATTGATGTGTACAGAGAAAAGAGTCGGCCCGAGAATTGAACCCTGTGGTACCCCCATAGAGATTGCCAGAGGTCCGGACAATAGGCCATCCGATTTGACACACTGAACTCTGTCTAAGAAGTAGTTGATGAACCAGGCGAGGCAGTCATTTGAGAAACCAAGGCTGTTGATTCTGCCGATAAGAATGTGGTGATTGACAGAGTCGAAAGCCTTGGCCAGATCGATGAATACAGCTGCACAGTAGCAAAAGATAATCTCTTATCGGTGGCGGTTATGATATTGTTTAGGACTTTGAGCATGGCTGAGGTGTACCGCGGAAGCTTTCCATTCTTTGCGGATCTCAGCCGATACGAAAGAAAGGTTGAACAGGCGAGTAGTAGGGGTTGCAACATTTTTGCCGGATAATTTTAGAAAGAGAGGGTCCAGATTGTCTAGCCCGGCTGATTTGAAGGTGTCCAGATTCTGCAGCTCTTTCAGAACATCAGCTATCTGGATTTGGGTGAAGGAGAAATGGGGCTTGGGCAAGTTGCTGTGGGGGCTGCAGGGCTGTTGACCGGGGTAGGTGTAGCCAGGTGGAAAGCATGGCCAGCCATAGAAAAAGGCTTATTGGAATTCTCAATTATCATGGATTTATTGGTGGTGACAGTGTTACCTAGCCTCAGTGCAGTGGGCAGCTGGGAGGAGGTGCTCTTATTCTCCATGGAGAATAAGAGTTTGTGCTACAGGATGAAAGTTTCTGTTTGAAAAAGCTAGCCTTTGCTTTCCTAACCTCCTGTGTAAATTGGTTCCTAACTTCCCTGAAAAGTTGCATATCGCGGCAGGATGTTTTTGTGCTGGTCAAGGGCAGTCAGTTCTGGAGTGAACCAAGGACTATAGCTGTTCCTGGTTCAACATTTTTACAATGGGGCATGCTTATTTAAGATGTTGAGGAAAGCACTTTTAAAGAATAACCAGGCATCCTCTACTGATGGAATGATGTCCATATCATTCCAGGATACCCGGCCAGGTCGATTAGAAAGGCCTGCTCGCTGAAGTGTCATTGACATCAGTCATTGGCTTCATCAATAAGTGCATCGATGACGTCATCCCCACAGTGACCGTAAGTACATACCCCAACCAGAAGCCATGGATTACAGGCAGCATCCGCACTGAGCTAAAGGCTACGGTTGTCATTTTCAAGGAGCTGGACTCTAACCCGGAAGCTATAAGAAATCCCGCTTTGCCCTCCGACGACCCATCAAACAGGCAAAGCGGCAATACAGGACGAAAATCGAATCATACTACACTGGCTTTGACGCTCATCGGATGTGGCAGGGTTTGCAAACCATTACAGACTACAAAGGGAAGCACAGGCGAGAGCTGCCCAGTGACACAAGCCTACCAGATGAGCTAAACTACTTCTATGCTCACTGCGAGGCAAATTACACTGAGACATGCATGAGAGATTCTATTAATCAGTTGGTCTCTATAAGCTTCAATATGAGGTCCTAAACTTAGCATGAAAGTGCATCCTTGTAGGTGTGTGGGCTATATAGTCAAAATGTTTGGGTTAAGTTTAGCCAATGGCCATGGGATAAGCTGAGCCACTGGCAAGTTGATCAAATTGAAGTGTTTTCTTCAATTGCACTCCACACTGCCCTTTCGAACCTGGACAAAAGGAACATCTATGTGAGAATGCTGTTCATTGACTACAGCTCAGCGTTCAACACCATAGTGGCCTCAAAGCTCATCACTAAGCTAAGGATCCTGGGACTAAACACCTCCCTCTGCAACTTGATCTTGGACTTCCTGACGGGCCGCCCGCAGGTGGTAAGGGTAGGCAACAACACGTCTGCCACGCCGATCCTCAACACTGGGGCCCCTCGGGGTGTGTGCTTAGTTTCTTCCTGTACTCCCTGTTCACCCACAACTGCATGGCCAACACAACTCCAACACCATCATTAAGTTTGCAGATGACACAACAGTGGTAGGCCTGATCACCGATAACGATGAGACAGCCTATAGGGAAGACGTCAGAGACCTGGCAGTGTGGTGCCAGGACAACAACCTCTCACTCAATGTGAGCAAGACAAAGAAGCTGATCGTGGACTACAGGAAAAGGCGGGACAAACAGGCCCCCATTATTAACATTGATGGGATGATAGTGGAGAGGGTCGAGAGTTTCAAGTTCCTTGGTTTCCACATTACCAACGAACTATCATTGTCCAAACATACCAAGACAATCGTGAAGAGGGCACGACAACACCTTTGCCCCCTCAGGAGACTGAAAATATTTGGCATGAGTCCGAAGATCCTCAAAAAGTTCTACAGCTGCACCATCGGTTGCATCACCGTCTGGTATGGCAAGTGCTCGGCTTCTGACCGTAAAGCGCTACAGAGAGGAGTGCATACAGCCCAGTACATCCTTGGGGCCAAGCTTCCTGCCATCCAGGACCTATATACTTGGCGGTGTCAGAGGAAAGCACAACATTTTTTCAAAGACTCCAGTCACCCAAGTCATGGACTGTTCTCTCTGCTACCGCACGGCAAGCGGTTCCGGAGCGCCGAGTCTAGGACCAAAAGGCTCCTTAACAGCTTCTACCCCCAAGCCATAAGACTGCTGAACAATGAATCAAATGGCAACCCGGACTATCTACATTGACCCCCCCCTTTGTTTTTACACTGCTGCTACTCGCTGTCTATTATCTGTGCATAGTCACTTCATCCCTACCGACATGTACAAATTACCTCGACTAAACCTGTACCCCCGCACATTGACTCAGTACATGTACCCCCTGTATATATCCTCGTTATTGTTATTTTATTGTGTTACTTTTTATTATTTTTTACTTTAGTTTATTTGGCAAATGATTTCTTAACTCTATCTTGTGCTGCACTGTTGGTTAAGTGCTTGTAAGTAAGAATTTCACGGTAAGGTTGCTGTATTCGGTGCATGTGACAAATAAAGTTTGATTTAAATGTAAAAATTGGCTCAACTTACCCCATTGTCCTTTACTCATTTTTGGGCAGCACCTGTTCTCTTGTAACCTGATCCACCAACCTGACCTGACTGTAGCCCTCGTGAATCCATGTAGTGAAACAAACGTAGGCTCATAAGATGAGGATGGTTTAACAAGGATAGTTCTCATGTTGTTTGAGCACAAAGCTGCATTGGTTTCTCTTATATGACCATCTCTCATCAACATTGTGTCTCTGCTCTGTTTTCTAGGGACTCCCTGGGCCAGTGGGGACAGTGGGGCCACCAGGAGAAACTGGTCTACAGGTGAGAATTTACACATACAGTACACACACAAACACATGCATGCTCACACGTACACTCATGCGCGCGCACGCACACACACACACATGCACATGTACACACACTGTATCACTCTCTCTCACACACACACAGACACATACACATTCACATCGTCTGGTCTCCCTAGTTGAATCAGGATGTGTTTCTAGCTACCTGTTTGTTCTTCCCACTATAATGAATAATTGATTGACTGATTTTATTTGTCATTAAAAAAACACACTACTGTTCAAAAGTTTGGGGTCACTTAGAAATGTCCTTGTTTTTTAAAGAAAACCACCTTTTTGTCCATTATAATGACATCAAATTGATCATAAATACAGTGTAGACATTGTTAATGTCTAATTGACTATTGTAGCTGGAAAATGGCAGATTTCTTATGGACTATCTACATAGGCCCATTATCAGCAACCATCACTCCTGTGTTCCAATGGCATGTTGTGTTAGCTAATTCAAGTTTATCATTTTAAAAGGTAAATTTATCATTAGAAAACCCTTTTACAATAATGTTAGCACAGCTGAAAACTTATCCTGATTAAAGAGCAATAAAACTGGCCTTCTCTAGACTAGTTGAGTATCTGGAGCATCAGCATTTGTGGGTTACAGGCTCAAAATGGCCAGAAACAAATAACTTTCTTCTGCAACTCAGCAGTCTATTCTTGTTCTGGGAATTGAAGGCTATTCCATGCGAGAAATTGCCAAGAAACTGAAGATCTCGTACAACGCTGTGTACTACTCCCTTCCCAGAACAGCGCAAACTGGCTCTAACCAGAATTGAAAGAGGAGTAGGAGGCCCCGGTGCACAACTGAGCAAGAAAAAAACTGTCTAGTTTGAGAAACAGACGCCTCACAATTCCTCACCTGGAAGCTTCATTAAATATTACCCGCAAAACACCAGTCTCAACGACAACAGTGAAGAGGCGACTCTGGGATGCTGGCCTTCTTGCAAAGAAAAAGCCATATCTCAGACTGGTCAATAAAAATAAAAGATTAAGATGGGCAAAAGAACACAGACACTGGACATTGAAAGATTGGAAAAAAGTGTTTTGGGGAGACTCATCTAAGTTTGAGGTGTTCGGATCACAAAGAAGAACATTCGTGAGACGCAGAAAAATGAAAAGATGCTGGGGGAGTGCTTGACGCCATCTGTCAAGCATGGTGGAGGCAATGTGATGGTCTGGGGATGCTTTGGTGGTGGTAAAGTTGGAGATTTGTGCAGGGTAAAAGGGATTTTGAAGAAGGAAGGCTATGACTCCATTTTGCAATGCAATGCCATTCCCTGTGGACGGCGCTTAATTAGAGCCAATTTACTCCTACAACAGGACAAAGCACAGCTCCAAACTATGCAATAACTATTTAGGGAAGAAGCAGTCAGCTGGTATTCTGTCTATAGTGGAGTGGCCAGCACAGTCATCGGATCTCAACCCTATTGAGCTGTTGCTGGAGCAGCTTGTCCCTATGGTACATAAGAAGTGCCCATCAAGCCAATCGACCTTGTGGGAGGTGCTTCAGGAATCATGGGGTGAAATCTCTTCAGATTACCTCAACAAATTGACAACTACAATGCTAAAGGTCTGCAAGGCTGTAATTGCTGCAAATGGAGGATTCTTTGAAGGACAATTATTATTTCAATTAAAAATCATTATTTATAACCTTGTCAACATCTTTATATTTCCTATTAATTTTGCTACTAATTTCATGTATGTTTTCATGGAAAACAAGGGCATTTCTAAGTGACACCGAACTTCTGAACGGTAGTGTATATACACAGTGTATATAAAGTGCATTCGGAAAATTTTCAGACCCCTTGACATTTTCCACATTTTGTTAACTACAGCCTTATTCTTTTATTTTTCCTCGTCAATCTACACACCCCATAATGATGAAGCTAAAACTGTTTTTTTAGAAATGTTTGCTAATTTATATAAAGTAACTGAAATATCACATTTACATAAGTAATCAGCTCTGACACTTGATGGATGTGGCATGGCTTTCAAACTATTACAGACTACAAAGGGAAGCACAGCTGAGAGCTGCCCAGTGACAAGCTAAATAACTTCTGTGCTCGCTTCGAGGAAAGGAAAACTGAAACATGCATGAGAGCATCAGCTGTTAAGGACGACTGTGTAATCACGCTCTCCACAGCCAGTATGAGTAGACCTTTTAAACAGGTCAACATTCACAAGGTCGCAGGGCCAGACGATTTACCAGGACGTGTACTCGGAGCATGCACTGAAAAACTGGCAAGTGTCTTCACTGACAATTTCAACCTCTCCCTGTCTGAGTCTGTAAGACCACCATAGTCCCATGTTTCAAGCAGACCACCATAGTTTCTCTACCCAAGAACACTAAGATAACCTGCCTAAATGACTACCGACCCGTAGCACTCACGTCTGTAGCCATGAAATGCTTTGAAAGGCTGGTAATGGCCCACATTAACACCATTATCCCAGAAACCCTAGACCCACTTCAATTTGCATACCGCCTCAACAGAGCTACAGATGATACAATCTCTATTGCACTCCACACTGCCCTTTCACACCTGGACAAAGTTAAGACATATGTGAGACTGCTATTCATTGACTACAGCTCAGCGTTCAACATCATAGTGCACTCAAAGTTCATCACTAAGCTAAGGACCCTGGGACTAAACACCTCCTTCTGCAACTGGATCCCGGACTTCCTGACGGGCCACCCCCCAGGTGGTAAGGGTAGGTAAACAATACATCCTCCACACTGATCCTCAACACGGGGGCCCCTCAGGAGTGCATGCTCAGTCCCCTCCGGGACTCCCTTTTCACTCATGACTGCACGACCAGGCACGACTCCAACACCATCATTAAGTTTGCCAATGACACAACAGTGGTGAACCTGACAACGGCGCCACAACCTATACGAAGGAGGTCAGAGACCTGACCGTGCGGTGCAAGGACAACAACCTCTCCCTCAACGTGATCAAGACAAAGGAGATGATTGTGGAATATAGGAAAAGGAGGACCGAACAAACTCCAATTCTCATCGATGGGGCTGTAGCTTCAATTTTCTTGGCGTCCACATCACCAACAAACTAACATGGTCCAAGCACACCAAGACAGTCATGAAGAGGGCACGACAAAACCTATTCCCCCTCATGAGACTGAAAAGATTTGTCATGGGTCCTCAGATCCTCTACAGCTGCATCATTGAGAGCATCCTGACTGGTTGCATCACTGCCTGTTATGGCATCTGCTCGGCCTCCGACCACAAGGCACAACAGCGAGTAGTGCGTACGGCCCAGTACATCACCGGGGCCAAGCTTCCTGCCATGCAGGACTTCTATACCAGGAGGTGTCAGAGGAATGCCCTAAAAATTGTCAAAGACTCCAGCCACCCTAGTCATAGACTGTTCTCTCTGTTACCGCACAGCAAGCGGTACCGGAGCGCCAAGTCTAGGTCCATGATGCTTCTAAACAGCTTCTACCCCAAGCCATAATACTCCTGAACATGAATTATGGCTTCTACCCCCAAGCCATAAGACTCCTGAACACTAATTAAATGGCTTCCAAGACTATTTGCATTGCCCCCCCCCTCTTCTACACTGCTGCTACTCTCTGTTGTCATCTATGCATAGTCACTTTAATAACTCTACCTACATGCACACTGATATTTCTCTGTACCGGTACCCCCTGTATATACAGTGCCTTGCAAAATTATTCAACCTATAATTTAAATGGATTTTTATTTTTATTTCATGTAATGGACATACACAAAATAGTCCAAATTGGTGAAGTGAAATGGAGAAAAAAATTGTTTCAAAAAATGCAAAAAAATTGAAAAGTGGTGTATTCACCCCATTTGCTATGAAGCCGCTAAATACGATCTGGTGCAACCAATTGCCTTCAGATGTCACATAATTAGTTTGATTGCACACAGGTGGACTTTATTTAAGTTTGACATGATATGTCACATGATCTCAGTATACACCTGTTCTGAAAGGCCCCAGAGTCTGCAACACCACTAAGCAAGGTGCACCAAAAAAAATATCAGAAACTTTGAACATCCCACGGAGCACCCTTAAATCCATTATTAGAAATGGAAAGAATATGGCACCACAACAAACCTGCCAACAGTCGGCCGCCCACCAAAACTCATGGACCAGGCAAGAGACCAAAGTAACCCTGAAGTAGCTGCAAAGCTCCACAGCAGAGATTTGAGTATCTGTCCAAAGGATCACTTTAAGCCGTACACTCCACAGACCTGGGCTTTATGGAAGAGTGGCCAGAAAAAGACATTGCTTGAAGAAAAAAATAAGCAAACACGTTTGGTGTTCGCCAAAAGGCATGTGGAAGACTCCCCAAACATATGGAAACATATGGAAGAAGGTACCCTGGTCAGATGAGACTAAATTATTGAGGGAAACCTTCTTCCAGAGATTCGAGACTGTGGCGGAGGTTCACCTTTCAGCAGGACAATGACCCTAAGCATACTGCTCAACGCTCGAGTGGTTTAAGGGGAAACATTTAAATGTCTTGGAATGGCTTAGTCAAAGCCCAGACCTCAATCCAATTGAGAATCTGTGGTATGACGTAAAGATTGCTGTACACCAGCGGAACCCATCCAACTTGAAGGAGCCGGAGCAGTTTTTCCTTGAAGAATGGGCAAAAATCCCAGTGGATAGATGTGCCAAGCTTATGGAGACATACCCCAAGAAACTTGCAGCTGTAATTGCTGCAAAAGGTGGGTCTACAAAGTATTAACTTTGAGGGAGGGGGGGGGTGAATGGTTATGCACGCTCAAGTTTTCTGTTTTTTGGTCTTATTTCTTGTTTGTTTCACAAGAGAAAATATTTTGCATCTTCAAAGTGGAAGGCATGTTGTGTAAATCAAATGGTACAAACTCCCAAAAAATCTATTTTTAATTCTAGGTTGTAAGCCAACATAATAAGAGAAATGGCAAGGTGGGTAAATACTGTCGCAAGCCACTGTAGCCTCACTATTGTTATCTTACTGCTGCTCTGTAGTAATTTGTTACTTGTATTTCTTACTAATTTAAAGTATTTTCTTTACTGCATTGTTGGTTAAGGGCTTGTAAATGTCTACACCTTTTATATTCAGAGCATGTGATTTATAAAATTTGATTTGATTTAATGAGACGCTTTACTCAATACTTTTTTTTTGCACCTTTGGATGCGATTACAGGCACGAGTCTTCTTGGGTATGACGCTACAAGCTTGGCACACCTGTATTTGGCGAGTTTCTCCCATTATTCTCTGCAGATCCTCTCATGCTCTGTCAGGTTGGATGGGGAGCGTTGCTGCACAGCTATTTGCAGGTCTTTCCAGAGATGTTCGATCGGATTCAAGTCAATAAATCAAATGTATTTATAAAGCCCTTCTTACATCAGCTGATGTTACAAAGTACTGTACAGAAACCCAGCCTAAAACCCCAGCAAGCAATACAGGTGTAGAAGCACGGTGGCTAGGAAAAACTCCACAACCTAGGAAGAAACCTAGAAAGGAACCAGTCCTCTTCTGGGTGTTCCAGGTGGAGATTTTAACAGAACATGGCCAAGATGTTCAAATGTTCATTGATGACCAGCAGGGTCAAATAATAATCACAGTGGTTGTAGAGGATGCAACAGGTCAGCACGTCAGGAGTAAATGTCAGTTGGCTTTTCATAGCCGATCGTTCAGAGTATCTCTACCACTCCTGCTGTCTCTAGAGAGTTGAAAACAGCAGGTCTGGGACAGGTAGCACGTCCGGTGAACAGGTCAGGGTTCCATAGCCGCAGGCAGAACAGTTGAAACTGGAGCAGCAGCATGACCAGTGGACTGGGAAATGCAAGGAGTCATCAGGCCAGCTTGTCCGGAGGCAAGGTCTTAGGGCTCAGGTCCTCCTCCGAGAGAAAGAAAGAAATAGAGGAAAAGAGAGAATTAGAGAAAGCACACTTAGATTCACACAGGACACCGGATAAGACAGGAGAAATACTCCAGAGATAACAGACTGACCCTTGCCCCCCGACACAAACTATTGCAGCATAAATACTGGAGCCTGAGACAGGAGGGGTTGGGAGACACTGTGGCCCCGTCCGACGATACAGGGCCAAACAGGCATGATATACAGTGCCTTGCGAAAGTATTCGGCCCCCTTGAACTTTGCGACCTTTTGCCACATTTCAGGCTTCAAACATAAAGATATAAAACTGTATTTTTTTGTGAAGAATCAACAACAAGTGGGACACAATCATGAAGTGGAACGACATTTATTGGATATTTCAAACTTTTTTAACAAATCAAAAACTGAAAAATTGGGCGTGCAAAACCCGGACAGGAAGATCACGTCAGTGACTCAACCCACTCAAGTGACGCACCCCTCCTAGGGACGGCATGGAAGAGCACCAGTAAGCCAGTGACTCTCAGCCCCTGTAATAGGGTTAGAGGCAGAGAATCCCTGTGGAGAGAGGGGAACTGGCCAGACAGAGACAGCAAGGGTGGTTCGTTGCTACAGTGCCTTTCCATTCACCTTCACACTCCTGGGCTAGACTACACTCAATCATAGGACCTACTGAAGAGATGCGTCTTCAATAAAGATAGGCAGACCATTGCATAAAAATTGAGCTCTATAGGAGAAAGCCCTTCCTCCTGCTGTTTGCTTAGAAATTCTAGGGACAATAAGGAGGCCTGCGTCTTGTGACCGTAGCGTATGTGTAGGTATGTACGGCAGGATCAAATCGGAAAGATAGGTAGGAGCAAGCCCATGTAATGCTTTGTAGGTTAAAAGTAAAACCTTGAAATCAGCCCTTGCCTTAACAGGAAGCCAGTGTAGAGAGGCTAGCACTGGAGTAATATGATCACTTCTTTTGGTTTTAGTAAAGATTCTAGCAGCTGTGTTTAGAACTAACTGAAGTTTATTTAATTCTTTATCCGGGTAGCCGGAAAGTAGAGTATTGCAGTAGTCTAACCTAGAAGTAACAAAAACATGGATTCATTTTTCTGCCTCATTTTTGGACGGAAAGTTTCAGACTTTTGCAATGTTACGTAGATGGAAAAAATATGTCCTTGTAACAGTCTTGATATGTTGGTCAAAAGAGAGATCAGGGTCCAGAGTAACGCCGAGGTCCTTTACAGTTTTATTTGAAACGACTGTACAACCATCAAGATTAATTGTCATATTCAACAGAAGATATCTTTGTTTCTTGGGACCTAGAACTAGCATCTCTGTTTTTGTCCGAGTTTAAAAGCAGAACATTTGCCGCCATCCACTTCCTATGTCTTCACCATGTTTCATCAAAATGTATAGCTGTGTGTCGTCCACATAGCAGTGAAAGTTAACATTATGTTTCCGAATGACATCAACCGCGCTCAGGCTAGGGTTCAATGACATTTAGAGACTTGTCCCGAAGCCACTCCTGCCTTGTCTTGGCTGTGTGCTTAGGGTCGTTGTCCTGTTGGAAGGTAAATCTTCTCCCCAGTCTGAAGTCCTGAGCACTGTATAGCAGGTTTTCATCTGTTCTTTGCTCTGTTCATCTTTGCCTCGAGTCTGAATAGTTTCCCAGTCCCTGCCGCTGAAAAACATCCACCCACATGATGTTTCCACCATGCTTCACCGTAGGGATGGTGCCATGTTTCCTCCAGATGTGGCGCTTGGCATTCGGGCCAAAGAGTTCAATATTGGTTTCATCAGACCACGATATCTTTTTTCTCTTGATCTGAGAGTCTTTTAGGTTCCTTTTGGCAAACTCCAAGCGGGCTGTCATGTGCCTTTTACTGAGGAGTGGCTTCAGTCTGGCCACTGTACCTTAAAGGCCTAATTGGTGGAGTGCTGCAGAGATGGTTGTCCTTATTGAAGGTTCTTCCATCTCCACAGAGGAACTCTAGAGCTTTGACAGAGTGACCATCAGGTTCTTGGTCACCTCCCTGACAAAGGTCCTTCTCCACCGATTGCTCAGTTTGGCCGGGTGGCCAGCTTTAGTCAGAGTCTTGGTGGTTCCGAATTTCTTCCATTTAGGAATGATGGAGGCCACTGTGTTCTTGGGGACCTTCAATTCTGCAGAAATCTTTTGGTACCCTTCCCCAGATCTGTGTCTCGACACAATCCTGTCTCGGAGCTCTACGGACAATTCAGTCGACCTCATCGCTTGTTTTTTGCTCTGACTGTCAACTTGCACTGTCAACTCTGGGACCTTATATCGACAGGTATGAACCTTTACAAATAATGTCCAATCAAGTCCATTTACCACAGGTGGACTCCAATGAAGTTGTAGAAACATTTCAAGGATGGTCAATGGAAACAGGATGCTCCTGAGCTCAACTTCGAGTCTCATAGCAAAGGGTCTGAATACTTGTAAATAAGTTATTCTGTTTTTTTGGTTATAATACATTTACAAAAATATCTAAACTTGTTTTCACTTTGTCATTATGCTGTATTGTGTGTATATTTGAGGAAATTGTTTTATTTAAAACGTTTTAGAATAAGGCTGTAACGTAACAAAATGTGAAGGAGTCTGAATAATTACCGAAGGCACTGTACATAAAAAACGTGACCTGGATTTGATAATAAAGTCAGACTTATTTCCATTGTGGTATGACACATTACAGAGATACAGAAATGAAAAATTGTCCTACTGTTCACTCATTAGCCAGCTTTTGACATCATTTTTTGGGTAATTACAATCTTGTGATTTTGTGATTACAATCTTGTCTCATCGCTGCAACTCCCCAATGGGCTCGGAAGAGGCGAAGGTCCAATAATACGTCCTCCAAAACATGACCCACCAAACTGTGCATCTTTACACACACACATTCGCTTAACCCAGAAGCCAGCTGCACCAATGTGTCGGAGGAAACACTGTTCAACTGATGACTGAAGTCAGCCTGCAGGGGCACGGCCTGCCACAGGGAGTCACTAGAGCGTGATGAGCCAAGTAAAGCCCCCCCGGCCAAACACTCACCTAACCCGGACGACAACTGAGCACCGCCCTATGGGACTCCCGGTCACGGCCGTTGATCCAAGACCCCACTAGGGAAGCCTTGACATTATTTTTAAAACAAATCAAATCAAATTTATTTGTCACATGCTTCGTAGACAACAGGTGTAGACTAACAGTGGCAGAGTTAGTGACATAAATTGTGAAATGAGGAATAAATACACAGTGAATAACAATTAAAAATCACATGGCTATATACAGGGAACACCAGTACCCTTATTCATGTCACTTGTTAAATTCACTTTAATCAGTGTAGATGAATGGGAGGAGCCAGGTTTAGGAAGGATTTATAAGCCTTGAGACAATTGAGACATGGATTGAGTATGTGTGCCATTCAGAGGGTGAATGGGCAAGACAAAAGATTGAAGTGCCTTTGAACGGGGCATGGTAGTAGGTGCCGGATGTGTCAAGAACTGCAATGCCATTGGGTTTTTCACGCTCAACAGTTTCCCGTGTGTATCATGAGTGGTTCACCACTCAAAGGACATCCAGCCAACTTGACACAATTGTGGGAAGCATTGGAGTCAACATGGGTCAGCATTCCTGCGGAACACTTTCGACACCTTGTAGAGTCCGTCCCGATGAATTGAAGCTGTTCTGAGGGCAAAGGGGAGTGGGGATACAACTCAATATTAAGGTGTGCAGAGAAAGAAAGTAAACATAATTAGATAGGTACCTGGAGACTAAGTCTGTGATAATTCTGGGGGCTATATATAATATTTTTTGTAACATACACTGGATCAAATCACATTTTATATGTCACATGCGCCGAATACAACAGTTGTAGACTTTACCATGAAATGCTTACTTACTAGCCCCTTCCCAACAATGCAGAATTAAAACGTTTTAGTAAGCATTTCACGGTAAAGTTTACAACTATTGCATGTGACAAATAAAATCTAAAAAGTAACACAATAAAATGACAAGAACGAGGCTATATACAAGGAGTCCCGGTACTGAGTCAATGTGCAGGGGTACGAGGTAGTTGAGGTATTGAGGTCAAATCAAACTTTATTGGTCACATACACATGGTTAGCAGATGTTAATGCGAGGGTAGCGAAATGCTTGTGCTTCTAGTTCCGACAATGGAGTAATAACCAACGAGTAATCTAACTAACAATTCCAAAACTACTACCTTATACACAAGTGTAAAGGGATAAAGAACATGTACATAAAGATATATGAATGAGTGATGGTACAGAGCGGCATAGGCAAGATGCAGTAGATGGTATCGAGTACAGTATATACATATGAGATGAGTAATGTAGGGTATGTAAACAAAGTGGCATAGTTTAAAGTGGCTAGTGATACATGTATTACATAAAGATGCAGTAGATGATATAGAGTACAGTATATACGTATACATATGAGATGAATAATGTAGGGTATGTAAACATTATATTAAGTAGCATTGTTTAAAGTGGCTAGTGATATATTTTACATCAATTCCCATCAATTCCCATTATTAAAGTGGCTGGAGTTGAGTCAGTGTGTTGGCAGCAGCCACTCAATGTTAGTGGTGGCTGTTTAACAGTCTGATGGCCTTGAGATAGAAGCTGTTTTTCAGTCTCTCGGTCCCAGCTTTGATGCACCTGTACTGACCTCGCCTTCTGGATGATAGCGGGGTGAACAGGCAGTGGCTCGGGTGGTTGTTGTCCTTGATGATCTTTATGGCCTTCCTGTGACATCGGGTGGTGTAGGTGTCCTGGAGGACAGGTAGTTTGCCCCCGGTGATGCGTTGTGCAGACTTCACTACCCTCTGGAGAGCCTTACGGTTGTGGGCGGAGCAGTTGCCATACCAGGCGGTGATACAGCCCGACAGGATGCTCTCGATTGTGCATCTGTAGAAGTTTGTGAGGGCTTTTGGTGACAAGCCAAATTTCTTCAGCCTCCTGAGGTTGAAGAGGCGCTGCTGCGCCTTCTTCACGATGCTGTCTGTGTGGGTGGACCAATTCAGTTTGTCTGTGATGTGTATGCCGAGGAACTTAAAACTTACTACCCTCTCCACTACTGTCCCATCGATGTGGATAGGGGGGTGTTCCCTCTGCTGTTTCCTGAAGTCCACAATAATCTCCTTAGTTTTGTTGATATTGAGTGTGAGGTTATTTTCCTGACAACACACTCCGAGGGCCCTCACCTCCTCCCTGTAGGTCGTCTCGTAGTTGTTGGTAATCACGCCTACCACGGTAGTGTCATCCGCAAACTTGATGATTGAGTTGGAGGCGTGCGTGGCCACGCAGTCGTGGGTGAACAGGGAGTACAGGAGAGGGCTCAGAACGCACCCTTGTGGGGCCCCAGTTTTGAGGATCAGCGGGGTGGAGATGTTGTTACCTACCCTCACCACCTGGGGGCGGCCCGTCAGGAAGTCCAGTACCCAGTTGCAAAGGGGGGGGTCGAGACCCAGGGTCTCGAGCTTGATGACGAGTTTGGAGGGTACTATGGTGTTAAATGCTGAGCTGTAGTCGATGAACAGCATTCTCACATAGGTATTCCTCTTGTCCAGATGGGTTAGGGCAGTGTGGTTGAGATTGCATCGTCTGTGGACCTATTTGGGCGGTAAGCAAATTGGAGTGGGTCTAGCGGTCTAGGGTGTCAGGTAGGGTGGAGGTGATATGGTCCTTGACTAGTCTCTCAAAGCACTTCATGATGACGGAAGTGAGTGCTACAGGGCGGTGGTGAATGGTCAGAAATAACAATACTCTCGTAAGTACACTGCCGAAGGTTAGGCAGAAGTTTTTTGTCCAAAAATAAGTAATCAATCCGGGAGTATGTTTGATGAAGATGAGAATAAAAGGAATGCTGTCTATCTGTAGGATGTAGGAAACGCCAGGCCTCAAACATAGCATATTTCTGAAGAAAGGATTGAATAAGTAGGGCACATTTAGATGGGCCTGTAGTTGTTCGTGAGGACTTGTCAAGAACTGGGGACATGTTACAGTTGAAATCCCCCTAAAATCAACAAATGAGAATCTAAATTGGGTATAGCAGACAAAAAGGAAGAAATGAAACTTGTGTCATCCTAATTGGGAGCATAAACACTAGCCAAAACAAGAGGGGTAGAAAACAGTTTACCGGTTACTATGACGCATCGTCCCTTAGGATCAGCAATAACCTCAGAAGCTAAAAGGGAGTAGCTTTATCAACCAAAATGGCAGCACCTTGTGATTTACTATGAAAGTTAGAGTGGAACACTTGACCAACCCGGTCCTTACGCATCCTAAAATGCTCACCAGTCCTCAAGTGAGTCTCTTGTAGAAATGCAACATTTGCATTCAAACCCTTTAAGTGTGTCAACACCCTTTTATGCTTCACCGGATTATTAGCCCCTTTGATATTCCATGAAATGTACTTGATCACATTATTTCGGCCCCTCTGGGCATTCTCGTTATTCAACCCTGTCATTAGAGCATAGAATGGAAAAGCAATGAGCGCCAAAAAAAAACAGAATAGCTTGTCTCAGAGTAATAATGTACGGTGGTAGATGTTTGGAGAAAGTACAGAAACATAAACTAAAAAGACAGAATGACAACATTAGAACTGAACAATTCAACCCAATTGAAGTGAGACCCCAAAAACGTGTAGCCTCGGGAAGCATTTGCTGTTTACTGGGTCATGCAAACGGATGCAGTAAACAAATAACCAAAAATATTTTGAGTCACTGAGACACTATGTAAACAAACTGAATAGGTGAGCGAGACAGCCTAGAAACCCAGGAGTTAAGTAAAACCTTAATACAATTAAATTAAAATGACTGAATGCTTGTAAGGCAAGCACACTAGATGATCAAAACATTAGATCACATCAAATAAGTCTGAATGGGTTCGCCAACTATACAAGACTAGCCTGTTATAACTAAACATAATTGCACCACAGGTGTGTTACTTACTATCCACAGTTCGCATGCAACAGTTGCTGAACTGTAAGCAAGTTCAAGACTTCTTGATGTGAGGTTGAATGTGAGCCATAGCCTCATCCGGAGACTCAAATGTGTAGTCTTTACCGTCATGAGATAGCCATAAACGGAACGGGAATCGCAGTCCATACTTCATGGTGCCGTAGTAGATGGTCTCGTAGTAGTCGTTTGGCCTGTCCGAAAGCTGCGTGCTGCCTGGAAACAGTGGTGGGAGTAGTCCTGGTAGATGGAGGAGCTCTGTCCTTGAAACTCAGAGTGGTATTGCGGGCTCGTCTGAGAATCTCCATCTTCTCATGAAAAAAATGCACTCAAAGAATTATGTCACGGGGCCTCTCCCCATCCCGGGGCTTTGGGCGCAGCGACCGGTGGGCACGATCAATCAGGGGTTTTTCATCTAAGGCAAGAACATCCTTCAGCCACCCTGAAACAAAATCCGTGGTGCGAGGCATTTCCGCTGACTCTGGGACAAATACAAGTCTTAGGTTATTGCGGCGAGAGAATCCCTCTAAACTCACACAGCTCTCCTTCACCTTTTTCAAATCCGCAGCTAGGCGTTTCACTTTAGCCTCCAGGGATGTAGTTAAGTCGGAGACATTGGTAGCGGAGGTCTCTAGTACTGCGATCGTTGTAGTGTGCTTTTAAAGTATCAGAAACCTCCTGTATCCGGGCCTCAATCGTAGCAACCACCTCCGTTTTCATTTCAATTATCTCAGAGCATAGTACTTTGATGGCCTCGAGAATGTTCATTTCAGCGCCGCCAGGCCAGGCCGCACCCCCGGGTAAAGTGTGAGTCCCCGGGTCCTCAGACTCAGGAGAGGGCGGTGATGAGAGTGGGTCTTGTAGGCCGGGTTTTCTCAAAGTCATGCTTCTGGCCTTATGTTTCGTCGACATGCTGACTTTCCGGAGCAAAGTAGTCTTGGTTTTTACGGAAAGGGATCACCAAACTAATATTTGAATATAAATACGGTTCAGCTGCAAAATTCACATAAACTTTAAGAATACCACGGGAGCAAACGGAAAACACGTCAGTCGCACATGGCGTCCCTCCAATTCCCCCCTGATTTGCATTTTAATGAGGGAAATAAGTATTTGACCCCTTCTCAACCAGAAAGATTTCTGGCTCCCAGGTGTCTTTTATACAGGTAACAAACTGAGATTAGGAGCACACTCTTAAAGGGAGTGCTCCTAATCTCAGTTTGTTACCTGTATAAAAGACACCAGTCCACAGAAGCAATCAATCAGATTCCAAACTCTCCACCATGGCCAAGACCAAAGAGCTCTCCAAGGATGTGCAAGAGAGGCAGTGCTACGAAAAAAAGAGGGTCAATGCAAATAGTCCAGATAGCCATTTGATTATCTGTTCAGCATTGTTATGGCTTGGGGGTAGAATCTGTTCAGCAGCCTTTTGGTTCCAGACATGGCGGTAGCAAAGAGATAGGTGCAGTGAAATGTGTTGTTTTGCAGGGTCAAAAATAGTAGTACGGCGTCCTTGCTCAAGGGTACGTGAACTGATTTTTCAGCTTGTCGCCTTGGGTATTTGAACCAGCGAGCTTTCGGTTACTTCTCCTTTACTCTTTTTGTCTCTCTTAGGGTCCTCTAGGCAAAGTGAGTGATCCAGGACTGCCTGGCGAGCCAGGGGAGAAGGTCAGTCACGAGTACTCACCACATCCTACTCTTATCACCCTCTGTCCGCATTCTAACACTGTAACATGGTTGTCTGTCCATTATAATAAGTCAGTCTCTCACTTCCTACACACACTTACATACCTAGTGAATGCAATGATGTTTCTGTGATGAGTCTGTGTAAATGACAAATTAGTGAATAACAGCACAGTTACTGTATGTAGGCAGTTATTGTTACAGCACATTCACACACCCTTGCACACACATGTACGCACACACGCATAAACACGTGCACACACAAACACACACACACACACACACACACACACACACACACACACACACACACAGGCAGAAACATATCTGTAACATTAAGGAAACCCTGCCCTCAAGATTGTGTGTGTGTATCAGGGAGCACTCGGAGCCATTGGTAACATCGGAGAGCAGGGACTAATGGGACAACGGGTCAGTTTTTCTGTCATTCTCTTCTTAAAATGAATTTCTCCTGATCGTTTTGTGTTTTGTTAACCATCAAATGTCAATCTCATTCACTGCTTGTGCTCTGTGTGTAGGGAGAGCCAGGGCTTGAGGGAGAGGCCGGTGCTGCTGGTCCTGATGGAACAAAGGTATGGACTGAGACAAATCTCTGAGTCATTGTGTGCGTCCAAATGGCACCCTATTCGCTATGAGCCCTGGTCAAAAGTAGTAAACAATTTATTTTTATTAACTTTGTTGCTGTCATTATTCTGATGTTTTTTTGTGAGGTAATGGTCAGGTTGTTTATGGTGTTTTGAAACAACCAGGCAAAAACATATCTGAACAGATAAAAAATATATACGGTATATTATCAAGCAAGAAATACCTCTTTATCTGATGACTCTACAACCAGAAAAACTGTTTACACCCAGAAATATGACATCATTATGACATTCCATTCCACATTATGCCTGTTGCTTTCACCAGCTCTCTTCGCAGGTCATTCCGTATTTTTATTGTTGTATTGAGCTCCCCAGTTGAGCCCATGCTGTTCTGTTTTATTAGGGTGAAAAGGGTGACATGGGGCACGAGGGCGACAAAGGAGAGAAGGGTGAAACCGGAATGAAGGGAAAGGAGGGCCCACCTGGGAATCCTGGACTCATAGGCATCACAGTGAGTGACAAACGTAACCAAACACCCCCAGACACACTCAACCAGGTTGATTATTGTTCTCAATTGCTTACCTTGGTAAATAAAAGCGTTATATAGCTACAATATGTTGACCCGACACACTACACCAACTGTGACTGGGTTGTAGTTGTAATAAATACATTTGATTTAATTACCACAAATTCCATGAAAAACGATGGAACGATAACCCAAAGCCTAGACACCTGTATAGCAGCCTCTGGCGGTGGTGAGAATGATGAATAAGCTGCGTGTGTGCACTGCGAAGGCCGTCAGAGACTTGACCGCTTTGGCCAATGAGAACGTTGAAAAATAAACACCAGCAGTTCCTGTCTAGCCTTATAAACAACATGAGCTTGTTCACAAGCTTTAAAGGCACGTCCGCAGTGGACCAGACTGCAGCGCAGTCCGATTACAGAGAGCTGGTCAGAGCCTCTCATTCCGAGATTCAAGGGGAAAAGACATTCGCATCCGATGCCAACGCTTCTCTCTCCCGTGCGCCTCCACTATCAATGGCTTTAGGGACTTTGTTCACAGTGGGGTACACACAAGCTGAGACCACTGCTTAACTGTACATCTCCAGTTCTTGACTTGACTCTTACTAGCTCAAAAGTATTGTGGAGCCCCTGCAGCTAAAAATAAACTGTACCGGCACCCAAAATGAGTACCGGAACCTATTTCAGGTCAAGCACTGTTCACTGTATCTCGGCAGCATGTGAGAGGGGGTTTAGCCACATGAACCTTATCACACCAACAAGATCTAAGATCGAAATTCACTGTGCGTCTGCATTGATGTTCATAAAACTCCACGAACCCCCTCTTCCACAGTGGAACCCAGAACAATGTGACCACTTGGTTACGGTGAAACTATTCTGTTAAGGAAACCCAAACCAGTTTAGTCCCAGCAAAACCCAAGGAGCCTGACCCTCTCTGGGAGTATTTAGCCTATATTGGCTGAGACGCAGGAACCGTTGTAGCTTAATAATACATTAAGGTTATACTTTATTAAGATGCATGAATACACCACACCAAAAGTTAGATTTGATGGCTGTTTTAAAACAAATTTCCTGCAATTCTAAATAGTAATGATTTATGTTCACTACTTGGTCAATTGATTTGATGTTTGTTTAATCTATGCAAATAAATTATATGAATTGATAGTTCACCCCTCTGTTTTATTTCATAATAGCATATTCTAACCATGTGTTCAAGCTAATCAAATAATAGTTTATTTATGATACAGCGTAGTGTAAGCTACACAATACAATGAAATAGCTACTCGCAACTAAAGCTCTTGTCACGACTCTGACCGAAGGTGGCTCCCCTTCCCGTTCGGGTGGCGCTCGGCGGTCGTCGTCGCCAGCGTGCTAGCTGCCACTGATTCTTTTCTCCCCCTCCTTATGTGTTTATTGAGTACACCTGTTTTGAGTTGGTTATAATTAGTGAGACTTTATTAGTCAGCCGGCCCGCCTGGTTCTTTGTGCGGGATTGATTATTGTAACCCTGGTGTTTGCATTAGATGTACATGTTTGTGTATTTAGTGCTAGACTGTTTTCGTTTCCCTGTGTCTGGGGCATTTGGTTTGAGCACCCGTAAGTGGGATGACCGTAGTTCACCATGTGTGCATTAAAAAAAGCACTTTATTGAACTCTGCTTTCCTGCGCCTGATTTCACCCTCACGACACCCAGGACCTTACAGCTCTCCTCGCAAACAGTGCAATGATATTAAGCTATATGTATTTGGGAGGCCCCGAGTGGAGTAAATAGTAAAAGTTGAATAGTAAAAAAAGAGTGGGCAGGATATGTGCTTTAATTAAAACAAAATACAAGGCTGATAGTTTGTTAACCCCATTTGCTCTAATCGGTTTATGAAACAGTAATTCAAGAAGATCTAAATGCATATTACCATGAAACTGATTGAGATCAATCAAATCATTGGCATGCAGATACAGTTTGGACGTTTTACTGGTAGAACGTTGTAATGCTGGGAATCGAGAAGCAGGTGAAGGTGGTAAGTTTTTAATATAACAAGTATCATGGAGAAAAAACTTAAGGGAGTGCCAGATAAAGGGGAGGTCATGAGAGAGGTGCGCGTATTGATGAATGTCAGGTGTGCGTAATGATGGTTCCCAGGACCGGTGGTTAGTAAACCGGCTACGTCAAGCGCAGGAGGGGAGGAGCGGGAGTAGAGGTGACATACATTAATAATTATCATTCACGGGTTACATTATTTTGCGCTCCCTCACCTAGAAATATTTCACAACACCATTGTCTATCTCTGTTAAATTTTGTCATACGTAGCTATTCAGCTGAAATGTCTATTTCTCAGTCTGTCTCATATCTCCACTCCAGGGACAAGAGGGTAAATCCGGCAAGATTGGTGAAAGAGGCAAACCAGGAAGAAAGGTATTCTTATCAACCACAGATTTGATTTCACTTATTATTTTCCATTGCTAGATCAGAACATGGTCCAGAATCCTGCAATACCTATTATACCTTTATAAATGTATCTTTGTTTACAGTACTTGTATATCAAGTAATTTTACTGTATAATGTTTCATAATATCATACCAATAGGGAGCCAAAGGCCATATGGGTCATCTTGGGGAGACGGGACGAATCGGAAAGACTGGGCCAAAAGGGTTTGTGGGACCGAAGGGCTCGAGAGGAACCATTGGACCTGTGGTAATGTAGACCTGTAGTATTGCAGACAGTGAGATCATTTTCTGGGCCTGTATTCATAAACCGTTTCAGAGGAGGAGTGCTGATCTAGGATCAGTTTTTCCTTTTAGATCATAATGTATAAAATTACATGGGCAGGGGGCACCTGATCCATCACCTTTAGAAAGAAAGGTGCTATCTGGAACCTAAAAGGGTTCTTCAGCTGTCCCTATAGGAGAACCCTTTGAGGAACCATTTTGGGTTCCATGCAGGACCTTTTCCACAGAAGGTTATACATGGAACCTAAAAGGGTTCTTCTATGGGGACAAATGAAGAATCCCTTCGGCAGTAGGGAAGCGAGGGCAAAATCAAGCCAAGCCCCACTCAAGCCAACCATATTACAACCTACACTATATGTGTTCCGTAAATTGCATTGTTTGCTGTTAATTCATATGCCTTGCGACCATGATATATAGGCCTAAAGGCCGAGCCAATGAGAAGCCAGTGGCAGAAGTTATTCAACCACACCATTGTTTTTTCACACCGGATAGAAACCTCTGTCCAGTGAAGTCCACAATGCATATTGCATGTAACATGACCTACAGCATGGTTAAGCAAGTTATTGTTTCCCGACATTTCCGGACCACTAAACAACTATTGATTTAGAACCACAGAGTTACTGCAAGTCACATAAAAAAAACAGGAGCTGCCTCCACTATTCCAGCACCATGTTGCGTTCGTGCAAGTAGTAAAACATGTTGACTCACCCTACTTGTCGAGAAACGCCAATGGCATCCTCTCTTTCACGTTGACAAAACGGTCTATCACTCTGTCATACAGTACATACTTTTAGTTTTTGTTGTCCTAGGCTACTTGGCTAAAATGCTTGCCTACTAGCCTAACTTCCATTCATGGGAAACGTTAACTAGTTAACAGTAGTCTTCTACATCTAGCTACATATTGAACTTCCACCCTCTCAGGCCAGGGGCATAACAATGTATGAATTAATGGTTGGATCAGAATTGCTGTTATCATCATAGGCCAGTATTGAAGGAAAATTATGGAACACAGAGTAATACATTATTTTATGTGTCTTTGTGTTCCCTATGTTCCCTTGGAGTCCATGAATACACGGCACTACCCTTTCGGAAGTCTTTTTGTTGTTGTCTAGATCAGCACTCCTGCTCTGTGATGCTTTATGCATATGGGTCCCGATGTTAGAACTAGAAGGTAAAACCCAGTAAGAAGTCAAGCAGTCAGAGCAAAATCCGTATATAGGTTTGACCTTCATTGACATCTGAAGGCTGTCACTTTAGATGGGTAATGTGGTTATTTGCAGTTTTAGCTCCAGTGTGACCAAACCCTCCCTCCCTTCCTCTCACAGGGTCCCCCAGGCAGAATGGGTAAACAGGGGGAAATGGGTCTAGCAGGTTACGAGGTAAGTCTACATATTTATTTACCTTTATATAATCAGGGACTCACCATTGAGACCAGTGTCTCTTTTACGAGGGAGGCCTTCATATACAGTTGTAGCCAAAAGTTTTGAGAATGACACAAATATGATTTTTTTTTTTCAAAACAAAAAAGTTTGTATGATGGCAATTTACATATACTCCAGAATGTTTTGAAGAGTGATCAGATGAATTGCAATTAATTGCAAAGTCCCTCTTTGCCATGCAAATGAACTGAATCTGCAAAAAAAAACATTTCCACTGCATTTCAGCCCTGCCACAAAAAGACCAGCTGACATCATGTCAGTGATTCTCTCGTTAACACAGATGTGAGTGTAGATGAGGACAAGGCTGGAGATCACTCTGTCATGCTGATTGAGTTCGAATAACAGACTGGAAGCTTCAAAAGGAGTGTGGTGCTTGGAATCATTGTTCTTCCTCTGTCAATCATGATTACCTGCAAGGAAACACGTGTCGTCATCATTGCTTTGCACAAAAGGGCTTCACAGGCAAGGATATATATTGCTCCCAGTAAGATTGCACATAAATCAACCATTTATCGGATCATCAAGAACTTCAAGGAGAGCGGTTCAATTGTTGTGAACAAGGCTTCAGGGTCTTGCTTGACTTTCAGAAAGTCAAGCAAGCGCCAGGACCGTCTCCTAAAGTTGATTCAGCTACGGGATCGGGGCACCACCAGTACAGAGCTTGCTCAGGAATGGCAGCAGGCAGGTGTGAGTGCATCTGCACGCACAGTGAGGCGAAGACTTTTGGAGGATGGCCTGGTGTCAAGAAGGGCAGCAAATAAGCCACTTCTCTCCAAGCCACTTCTCTCCCCATTGTCAATAAAAGCCTTTGACACTTATGAAATGCTTGTAATTATAAACTTCAGTATTCCATAGTAACATATGACAAAAATATCTAAAGACACTGGAGCAGCAAACTTTGTGAAAATTAATATTTGTCATTCTCAAAACTTTGCCACGACTGTACTGTACAATTTCATAAAACACAGACATTTTTTTTAAACATTAAACAAAATACAGATTTTGACCTGTTCCTTGAGCTCCAAATCTCTCCAGTAACGCTTTAGTCACACCGTACTAGTTTGTTAAAACTGGGTTACAGTAATGTACTGAGTAAAACTGTTCCCGCAACGTGCTTCACTCCTAATGCTTTTGATCACACTACTTAGGGACAGTTTGAAATGTAGGGGAGAGTGGTCTAAAAAAAAATCTTTGCTTTGTGGAGGGTTGTTTTTTCCCTGGTTTACATTCACCCTTTTGCAGGTTTTACTATAGAATTCCATCCTAGACAAATTTCCTTATCTGCTTGCATGGGCCTCCCCTATATTAAAGTGTTTTGATATTGCCCTTATGCACTATGCTTTTCCGCGTGCTAACTATACTTCAGGTCAATATAGTCTACCAGTCTGTCTATCCTGCCCTCTATCCACCATTGATAGTGACAATAGTGGTAGGTGGATCGATTGTCCAGATCGGGAATAGGCTAACTACACTGAACAAAAAATATCAACGAATCATGCAACAATTCCAAAGGTTCATATAAGGAAATCAGTCAATTTCAATAAATTCATTAGGCCCTAATCTATGGATTTCATATGACTGGGAATACAGATATGCATCTGTAAGGTAGGGGCGTGGATCAGAAAACCAATCAGTATCTGGTCTGACAACTTTTTACCTTATGCAGCGTGACACATCTCCTTCACTTAAGAGTTGATCAGGCTGTTGATTGTGGCGTGTGGAATGTTGTCCCACTTCTTAAATGGCTGTGTGAAGTTGCTGTATATTGGCGGGAACTGGAACACGCTGTCGTACACATCGATCCAGAGCATCCCATAGATGCTCAATTGGTGACTTGTCTGGTGACTATGCAGGCCATGGAAGATCTGGGACATTTTCAGCTTCCAGGAATTGTGTATCGGTCCTTGAAACATTGGGCCGTGTATTATCATGCTGAAACGTGGTGATGGCGGCGGAATGATGGCACGACAATGGTATCTCTGTGCATTCAAATTGCTATCAATAAACTGCAATTGTGTTCATTGTCCATAGCTTATGTCTGCCCATACCATAACCCCACCACTGGGACACTCTGCTAACCACGTTGACATCAGCAAACCGCTCACCCACACAACGCCATACACTTGCTCTGGGGTTGTGAGGCATGTTAGACGTACTGCCAAATTTTTTACAACTACGTTAGAGGCGTCTTATGGTAGGAAAATGAACATTCAATTATCTGGCAATTGCACGCTCCCTCAAAATTTTGGACATCTGTGGCATTGTGTTGTGTGACAAAACTCCACATTTTAGAATGGCCTTTTATTGTCCCTAGCACAAGATGCACATGTGTACTGATCATGCTGGTCAGCATCTTGATATGCCACACCTATCAGGTGGCTGAATTATCTTGGCAAAGGAGGGATGTAAACACATTTGTGCACATAACATTTCTGTGATCTTTTATATCAGCCCATGAAACATGGGTCCTTTACATGTTACGTTTATATTTTTGTTCAGTATAGAGCCATCCGATGAGTGAAGATGTAATCCATCTGAGACAATTTTACGAGAACTTGAAAACAACATGTACTGTATTTTGTTTTGCCCGTATTAAGCATGCATTTTAAACCAGTAAAGGCTTCCCGCACAACTGCAAAATCGGACAGTAGTCTTGTCACAGCCAGTTCAGCAGTCAGGGGAATTGTGTACATAATAGTATCATCTGCATATAGATGAAATGTACAATTTTCAACAGATTAACCAACAGCATTTATATAAATAGTGAAAAGAACAGTATCGACACCTGCGGAACTACTTCAAGAAATTCTGACTTAACCTCATCATCTAATACCTATAACTGACTATAACTGGCTTAATAACATTTAGAGCACGGTACTCCAACTCTCATTTTTAATCCAGACCATCACTAAGGAACCTAATTCAATGCATCATGATTATCCATATGAACAATAAATAGCTGAATCAGGTGTGATGCTGGAATAAAATCCTACATACCCAGTAGCTCTCCAGACAGGAGTTGGAGACCCCTGAACTAGAACATTGGCAATTTTAGTGAACAAACCTATGATGTGTGACAAGGAAACAAGTTAAGAAACAATAAAACATGTTTTGCTTCAAAGTGGATGGGTGCTTTGCCATCAGGGATGTATATTTCATTATAAAGGTTATGTCAGTGAAAAGTGATCTCCGCAAACATCAGTGAAATTGCCTTTAAAAGTATATCAATTATTAAATCTGTATATCACAGTATTAACCCTTCCATGGACTCCAACTGCTCTTAAATGCTAGTAAAACCAAATGCATGCTTTTCAACCGTTCACTGCCTTACACCCGCCCGCCCGACTAGCATCACCACCCTGGACGGTTCTGACCTAGAATATGTGGACAACTATAAATAACTAGGTGTCTGGCTACACTGTAAACTCTCATTCCAGAATCATATTACACATCTCCGATCCAAAATCAAATCTAGAATTGTCTTTCTATTTCGCAACAAAGCCTCCTTCACTCACGCCACCAAACTTACCCTAGTAAAACTGACTATCCTACCGATCCTCGACTTCGGCGATGTCATCTACAAAATAGCTTCCAATACTCTACTTAGCAAACTGGATGCAGTCTATCACAGTGCCATCCGTTTTGTTACCAAATCACCTTATATCACCCACCACTGCGACCTGTATGCTCTAGTCGGTTGGCCCTCGCTACATATTCGTCGCCAGACCCACTGGCTCATCTATAAGTCTATGCTAGGTAAAGCTCCGCCTTATCTCAGCTCACTGGTCACGATAACAACACCCACCCGTAGCACACGTTCCAGTAGGTATATCTCATTGATCATCCCCAAAGTCAACACCTCATTTGGCCGCCTTTCCTTCCAGTTTTCAGCTGCCTGTGACTGGAACGAATTGCAAAAATCGCTGAAGCTGGAGACTTATATTTCCCTCACCAACTTTAAATGTCAGCTATCTGAGCAGCTAACCGATCGCTGCAGCTGTACATAGTTCATCTGTAAATAGCCCATCCAATCTACCTACCTCATCCCCATACTGTTTTTTATCTACATTTCTGCTCTTTTGCACACATTATCTCTACTTGCACATCATCATCTGCTCATTTATCACTCCAGTGTTAATCTGACAAATTGTAATTCCTTGCTACTTTGCGCTATTTATTGCCTACCTCCTCATGCTTTTTGCGCACACTGTATATAGACTTTATTTTGTTCTACTGTGTCATTGACTTGTTTATTGTGTTATTGGCTTATTTATTGTTTATTCCATGTTATTCCATGTGTAACTATGTGTTGTTGTCTGTGTCACACTGCTTGTTCTCAACTAGCCTACCTGGTTAAATAAAGGTGAAATAAAAATAGAATAAAAAAGTATTTCCTCCATCCCTGTCTGTCTATATAGGGTCATCAGGGACCCCAAGGCCCTATTGGGCATCAAGGACCAAATGGTGAAAAGGTACACCATTCCCAACACATTATGTCTAACTCAGAAACTAGCATCTATGTTTACAATGGCTAACTACTGTATGTCTAACTCAGAAACTACACTGCAAGCATCACGTAAGGCTAATGTTGCTTTGTCAACTTAATTTTGGGGGTGCTACAGCAGAAGCATATTACAGGCATACAGTGCCATCAGACAATATTCACACCCCTTAACATTTTCCACTTTTTGTTGTGTTACAGCCTGACTTTAAAATGGAATACTGGCCTACACATTGTGTCACAGGCCAACACACAATACCCCACAATATCAAGGTGGAATTATGTTTTTGGAAATGTTTACTAATTAATTAAAAATGAAAGTATAAGTATTGAAACCCCTTTGTTATGGCAAGCCTAAATAAGTTCAAGAGTAAGTTGCTTAATAAGTTGCATGGACTCACTCTGTGTGCAATAATAGTAACATAACTAACATGATTTTTGAATGACTATCTTACCTCTGTACTTAACACTATACAATTATCTGTAAGGTCCCTCATTTGAGCAATGAATTTCAAACACAGATTCAACCACAAAGACCAGGGAGGTTTTCCAATGGCTCACAATGAAGGGCACCTACAGGTAGATTTAAAAAAAAGAAAGCATACATTCAATATCCCTTTGAGCATTGGGAAGAAAATGGCTGTCTAGCCATGATAAACAAATCAACTTGATAGAGCTTGAAGAATTGTTTTAATAATAATGTGCAAATATTATTATTTACAGCTGTAATAGCTGCCGAAGGTGATTCTAACATATTGACTCAAGGGTGTAAATACTTAAATAAGATATTTCTGTATTTCATCTTCAACACATTTGCAAACATTCTGAAAACATGTTTTCACTTTGTCATTTTGGGGTAATCTATGTAATCCATTTTAAATTGAGACTGTAACACAACAAAATGTGGAATAAGTCAAGGGGTATGACTACTTTCTGACGGGATGGTACTGTATATCAGACACTTGCTGCCTCACTGATGTGATTCTTCTGCACCCACTGTAGTGCATCTAATATATTACAGTGGGTTAGATTCAACTGTGCCTGACGGGCAAAAGAAAAATGGACACTTGTGGTCTTGTTTGAACATAATCCTACCCTATTTCTCTATCAACATGTCTCTATCTCAGTCTGTTATGTAATAGTGTGTATTAACATCAACCAGCTGTCTGGATCTACATTTGAACTCAATGTTTCCCATTTGAACCATGAAACAAAGATCCTTTAACACAACTCTGCAGTTATCCTTTATATTCCCCAAGTCTGCTTTAAATGTATTGCCTAACAAACAACAAATCAACCCTGGCTAAAGCTAGTCATTTAAGCATGGCGTAAACACTGCAAAGCTTTTATTTTGCAGAGTGAGAGAGAAAACCATATCTGCTTCATGCACTGATGTGATATGTTTTTGAGTTTTTGACATGTGTACACACATCTGACATGTGTACACAGTTACAGTAGGATCATTCAGGACACTAACCAACAATCTTTGAAGAAACAGTACACTTTCAGTGAGCAATCTGTGAGAGGTAAATTGTATTGTCTTCCATTGAATGGCTCCACTAACATTGTTTCTTCTATATTAGGGCGAGCAGGGGGATGATGGGAAGGTTGAGGGTCCTACTGGTCCTCCAGGCGACAGAGTGAGTTACTATTATCTTCTCTCATCTTTCATTACTAATCCCAATACGGTTCTGAGGGTCTTTAATATCAACGTATTATTCTGTTTTTGATCAGGGTCCTCCAGGAGACAGAGGAGAGAGAGGGGAGATAGGGGATCCAGGATACCTAGTAAGTGTTATGAATCTGCATTTAAACAAACCAGTCAACCAGCTGATTGGTACAGAAATTCCTGACCAATTGCATTTCAGTAGCCTGGAATAAACTCTCTCATTGGGTAGAATTTTGACACTGACACCTACCTGTAAAATATTATAGCAAGAGATCCACTCGGCTAGAGCGAGATGGATTTTGAAGAGTAAAATTAAAATGTGTGTGTGAGAAGAGACATCTGGGCAGGGTATATTTGCAACAACTTCTGAATCTTTATTTCTTCAGGGGGGAAATATCTTCACTCTCAGACTCATTTATTGGATGCTGCAATGATTTCCTGTTCCCAATGACACACTTGCACGCTCTCAAATTCAATTTGTGCACCCTACACAACATGTGCACACTTGATGTGTTTTATATGCACTTTGCAACTGATGTCATATGGGGCCTTTACAAGCTGTCGGAATTATCTGAAGTTCAGAGTTGACTCTGAAGTTTCACTTGAACCAAACTCCAAGTCATAATTACAGGTGTAAAACTCTGAGAACATTTTGTTATCCAAGTTGCCGAGTTGTTCATGACCATTCACGTTTTCAACCTAAACATGACAACAAATCTGTTTTTTTATCATTACAAAAAAAACTGTGTTTGTTTTTGCAGTAGCATGTCTTGTTGTAATATCCCCAACGTAGGTGTTAGTTTCACCAATGAAGGATTCAAGCTTTAAGCAAGCTAGCTAACTTTATTATTAGCAACATTAACTAGCTTATTTGGGTTTTTAGGTTTTATTTATTTGCACCAAAGAAAACAAGTGAAATACTTAACACTACAGATAAAAAAACTGCATGGAGGAGACTAAATCAAATCAAATTTATTTATATAGCCCTTCGTACATCAGCTGATATCTCAAAGTGCTGTACAGAAACCCAGCCTAAAACCCCAAACAGTAAGCAATGCAGGTGTAGAAGCACGGTGGCTAGGAAAAACTCCCTAGAAAGGCCAAAACCTAGGAAGAAACCTAGAGAGGAACCAGGCTATTTAGGGTGGCCAGTCCTCTTCTGGCTGTGCCGGGTGGAGACTGTAACAGACCATGGCCAAGATGTTCAAATGTTCATAAATGACCAGCATGGTCAAATAATAATAATCACAGGCAGAACAGTTGAAACTGGAGCAGCAGCACGGCCAGGTGGACTGGGGACAGCAAGGAGTCATCATGTCAGGTAGTCCTGAGGCATGGTCCTAGGGCTCAGGTCCTCTGAGAGAGAGAAAGAAAGAGAGAATTAGAGAGAGCATACTTAAATTCCCACAGGACACCGGATAGGACAGGAGAAGTACTCTTGATATAACAAACTGACCCTAGCCCCCCGACACAAACTACTGCAGCATAAATACTGGAGGCTGAGACAGGAGGGGTCAGGAGACAATACTGGGTAGTTTGGTTAACCCCTAGTCTATGCAGGAATTCCAGAGTATGGAACCTGTATCTGATAGAGAATGGACTGTGAGGTGCGGCAGTGGGAGGATGCAGGTTATCGCAGTGTCTTGTGTTGTATGCATGGGTTTGGCAATTAACCTGGAAGAATCCATTGAAGGGTTTAGGTAGGCTGTTTGGGGGGTAATTGTACATGAAGGTGCATAATTTTGGTATATTAAATGTTGTAGATATACAATATATTCAGTTCCTTAAAAACAGAGGGACCGATGGAGCCAAGTAGTTAAAGGGGGTGGCTAGTCTTGTAAATTTATTTGGTGTGAAGAATAATTTGTGTAGGTAGGAAGCATACAGTATATGTACTGTCCTAGACAATATTGCAGTAAATGAGATATGGGTAAATTAATATGTAGTGTAGTATTAGGAAGCAAGCCTGATGAACCAAACCACTATTCGTTCTGATGATACTTTGCTGCAAACAAAATGAATATGATTTATAACTTTTTATCAATTGAAACACCTAGGAATCGAGTGGATGAAACCTGGTCCATTTTATTCCCCCAATTTGAGATTTTTCTATTCTATTGTTTGCTATTTCTTATTCTTACCAGTGAATACAATGAAGATAAATTAATCATCTTTAAATGTAAAAAAAATCTGGAACCATTCAGAAAACTTGGCCATGCCCGAGTTTGCTTCATTGATTAGCGAATCAAAATTCTAGAGTGATAAAATCATTAGCAAAAAGAATGGGAATTACGGTAGAAGACAAAGTAGCAAGGTCTTTGGATTGAACCCTGTGGAATGCAACATAATATCTTGGCCCTGGTAGGTGCACAACCATTTGCATATACAAATTGTTCTCTATCATAAACATAATTATATAGCCATTTATATGTAAAATCATCATACTTCAACAGCAAAGTTAGATTAGAAAGGAAGTAATATAGAGGTCTACGGGTCTTTAGGGAAGTCCAGACAACAACATAGACCTCTACATTACTCCCTTTTTGTTTACAAGGCCCTACTTCATAAACTTCTGTTTCAAAACTGTCACCTATAGGGCCTCCCGAGTGGCGTTTCTACAGACCTGGGTTCGATCGCAGGTGGCCGCAACAGTTGTCCTTGTCCCATTGCGCTCTAGCGACGCCTTGTGGCAGGCTGGGCGCATGCACACTGACACCAGTTGTACCGTGTTTCCTCCAACACATTGGTGCGGCTGGCTTCCAGGTTAAGCGAGCAGTGCGGCTTGGCAGGGTCGTGTTTCGGAGGACGCATGGCTTTCGATCTTCTCCTCTCCCGTATCCATACGGGAGTTGCAGCAATGGGACAAGACTGTAACTACCATTTGGTCATCACAAAATTTGGGAGAAAAAGGTTAAAAGTTAAATTTAAAAAAAATCATGTTAAAAAAGCTTTCACCTGTAACGAAATGACGGGCACAATGGTAGATGGCATCCAAAGGTTTAGGAGAAGTAGCAGCTGCACTTTGATAAATAATATCACCATAATCAAGAAATATAAAAAGGTTGACTGAATAATCTGCACAATCTGTTTCTGTAGAAAAAGCCAACTTTAAAATTTAGCTTCTTAACCAGATCTACAGTATATATTTTTTAAATTTCAAATCCATATCAATCCAAATATTTACATGCAGGAGCACAGTCAGTTGAAGAGCAATCTTTTATTTTCTCCCCCTCTTTCTCCCCAATTTCATGGTATCCAATTGGAAGTTAGTCTTGTCTCATCGCTGCAACTCCCGTACAGACTAGGGAGAGGTCGAAGGCTGAGAGCAGTGCATCCTCCGAAACACAACCAAGCCAAGCCGCACTGCTTCTTGACACAATGCCCACTTAACCGGTAAGCCAGCCGTACCAATGTGTCGGAGGAAACACCGTGCAGCTGGCGACGGAAGTCAGCGAGCACTACGCCCGGCACTCCAACAAGGAACTGTTAGAGCGCGATGGGACAAGGATATCCCAGGCCGGCCAAACCCTCCCCTAACGGGCCAATTGTGCACCGCCTCATGGGTCTCCTGGTCACGGCGACACAGACTGGGTTCGAACCCGGGTCTGTAGTGACACCTCTAGCACTGCGATGCAGAGCCTTAGACTGCTGCGTCACTCGGGAGGCTCTAACATTATATCTTAATATGACTTTGGTGCAGGTCATGTTGTTTTTCACATTACCATCTCTAGTAAACACACACTATATGAAATCATATGTAAGTTTGTCACATCCACAGGATGCAGAAGTTGTAAAAGGTATAGTGAAATGGTTACTTGCATTGGGGAATATTTTGTTTAGACATGTAGCTAGCTAAACAATGAACCACAATCCCAACTCATAACGTTACTACAATGCATGAATCTGCAGGTAGCTAAATATAACCAACCAGCTTCGATGTTAGCTAGCTCGCTGCCATTAGGCTATAACTAGCAATGCAAATGGATATGAGATACTAATAATATTACTACACAGATCATACACGTAACGTTAGCTAGCAAGCCAACCAGCTATTGTTAGCTAGCTAGCTAACAGTTAGCTTTAACTTGAAATGAAAACGACTTTCTGACAACAATAGAAACATATATCTGAAAATGTAGCTACAGTTGAAGTCGGAAGTTTACATTCACCTTAGCCAAATACATTTAAACTCAGTTTCACAATTCCTGACATTTATTCCTAGTAAAAATCCCCTGTTTTAGGTCAGTTAGGATCACCACTTTATTTTAAGAATGTGAAATGTCAGAATAATAGTAGAGTGATTTATTTCAGCTTTTATTTCTTTCATCACATTCCCAGTGGGTCAGAAGTTTACATACACTCAATTAGTATTTGGTAGCATTGTCTTTAAATTGTTTAACTTAGGTCAAATGTTTAGTGTAGCCTTGCACAAGCATTTACATTTACATAAGTATTCAGACCCTTTACTCAGTACTTTGCTGAAACACCTTTGGCAGAGAATACAGCCTTGAGTCTTCTTGGCTACAAGCTTGGCACAACTGTATTTGGGGAGTTTCTCCCATGCTTCTCTGCAGATCCTCTCAAGCTCTGTCAGGTTGGATGGGGAGCGTCACTGCACAACTAATTTCAGGTCTCTCCGGAGATGTTCAATCGGGTTCAAGTCCGGGCTCTGGGTGGGCCACTCAAGGACATTCAGTGTCCAGTGTGTGTTATTTTGCCCATCTTGATCTTTTCTTTTTATTGGCCAGTCTGAGATATGGCTTTTTCTTTGCAACTCTAAAACTAGACACTAATGTACTTGTTATTTTGCTCAGTTGTGCACCCACGCCTCCCACTCTATTGGTGTGCTGTGCCTTTTTTTCTGCACACATATTGTTACGTGTTCCTTCCAAACAACTCAACTGTAGGTTCATCTGTCCACAGAATATTTTGCCAGTAGCACTGTGGAACCTGCACGTGCACCTTTGCAAACTTCAGACAAGCAGCTATGTTTTTTGGAAAGCAGTTACTTCTTCCGTGGTGTCCTCCCATGAACATCATTCTTGTTTAGTGTTTTACATATCGTAGACTCGTCAACGGAGATGTTAGCATGTTCCAGAGATTTATGTAATTCTTTAACTGACACTAAGATTCGACCTAACCTCCTTAAGCATTCTGAGCTGTGCTCTTGTAGTCATCTTTGCAGGACGGCCACTCCTAGGGAGAGTAGCAACAGTGCTGAACTTTCTCCATTTATAGACAATTTGTCTTACCGTGACTGATGAATATCAAGGTGTCACGATCGTCGTATTGAGGAGACCAAAGCGTAGCGTGATGTGAATACATCCCTTTAATGATAGATGAAAACAAACACAAAGTACACTAAACAAACAAAATATCAACACAACCGTGACCACTATAAATACTGAGCGCAAACATGCAACATCACATAGACAATAACCCACGAAATACCCAAAGAAGATGGCTGCCTAAATATGGTTCCCAATCAGAGACAACGATAAACAGCTGCCTCTAATTGAGAACCAATCTAGGCAACCATAGACATACATAAACACCTAGATGGTAAACAACCCCATAAACCTATAAAACCCCTAGACAGTACAAAAACACATACATCACCCATGTCACACCCTGACCTAACCAAAATATATAAAGAAAACAAAGAATACTCAGGTCAGAGCGTGACACAAGGCTTTTAGCGATACTTTTGTAACCCTTTCCAGCTTTATGCAAGTCAGCAATTCTTAATCTTAGGTCTTGGTTCACTTCAGGCAATGCTTCTTGTGAATAGCAAACTCACATTTTGTGAGTGTTTTTTTAGGGCAAGGCAGCTCTAACCAACATCTCCAATCTTGTCTCATTGATTGGACTGCAGGTTATCTAACTCCTGGCTCCAATTAGCTTTGGGAGAAGTCATTAGTCTAGGGGTTCACATACTTTTTCCAACCTACACTGTGAATGTTTAAATGATGTATTCAATATAGACAAGATCAATATAGTCTAGTAAGCACCATTGTACAGTGACTGTGCAGTTGCCTTATTTTGCGCAGAGGGAGGGAGCTCCCATTTCACTTTGTTCATGGTGCTGGCCAGACTTCTTCTTTGTAAGCAGGTCCGACTGATGAGAGGAGGGACAAAGGGGGAAAACCATTCAAAAAAATGACACACCCTCCTAAAACTGGTTATAACTCCAGTTCTGTTTGTGAAGTTAAGATTCTAACAACAACAGTGTGTTATATAGACTATTTTAGGAAAAGTAAAGGACGTGGAGGGGTCATGACTTTAAAAATGTATGAGCAGTCAAAATGGATGATTTAACGGTTCTAGTGTTTGTATTTGTATTTATTATGGATCCTCTTCCTGGGGTCCTGCAAAATTAAGGCAGTTATACAATTTTAAAAACATTACAATACATTCACAACACACTGTGTTCCCTCCGGCACCTACACCACTACCACATATCTACAACACAATCCATGTGAACATGTGTGTATAGTGCGTATGTTATCATGTGTGTGTATGCATGTGTCTGTGCCTATGTGTGTGTTGCTTCACAGTTCCCGCTGTTCCATAAGGTTTATTTTTATCTGTTTTTTAAATCAAATTTTACTGCTTGCATAAGTTACTTGATGTGGAATAGAGTTCCTTGTAGGCATGGCTCTATGTAGTATGGTGCACCTCCCATAGTCTGTTCTGGACTTGGGGACTGTGAAGAGACCTCTGGTGGCATGTCTTGTGGGGTATGCATGGGTATCTCAGCTGTGTGCCAGTAGTTCAAACAAACAGCTTGGTGCATTCAACATTTTTATGGTAAATTATCTTCCCCAAACTTGAAACTCACTCACTGCTTATATATGCCAGTTAGGCTCTACACCCCTTGTAAAGCAGATTAACTTCTTGCGACTCCAAACCCGTATCCGGGAGCGTAATCATAGCCTCAAGCTCATTACCATAACGCAACGTTTCCTATTCATGAAAATCGCAAATGAAATGAAATAAATATATTGAAACACAAGCTTAGCCTTTTGTTAACAACACTGTCATCTCAGATTTTCAAAATATGCTTTTCAACCAAAGCTACACAAGCATTTGTGTAAGAGTATTATTGATAGCCTAGCATAGCATTAAGCCTAGCATTCAGCAGGCAACATTTTCACAAAAACAAGAAAAGCATTCAAATAAAATCATTTACCTTTGAAGAACTTCGGATGTTTTCAATGACGAGACTCTCGGTTAGATAGCAAATGTTCATTTTTTCCAAAAAGATTATTTGTGTAAGAGAAATAGCTCCGTTTTGTTCATCATGTTTGGCTAAGAAAAAAAAACGAAATGCAGTCAACGCCAAACTTTTTTCCAAATTAGCTCCATAATATCGACAAACATGGAAAACGTTGTTTAGAATCAATCCTCAAGGTGTTTTTCACAATTCTATTCGATGAAAAATCATTCGTGGCAGTCGGTTTCTCATCAGAGGCAAATGGAAAAAACTGCAGCTGGAGATTACGCAATAATTGCGACAGAGGACACCAAGCGACCACCTGGTAGATGTAGTATCTTATGGTCAATCTTCCAATGATATGCCTACAAATACGTCACAATGCTGCAGACACCTTGGGGAAAACGTGGAAAACGTAAGCTGACTCCTAGCTCCTCCACAGCCATATAAGGAGTCATTGCCATGAGGCGGTTTCAAAAAATGCGGCACTTCCTGATTGGATTTGTATCTGTTTTTTTCTGTAACATCAGTTCTGTGGCACTCACAGACAATATCTTTGCAGTTTTGGAAACATCAGAGTGTTTTCTTTCCAAAGCTGTCAATTATATGCATAGTCGAGCATCTTTTCGTGACAAAATATCTTGTTTAAAACGGGAACGTTTTTCATCGAAAAATTAAAATAGCGCCACCTAGTTATAAAAGGTTAATGTGCTTCATTTTAAGAAGTTATTTGTCTATTTTAGTTGTGATACAAACATATAGGCCTATGGGCTAGGCTACAGGTGCGCAACTATGATTTGAACAAGTGGGAAAAAAAGGCATTGTTTCTTATGCTAGGCATCATTCTCAAATTATAATATATATAATTCACAAGTTAAAGGCTAATATTGTCACCCATCAGACTATACTTGATTTTATCTTGTCTCTACATATACTAAATTGGTGTTGGCAGGTAGCCTAGTGGTAAGAGTGTTGGATTTGTAACCGAAAGGTTGCAAGATCAAATCCCCGAGCTGTCAAGGTAAAAAAAAAAAATGTTGTTCTGCCCCTGAACAAGGAAGTTAACCCACTTTTCCTATGCCGTCATTGAAAATAAGAATGTGTTCTTAACTGACTTGCCTAGTTAAATCAAGATATATATATATATATATATATATATACTAAATAATATATGTGTGTGACATTTGTTATGATTTAGAATGGATGATTATCATGCACCTGTATCGAAACAGGGGCAGTGGGAAAAAATACTATGCACTTAAATAGCGAATGGAGGACGCTTTTCCCCATGGTTTATTTTCATGCCAGCCAGGTTGGCTATACTCCTGTTTGTAAATATAAGCAATGTGCTTAATATTAGGAAAGTTGATAAATAAATACAGTAGGCCTAGCCTGCAGAAAGCTGATGGGACCCTCCTCTTTTTATCTGTTATCTCCCGCAATTGCATATACTACTGAAATGTTGCGCAACATGAGCTCACATGAAGTGTTTGATTAGATTTTTGAAAACATAGACTGCAATAGAGATTGTGTCATCTGTGGATCTTTTGGGGCGGTACATGAATTGGAGTTGGTCCAGGTTGTCTGGGATGGTGGTGTTGATGTGAGCCATGACCAACCTTTCAAAGAATTTCATGGCTACAGATGTGAGTGCTACAGTAATTTCGACAGGTTACCTTGGCGTACTTGGGCATAGGGACTATGGTGGTCTGCTTGAAACGTGGGGATTACAGATTGAGTCAGGAAGAGGTTGAAAATATCAGTGAATATACTTACCAACTGGTCAGAGCATGCTCTGAGTACACGTCTTGGTAATCAGTCTGGCCCTACGGTCTTATCAATGTTAACCTGTTTAAAGTTCTTACATCGGCTACGGAGAGCATGATCACACAGTCGTCCGGAACAGCTAGTGCTCTCATGCATGGTTCACTGTAGTGCTTGCCTCGAAGCGAGCATAGAAGGCATTTAGCTCATCTGATATGTTCTTGTGCCTGGGCAGCTCGCAGGTGGGTTTCCCTTTGTAATCCATGTGATAGTGTGCAAGCCCTGCCACATCCGATGAGCGTCAGAGGATTCAGATTTTCTTTGACAGAGTGGAACCCACATTCACAAAAAAAAGTTATTACATTCACATGAGATAACATCAGGATAACTATGGAACTTATTTCCAACCTTAAATTATTCAGTAGTTGATTGATGATTTTCCAAGTTGACTTTATATTGTTTGAGGATTCTTGGAATTTGGAAAACATTTTGGAAACCCGAAGTAGATGGGTGAATTTGTTCTTAAACCTTTTGTAATTAGCACAATTCAGGAGTGTGGGATTTTTTGAGACTGGCTGTAAACCAAAGTTTACAATATACACAGGCAGTTTGAAAAAGCTAGCCTTTGCTTTCTTAACAGAAATTTGCATCCTGTAGCACAAACTCCAAAAAGTTCTGGGACACTGTCAAGTCCATGGAGAATAAGAGCACCTTCTCCCAGCTGCCCACTGCACTGAGGCTAGAAAACACTGTCACCACCGATAAATCCAAGATAATTGAGAATTGCATTTTTCTACAGCTGGCCATGCTTTCCACCTGGCTACTCCTACCCCGGTCAACAGCCCTGCACCCCCCACAGCAACTTGCCCAAACCTCCCCCATTTCTCCTTCACCCAAATCCAGATAGCTGATGTTCTGAAAGAGCTGCAAAATCTGGACCCTTACAAATCAGCTGGGCTAGACAATCTGGACCCTCTCTTTCTAAAATGATCCACCGCAATTGCTGCAACCCCTATTACTAGCCTGTTCAACCTCTTAAGTATTGTCTGAGATCCAAAAAAGATTGGAAAGCTGCCGCGGTCATCCCCCTCTTCAAAGGGGGAGAGACACAAACGGTTACAGACCTATATCTATCCTACCCTGCCTTTCTAAGGTCTTCGAAAGCCAAGTTAACAAACAGATCACAGACCATTTCTAATCCCACCGTACCTTCTCCACTATGCAATCTGGTTTCCGAGCTGGTCATGGGTGTACCTCAGCCACGCTCAAGGTTCTAAACGATATCTTAACCGCCATCGATAAAAGACAGTACTGTGCAGCCGTATTCATCGACCTGGCCAAGGCTTTCGACTATGTCACTCACCACATTCTTATCGGCAGACTCAACAGCCTTTACTGTTTAAATTACTGCCTCGCATGGTTCATCAACTACTTTTCAGACCGAGTTCAGTGTGTCAAATCGGAGGGCCTGTTGTCCAGACCTCTGGCAGTCTCTATGGTGATGCCACAGGGTTCTTTTCTCGGGCCGAGTCTTTTCTCTGTATACATTAATGATGTTGCTCTTGCTGCTGGTGATTCTCTGATCCACCTCTACGCAGATGACACCATTCTATATACTTCTGGCACTTATTTGGACACTGTTAACTAACCTCCAGATGAGCTTCAATGCCATACAACTCTCCTTCTGTGACCTCCAACTGCTCTTAAATGCAAGTAAAACTAAATGCATGCTCTTCAACCGATCGCTGCCCGCACCTGCCCGCCCATCCAGCATCACCACTCTGGACGATTCTGACTTGAATATGTGGACAATTACAAATACCTAGGTGTCTGGTTAGACTGTAACTCTCCTTCCAGACTCACATTAACCATCTCCAATCCAAAATTAAATATAGAATCGGCATTCTATTTCACAACAAAGCATCCTTCACTCATGCTACCAAATATACCCTCGTAAAACTGACTATCCTACAGATCGTCGACTTCGGCGATGTCATTTATAAAATAGCCTCCAACACTCTACTCAGCAAATTGGATGCAGTCTATCACAGTGCCATCCGTTTTGTCACCACATGACCTGTATGCTCTCGTTGGCTGGCCCTCGCTTCATATTCATCGCCAAACCCACTGGCTCCAGGTCATCTATAAGTCTTTGCTAGGTAAAGCCCCACCTTAGCTCACTGGCCACCATAGCAGCACCCACCCGTAGCACGCGCTCCAGCAGGTATATTTCAATGGTCACCCCCAAAGCCTATTCCTCCTTTGTCCGCCTTTCCTTCCAGTTCTCTGCTGCCAAAATCACTGAAGCTGGAGACTCATATCTCCCTCACTAACTTTAAGCATCAGCTGTCAGAGCAGATCACAGATCACTGCATCTGTACATAGCCCAGCTGTAAATAGCCCATCCAACTACCTCATCCCCATATTGTAATTTAACATTTATTTTGCTCCTTTTCACCCCAGTATCTCTACTTGCACATTGATCTTCTGCACATCTATCACTCCAGTGTTTAATTGCTAAATTGTCATTATTTAGCCTCTATGGCCTATTTTCTTACCTCTCTAATTTTATCTCATTTGCACACACTCTATTTTGTTGCACACACTCTGTGTTGTTTGTGTTGCACTGCTTTGCTTTATCTTGGCCAGGTCGCAGTTGTACATGAGAACTTGTTCTCAACTGGCCTACCGGGTTAAATAAAGGTGAAATAAAAAAGGTTTACAGAACCCATCTGCTACTCTCTTACTCAGTCTAACAAAGGGAAAGCAACTTATATGTTATTGTTTGAAGAAAAGGTCACACTTAAAAAGCACTTGAACACAATCATGTCCAACCCATGTCCGACCCATGAGCACATTAATGCCCCAATTGCCACGCTCCCCTGGTATGACACCTCTGACGAAGTGTGCTTAATGCTACCTTTGAAGTTTGACTGAGTTGCAATCCACCCCCAAATAATACGTCTTCAGTTATTGATATCAGATCAGGTATAGTTTAAAACTAGCTGGTTAAAATATTTGTAAAATCTAAGAAGTGGGGGTGTTGTTTTTATCTACAGTATTATCTTGTGATTTTATGCTGTGTTAAAATGAAGTGAATCTGAATGTCTATCCCAGCTTTATTTACTAAACATGGCATTAAAGTTGATGATAGCAAATAATTGTATCTGTCTGAGCTATTTAGCACTCGGCTAGTTTGTTCTGCCTTTGCTTGTCATGTTCCTTACTGGTTGGGGGCTGCTAGAGGCTCGGTGTTCTCCCAGCAAGTTTTTAGAACATTATGGTGTAGTAATAATATAGTGCAACCGGTTGCACCACATTACAGGCATACCAACTATACAGTACTCTCCTCATGCGTGTCTTTTTGTATTACTGTCCTGTTGCATATGTTTTATTGTAGCTGACAATGTTTTACTGTTCCTAAGGGGCAACAAGGTGTGGACGGAGGGAGAGGCAAACCTGGAGCCCCTGGACAACCTGTGAGTGTGGATCTGTTGAAGCTATGATTTACACATCAATATGTATTTACATTTTACATTGCAAACATGGGATTGTGCACCCAAGCATGCCTGCAAATCATTGGCATTAATGAGCCAAATCAGTCATAACTGTACTGTATAGAAATGCATTGTGCAACAAGGAGTATAGAATATACAGCATGAATACACCACAAAAACCTGTATTCTTAAAAACAAACTGTTTTATAGATTTTTACATTGTGACTGCGCAGACACAACAAACATATTTCTCATTTGTACAAAATAAAATAATCAACCTACCCCCGAGCCCAAATGTGCTTGGACCAACACACCATAGAGCCACCAACACAGAGAATAGTGAGGCACTGGATTTACGAGGCAGACTCTATGCTGCGCGATTGCTTTGAGAATATTGATTGGAATATATTAATAGATTCATCCACCCAGGACTCATTAATCAACATTGACAAATATACTGTACATCGTCAGTCACAGGCTTCATTAGGAAATGTGTTGATGATGACCCACATGAACAATCCGGACATACCCCAAACAAAAACCCTGAATGAACGAGAGAGATAACCGTACAATGCTGAGAGCTCGTACTGCAGCAGAACGAACCCTGATGACTTGGTGGGGCACGACGCATAATCCATTGGGGACGCAAAGAGACTATAGAGATTCAAACTTGAATTGATGTTCGACAACTGACTACAGACTATTACAGACTAAAAAGGCAAATCCAGCTGTGCAGTGCCCACTGACACTTCCCTCCCAGACAAGCTTAAAACATTCTATGATCGCTTCAAGGCAGACAATATAGAGCCATCCAGGAAGAGTCTCGCTGCTCCGGATGACCAGGTGCTTTCGCTCTACGAGGCTTATGTGAGGAAAACTCTCAAAAGAGTGAATACTTACAAAACCGCCGGCCCAGATGGCATCCCTGGCCGCGTCCCCAGAGTGAAGTCTTCTCTGACATCTCTCAACCTGTCCATTTCTCAGGCTGTAGTCCCCACCTGCTTTAAGGAGACCAACATCACCACCACTCTTGTCAAGAGGGCACAACAGCGTCTCTACTTCATAAGGTGGCTGAAGAAATTTGTCATGCCGCCCCAGGTCCTCTCCAAATACTACCACTACACCATCGAGAGCGTCCTGAATGGTTGCATCGTGGTCTGGTACGGGAATTGCTCCGCTCATTACTGCAAGGTCCTCCAGCGGGTGGTGAACATTACTGGGACCGTGCTCCCACCCATCCAGTGCATATACTTGAAACAGGTCCTGAGGAAGGCAGGCAGCATCATCAAGGACCCCAAACACCCCAGCAACGAGATGTTCTCTCCTTTACCATCAGGCAGACGGAGTCGGGGCATGAGGTCTGATACCAACAGGTTCAGAGACTATTTCTATTTCCAAGACATCCAACTGCTGAACACTTGAACTGGACTGACCACCTGCTCTGATTCTCCGCACCTTAGCAAACACTCACACAGGCATACACACACACACATACAGTTGAAGTCCGAAGTTTAAAAACACTTAGGTTGGAGTCATTAAAACTCGTTTTTCGACCACTCGACCACAAACTATAGTTTTGGCAAGTCGGTTAGGACAAAAGTAATTTTTCCAATAATTGTTTACTGACAGATTATTTCACTTAGAATTCACTGTATCATAATTCCAGTGGGTCAGAAGTTCACATACACTAAGTTGACTGTGCCTTTTATACAGCTTGGAAAATTCCAGAAAATGATGTCATGGCTTTATAAGCTTCTGATAGGCTAAATAATATCATTTCAGTCAATTGGAGGTGTACCTGTGGATGTATTTCAAGGCCTACCTTCAAACGCAGTGCCTCTTTGCTTGACATCATAGGAAAATCTAAAGAAATCAGCCAAGACCTCAGAAAAAAATTGTAGACCTCCACAAGTCTGGTTCATCCTTGGGAGCAATTTCCAAACCCCTGAAGGTACCATGTTCACCTGTACAAACAATTGCATGCAAGTATAAACACCATGGGACCACCAGCCATCATACCTCTCAGGAAGGAGATGCAACAACATAGGACCTTGTGAAGATGCTGAAGGAAACAGGTACAAAGGTATCTATATCCACAGTAAAACGAGTCCTATATCGACATAACCTGAAAGGCTGTTCAGCAAGGAAGAAGCCACTGCTCCAAAACCGCCATAAAAAAAGCCAGACTACGGTTTGCAACTGCACATGGCGACAAGATCGTACTTTTTCGAGAAATGTCCTCTGGTCTGATGAAGCAAAAATAGAACTGTTTTGCCATAATGACCATCGTTATGTTTGGAGGAAAAAAGTGGTGGCATGCAACCCGAAGAACACCATCCCAACCGTGAAGCACGGGGGTGGCAGCATCATGTTGCGGGGATGCTTTGCTGCAGGAGGGTCTGGTGCACTTCACAAAATAGATGGCATCATGAGGAGGTAAAATGATGTAGATATATTGAAGCAACATCTCAAGACATCAGTCTTGGGTCTTCTAAATTGACATGGGTCTTCCAAATGGACAATGACCCCAAGCATACTTCCAAAGTTGTGGCAAAATGGCTGAAGGACAACAAAGTCAAGGTATTGGAGTGGCCATCACAAAGCCTTGACCTCAATCCCATAGAAAATCTGTGGGCAAAACTGAAAAAGTGTGTGCGAGCAAGGAGGCTTACAAACCTGACTCCGTTACACCAGCTCTGTCTGGAGGACCTAGCCAAAACTCACCCAACTTATTGTGGGAAGCTTGTGGAAGGCTGCCTGAAAATTTGATCCAAGTTAAACAATTTAAAGGCAATGCTACCAAATACTAATTGGGTGTATGTAAACTTCTGACCCACTGGGAATGTGATGAAAGAAATAAAAGCTGAAGTAAATCATTCTCTAAACTGAGTTTAATTAAATGTATTTGGCTAAGGTGTATTTAAACTTCCGAATTCAACTGTATACATTCATGCTTAACCACTGCTACCAGACTCTTCCCCAATACACTTGTAAATGGACTATAAATTGTGCATTCCTGTAATTTACTTATGCTAAGATGTATTATTCTATTCTTCTGTCATTTAGTTTATGTTCATAACTCTTATCTTTTATTATTTCTTATTGTTGTTTCATTGTCGAGAAGGAACCTGCAAGTAAGAATTTCACTGGGCAATGTATTCCATGTGTGTCCCTTAAAACTTTAAAATTGAAAGCTATCCACCCATGTACCTACCCTCGAATTCTGCATGGGGTCTTGGGCCCAAATAAATTGTAAATGACAGACATGGAAGCTCTGCTTCAAGCTCCTAAGCAACTTTGCAGTATTTTGTTTTTCTGTGTTATATCTTACATTATTAGCCCAAAAGGTTTTTTGCGTTAATACATGCAGCCAGAAATAACTTTTGGATATCAGAGCGGAGGTAACTCACCAGCATTACGACCAGAAATACAATTTTCCCGAATTGGATACTATGTTCCTACCCCCAGGGCAATTTAACTCATCCCAGAGGCTGCTCCTCGCAGCCAGCGGAGAAGACATAATCGGAGTGGACTTCTAGTCCGACTCAGGAGGAATGCACACCATCCACCACTTCCGAGTATATTACTCGCTAATGTTCAGTCCCTGGACATTAAAGTAGATGAGCTCAGGGCGAGGATCTACTTCCAGATCGACATCAGGGACGGTAACATACTCTGTTTCACAAAATCATGGCTCTCTCCGGATATACTGTCCCCGTCCATACAGCCAGTTGAGTTCTCAGAACATCGCGCAGAAAGGAATAAAGAACTTTCCGGGAAGAAGAAATGGGTATTGTATGTTTCATGATTAACTACTCATGGTGGGATGTGATAACGTACAGGAACTCAAGTCCTTTTGCTCACCCGACTTAGAATACCTCACAATCAAATGCCGACCGTATTACAGCCCAAGAGAATTCTCTTCGGTTATTGTCACAGCTATGTACATTTCCTCTCAAGCCGATACCACTATGGCCCTCTAGGAACTACACTGGACTTTATGCAAACTGGAAACCACATATCCTGAGGCCGCTTTTATTGTAGTTGGGGATTTTAACAAAGCAGATTTGAGGAAAACACTATCAAAGTTCTATCAACACATTGCCTGTGGTACTCGCGCATCAAAAACTCTCGACCACTGTCACTCCCTCTTCTGGGATGGCTACAAGTCCCTCCCCGCCCTCCCGTTGGCAAATCAGATCACGACTCCATCCTGCTCCTCCCTTCATATAGGCAGAAACTCAAACAGGAATTACCCGTGCTAAGGTATGTTTAACGCTGGTCTGACCAATCGGAATCCATGCTTCAAGTTTGATTTGATCATGCGGACTGGGATCTGTTCTGGGTTACCTGTGAGAATAACAATGACGATGGACACAGTGACTGAGTACATCAGGAAGTGTATAGGTGAGGTTGTTCCTACTGTGACTATTAAAACCTACCCAAACCATAAAACATGGATAGATGGCAGCATTCGCACAAAACTGAAAGCATGAACCACCATATTTAACCAATCAAAGTGACTGGGAAAATGGTTGAATACAAACATTGTAGTTATTCCCTCCGTCAGGCAAACAAACAGGCAAAACGTCAGTACAGAGACAAAGTGGAGTCGCAATTCAACAGCTCAAACACGAGACGTATGTGGCAGGGGCTACAGACAATCACGGAAATATCAGCCACGTCGCTGACACCGTCATCTTACTCCCAGACAAGCTAAACACCTTCGCCCGCTTTGAGGATAACATAGTGCCACCGATGCGGCCCGCTCCCAAGGACTGTGGGCTCTCATTCTCCGTGGCCGACGTGAGTAATACATTTAAACGAGTTAGCCCTCGCAAGGTTGCCGGCCCAGACGGCATTCCTAGCAGCATCCTCAGAGCATGCTCACACCAGCTGGCTTGAGTGTTTATGGACATATTCAATCTCTCCCTATCCCATTCTGCTGTCCACCATTGTTCCTGTACCCAAAAAAGCAAAGGTAACTGAGCTAAACGACTACCGCCCCGTAGCACTCACTTCCGTCATCATGAAGTGCTTTGAGAGACTAGTCAAGGACCATATCACCTCCGCCTTACCTGACAACCTAGACCCACTTCAACTTGCATACTACCCCAATAGATCCACAGACGATGCAATCCCCATCGCACTGCACACTGCCCTCTTCCATCTGGACAAGAGGAATACCTATGTAAGAATGCTGTTCATTGACTATAGCTCAGCATTCAACGCCATAGTACCCTCCATGCTAATCATCAATCTTGGGGCCCTGTGTCTTAACCCCGCCCTGTGCAATTGGGTTCTGGACTTCCTGATGGGCCGCACTCAGGTGGTGGTGAAGGTAGTAATCAACACCTCCACTTTGCTGATCCTCTACACGGGGGCCCCCCAAGGCTGCATGCTCAGCCCCCTCTGTGTGGCCATGCGCATCTCCAACTCAGTCATCAAGGTTACAGACAGCACAACAGTAGTAGGCCTGATTACCAACATTGACGACGCAGCTTATAGGTAGGAGGTAAGAGCCCTGGCGGAGTTGTGCCAGGAAAACAACCTTCTCCCTCAATGTCAACAAAACTAATGAGCTGATCGTGGACTTCAGGAGACAGCATGGGGAACACCCCCCTATCCACATCAATGAGACCGCAGTGGAGAAGGTGAAAATGGAAAATCTGAAATGGTCCACCCTTACAGACAGTGTTGTGAAGAACGCGCAACAGCACCTCTTCAAACTCAGGAGGCCGAAGAAACTTGGCTTGGCCCCTAAGACCGTCTTTTACAGATGCGCAATTGAAAGCATTCTGTCGGGCTATATCACAGCCTGGTACGCCCTCAACCGCAGGGCTCTTCAGAGGGTGGTCCGATCTGCCCAACACATCAACGGGGGCACACTGCCTGCCCTCCAGGACACTTACAGCACCCGATGTCAAAGGAAGGCCAAAAAGATCATCAAGGACATCAACCACCCAAGCCACGACCTGTTCATCCTGCTATCATCCAAACCAGAAGGCGAGATCAGTACAGGTGCATCAAAGCTGGGGCCGAGAGACAGAAAAACAGCTTCTATCTCAAGATCATCAGACTTAAATAGCCATCACTAGCCAGCTGGCTACCACCCGGTTCCTCAAACCTGCACCTTAGAGAGTGCTGCCCTATGTACATAGACATGGAATCACTGGTCACATGAATAATGGAACACTAGTCACTTTAAACATACTGCTTTACTCATTTCATATGTATATACTGTATTCTACTGTATTTTAGTTAATGCCATTCCAAAGTTGCTCATCCTAATATTTATATATTTTTTAATTCTGTTATTTTACTTTGAGATTTGTGTGTATTGTTCTGAACTGTTAGATACTACTGCATTGTTGGAGCTAGGAACACAAGCAGTTCGCTACACCCGCAATAACATTGGATAAATATGTGTACAGTATGTGACAAATAACATTTGATTCGATTTGACTGTTGTTCTCCAAATGTCTTGCTAAACACCTTCAATTTATTGTTCACTCTGTTCCTATTTCCAAATGGTCAAATTTCCAAACCAGGAAGGTCCAAATAGATTCTATATAAATAAAAGGTCTTTGAAACTGTTATTGATTCAAATAAAATGAAATACAATTGTATTTGTCACATGCACCTTAACCAACAACGCGGTTTAGAGAATATTGACAAAATACACTAAAGTATAAAAATAAAAAAATATACAAATAAAAAGTAACACAATATAATAAGCGAGGCAATGTGTAGGAGTACAGGTTAGTCGAGGTCATTTACTTGTGTTAGCGTTAGAACTATAAATATACTATATTCATTGGTCCTCTTAATAATGGTATACTTGTTGCTGTTCATCAAGTCTGCCTATCCTTTATCTGATGTTCACTGATCTGATGTCCTAGGGACATCCAGGACCTCATGCACAACACGGGCCCAAAGGATCCAAAGGAGATCAAGTAAGGATGTTAAACATTATCACCATATTTGTTGCACCACCTAAACATTGCATAGTCTTTGTGTTTGTGTGTGTCTGTGAACTGTGCAGATAGTGCACATTTATCCACTTATGACCCTGACGCCTAACTATACACAACTCATACATGAGCATTAGCCATTCTCATGCCATTTTGACAGGGCCTTTTCCCATTTCTATGTGAATTTAGTGTTTTTTTTCTGTTTTTCTCTCTCACTCTCTCTTTCACTCTATTTCATTGTCTGTTTAGGGTCAGAAAGGCAAACTCGGTCAGAGAGGAGAATCTGGAAGCAGAGGATCGCTGGTAAGGAGTAGATTTCTCTCTGGTCCTGTCTCTAGTCCACGACTGATTATGTTACCAGCGTTTTGTTTAGTCTACATTTCAGTCGTCATATATCACATCATGCTGGATTTTGGGGAAATGCTTGGACATGACCTCATGTTTTCTAAAGGTTTTCATGGCTGATCTTCAAAACTTGAGTGGTACAAAAACAGCATAGATAGAACTGCCATAGTCTGCTAACGTTCAAATCAGAGTTTGGATGTGCATCTCACCTTGATTTCAATTGCACTCTTTGTCAGACATCACTTATGTAGCATCAGCTTTTTAAAAACCTAAACCAACTCATGAGCGGGTTTCAGAAGATATAAATCATAATGGATCAAGCAATATAAGCCACAATCTTTACACAAGCATATTATTATAAAACATTAATTCACCATACTTGCCTACTTTGACATAGGCCTAATGTAAAAACAATTTTGAAAGACTTGGAACCTACAAAGGCTTACTGTAGATTCAATCAGTTCAGCGTTAACCCGTGATAACTGACACCTACATAGCAGATGATTGTTTTCATTTAGGCGATATGTCAGAGGTGTAACTGCGTTGGAGCTGTGAAATTGGTGAGTGGCTGCACTTGTGGCCATTTCCACTAAGCCACACTGATCCCACTCAAATTAGAAGTTCAGAACAAGAAAGTGTAAGGTACAGTGATGGAAAAAAGTATTTGATCCCCTGCTGATTTTGTACGTTTGCCCAAGACAAAGAAATTATCAGTCTATAACTTTAATGGTAGGTTTATTTAAACAGTGAGAGACAGAATAACAACAAAAAAATCCAGAAAAATGCATGTCAAAAATGTTATAAATTGATTTGATTTTAATGAGGGAAATAAGTATTTGACCCCTCTGCAAAACATGAATTAGTACTTGGTGGCAAAACCCTTTTTGGCAATCACAGAGGTCAGACGTTTCTTGAAGTTGGCCACCAGGTTTGCACACATCTCAGGAGGGATTCTGTCCCACTCCTCTTTGCTGATCTTCTCCAAGTCATTAAGGTTTCGAGGCTGACGTTTGGAAACTCAAATCTTCAGCTCCCTCCACAGATTTTCTCTGGGATTAAGGTCTGGAGACTGGCTAGGCCACTCCAGGACCTTAATGTGCTTCTTCTTGAGCCACTCCTTTGTTGCCTTGGCCGTGTGTTTTGGGTCATTGTCATCCTGGAATACACATCCACGACCCATTTCAATGCCCTAGCTGAGGGAAGGAGGTTCTCACCCAAGATTTGACGGTACATGGCCCCGTCCATCGTCCCTTTGATGCGGTGAAGTTGTCCTGTCCCCTTAGCAGAAAAACACCCCTAAAGCATAATGTTTCCACCTCCATGTTTGACGGTGGGGATGGTGTTCTTGGGGTCATAGGCAGCATTCCTCCACCTCAAAACACGGCGAGTTGAGTTGATGCCGAAGAGCTCCATTTTGGTCTCATCTGACCACAGCACTTTCACCCAGTTGTCCTCTGAATCATTCAGATGTTCATTGGCAAACTTCAGACGGGCATGTATATGTGCTTTCTTGAGCAGGGGGACCTTGCGGGTGCTGCAGGATTTCAGTCCTTCACCGCGTAGTGTGTTACCAATTGTTTTCTTGGTGGCTATGGTCCCAGCTGCCTTGAGATCATTGACAAGATCCTCATGTGTAGTTCTGGGCTGATTCCTCACCGTTCTTATGATCATTGCAACTCCACGAGTTGAGATCTTGCATGGAGCCCCAGGCCGAGGGAGGTTGACAGTTCTTTTGTGTTTCTTCCATTTGTGAATAATCGCACCAACTGTTGTCACCTTCTCACCAAGCTGCTTGACGATGGTTTTGTAGCCCATTCCAGTCTTGTGTAGGTCTACAATCTTGTCCCTGACATTCTTCGAGAGCTCTTTGGTCTTGGCAATGGTGGAGAGTTTGGAATCTGATTGATTGATTGCTTCTGTGGACAGGTGTCTTTTATACAGGTAACAAACTCCCTTTAAGAGTGTGCTCCTAATTTCAGCTCGTTACCTGTATAAAAGACACCTGGGAGCCAGAAATCTTTCTGATTGATAGGGGGTCAAATACTTATTTCCCTCATTAAAATGCAAATCAATTTATAGAATTTTTTACATGCGTTTTTCTGGATTTTTTTGTTGTTATTCTGTCTCTCACTGTTCAAATAAACCGACCACTAAAATTATAGACTGATAATTTCTTGGTCAGTGGGCAAATGTACAAAATCAGCAGGGGATCAAATACATTTTTCCCCTCACTGTAAATAGAAATAATGACAATCAAATATAAAATCATTAAACAAAAACATTTTGATTTCTATCAGCCCCTATTGAGTTGTAGATTACAGTGCCTTGCAAAAGTATTGTAACGTTCGTCGTCCTCGTCTGAGGAGGATGAAGGATCGGAGGACCAATGCGCAGAACACTAAAACAAAAATAATAAAGAGAATGACATGAAACGAAACTGGTGAAGACACAAAACAGAAAACAATCACCCACACCACACAGGTGGGAAAAGTCTACCTAAGTATGATTCTCAATCAGAGACAACAAACGACACCTGCCTCTGATTGAGAACCATACCAGGCCAAACACAAAACCATAACATAGAAAAACGAACATAGACTACCCACCCAACTCACGCCCTGACCATAAAACAAAAACATAACAAAAGAACTAAGGTCAGAACTTGACAGTACCCCCCCCCCCCAAAGGTGCGGACTCCGGCCGCAAAACCTGAACTTATAGGGGAGGGTCTGTGTGGGCGTCTGTCTGCGGTGGCGGCTCTGGCGCGGGACGTGGACCCCACCATAGTCTTTGCCCGCTTCTTTCCCCGCCTCGGTGGCGCCTTTAGAGCTGCGACCCTCGCCGCCGACCTCAGACTGGGGACCCTAGCAGCGGGCCCCGAATGGACGGGAGATTCCGGCAGCGCTGGCGTGAAGGGCGACTCTGACAGCGTCGGAGTGACGGGCGACTCTGGCAGCTCCTGACTGACGGACGGCTCTGGCAGCTCCTGACTGGCGGGTGGCTCTGGCAGCTCCTGACTGGCGGGCGGCTCTGGCAGCTCCTGACTGGTGGGCAGCTCTGGCAGCTCAGGACAGACGGGCAACTCTGGCAGCTCAGGACAGACGGGCGACTCTGGCAGCTCAGGACAGACGGGCGACTCTGGCAGCTCAGGAAAGACGGGCGACTCTGGCAGCTCAGGACAGGGGCGACTCTGGCAGCTCACAGACGGGCGACTCTGGCAGCTCAGGACAGAGGGGCGACTCTGGCAGCTCAGGACATACGGGCGACTCTGGCAGCTCAGGACAGACTGGAGACTCTGGCAGCGCTGGACAGGAGGGAGACTCTGGCAGCGCCAGACAGGTGGGAGCCCCGGGAGGAAGGAGACGGAGAGACAGCCTGGTGCATGGGGCTGCCACCGGAGGCCTGGTGCATGGAGGAGGCACCGGATAGACCGGACCGTGGAGGCGCACTGAAGGTCTGGAGCACTGAGCCTGCACAACCTTACCTGGCTGGATACTCCCCCTAGCCAGGCCAGTGCGGCGAGGTGGAACAGACCACACTGGGCTGTGCTGGCGAACCGGAGACACCGTGCGTAGGGCTGGTGCCATGTACCCCGGCCCGAGGAGACGCACTGGAGACCAGATGCGCTGAGCCGGCTTCATGGCACCTGACTCGATGCCCACTCTAGCCCGGCCGATACGAGGCGCTGCGATGTAACGCATTGGGCTATGCCTGCGCACCGGGGACACCGTGCGCCTCACGGCATAACACGGTGCCTGCCCGGTCCACCTCTCTCTACGGTAAGCACGGGGAGTTGTCTCAGGTCTCCTACCTGCCACACTCCCCGTGTGCCACCCCCCCCCCCCATACATTTTTGGGGCTGCCCCTCGTCCCAGCCGCGCTGCCTCCTCATACCAAGTATGATTCTCAATCAGAGACAACGAACGACACATGCGTCTGTTTGAGAACCATACCAGGCCAAACACAAAACCACAATATAGAAAAACGAACATAGACTACCCACCCAACTCACACCCTGACCATACTAAAACAAAGACATAACAAAAGAACTAAGGTCAGAACGTGACAAGTATTCATTTCTCCTATTTTGTTTCATTACAACCTGTTTTTATTTGGATTTCATGTAACGGACATACACAAAATAGGTGAAGTGAAATTTAAAAATTACTTGTTTCAAAATATAAAAATTTAAAAAATGGAAAAGTGGTGTGTGTATGTGTGTTTACCCCCTTTGCTATGAAGCCCCTAAATAAGATCTGGTGCAACCAATTACCTTCAGAAGTCACATAATTAGTTCAAGTCCACCTCTGTGCAACCTTAACATTTAAGTGTTACATGATCTGTCACATGATCTCCGTATATATACACCGGTTCTGAAAGGCCCCAGAGTCTGCAACACTACTAAGCAAGGGGCACCACTAAGCAAGCGGCACTATGAAGACCAAGGAGGTCTCCAAGCAGGTCAGGGACAAAGTTCTGGAGAAGTACAGATCAGGGTTGTGTTATAAAAAATCCATTATTAAAAAAATGGAAAGAATATGGCACCACCACAAACCTGCCAAGAGAGGTCCGCCCACCAAACCTCACGGACCATGCAAGGAGTGCATTAATCAGAGGCAAAAAAGAGGCCAAAGATAACCCTGAAGGAGCTGCAAGGCTCCACAGCGGAGATTGGAGTATCTGTCCATAGGACCACTTTAAGCTGTACACTCCACAGAGCTGGGCTTTACGGAAGAGTGGCCAGAAAAAAAGCCATTGCTTAAAGAAAAAAATAAGCAACACGTTTGGTGTTCGCTAAAAGGGATGTGGGAGACTCCCCAAACATATGGAAGAAGGTACTCTGGTCAGATGAGACTAAAATGTAGCTTTTTGGCCATCAAGGAAAACGCTATGTCTGGTGCAAACCCAACACCTCTCATCACCCCGAGAACCCCCTCCCCACAGTGAAGCATGGTGGTGGCAGCATTATGCTGTTGGGATGTTTTTCATCGGCAGGGACTGGGAAACTGGTCAGAATTGAAGGAATGATGGATGGGGCTAAATACAAGGAAATTCTTGAAGGAAACCTGTTTCAGTCTTTCAGAGATTTGAGACTGGGACGGAGGTTCACCTATATATATTTAGCATCTTCAAAGTGGTAGGCATGTTGTGTAAATTAAATGATACAAATCCCCCAAAAGGCAACAAAATAAGAAAAATGCCAAGGGGGGTGAATACTTTCGCAAGCCACTGTACATCTCACATTCCAGTGTTCAAACTTGTAGACAAGGCTGCACGGGATTTCTACTAATGTGACTAGCCAATGGCAATCTCCGCTTTAGGTGTAATGCCGAGATGTTATTTTGACAGCTATAATGCAGTTCCGGCTAGTGTGTGTTAGCTAGCGCGAATCTGATTGAATCTAGCCCGTAGACTTATATTCGGCTGTGCCATACCATTCCATTTTGGTGACAGATTTTCTTGATAATCAACTCTAAATAAAGCAAAGTCAGCTAAATACGGTAGCTTACCTGTCCACCTTCACACCGCATTTTCCCATAATTGAGGGGTTTCATTCCTAAACACTATGTCCACAATTTTTTTCACATTTGTGTTTTTTCATCAGAAATGAATACTTAGGGGTCCTTTATGTTGTTATGTTAATTTTTACTGTTCTCAGATTATTCATTCATAGATTTTAGATATACAGTTGAAGTCGGAAGTTTACATACAATTAGGTTACCGTCAATAAAACTCATTTTTCAACCACTCCACAAAATTCTTGTTAACAAACTATAGTTTTGGCAAGTCTGTTAGGACATCTACTTTGTGTATGACACATTTTTCCAACAATTGTTTACAGACAGATTATTTCACTTATAATTCATTGTATCACAATTACAGTGGGTCAGAAGTTTACATACACTAAGTTGACTGTGCCTTTAACTTCTCTAGGGTCTGTGGGACGCTACTGTCCCACCTGGCCAACATCCAGTGAAATTGCTGCCGCCAAATTCAAAAACAGAAATACTCATTATAAAAATGAATGAAACATACAAGTGTTATACATGGGCTTAAAGATAAACTTCTTGTTAATCCAACCACTGTGTCAGATTTCAAAAATACTTTACGGCGAAAGCAAACCATGCGATCTGAGAACAGCACCCAGCAGACAAATCATTACAAACAGTAACCAGCCAAGTAGACGAGTAACAAAAGTCAGAAATAGCGATAAAATTAATCACTTACATTTGATGATCTTCATATGGTTACACTCACAAGACTCCCAGTTACCCAATAAATGTTTGTTTTGTTCGATCAAGTCCGTCTTTATATAAAAAAAACTATTGTTTTGTTAGCGCATTTTGTTCAGTAAAACACTGTCTCAAACAACTGCCGGTGAAATTGCAGAGCGTGAAACTCAACAAAACAGAAATTCTCATAATAAACATACATAAAAGATACAAATGTTATACACAAGTTTAAAGATAAAATTATTGTTAATCCAACTGCTGTGTCAGATTTCAAAAAGGCTTTACGGTGAAAGCTAACCATGTGATTAACTGAGAACAGCCCCTATCAGACAAATCATTACAAACAGTTAGCAGCCAAGAAGAGGAGTAACAAAAGTCAGAAATGGCGATAAAATGTATCACTTACCTTTGATGATCTTCATGTGGTTACACGCCGAAGACTCCATTTTACACAATAAATGTTTGTTTTGTTTGATAATGTCCCTCTTTATGTCCAAAAACCTCAGTTTTGTTGGTGCGTTTTGTTCAATATGCCATTGGAACAAAGCGCGGTCACAAAAGACAGACAAAAAATCTAAAAAGTTCCCTAAAGGTTTGTAGAAACATGTCAAAGGATGTTTATACTCAAACCTCAAGTTATTTTTGTCATAAATAATAGATAATATTTCAACCGGACAAAAGCTTTGTCAATAGATAAGGAAAAACAAGAAAGGTGCGCTCCCCGTCGTGCACTGGCTTCATGTCTGGAAATTTCCACTGTCCACTACTTGAATGTGCTGTTTCTCCATCATTTTTCAGAGTTAAAGCCTGAAACAATGCCATAAGACTGGCCACATGTTGTAGAAGGCATAGAGATTGTTAACTGCGTCATAAGTCTTTGTATGGTGTATAGGCTTTCAATGGAAAAACAGGCATTTCAAAATAAAGGTGCTTCTTGGATGGATTTTCCTCAGGTTTTCGCCTGTCGTATCAGTTATGTTATACTCACAGACATTATTTTAACAGTTTCGGAAACGTTAGTGTTTTCTATCCAAATCTACCAATTATATGCATATCCTAACTTCTGGACCTGAGTAGCAGGCAGTTTACTTTGGACACGCTTTTCATCCAAAATTTCAAATGCTGCCCCCTACCCTAGTTGGGTTAAGGTATCACGTTCATCTGTACAAACAATAGTATAAACACCATGGGACCACGCAGCCATCATATCACTCAGGAAGGAGATGAACGTACTTTGGTGCGAAAAGTGCAAATCAATCCCAGAACAACAGCAAATGACCATGTGAAGATGCTGGAGGAAACCGGTACAAAAGTATCTATATCCACAGTAAAACGAGTCCTATATCGACATAACCTGAAAGGCCACTCAGCAACGAAGAAGCCACTGCTCCAAAACCATCATAAAAATGTCAGACTACAGTTTACAACTGTACATGGAGACAAAGATGGTACTTTTTGTAGAAATGTCCACTGGTCTGATGAAACAAAAATATAACTGTTTTGCCATAATGACCATCGTTATGTTTAGAGGAAAAAGGGGGAGGATTGCAAGCCGAAGAACACCATCCCAACCGTGAAGCACAGGGGTGGCATCATCATGTTGTGGGGGTGCTTTGCTGCAGGAGGGACTGGTGCACTTCACAGAGTAGATGGCATCATGAGACAGGAAAAAAATGTGGATATATTGATGCAACATCTCAAGACATCAGCCAGAAAGTTAAAGCTTAATTGCAAATGGGTCTTCCAAATGGACAATGACCCCAAGCATACTTCCAAAGTTGTGGCAAAATGGCATAAGAACAACAAAGTCAATGTATTGGAGTGGCCAACACAAAGCCCAGATCTCAATCCTATAGAAAATGTGTGGGCAGAACTGAAAAAGCGTGTGTGAGCAAGGAGGCCTACAAACCTGACTCGGTTACACCAGCTCTGTCAGGAGGAATGGGCCAAAATTCACTCAACTTATTGAGGGAAGCTTGTGGAAGGCTACCTGAAACGTTTGACCCAAGTTAAACAATTTAAAGGCAATGCTACCAAATACTAATTGAGTGTATGTAAACTTCTGACCCACTGAGAATATGATGAAAGAAATAAAAGCTGAAAGAAATAATTATCTCTAATATTATTCAGACATTTCACATTCTTAAAATAAAGTGATGATCCTAACTGACCTAAGACAGGGAATTTTTATTAGGATTACATGTCAGGAATTGTGAAAAACTGAGTAAGTGATTTTGGCTAAGGTGTATGTAAACTTCTGACTTCAACTGTATATAGCACAGCCACACAACTACTATATATCCGTTCGTATCATGCATATTTAACATTTTTTAAATATTATTTTTAATATGGACTTCACACATGTTTAATTTGTACAGTTCTTTATTAAAAATAACATTTTTCACATTTGACTGTACAAAACCTTGCAGTGCTGTACTTAACCTGGTTACATTAAAAGTCGGTCATATTGATAATAAGATTCCTGTGATTTCACACCAAAAACATGACAGGGCTTTCACACATTTGGTGCTGATGGCTCGTTCTCCCTTTTTCTTTATCCTTCTTGCTTATTTTGTCTTTCTTCTTCCTCAGGGTGTGGTTGGTCTCCATGGCCCGAGAGGCATGGTGGGGCGAGACGGGCTGGAGGGCGTGCCAGGCGTAGACGGAGTCTCAGGGAAGGATGGGTCCAAAGGCATGCCAGTGAGTAGAGCGTGTGGAGCGTGTGGAGAGAGAGTTTTGGACAGTAATTGTGGTCAGTAGTAGTTGTGGTCAGTAGTTGTGTACTCAATAGTTGTGTGGTTGTGGTCAGTAGTTGTGAGGTTTAGTAATTTTATGGTCACTATTTGTGTGGTTGTGGTCAATAGTTGTGTGGTTAGAAGTTGTGGTCAGGAGTTGTTGGCAGTAGTTGTGTGGTCAGTTGCTGTGCGGTTGTGGCAAATAGATGTCTTTCTCAGTAGTCATGTGGTCAATAATTGTGTTGTGTGATCAGTTGGTGTGTGGTTGTTGTCAGTAATTGTCTTTCTCAGTAGTTGTGTGGTCAGTAGTTGTGTTATTGTGGTCAGTAGTTGTATGGTTCAGTAGTTTTGTGGTAAGTAGGTTTAGTCAGTAGTTGTGTGGTTGTGGTGAGTAGTTGTCTTTCTCAATAGTTGTGTGGTCAGTCGTTGTGTGATCAGTTGGTGTGTGGTTGTTGTCAGTAGTTGTGTGCTCAGTAGCTGTGGTCAGTAGGTGTGTTGTGGTCAGTAGCTGTGGTCAGGTGTTGTGGTCATTAGTTGTATGGTTTAGTAGTTTTGTGGTAATTAGGTTTAGTCAGTAGTTGTGTGGTCAGTTTTGTGGTTGTGGTGAGTAGTTGTCAGTAGTTGTGTGGTTATCAAAATCAAATCAAATTTTATTGGTCACATACACATGGTTATGTGATGTTAATGCGAGTGTAGCAAAATGCTTGTGCAGTGCAGTAATATCTAAACTGTAATCTAACAATTCCACAACAACTACCTAATACACACAAATCTAAAGGGATGGAATAAGAATATGTACTTTCAAATATATGGATGACCGATGGCCGAGCGGCATAGGCAAGATGCAATAGATGTTATAAGATACAGTATATACATATGAGATGAGTAATGTAAGATATGCAAATATTATTAAAGTCGCATTATTTAAAGTGACTAGTGATCAATGTTTTAAAGTGGCCACTGATTTGAGTCTGTATGTAGGCAGGAGCCTCTTTGTGTTAGTGATGGCTGTTCAACAGTCTGATGTCCTTGAGATAGTAGCTGTTTTTCAGTCTCTCGGTCCCAGCTTTGATGCACCTGTTTTGAACTCGCCTCCTGGATGGTAGCGGGATGAACAGGCAGTGGCTCGGGTGGTTGTTGTCCTTGATGATCTTTTTGGCCTTCCTGTGACACTGGGTGCTGTAGGTGTCTTGGAGGGCAGATAGTTTGCCCCCAGTGATGAGTTGTGCAAACCGCACCACCCTCTGGAGACCCTTGTGGATGAGGGCGGTGCAGTTGCCATACCAGGCAGTGATACAGCCCAACAGGATTCTCTCAATTGTGCATCTGTAAAAGTTTGTCAGGGTTTTAGGTGACAAGACACATTTCTTCAGCCTGTGCAGTCGTATGTGTATACTAACTGCCTGTGTATATTGGTTTCTAGCTTCCCTGAAAAGTTGCATATCACAGGGGCTGTTCGATGCTAATGCAAAACTCCATAGGATGTTTTTGTGTTGGTTAAGGGCAGTCAGGTCTGGAGGAGAACCTATACCTATAAGATATATCTGCTCCTGGTTCTAAATTTCTTGAATGGGGCATGCTTATTTAAGATGGTGAAGAAGGCATTTAAAAAAAATAACCAGGCATCCTCTACTGACCGGATGAGATCAATATCCTTCCAGGATACCCCGGTCAGGTCGATTAGAAAGGCCTGATCGCTGAAGTGTTTCAGGGAGCGTTTGACAGTGATGAGTGGGGGTCGTTTGACCGCTGACCCATTACGGATACAGGCAATGAGGCAGTGATCACTGAGATCTTGATCAGAGGTGTATAGGTTGAGCATATCATTAGTAAAGATTGAAAAAAGTTCTACCTGGAATATGTTTGAGAGACTTCCATTAAATATCACCCTCTGTGTTCCATAATATAGCAGGGGGTGTAAAGCCAAAACACATACGTTTTTCCATCAGCAGACTATGATGGATAATGTCAAAAGCCGCATTGTCTAACAAAACAGCTCCCATAATATTTTTATCGTAATTGTCTCTCAGCCAATCATCAGCCATTTGTGTAAGTGCTGTGCTTGTTGAATATCCTTCCCTATAAACATGCTGAAAGTCTGTTGTCAATTTGTTTACTGTAAAATAGCATTGTATCTGGTCAAACACCATTTTCTTTCATAAGTTATCCAAAGGGTTGGTTACAGGCTGATTGGTCAGCTATTTCAGTCAGCCAGTAGAGAGGGCTTTACTATTCTTGGGCAGTGGAATTATCCAACACAAAAATAATGAATGCATCATGCAACAATTTCTCAGATTTTGCTGAGTTACAGTTCATATAAGGAAATCAGTCAATTTAAATAAATGCATTAGGCCCTAATTTATGGATTTCACATGACTGGGCAAGGGTGAAGCCAGTGGTGGGCCTGGGAGGGCATAGGCCCACCTACTTGGGAGCCAGGCTGACCAGCTGGGAAGCCAGGCCCAGCCAATCGGAATTAGTTTTTCCCCCCAAAAGGGCTTTATTACAGACAGAAAAAAACCTCTGCACCCCCCTTTTTGCGCATATGGAACATTTCTGCAATCTTTTATTTCAGTTCATGTAACATGGGATCAGCACTTTACATGTTGCGTTTATATTTTTTGTTCCAGTGTAATTTTGCTACGCTCCAGGTCTGAGGGCACACACTTTCTAGGTGGCTTAGATTGAAAATACGGCAAATATGAATGGCAATATCGTCTGCTATTATCCTCAGTAGTTGTCAGACTCCAGTGCTATGTCGGACGAGCTAAATGCCTTTTATGCTCGCTTCAAGGCACGCATTACACTGAACCATGCATGAGAGCACCAGCTGTTCCGGACAACTGTATGATCACGCTCTCCCTAGCCGATGTAAGAACTTTAAACAGGTTAACATTGATAAGGCCTTGGGGACAGAGGGATTACCAAAATGCATACTCAGACCATGTGCTGACCAGTTAGCAAGTATCTTCACTGACATTTTCAACCTCCTCCTGACTCAATCTGTAATCCCCACGTTTCAAGCAGACCACCGTAGTACCTGTGCCCAAGAATGCCAACGTAACCTGTCTAAATTACTATTGCCCTGTAGCACTCACATCTGTAGCCATGAAACGCTTTGAAAGGCTGGTCATGGCTCACATCAACACCACCATCCCAGACAACCTGGACCCATTCCAATTTGCATACCGCCCCACAGATCCACAGATGACACAATCTCTATTGCACGCCACAATGCCCTTTCACATCTGGACAAAAGGAAAATCAGCGTTCAACACCATAGTGCCCACAAAGCTCATCACTAAGCTAAGGACCTTGGGACTAAACACCTCCCTCTGTAACTGGATTCTGGACTTCCTGAGGGACCACCCACAGGTGGTAAGGGTAGGCAAACAACACATCTGCATCGCTGGGGCCCCTCAGGGGTGCATGCTTAGTCTCCTCCTGTACTCCTTGTTCACCCATGACTGCATGGCCAAGAATGACTCCAACACCATCATTAGGTTTGCTGACAACACAACAGTTGAGCCAGCCTATAGGGAGGAGGTCAGAGTCCTGGCAGTGTAGTGCCAGGACAACAACCTCTCCCTCAATGTGAGCAAGACAAAGGAGATGATCATGGACTACTGGAAAAGGAGTCAAACAGGCCCCCATTAACATCGACGGGGCTGTAGTGGAGCGGGTCGAGAGTGTTCCTTAGTGTCCACATCACCAACAAACTATCATGGTCCAAACACACCAAGACAGTCGTGAAGAGGGCACAACAGCACCTTTTCCCCCAAAAGAGACTGAAAGATTTGGCATGGGTTCCCAGATCTTCAAATAGTTCTACAGCTGCACCATCGACAGCATCCTGACCGTTAGCTTCACCGCCTGGTATGGTAACTGCTCGGCATCCCACCGTAAGGCGCTACAGAGGGTAGTGCACATGGCCCAGTACATCGGGGCCAAGCTTCCTGCCATCCAGGACCGATACAGTAAGTGGTGTCAGAGGAAAGTCCGTAAAATTGTCAGAGAGTCACCCAAGTTATAGACAGTTTTCTGTGCTACCGCAGGGCAAGGCTGTTATTGTAAATAAGATTTTGTTCTTAACCGACATGCCAACTTAAATAAAAGTTCAATATAAAAAAGCTGGGGCTCATTCTTCACAATAAGAATACTACCCAATGAATAATAATGATAAACAGGACAATACAGTTCAAAGAAATAGACTCTCTCTCTCTCTCTCTCTCTCTGTAGGGCGAGCATGGTGACGATGGTGAGTTCGGTCTCCCTGGCAAAGCTGGTTACCGTGGAAAAGTCGGCGGGCTGGGACTGCCGGGCGATATGGGAACCTTCGGACCAAAGGTACTGTAAGAGAGATGGAAATTGTGTAGTTGAGTATGGAGGAAGGGTTTTCATCAGGGTGTAAACATAGGCCAAGGATAATTGAATGACAATTCCAATTCAATAATTGTAAAATCGTCATTAAATCCTTTTCGAGTCATCCCCTGAATTGAATTAATTAAAATGTAATTAAGCTCAACTTAAAGAATGTCTCAATTCTAGAAACATTTATGGAACGTTATTGTAGAGTAATAGGCACCTACTCCATACTACTATTCTTCATGTCAGTTGGCTCTATGTGATTTCTTCTCCCAGGGTGAAAGGGGCCTCCCAGGACAGACAGGACCCTCAGGGAAGAGAGGCTTTAAGGGTGGGATGGGACTGCCAGGGCCACAGGGGGACCAAGGGCCCAAAGGACAACCTGTAAGTTTCAGCCAACTAACCACATGTATATAGATCAATATTGACATTGATGATACTGGTAATGCTCACATAGCATGGTTCCTGTATTAGCTTACTTCTGTTTTCTGATGAAGGTCTATTGATGGACGTTGTTTCCCCCCATTGTTGGGGCCACATCCTAACTGCTGTGTCTGATCTGTTCCAGGGTGATACAGGAGAACCAGGTTTTCCAGGGATACTGGGAGTGTTTGGACCAACAGTGAGTTCATAAACACATGCACATGTCAGGCAGCCAAGGGGTATATGTCATGTAGCTGAACTACACCACCTACTGCATGTGTATATATATAATATATATATATATTATACAAGAAATGCACAAAAAAAGTCCTTAATAATGTTCATGAAAACAGTCGAGTTAGCAAAAAACAGTGTCCTTCCACCGCCAGTAGATGGCGACCTCGTACCACACAGCCCAGTTCAGATCTTAAGATGGCTAGGTGGGACAACCACATAAAGTGAGCTCCAAAAGTCTTGGGACAGTGACAAATGTTTTTGTTGCTTTGGTTGTGCACTTAGGATTTGAAATGATACATTGATTGAGGTTAAAGTACAGACTGTCATCTTTAATTTGAGGGTATTTTCACCCTTATCTGGTGAACCATTTAGAAATTACAGCACTTCTTGTACATATTCCCCCCATTTTAGGGGACCAAAAGTATTGGGACAAATTCACATATATGCGTATTAAAGTAGTCAAACATTTTCTATTTGTATTCAGCAGCTACTCTTCCTTGGGTCCAGCAAAATTAAGGCAGTTATACATTTTAAAAACATTACAATACATTCATAACAGAATTCACAACATTAAGTGTATGCCTCAGGCCTCTACTACCACATATCTAGAACACAAAATCAATGTGTACATGTGTGTATGTTATCGTGTGTTTGTATTAAGTCCCATAGCCCAGATTATTTTGTGCCCAATAGAAATGAATGGTGAAGGATTCAATAATCTTAGCTTAGACAAGGAAGCCTTGAAATGGGGTGATAGTTAAAAATCACTACAATACTTTAAATGGGGGGTGGAATACATGTGTTGCACATGAAGTTATACTGATTGTTTGTCATTGATGTTCCCAGGGGCCTCCAGGTGACTTGGGACCAAAAGGCATACAGGGACCAAAAGGGCCACATGGCACAATGGTAAGTAGGGGCCTTTTGTAGACCAGTAATTTCCGGCATGCTAGCTCTACCAAACCTGGGTTCAAGTAGTATTTGTTTTCTTTCAAATACTTTGAGGTTTAGTTTCCCGGACACAGCTCAAGCCTAGTCCTAGATGAAAAAGAACCCTGGAGGAAGAGTTTTTGAGTTTGCTTTTTAGTCTAGGACTAGGCTTAATCTGTTTTATTTAGCCTGCCTTAAGTGTCAGAGGGGCTGGGTTTGCACTTTTGGGACTATTCTGTGATGGGTTTATTGATTGCACACACAGGAGAAGGCTTTGTCTGAAACATCTGTGTGAAAAAGTATTTCCCTTGCTGCTGCTAGAGAAAATATATTAAAATAGCATAAATAATATATTGTACTATGTCTACATTGTGTGCGAACATACCCTCTTGAACACTTTATTGGTTACACCATGTAAGAACACAGATTTTTTTCAAACCAATGTCAGTTAGCGCAATTGTATCTTGGTCTCTTTTGAAAGAAAAATAAGCCATTTGAACTGAGGTCAGGGACAGTATCCATAAAATATCTTATATTCTTAACAATACTCTAAAATAGTGCTACACATTTTTACCAAGAAATGTAAATTCAGATACAATTCATAAAGTTGCCCGGAATATTAAGAACTATTTTTTGACTACAGTAGTAACACACCATTTTTTCAAAACTACTCAGGAGATGTTTAGCAAGTGCATATTTCAAGATATGGCATATGGTGGTATAGTGAGATACCTAATGGGCTGGACGATTCTCTTCATCTCACTGATCTTGAAAAAAATTTATGAAAATTGTGGAAATCAATCCACCATCATTAACACAATGGAAAAACAATATGATTTATTATTGAAATATTTAAATTCCCTGGGTGACCGAGAAACTAATTGGTACAATTTAAGGCTACATGGCAGATAATAATGCAGGCACTAGGGATGGGGTCTGGGCAGATGAGATGTTGAGATGTTGTCGTTTGTGTGCGTGTTTGTATTTGGTGCGATTGTTTTTTTTGAATGAAAATGCAATTAGCACATACAGTTCTTCGTCTGTAGGGCTCAATTATGATTTAAATGGTTTTCACTGTCTAGGTCCATTTTACTGTCTAGGTCCATTGTAAGATATCCAGACACAATGCATTCCCGACCTGCCTCTGGAGTCTTAATCGTCTACACCAGTCTAAAAATGTGGGCACAATCAGAATGTGGACAAAATCAGGAACAAAGGATGCATGTTAGCACCAGATATAAACAGGGCTATGGATTGACGTGAACTCATCACTCTCTTCCTCTTTCCTTCCATCTCCAGGGCAGAGGTGGAATAATGGGTCCGATGGGGATTATTGGGCCCGATGGAAGTCCAGTAAGTATTTTGCCCATATCAATTAAACAATGTTTATTTAGGTATGGCTGATTGCTAGCCTTCATCATTCTGACTATACACGTATCTCCTCAGGGCCCTAAAGGAGACAAGGGGAGCCGTGGAGAGATGGTAAGTAACTACTATACCTACTCTGGAATCCAAGGTCAATTTTAGTATTATTTCACTTCACTGATTCAGTCTGCTCCAATAACGACACATTTGGTCCTTTGCTGAGGGCAGGTGAGGGCCATTTGGGTCCTAATATTTATTTATTTATTTATTTCACCTTTATTTAACCAAGTAGGCAAGTTGAGAACAAGTTCTCATTTACAATTGTGACCTGGCCAAGATAAAGCAAAGCAGTTCGACACAAACAACGACACAGTTACACATGGAGTAAAACAAACATACAGTCAATAATACAGTATAAACAAGTCTATATACGATGTGAGCAAATGAGGTGAGATAAGGGAGGTAAAGGCAAAAAAAGGCCATGGTGGCAAAGTAAATACAAAATAGCAAGTAAAACACTGGAATGGTAGATTTGCAGTGGAAGAATGTGCAAAGGAGCAAAATAAATAAATAAATAAATAAAATACAGTAGGGAAAGGGGTAGTTGTTTGGGCTAAATTATAGGTGGGCTATGTACAGGTGCAGTAATCTTTGAGCCTCTCTGACAGTTGGTGCTTAAAGCTAGTGAGGGAGATAAGTGTTTGATATGAGCTCATGGTATAGGCCCAACCTTATGAAAATGGATCCGTTTGAACAGATTAGCATTGTATTCAAAGTAGTGGTAGTGGTTACTGTGTAAGATACTTTTATAATGTCACATGCACTTACTCAAGCCTTTATTAAGACTACTGAAATGGCCGTGTACAATCTGGAATGACACTCTCAGTAACAGCTGTACAAAATAACTGAATGCAAACCACGCCCCAAATATTCTAATGAGCCCCCAGTACATTATCAAGTAGAACAGAATAAAACACTCACCCAATCTAACACATTAGGGACCAGTGTGGGCTTCCCCATTTGGTCCATGCTATGTTAGCCACCTAATAATTGGCTCAGCATGTGCTAGCACATGTTAAGCTGGTATGGGCTAGCCTGTGCTGGACTGGTGTTGGCCAGCCAATGTTAGGCGGGTGGAGCTAGTCCATGCCCACAGAATATTCAACAGGGGCCAATGTGGTCATGTTTTCTAGGTATTGTCCACTTGCAGCTCTGTAGTCTTTTTAAAGGCTTATATAAGCGCATGAGACAGTAAAAAAGCTATTGTTAATATCAAATGTTGTTGAGTCAACATTTTCCTTACAATATCTAATTGTTTTTCTCAGCATGTTGTAAAACAAAGAAAGGAAAAATAATCTAGAATGTTTAAACAGGCATTATACAGCATTCTTGTCACTTAAAAAATAACCTTTTCCTACTAGACCCCTATAATGTAGAATAATCTTCAAGTAATATTTCATTTGGATGTGGTGTTGTCTCTGGGTCAGTTTAGGAGAAAGGCTAGGGATTTTTACATTTATAAATGTGTTTGTTTTGTTTGATTGTGTGTATAATATTAGCTCTTTAATTCATCTCAATGTGTTTAAATGTGTTTAAAGAGAAGTGTATCAAAAGGGCTGTAGTGGCACCCTAAAAAAAGCTCATGTGTACCATTTCTGTAGGTGCACATTTATACCTGTGAGAAAGGTGCTATTTCGTCACCCATGAGGTACACAATTGCCTCTTTGCAAATACAACCTATAAGGGTAATATGATATACCGCTGACTAAAGGTATAATATTTACGTACCTTACAGGGTACCACCTCAGTGACAAGTAGGGTACCCCAGTGACAACTACTGTAGGTACCTTTTTTTCCAGAGTGTACCCAAAATTGACCTATTTTTTTCTCTTTCCCTCTTGCTCATCAACAGGGATTACAAGGACCAAAGGTATGTGTTTGCAGTGCAGGATTTTTTAAATAATGAAGCTGATTTAAAAACCCTCCAATGTTAGGCTTAAAAAAGGCATTTCTAACTACCGGATTGAGATGTTTTGTGATTTTGTTGTTTCACAGGGGCTTCCAGGACCCCCGGGACCTGCAGTAAGTCTTCACCTTCCTAACTCAATCTAGCATACTTTGTTAGTGTGTTAGCCAAATTAGGTTAACACTTTACTTGACACCCAGCGTCATAGCACGTTATATCCATGTCATAACAGCTGACATAACTTGTCATAACCTGTTATAATATGGTCATAACACTGTCATGACACATATGTTTACACCTGTTGTGACATTGTGTTATTTTATGGCTGGTTATGACACCTACATAAGGGTGTAACAACCCACGAAACCTACCACATAGTTATTTTATGGCTGGTTATGACACCTACATAAGAGTGTAACAACCCACGAAACCTACCACATAATTATTTTATGGCTGGTTATGACACCTACATAAGAGTGTAACAACCCACGAAACTTACCACATAATTATTTTATGGCTGGTTATGACACCTACATAACAGTGTAAAAACCTACCACATAGTTATTTTATGGCTGGTTATGACACCTACATAACAGTGTAAAAACCTACCATGGTAGATATTTTATGGCAGATTATGACACCTACATAAGAGTGTAAAAACCCACAACCTACCACGTAGTTTCTTTTATGGCGAGTTATTATAACAACATTAGCGTCAATACCCACAACCTGCACACAAGGAAAAACAGTCAATTACACCGTAGCCTATGTGTCAACAGTGTGTTTATGTTGAATACATTTTTGGGAAATTGACCATATTAAACTATCATTGTAATTGCACACACATTGATGTCAGACATCCACCTACCCCAATGCTCAGTTGCTGATGACTGGGATGAATGCAGGATCAGATTTCAGGAGCAGGACACCCTCTTTGTGACTGATGACTGATTTAAGGGCATGTACAAGATAGGCCTGTCTGGCTCATATGATTATGGTGGTCATCATGTTTCTAGACAGTGCCATAAAGTGTATTTTCTTAGTTCAAGTAAACAAGATGGCCATAATGCTTCATGGCATTGTCAGAAAGCTTATTTTCTACAAGTTATTTAAAATATGCTGAAAAAAATGACGTTAAAGAATTACAACAACAAAGTTTCAAACAAAAGGAAAGTTCTTGGCAGGGAAATAAAGAACTTGAATAAATGTGGGTTTTGACACTTATGTAGCTGTCATAACCAGCCATAAAATAATGCAATATATGTCACAACAGGTGTAAACATTTATTCATTTTTCTTTATTTTATTTAACCTTTTATTTAACTAGGCAAGTCAGTTATCAACAAATTCTTATTTACAATGAATGCCTACCCAGGCCAAACCCTAACCCAGACGACGCTGTGCCAATTGTGCGCCGCACTATGGCACTCCTAATCACAGCGGGTTGTGATACAGCCTGGAATCAAACCAGGGTCTTTAGTGACAGCTCTATCACTGAGATGCAGTGCCTTAGACAGCTGCGCCACTCGGGAACATTATAAATAGGTCATGACAATGTTATGGCTATATTATGACAGGTTATGATATGTTATGTCAGCTGTTGTAACTTTGTATGTGTATTAATTATGAATCCCCACTCTTCTTGGGGTTCAGCAAAATTAAGGCAGTTATACATTTTTAAATATTACAATACATTCATAACAGATTTCACAACACATTAAGTGTGTGTCCTCAGGCCCCTACTCTACTACCACATGTATACAATACAAAATCCATATGTACGTGTGTATAGCGCGTATGTTATTATGTGTTTGTATGCATGTGTCTGTTGCTTCATAGTTCCCGCTGTTCCATAAGGTGTATTTTTATGGTTTTTAAATCTAATTTTACTGCTTGCATGAGTTACAATATGTGGAATAGAGTTCCATGTAGTCATGGCTCTATGGAGTACTGTGCGCCTCCCATAGTTTGTTAAGTACTTGGGGACTGTGAAGAGACCTCTGGTGGCATGTCTTGTGGGGTATACATGGGTTTCCAAGCTGTGTGCCAGTAGTTCAAACAGACAGCTCGGTGCATTCAACATGTCAATACTTCTCACAAATACAAGTAGTGATGAAGTCAAGCTCTCCTCCACTTTCAGTCTGTTCTGAGCCAATTGCAATTTTCCTAAGTCACTCATTGTGACACTTGACCACATGACTGAACAGTTGTCCAGGTGCGACGAAACTAGGGCCTGTAGTACCTGCCTTGCTGATAGTGCTGTTAAGAATGCAGAGCAGCACTTTATTATAGACAGACTTCTCCCCATCCTAGCTACTGTTGTATCAATATGTTTTGACCGTGACAGTTTACAATCCATGGTTACTCCAAGCAGTTTAGTCATTATTTAAAGCCAGTGGCATGTCATTAATACAATTTGAAAAAAGTGGCATAGACAGCTGCCCTGGGGAATTCCTGATTCTACCTGGATTTTGTTTGAGAGATTTCCATTAAAGAACACCCTCTCTGTTCTGTTAGACAGGTAACTCTTTATCCACAATATAGCAGGGGGTATAAAGCCATAACACATATGTTTTTCCACCAACAGACTATGATGGATAATATCAAAAGCCGCACTGAAGTCTAACAAAACAGCCCCTACAATCTTTTTATCATCAATTTCTCTCAGCCAATCATCAGTCACTTGTGTAATGTCCTTCCCTATAAGCGTGCTGAAAGTCTGTTGTCAATGTGTTTACTGTAAAATAGCATGGTATCTGGTCAAACACCATTTTTTCCAAATTTTACTAAGGGTTGGTGACAGGCTGATTGGTCGGCTATTTGAGGCGGTCAAGGCAGGCCCACCGGGAACGATTCTTCATCTTTTTTTCTGGTCCCACCACGCATCCAATTACTCTCTCTACCTGGAGTCTAACAAGTCTCAAATTCAATTTTGAAGGGCTCCAGTTTTTCATAAAAACAGCTTAGTTCACAGTGCATTCTCAAAACTCCCTGCTCTTAGCATGTTGGAAAGTAGCATCGCAAACCCCTATTGTGAGTGATAAAAATGATCACACACGAAGGCTGTTTATAAAAAAAAAAGGAAACTTCCAACCGAAGAATTCAGATGGGCCTCATCAAGGACTACATTGCAAGATTAGTCCTTTATAAGGGCACATTTCTTGATAGTTCCTGCAATCGAACTGTGATGGAGCATACTCCATCTGTGTTACTTTAGGTGATCTGTAGCGTTATTTCTCCTGACTGGTTGTTCCATTTTCTCTAGGGTCCTCCTGGTGTCCCTCTGTCATTTGTAAGTTATTGTCTCTTCAATACACTAAGTACACTAGACCTTTCACCAAAACATTTAGCTACTGTGACTATGGCCATCATCAACTATGTGACTATTGACTATGGCCATCACTACAGTACCAAACACGGTGTGTTCCTATACAGTACGTCCTATGAAAGTGTAATGTTACATTATGTTGTCTGTGCCGTTTTCTTATTCAGAAACAGGACGGTTCCCTTCAGGTGTTTGAGTCTATAAACACCCCACTTAGGACTGAGGTCAGTACCATGATACCCTCAGTAAGCTGTGAACATATCCATTTATTCTCATGTATAGTCATCCATTCATGTTTTTTGATATACTGTAGACTGCTACAAATGAATTTCTCTATCTATCTCTGTGCAGAATTGGCTAGTTATGGACCTGCCTATGCTAGACCATGTTACAGAGATCATTAAGACCCTCCACTACCTTAGTAACCTGATCCAGAGCCTGAAAAATCCACTGGGCACCAGCGATAACCCCGCCCGCATTTGCAGGGACCTCCACAGCTGTGAACAGAAAATGAGCGATGGTGAGAGGACAGATGTGTGTGTGCTTGCATGCATGCATGCATGTACTGTATGTGCACACAAGAGGGAGAAGAAGAATGGGAAAGAGTGTGTTTAGTAACTGACTATTTTCTCTCCCTAGGCACTTATTGGATTGACCCAAACTTGGGCTACTCCTCAGATACAATAGAGGTCACCTGTAACTTCACAGGTGGAGGGCAGACCTGCCTAAAACCTGTAACGGTGTCCAAGGTACTTCAGACATCACCGGTCATACATCACCAGTCATACTACAACCAGGCACACTGAATATATGATACCACAGTATTTCATGAATAGTAGCTAGGCTTCCATTCAATTGGCAAAAGAGTTTCAAATCAAATGTTATTTGTCAAATGCCCCGAATACAACCTTACCATGAAATGCGGTCAGATGCCGAGCAGTTGCCATACCAAGTGGTGATGCAACCATTCAGGATGCTCTCGATGGTGCAGCTGTAGAAATGTTTGAGGATTTGAGGACCCATGCCAAATCTTCAGTCTCCCGAGGGGGAATAGGCATTGTCGTGCTCTCTTCATGACTGTCTTGGTGTGTTTGGACCATGATCGTGTGTTAGAGATGTGGACACCAAGGAACTTGAAGCTCTCGACCCGCTCCACGACAGGTGTCGATGTGAATGTGGGCATGCTCGGCCCTCCTTTTCCTGTAGTCCACAATAAGCGCCTTTGTCTTTCTCACGTTGAGGGCGAGGTTGTTGTCCTGGCACCACACTGCCAGGTGTCTGACCTCCTCCCATTCGGCTGTCTCATCGTTGTTGGTGATCAGGCCACTGTTGTGTCATCAGCAAACTTGATGATGATGTTGGAGTCATGTTTGGCCACGCAGTCGTGGGTGAACAGGGAGTACAGAAGGGGACTAATCACACACCCCTGCTGAGGGGCCCCCATGTGGAGGATAAGCGTGGCCCCATCACCTGTGGAGGGGAGTGTTTATAGTGTCCTTAGCTTAGTGGCTGATGTGTTGTTCAACAAACAGCATTGTCTACATACACCTTAGCCAACTACATTTAAATTATTTCACCTGGGGGAAGATAACCACTTTATTTAAATAATGTGAAATGTCAGAATAATAGTAGAGTGATTTATTTCAGGTTTTATTTATTTCATCACATTCCCAGTGGGTCAGAAGTTTACATACACTCAATTAGTATTTGGTAGCATTGCCTTTAAATTGTTTAACTTCGGTCAAAGTTTTGGGTAGCCTTCCACAAGCTTCCCACAATAAGTTGGGTGAGTTTTGGCCCATTCCTCCTGACAGAGCTGGTGTAACTGAGTCAGGTTTGTAGGCCTCCTTGCTCGCACACGCTTTTTCAGTTTTTCCCACAAATTCTATATGGGATTGAGGTCAGGGCTTTGTGATGGCCACTCCAATACCTTGACTTTGTTGTCCTTCAGCCATTTTGCCACAACATTGGAAGTATGCTTGAGGTCATTGTCCATTTGGAAGACCCAAGCTTTAACTGATGTCTTGAGATGTTGCTTCTAAATAGCCACATATTTTCCAGCTTCATGATGTCATCTATTTTGATGTGCACCAGTCCCTCCTGCAGCAAAGCACCCCCACAATATGATGCTTCCACCCCCTCGCTTCACGGTTGGGATGGTGTTCTTCGGCTTGCAAGCCTCCCCCTTTTTCCTCCAAACATAACGATGGTCATTATGGCCAAACATTTCTATTTTTGTTTCATCAGACCAGAGGATATTTCCCCCAAAAATACGATCCTTGTCCCCATGTGCAGTTGCAAACCATAGTCTGGCTTTTTTATGGTGGTTTTGGAGCAGTGGCTTCTTCCTTGCTGAGTGGCCTTTCAGGTTATGTCGATATAGGACTCGTTTAGCTGTGGATATAGAAGCGTTGGTACCGGTTTCCTCCAGCAACTTCACAAGGTCCTTTGCTGTTGTTCTGGGATTGATTTGCACTTTTCGCACCAAAGTACGTTTATCTATAGGAGACAGAACGCGTCTCCTTCCTGAGCGGTATGATGGCTGTGTGGTCCCATGGTGTTTATACTTGCGTACTATTGTTTTTAAAGATGAACTTGGCACTTTCAGGCATTTGGAAATTGCTCCCATGGATGAACCAGACTTGTGGAGGTCTACAGTTTTTTTTCTGGGGTCTTGGCTGATTTTTTTTGATTTTCTCATGATGTCAAGCAAAGAGGTACTGAGTTTGAAGTTAAGGCCTTGAAATACATCCACAGGTACACCTCCAATTGACTCAAATGATGTCAATTAGCCTATCAGAAGCTTCTAAAGCCAAGACATAATTTTCTGGAATTTTCCAAGCTGTTTAAAGGCACGGCCAACTTAGTGTACTTCTGACCCACTGGAATTGTGATACAGTGAAATAATCTGTCTGTGAACAATTGTTGGGAAAATGACTTGTGTCATGCACAAAGTAGATGTCCTAACTGACTTGCCAAAACTATAGTTTGTTAACAAGAAATGTGTGGAGGGATTGCAAAATTAGTTTTAATGACTCCAACCTAAGTGTATGTAAACTTCTGACTTCAACTGTAGGTGTTCCTATTGTCCAGATGGGAAAGAGAATATTCTAAAATCTGCATGAAAAAAATATGCACATTTTCCCAACAAAGATATGTTTCCATCAAATGTACTTGTTGCAGATTTTTTTTAAAAGTTGTGCTTAGCTAAATGGGTTTCTGTCGCATTTTCAACTCTAATGGTGGTTTTAATAAAAAATATATGTTGAGTCATACAGTACCAGTCAAATGTTTGGACACCTACTCATTCAAAGGGTTTTCTTTATTTTTACTGTTTTCTACATTGTAAAATAATATTGAAGACTTAAACTATGAAAAAACGCATATGGAATCATGTCGTAACCAAAAAAGTATTAAACAAATCAAAATATAGTTAAACTGATGCGGCGTCTTCTTCTTGGTCAAATAGCCCTTACACAGCCTGGAGGTGTCCTGTTGAAAAACAAATGATAGTCCCACTAAGTGCAAACCAAATGGGATGGCATAACGCTGCAGAATGCTGTGGTAGCCATGCTGGTTAAGTGTGCCTTGAATTCTAAATAGATCAGACAGTGTGACCAGAAAAGCACTCCCACACATCACACCCAGAGTTAACTCTGGGTCTTCCTTTCCTGTGGCGGTCCTCATGAGAGCTAGTTTCACCATAGCGCTAGATGGTTTTTGCGACTGCACTTTCAAAGTTCTTGAGATTTTCAAGATTGACTGACCTTCATGTCTTGAAGTAATGATGGACTGTCATTTCTCTTTGCCTTTTTGAGCTGTTCTTGCCATAATATGGACTTGGTCTTTTAACAAATAGGGCTATCTTCTGTAAACCATCCATACAACACAACTGTTTGGCTCAAATGCATTATATAGGAAAGAACCTCCACAAATTAACTTTTAACAAGGCACACCTGTTAATTGAAATGCATTCCAGGTGACTACCTCATGAAGCTGGCCGAGAGAATGCCAAGAGTGTGCAAAGCTGTCATCAAGGCTACTTTGAAGAATCTCAAATATAAAATATATTTTGATTTGTTTAACAATTTGGGACAACATGATTCCATGTGTTATTTCATAATGTTTGTCTTCACTATTATTCTGCAATGTAGAATAAAGTAAAGAGAACCCCTTGAATGAGTAGCTGTGTCCAAACTTTTGACTGGTAATGTATAGCAGGTGTGCCCACTCTCATATTTGCATGTGCACTCTAGCCAGCCTACATGATTAGATTATTATGGACAAAAGAGCTAAATTATTTGTCAAATGGCAGCCAAGCATCGATGATCATGCCACCAAAATAAGACCCTTAATATTAATTGGAAAGGAGCATCAAGCTCAACACCTTGCATCTGTAGCCTAATAAACTGCATGCCTTCCCGACTAGTCGTAGTGGGAAGACCACACAACATGTTATCGTGGGACTACAAGTTTACTTCAAGAAGCTGTTTATTATATCAATATTTGCGCATAAAAGCGATTCCACTAATATTTCAAGCATCATTAACTTTACAGGCACAAAAATATCCCAACTAGTGTATTTTGACAGGGAAAATCGATTGAGACCTAGGTGTCTTTTACAAACATGTCCTGTATATACACACAACATAAATATACACATTATACCCAAACATATACACATTAAAATACAAAAATACAGTCATGGGAAGCACAAATAAAACATCACAAATCAGCCAGAAAAAGTTACTTTCCTCCACAAATAAGTCCCCAATCAATACTTGAAATTGCCTCAACAGCAGCAGAACATCAAGATGAAATGTATTTTGAATTTTGTTCCAGCAATATGGTGCATTAAAACTAAAAGCAGATTTACCTAGCTCAGTGGAGACCCTAGAAACCTCAAGTTAACCAATCCTCTGAACGGGTTAAGCAACTCGGGTGTCTTTACTTCAACATCAAAGTTAGATACGACAGAAGTTTATAAAGTAGCTCCTTGTAAACAAAAAGGGAAAGTTTACTGACAAATTGTTTCCATCAGGCCATTACATTTTTTTATCCGACATTTAGTCGCATAAAAGGTTGGATGGAAACCTGGTTAGTGGGACAAATGTTTTACCATGTTGCTTGCTCAACTAACTTAGCCAGTACAATTGCAATATTTCTTCACTGATAAGCATTATCCCATTCTCACCTATTTAATAATAATAATGCTTTAATTTGTTATGGACAGGTACAAATAAAACATTGAAGTATCAACATATGCATTACACCGTTATGCTTTAGCTTGTGCTAATTTGAATAATGAATCACCAAATTTGTGCTTTAAAATAAGTGAAAAAAGAAAACATGACAAAATAAATAAACAAAACGTATTACAAAATAATCACACATGGTAGCGTTCTTGATGTTTTTAAACCAGCTTTTCACTTTCTTTGTGAATTCATTAAGACTTTTTTATACGTCTCCTGACAGTTGGTCACAAAAGATGGACTGCTTTCACAGAAAATATTGATTGTGCAAGTGCTGTTTTTCATATTGAAACACTGTAGTTACCAATTGCTGCTAAATGTGAATGTGAGTGTATAGACTGTAGTTTAGTCACTTGTTTATATGAGGGGTGTGGGGCAAGTTCTAAAAGCTTTTGAGTGTTTTTGGTGACAAGCCAAATTTCTTCAGCCTCCTCAGGTTGAAGAGGTGCTGTTGCGCCTTCTTCACCACGCAGTCTGTGTGGGTGGACCATTTTAGTTTGATGTGTATGCCGAGGAACGTAAAACTTTCCACCCTCTCCATTGCTGTCCCTTCGGTGTGGATGGGGGGAGGGGGTGCTCCCTCTGCTGTTTACGGAAGTCCACAATTATCTCCTTTGTTTTGTTGATGTTGAGGGAGAGGTTATTTACTGACACCACACTCCGAGGGCCCTCACCTCCTCCCTGTAGGCCGTCTCGTCGCTATTGGTAATCAAGCCTACCACTATAGTGTCGTCTGCAAACTTGATGATTGAGTTGGAAGTGTGCATAGCCACGCAGTCATGGGTGAACAGGGAGTACAGGAGGGGGCTGAGAACGCAACCTTGTGGGGCCCCAGTGTTGAGGATCAGCAGGGTGGAGATGTTGCCTCCTACCTTCACCACCTGGGGGCGGCCCGCCAAGTCCAGGACCCAGTTGTACAAAGCGGGGTCGAGACCCAGGGTACTATGGTATTAAATGTTGAGCTGTAGTCAATGAACAGCATTCTTACATAAGTCAATAAATAATACATAAAATAATATATAAAAAACAAATAACTGCATAGTTTACTAAGGACCTGAAGCGAGGCCATCATCTCTGTCAGCGCCATCCTGTGTTCCAATGGCACGTTCTGTTAGTTAAGAGGTAAGAGGCGACTCAGGGATGCTGGCCTTCGAGGCAGAGTTCCTCTGTCCAGTGTCTGTGTTCTTTTTCCCATCTTAATCTTTCCTTTTTCTTGGCCAATCTGAGATATGGCTTTTTCTTTGCAACTCTGCCTAGAAGGCCAGCATCCCAGAGTCGTCTCTTCACTGTTGGTGTTGAGACGGGTGTTTTGCGGGTACTATTTAATGAAACTGCCAGTTGAGGATTTGTGAGGCGTCTGTTTCTCAAACTAGACACTCTAATGTACCTGTCCTCTTGCTCAGTTGTGCACCGGGGCCTCCTATTCCTCTTTCTATTCTGGTTAGAGCCAGTTTGCACTGTTCTGTGAAGGGAGGAGTACACAGCATTGTACGAGATCTTCAGTTTCTTAGCAATTTCTCACATGGTATAGCCTTAATTTCTCAGAACAAGAATAGACTGATGAGTTTCAGAAGAAAGTTCTTTGTTTCTGGCCATTTTGAGCCTGTAATCGAACCCACAAATGCTGATGCTCCAGATACTCAACTACTCTAAAGAAGGCCAGTTTTATCGCTTCATTAATCAGAACAGTTTTCACCTGTGCTAAAAAAATTGCAAAAGGGTTTTCTAATGATCAATTAGCCTTTTAAAACGATAACCTTGGATTAGCTAACACAACATGCCATTGGAACAAAGGAGTGATGGTTGCTGAAAATGTGCCTCTGTACGCCTATGTAGATATTCCATTAAAAATCTTCCGTTGCCAGCTACAATAGTCATTTACAACATTAACCATGTCTACAATGTATTTCTTATCAATTTGATATTTTAGTAGACAAAAAAATGCTTTTCTTTCAAAAACAAGGACATTTCTAAGTGACCCCAAACTTTTGAACATTATAATAATAAGAAACACTCTTGCGTAAAATGTAAGTCCCTTTGGATAAAAGTGTCTGGCAAATGGTATATAAAGTTGAAGTCAGAAATGTACATACACTTAGGTTGGAGTCATTAAAACTCGTTTTTCAACCACTCCACAAATTTCTTGTTAACAAACTATAGTTTTGGCTAGTCGGTTAGTACATCTACTTTGTGCATGACAAAATTCATTTTTCCAAAAATTGTTTACAGACAGATTATTTAATTTAGAATTCACTATCACAATTCCAGTGGGTCAGAAGTTTACATACACTAAATTGACTGTGCCTTTAAACAGCTTGGAAAATTCCAGAAATTATTTCATGGCTTTAGAAGCTTCTGATAGGCTAATTGATATTTGAGTCAATTGGAGGTGTACCTGTGTATGTATTTCAAGGCCTACCTTCAAACTTAGTGCCTCTTTGCTTGACATCATGGGAAAATCAAAAGAAATCAGCCAAGACCTTAGAAAAAAAATTGTAACCTCCAAGTCTGGTTCTTCCTTGGGAGCAATTTCCAAATGCCTGAAGGTACCACATGCATCTGTACAAACAATCGTACACAAGTATAAACACCATGGGACCACACAGCCGTCATACCGCTCAGGAAGGAGATGTGTTCTGTCTCCTAGAGATGAGCATACTTTTGTGCGAAAAGTGCAAATCAATCCCAGAACAACAGCAACGGACCTTGTGACGATGCTGGAGGAAACAGGTAGAAAAGTATCTATATCCACAGCTAAACAAGTCCTTTATCGACATAACCTGAAAGGCAGCTCAGCAAGGAAGAAACCACTGCTCCAAAACCGCCATGAAGCCAGACTACGGTTTGCAACTGCACATGGGGACAAAGATCGTACTTTTTGCAGAAATATCCTCTGGTCTGTGGAAACAAAAATGTGGAGTGCTTTGCTGCAGGAGGGACTGGTGCACTTCACAAAATAGATGGCATCATGAGGTGGGAAAATTTGTGGAAATATTGAAGCAATATCTCATGAAATCAGTCAGGAAGTTAAAGCTTGGTCACAAATGGGTCCAAATGACCCCAAGCATACTTCCAAAGTTGTGGCAAAATGGCTTAAGGATGTCAAAGTCAAGGTATTGGAGTGGCCATCACAAGGCCCTGACCGCATAGAAAATAGAAAATGTGTGGGCAAAACTGAAAAAGTGTGTGCGAGCAAGGAGGCCTTACAAACCTGATTCAGTTACACCAGCTCCGTTAGCAGGAATGGGCCAAAATTCACCCACTTTATTGTGGGAAGCTTGTGGAAGGCTACCCGAAACTTTGACTGAAGTTAAACAATTTAAAGGCAATGCTACCAAATACTAATTGAGTGTATGTAAACCTCTGACCCACTGGGAATGTGATGAAAGAAATAAAAGCTGAAAGAAATCATTCTCTCTACTATTATTCTGCCATTTCACATTCTTAAAATAAAGTGGTGATCCTAACTGACCTAAGACACAGAATTTTTTACTAGGATTAAATATCAGGAATTGTGAAAAACAGAGTTGAAATGTATTTGGTAAAGGTGTATATAAACTTCCGGCTTCAACTGTATATTTATATATTATGATATAGTATATTTGTTTTGAACAACTTTCATCCTCTTCATTGACAATGCAGCTGGAGATTAGTGTTGGGCGTGTCCAGATGAACTTCCTGCATCTCTTGAGCTCAAAGGCGGTGCAACATGTGACCATCCACTGCCTGAACGTACCTATCTGGAGGACCTCTGAGGACCAGCCTCCTTCAAAGGGGTCTGTGCATTTCAGGGCGTGGAGTGGGGAGATCATTGAGGCAGGAGGAGAGATGGAGCCTCACGTCATCGAGGACTCCTGTTGGGTACGGCTGCCATTTTCTCTCAGTGGAGTGCACTCTCTGAGCATGAGGTAGAAGTTGTCTCTCACCACAGATCTAGGATCGATTTACACTACCCTACCCCTGATTCTAACCATTAGGGGTATGGAAAATATACTCCCCTCCATATGAAAAGTTTCTTTCCAAAACGCTATATACACTATATCCATTTTCAGATATGGTCAATGAGCTTTTATTGTTAAAAAACTTATTAAAGAGGGGTTGTTCAATGATTGCTTGAAATCTATCACTCGCTTCCTTTCAGAGGGACAAATGTTTTTTTTGCAAAACACTATAAATAAGTAGTACTGCTAGGTTTTACAGTCACATCTACAAGTAACTACATTTTTAGTAAATAACTGTAGGAATGATACTTTGACATCAATATTAAAATAAAAAACAAGAAATTAATCAATATAGTAATATGAGATCTGCATGTAAAACCTTGACATTTTAGTCATTTAGCAGATGCTCTTATCTAGAGAAACTTGCAGTCAGTGCATTTATCTTAAGATAGCTAGTAAAAATTGTATTAAATAAAAAACATGGTGAGAAAATAAATATACAGTATACGAACATTCCATTCCAGCAAAAAAAATTATAGATTCATAATCAAGTGACATAACAAAGCATTGCAGCGCCATCTTTAGGACTCCATCTTCTGCTGTCTAAAACAGACCGAATTAATCGAAGTTAAAACAATACATCTGTAAATAATGTAGACATTTGATGAGGAAGTCTTATTCATACCATTTGACATGGTGTTTTGTGAACCAATGAGCAGTATTTCTGAAGTTTGACAATGTCATGAAAGCATAGGATGATTTGTCCAGCCAGCCATATGAAATCAAAGTGATGCTGCTAACCAGTTCAGCACACAAAATGTTGAATTCTTCCACCAAAAGCAAGCTAGCTACTGTTACTAAGTTAATAGCTAGCTAACATTATTCTCAGATGAGGCAAAGTTGGCTAGCTATGTCGCCATATTTCTAGCTCCTAGCCAACTTTGCTGTATTTTATTTTTTGTTATTTCTTACATTATTTGCTCAGAATATTTCCGGCATTATTACCTACAGCTGAAAATAACTTTTGGATATTAGATCGGCGGTCACTCGTCACAATTTCGATCAGAAATTCGACTTTCCTGAATTGGATCCTTTGTTTGAACTCCCAGAGGCAATTCCATTCATCCTGGGGCTGCACCGTCGACAGAGAACAGGAATAAGGTCTGGGCTGCTAATCAGACTCAGGAGGTGTGCATATCATCCACCTCCTCCGAGTATATTATTCATTAAAGTTCAGTCCCTGGACAATAAAGTATTGATGTATACACTGTCTCTGTGACAGAGTTCATCAGGAAGTGCATTGAGGATGTTGTTCCCACTGTGACGATTAGAACTTAACCAAACCACAAACCGTGGATAGATGGCAGCATGCGCGAACCACCACATTTAACCACGGCAAGGTGTACAAACAGACCAGCTATGGGCAATCAAAGAGACAAAACGACAGTACAGGGACAAAGTGGAGTCGCAATTCAACGGCTCAGACACAAGACGTGTGTGTCAGGGACTCCAGACAATCACAGATTATAAAGGGAAAGCCAGCCACGTTGCGGACACCAACGCCTCACTCCCGGACAAGCTAAAAAAAACTCATTCGCCCGCTTCAAGCAAAAACACAGAACCACCGATGCCGGCCACTGGAGCTCACGAAGACAGTGAGCTCTCGTTCTCCAGCCCAGATGGCATCCCTAGCCGCGTCCTCAGAGCATGCGCAGACCAGCTGGCAGGAGTGTGTATGGACATATTCAATCTCTCCCTAGCCAGTCTGTTGTCCTCTCATGCTTCAAGTCCCTTCTTATTCCTGTACCCAAGAAAGCAAAGGTAACTGAACTAAATTACAATCACTCCGTAGCACTCACTTCTGTCATCATTAAGTGCTTTGAGAGGCTAGTTAAGGATCATATCTCCTCCACCTTACCCGACACCCTAGACCCACTACAATTTCCATTCTGCTCCAACAGATAAACGGATTATACAATCACCGTCGCACTGCACAATGCCTATCCAATCTGGACAAGATAAATACCTATGTAAGAATACTGTTCATTGACAACAGCTCAGCCTTCATCGCCATAGTGCTCTTCACTAAGCCCAGCCCCTGGGTCTGAATCCCACCCTGTGCAACTGGGTCCTGGACTTCCTTACTGGCCGAACCCAAGTGGGGAAGGTAGGCAAAAACACTTCCTCCACGCTGATCCCACAAGGGGCCCCCTCCTGTACACCCTGTTCACCCAGGACGCACGTCTACCAACTCAATCATCAAGTTTGCTGACGACACAACAAGGGTAGGTCTGATTACCATCTATGACAAGACAGCCTACAGGTGGATGGGGAGGTGAGGGCCCTGGCAGAGTGGTGCCAGGAAAATAACCATTCCCTCAACGACAACAAAACAAGCTGATTGTGGACTTCAGGAGACAGCAGAGAGAGCACCCCTCCCCATCCACATCAACGGGGCCACAGTGGAAAGGGTTCCTCTGCGTGCTCATCCCTGACAACCTGAAACGGTCCATCTACACAGCGTGGTGATGAAGGCTCAGCAGCTATGGGGGCTGATCCAGGGGATGGCCGGCTCAGTAACCCAGGACCAGGTCCAGAGGAGTGTGTTGGAGGGCCCAGAGCCGTAAAACTGTTAGAGCCGCAGGTCTGGACGAAAGGGCAGAGGGAGAATATGTTGGAATGTTCCTCCTCTCTTTGCTCTAACTCGATTCCACTTTGCCTCTGATGGTGTAGAGCAAGACGCAGTAGTCCTCTGGTTATCTTCGGTGGGATGTGTTACCTTAGGGAAGTTCAGAATTCATGCAGATTTTCGCAGCTTTTTGTTAAAAATCGCGCAACATTTCAGCGCCCTGCTATTCATGCCAGGAATATAGTACATGCATATGATTAGTGTGTGTGGATAGGAAACACTCAGACGTTTCCAAAACTGTTTAAATCACGCCTGTGCCATTTACAGAACGTGCGTTTCATCGAAAAGTGCATGAAAATCTGTTCACTGAAAATGAAAAAAGATATTCTTCCGCGACTACAGGCAATTGTTAAAAGCGAACAGAATTACATAGAGCCGAGTTTTCATTGGCTACAGCTTTCCCAGGTTGTCTAGAGTCACGTCATTTGTTGCGCAATTGATTCTTGGTCTAACCGAAACAAGGGAACTCCTTTCCTACTGTCCCCGCCCAGATTTTGGTTCGACTTTTTCAAGACAGCATTTTTTCCACAGACAAGCTAATCTTTTCACATCGCCTCCTGAGGATTTTTATCGCTTATTAACGTGTACTAATACCTAAAGTTGCATTACAAAAGTATTTCGAAGTGTTTTGTGAAAGTTTATCGTCAACTTTTTGAATTTTAAAAAATTACGTTACGTTATGAAATGCTATTTTTTTTTCTTTACTCGCGACGGAGTCGTAGTTCGATATCTAGGCTATTTATGGACCGATTTAATCGAAAAAAGACCCTAAATTATGTTTATGTGACATCTAGGAGTGCCAAGAAAGAAGCTCGTCAAAGGTAATGAATGTTTTATATTTTATTTCAGCGTTTTCGTTTGCGACGGATAACGCAAAATCTGTCGTTTTTGGTGACGGTGGAGTATTTTGAGGGTGCATGGTATCAGATAATAGCTTCTCATGCGTTCCCCGAAAAGCATTTTACAAATCTGACTTGGTCGATAGATTCACAACGAGTGTAGCTTTAATTCAGTATATTGTATGTCAATTTTAATGAAAGTTTGAGGTTTATCAACCTCTATGGTGGCGCTCTTGAGCATTTCTGCTGATTGTGGTCCCCACTTCGGTACCACGTCCTCAACAAGTTTTAATACAGGAAAGTGGTCCAAGGTATAATCCTCAGAAGCAACTGCAGAGGATTCCAATCTCATAGAGTACCCTGTATTACCCTCTCGGTCAATTGTCACATCAAAAACAGCATGCAATCTTGAAGTCTTCTTAGCCAGAGCGTGATGTTCTTTTAGGATCCTTTTCCTCTCTCTAGGTGTTCAATGATCTGGTCTTTTTAGGAAACTAGTTGTTTACACTTTTCACAAGTGCATACAGTCACTACAGTCAACATAACACAGGTGTCACATTTCAGGAATCCTGGGTTAATTGAATTTGTCCAAATTCTTGCGAATTCTTCACATGTGAGAACTAGATACATAATGTGCTTACAGATATGTATGAAAATACTCTCAAATAAAAGGTGACAATCTGTTGCCTAATATAAAACATTTGAATTCAAATTAAAAATACTGGAGTATAGAGCCACATCTTTTAGCTTCACTGTCCAAATGCATATGGAGGGGAGTGTATTTGACCATTACCTGGTCTGTATCTGTGAGGCTATCAAAGGGGCTACTCCTTCTTACTCCAGTCTCTCAACTTCCATTTTTTGCACTATGAACAGTAATAGAATAATGACATATCAATCATAAAATCTGAAACTCTTTTACTTTGACTTCTTTGTTTCTCTATTACAGATGAAGGATGGACGCTGGCACCACACCCATTTTGTATTCCACACCCAGGATCCTAACCTGCTCCCTGTGGTTAACATCTATAACTTACCCAAGACCACTCTCAGATCACACTACCACCTGGAGGTTGGCCCTGTGTGTTTCCTGTAAGGGTGTGTATGTCTGTGTGGTGCTGTGTGTGCAGGGACCCTCACTTCTGAACCTCCATGCAGTTGGGGTGAATGGAACAGTCCACTCCCTCCCTCAAGCACTTTCCAAGAAGGACCTCTGCACCCCTCCCTCAACACCCCCTTATCACCCCTCTCATCAGACTGCAGAAATAAAGGGAAGATATTTTGGTGCTGGGGGAGAATGAGGAGAAGAGCAAAGGAGGAATGGGGGAGTTCTCACACTAATAGCTCCTAAAGAAGACAATTTGTTATTTTTTGCTCTTCAGGAATGATTTAAACTAAAAACAAGCTGTGGATATCTTCTTGGAGAAAAGGCTTTGCCAAACAGTCTCTCATGAACAATTAAGTTAAGGGACATCCAGACTAAGTCGATACTGCTAATTCCCCTTCTTTTGGAATTATAGTGAGTTATCATACAGTGTGTACTTAATAAATACCAAGGAACAAAAGTCTGTCCAAGAGATTAATTAAAGTAATGGGGAACAATATTAAACATACTGTACATATATATGCGTATTCCGTCACTTTTATACATGTATATTTTATGTAAAGAAATAATCTTCAAGTGCAATAGAAAATTAGATGATCATTTAATATTTTAGACTTTGATAACGCTGAAGGCTTTTTTTGTGTGCTTTGGTGCTTGACTTGATTTTTTTTAAAAGCACTTACCCATAGTCCCAAACATGAGACCGACGCGTCTCTCAGTCTCTGTGCCATAATGGATATCAGTGGCAACCAGTCAGTGTATATTGTCTCAGACCTTCTGCCTTTAATAATTATTAATGCGTATATCACACCAATTATACTTGATATACTGTCGGGTGGTGGTAATTTTAGGACACACTTCAAGACCATGCTTGACAGCATACTCTGTATTGAATGTCAGTCAGATAAGCGATCAGGGCCCAGTTTCCCAAAACCATTTTATGGCTAAGTTAATCGTAAGAACTATTTAGATGTTTTTGGGAAACTGGGCCCTGGTCACTACCTTCGGCTGATACTCCTCACCTAAAAGAGTGAGCAAGGTGTTGTAGAGGTGTTCATACAGTTGAAGTCGAAAGTTTACATACACTTAGGTTGGAGTCATTAAAACGTGTTTTTCAACCACTCCACAAATTTCTTGTTAACAAACTATAGTTTTGGCAAGTCGGTTAGGACATCTACGTTGTGCATGACACCACTAATTTTCCCAACAATTGTTTACAGACATTATTTCACTTTTGAAGCAGGTCAGAAATTTACACACAAAGTTGACTGTGCCTTTAACCCAACAATTGTTTACAGACATTATTTCACTTTTGAAGTGGGTCAGAAATTTACACACAAAGTTGACTGTGCCTTTAAACAGCTTAGAAAATTCCAGAAAATTATGTCATGGATTTAGAAGCTTATGATGGGCTAATTGACATCATTTGAGTCAATTCAGAAAATGATGTCATGGATTTAGAAGCTTATGATGGGCTAATTGACATCATTTGAGTCAATTGGAGGTGTACCTGTAGCTGTAATTCAAGGCCTACCTTCAAACTCAGTGCCTCTTTGCTTGACATCAGGGGGAAAATCAAAAGAAATCAACTAAGACCTCAGAAAACATTATGGAACCCCACAAGTCTGGTTCATCCTTGGGAGCAATTTCCAAACGCCTGAAGGTACCACGTTCATCTGTACAAACAATAGTATGCAAGTATAAACACCATGGGACGAAGCAGGCGTCACCCGCTCAGGAAGGAGACGTGTTCTGTCTCCTAGAGATAAATGTACTTTGGTACGAAAACTGCAAATCAATCCCAGAACAACAGCAACGGGCCTTGTGAAGATGCTGGAGGAAACCGGTACAAAAGTATCTATATCCACAGTAAAACGAGTCCTATATCGACATAACCTGAAAGGCTGCTCAGCAAGGAGGAAGCCACTGCTCCAAAACCGCCATAAAAAAAGTCAGACTACGGTTTGCAACTGCACATGGGGACAAAGATCGTACTTTTTGGAGAATTTTCCTCTGGTCTGATGAAACAAAAATAGAAATGTTTGGCCATATATGACCATCGTTATCTTTGGAGAAAAAAGGGGGATGCTTGCAAGCCGAAGACACCATCCCAACCGTGAAGCACGGGGGTGGCAGCATCATGTTGTGGGGGTGCTTTGCTGTAAGAGGGACTGGTGCACTTCACAAAATAGATGGCATCATGAGGTAGGATAATTATGTGGATAATTTTGATGCAACATCTCAAGACATCAGTCAGGAAGATAAAGCTTGGTTGCAAATGGGGTCTTCCAAATGGACAATGACCCCAAGCATACTTCCATTTTGTTGTGGCAAAATGGCTTAAGGACAACAAAGTCAAGGCATTGGAGTGGCCATCACAAAGCCCTGACCTCAATCCCATAGAACATTTGTGGGCAGAACTGAAAAAGCATGTGCGAGCAAGGAGGTCTACAAACCTGACTCAGTTACACCAGCTTTGTCTGGAGGAATGGGACAAAATTCACCTAACTTAGTGTGGGATACTTGTGGAAGGCTACCTGAAACGTTTGACCCAAGTTAAACAATTTAAAGGGAATGCTACCAAATACTAATTGAGTGAATGTAAACTTCCGACCCACTGGGAATGTGATGAAAGAAATAAAAGCTGAAATAAATCATTCTCTCTATTATTCTGACATTTCACATTCTTAAAATAAAGTGGTGATCCTAACTGACCTAAGACAGGGAATTTTTACTGGGATTAAATGTCAGGAATTGTGATAAACTGAGATTAAATGTATTTGGCTAAGGTGTATGTAAACTTCTGACTTCAACTGTATGTGTCACTCTTCCATTCTCAGTATGCACTGGTGTAGCATGAAGTTTCCTGACCTGAGGTCAGTTTGGATTTTCCCTAATTTGTGTAGGGCAAGCTGATCCTATATCTGTGCCTATGGGCAACTTCAACACAGAGCCAGAGCTCTCACCTGTTACAGACAAGTAAGAACAGATTACAGAATTTATCAAGCGTCTCAGTCGCAGTGTTGATCTAGGATTAGGTTCCTCCTGTCCAAATATGACCATGTTCGTTATTATCTGAAAAGAAAAGCTGATCGTAGATAGGCACTCCTACTCTGAGATGGTTTATACATACAGCCCCTGATCTCCCCACCTCCTCATCTGGTCTCTCACACATGTTTCTGACCAACCTGAGGTGCTTCTCTAATTATAGGTATTGTATACACTACACCACTCTGCCATACACATTGGGGAGCTAATGCAAGTATTCAGGTGTCAGGCAAGGTTACTCACCACAAAACAATGGTTCACCTCCATGAACCACCTCGAATCTGTACTAATGTGACAGATTAAATTACATTTAGCCAGAGTGAGTCTTGCTTATTGATCAGATTAACTATATATGTCACACATTCTCATATTGCTACTGTGTGGTACCCAAATCCTTGATATATGGCCAAATAGATTCACCAATTCAAAACCAATTTCATGTTTCATGATTCTGAGAAAAAATGCAATTCAGAGGTGCCTATTATAAGGCAATAGATTTAGAGATTAAAAACATAATACTTTTGTAAGCATAAAAAAATACATGGTTATATCTATGCAAGCCTTGTTATATACAGTGGATCCCCTCTTGCTAATTCAATTTTATTTAAATGTCGTAAACGTGGTTGCTGACCAAGCAAGGTGCTCTTTGTCTAAGCAACAGTTATTTTATCTGATAACGTTATGTTATCAGTTAGCCCAACTAGCCTTGGAGTTTATATATTTTTATTTGTAAATTTGGAGCTCCAGAGAACACATTTATTGCAATGTTAATTGTCTTTATTTGTATTTTTTTAATTGTATTATTTCACTTTTCTCTATGGTAATCAAACATGTACTGTATACTGGAACTCTGTTCCAGGGATGTCACTAGGATCGGGCTTTCGGGGCTTCAGCACCGAATTTTGGGGGGTCAGCCCCGAATCTTTAGCGCAGTAGTTCCGAACTCCAGTCCTGAGTACCCCCAAGAGCACACATCTTTGTTGTAGCGCCGAACAAACATACTGTACCAGGTTCAACTCATTGAGGGCCTGATGATTAGTTGACAAGTTCAATCAGGTGTGCTTGTCTGGTGCTAGAATAAAAATGTGTACTGTTGGGGAACTCGAGGACCGGAGTTGTGAACCAATGCTTTAACACTGCTGCGATGGTGTAAAAAAGAATTGTCAACTGAATGCGTCACTTAGTTCATAGAGCCGTGTTAACGTGAAACTCCCAAAGTCATAAGTCATCATTTCAACACTGTTTTGTTTGGGACAGCACCATCGTGCTGCTTTGAGACAAACATGGATACTCTTCTTGATAAATCAATTAATGTCAGATTTTAGTGTTCACTGAATGTCTGTTTGGATATTTGGTTACAATTAGGCTGGGAAATTTTAGCTAAGTTGAGGTGATTGCACATCATCATTAGTTTAGTTTGTTCATCTATTAGCAGGACTGATCGGAACATTTTGCTAGCATGTTATGTATAGTCTGGTGGATTATTTTGCTCTTCACTCGCAAATTAACCATGACCCCATTCCTGAAAGGTAAGACTATTTTGAACACTTTCACATAGTAATTTTAAATATTTTCTAATTAGCCTTAATAACATAGTTTCTGTGCTACAATGATTAAAGCCTCATGCAGGAAAATTAAGTCAACTGCACTGTCTTTTTAAAAAGGCCATTAGTCCTACATAGTTTCTATAACAATGTAGCTAAAGCCACTATTGGCTAAAAAGAAAAAATAAGTGAATAGATAAACTCTTGTTCATTAACTTACTGAAAATATTCACATACGCAATAACCTCATATGGGGTTACTGACCACAATCCATTGAATGTATAGGGGAGAGCACAGTGCATGGAAGAAAACATAGCCGTGGGAGGTGTGCTGGAGGTGCTGCAGATCAATTAAAATACATTTGACCAATTGTATAATTACTCCTGTCTTTAGAGAAATAAATGAAATCGTTTAAAATATACACCAGAGAGCAGTCGAAGTGTCTGTCAATGAACAGAAGGCAGCAGCTAAAAGACCTTTCACAAAATTTCAAAATACAATTACGGGAAAAACACGTGTCAGTTTGGATGAGTCAGTGCCACTGGAAAGTTTGTGGACTATAATTTCCTCCTCATATAGTACAATCGGTCTCCACTCTTTTTATTGGCCTATGCTATTGGTTGCATTTAAGACAGGGTAGTTCGTTTTAATTGTCTCAGTATGTCAGTGTAGCCTGTCATGTCAGTCATTTATTTGTGTGGTATAAAAAAAATATTCTTCAAATATCTCCAGTCGTGTAAAATGACGTATAATTGCATGAAATTATTTTAGAAAAGGCCATTTTTCTCTAACCGCAAATACAATGAAATGCCTGGTCTTCAATGCCTGGGTCCAGAATGTTCGTAAACTCTGGTGACTCCCCTGCTCTGTTAAATGCTATAACTTGTGTTTAAAATAAAAAATGTTAATGTGTGAAAGTTCTGTTTTTGTCAATCATAATTACAACTTAAGAATACCTGACATTTATATATGATTTGAGAGGAAATTATTTTGGTCTACATAAAAATATATATACATTTGAAGTCGGAAGTTTACATACACTTAGGTTGGAGACGGTAAAAATCATTTTTCCACTACACATTTCTTGTTAACAAATTATAGTTTTGGCAAGTCGGTTAGGACATCTACTTTGCATGACAAGTCATTTTTCCAACAATTTTAACGGACATATGATTTAACTTTAGAATTCATTGTATCACAATTCCAGTGGGTCAGAAGTTTGCATAAACTAAGTTGACTGTGCCTTTAAACAGCTTGGAAAATTCCAGAAAATGATGTCCTGGCTTTAGAAGCTTCTGATAGGCTAATTGACATCATTTGAGTCAATTGGAGGTGTACCTGTGGATGTATTTCAAGGCCTTACCTTCAAACTCAGTGCCTCTTTGCTTGACATCATGGGAAAATCAAAATCAGCCAAGAACTAAAAAATAAATTGTAGACCTCCACAAGTCTGATTCATCCTTGGGAGCAATTTCCAAACGCCTGAAGGTACCACATGCATCTGTACAAACAATAGTACGCAAGTATAAACACCACACAGCTGTCATACCGCTCAGGAAGGAGACATGTTCTGTCTCTTAGAGATGAACGTACATTGGTGCGAAAAGTGCAAATCAATCCCAGAACAACAGCAACGGACCTTGTGAAGATGCTGGAGGAAACAGGTATAGCCACAGTAAAACGAGTCCTATATTGACATAACCTTAAAGGCCACTCAGCAAGGAAGAAGCCACTGCTACAAACCCGCCATAAAAATGCCAGACTACGGTTTGCAACTGCACATGGGGACAAAGATTGTACTTTTTGGAGAAATGTCCTCTGGTCTGATGAAACAGAAATGGAACTCTTTGGCCATAATGACCATCGTTAACTTTGGAGGAAAAAGGGGGAGGCTTGCAAGCCGAAGACACCATCCCAACCGTGAAGCACAGGGGTACAGCATCATGTTGTGGGGATGCTTTGCTGCAGGAGGGACTGGTCCACAAAATTATGTGGATATATTGATGCAACATCTCAAGACATCAGTCAGGAAGTTAAAAGCTTGGTCGCAAATGGGTGTTCCAAATGGACAATGACCCCAAGCATGCTTCCAAAGTTGTGGCAAAATGGCTTAAGGACAACTAGGTCAAGGTATTGTAGTGGCCATCACAAAGCCATGACCTCAGTCCCATAGAAAATGTGTGGGTAGAACTGAAAAAGCATGTGCGAGCAAGGAGGCCTACAAACCTGACTCAGTTACACCAGCTGTGTCAAGAGGAATGAAAAATTCACCCAACTTATTGTGGGAAGCTTGTGGAAGGCTACCCAAAACTTTGACCGAAGTTAAACAATTTAAAGGCAATGCTACCAAATACTAATTGAGTGTATGTAAACTTCTGACCCACTGGGAATGTGATGAAGGAAATAAAAGATGAAAGAAATCATTCTCTCTACTATTATTCTGACATTTCACATTCTTAAAATAAAGTGGTGATCCTAACTGACCTAAGACAGGGAATTTTAACTAGGATTAAATGTCAGGAATTGTGAAAAATGGAGTTTAAATGTATTTGGCTAAGGTGTATGTAAACTTCCGACTTCAACTGTAAATATATATATTTACATACAAAATCTCAGCCCAATGACATTTCCAAACAAGATCTATGCTTTTGCCTTCACGTGCCTGTTTGCCTTGCAGTTCCCCATGTTTAATGTTCAGTTCTTCAATAAATATTTAGGATCTGGGTTTGAACACTTGCATACCCAATAATATATTTTCTAGATTCTGCAGTATATCCGCCAGGGGTCACGATAATGGAACCAGTCCCTTCCTCTCACTACTCTGCCCTAGGCATCAGTGCAGGCTGCTGAGGGGAGGGCAGCTTATAATAATGTCTGGAATGGAGTGAGTGGAATGGCATCAAACCCATGGAAACCAGTTCTATCCTAGCACGCTCAGCGATATGTTTGGAATTTGCGCAAAAAGGGCAGCGTTCAATCTGTGGAGCGCATTTGGCAGTGCCCCATTCATTAAAAGTCATTTCCAAAAGAGCCATCGATAAAATGCAATTGTGTTCATTGTCTGTAGCTTATGCCGGCCCATACCATACCCCCACTGCCACCATGCGGCACTCTGTTCACAACGTTGACATCACTACAAACCACTTGCCCACACGATGCCATATACGTAGTCTGCAGTTGTGAGGCAGGTTGGACGTAATGCTAAATTCTCTAAAACGATGTTAGGGGTGACTTATAGTAGAGAAATTAACATTCCATTATCTGGTAACAGCTCTGGTGGACATTCCTGCAATCCCTCAAAACTTGAATCATCTGTGGCATTGTGTTGTGTGACAAAACTGTACATTTTAGTGGCCTTTTATTGTCCCCAGCACAAGGTGCATCTGTGTAGTGATCATGCTATTTAATCAGCTTCTTGATATGCCACACCTGTCAGGTGGATGGATTATCATGGCAAAGGAGAAATGCTCACTGACAAGCATGTAAACAAATTTGAGCAGAACATGAGAGAAATAAGCTTTTTGTGCTTATGGAACATTTCTGGGATCTTTTATTTCAGCTCATGAAACATGCGACCAACACTTTACATATATATTTTTGTTCAGCATACTTTTGTTTGACATAACTAATTGTCATTTTAAGGAGAAAACACATTCCAATGAGCACAGATGTCAGGTCAACGTCTAGTTTTGATTTGATTGAGTTGTAAAACAAACGTGAACTCAATGTGAAATCAAAAAAACAACAACGTGTCATTAGATTTAGATAAAGTTTTTATTACATTGATTACGTTTTGCACATCCAATCAGTTCTCCACGTTGATTCAACGTCATCACATAGATTTCATGGGTTGAAATGACATGGAAACAACGTTAAATCAACCTAGTGGAATCACACCGATTGACGTCTGCCGTTCATTTGCCATTCATTCGATTGCTGTGTTTTTTAGGGTGGCGACTGACAAATGTCATTTTCTCCTGTTTCTACATGTAGAATCGGTTTGCAAATTATGGCTGGCACTCAGTTGAGGTGCTAAGCAACAACCACATTGAATCTGATGTTTTTAATTCCAAATTCATACGTGGCACTCAACGCTGATACAATTTCGGTGTTTCATATTTTGAATTTCAAGCATCTAGACCTTAGTCTGGACACTCACATCCATTTTTTTATCTTAAGTATTTCTTTTGCACATGACCTGCCATTACCACGACAATCACCCCCAAATTTAGAGGAACAGTGACACGAAATGAGCATTACATCTGTGTGCTACTTCAGAGGCTACATCAGTGTGAATGCACAAATCTGATATGTAAAACTGAGTGTCGACAGTCAGAAAAAAATATTGAATATGAATAATGATCAGATTTGGGTTTTTAGGATGGCTGTGTAATGCAAATCCACAGTTTTTGCCATGGGGCGAAGAGAAGATTTTACAATTGTATAACTCATTTCTTGCAATTCTACTGATTTTGCCATAGGGCGGAGAGAAAAATGTGCAGATTTACAGCTAATTTCCTGCATTTCCAAAGATTTTCCCAGACTGTGGAGGAAAATGTTTGAAGTTTTAGTATGATAACTGATGATCAATGGGTCGATCCTGGTCGGTAATTCAACCATGATTATTACGAGTTTAGACAGCTGGCCAATCTAAAACAATTGCTGACATGGGCTAATTGAGTGACTGCTGATGCACAACCAAATTTTGAAATTGCACCTTGTGCATTCTATTATAATAACTCTCAGCAGTAGGTTGAGACACCGAAATTGGTTCCTGACATTGGTCCATAGGCTAGTTGCCAATAACTGTTCAAAAAGATAGGACAGCAGCTAGCTGATAGCATCTGCGCTCCAATAGTCCAAAAGGGACCACAGCTACTAGCAAGAGCACACCTAGTCCAACAGGGGCTACAGCTACTAGCCAGAGCTCACCTAGTCCAACAGGGGCTACAGCTACTAGCCAGAGCTCACCTAGTCCAACAGGGGCTACAGCTACTAGCCAGAGCTCACCTAGTCCAACAGGGGCAACAGCTACCAGAGAGAGCTCACCTAGTCCAACAGGGAAAACAGCCACTAGACTTAGCACACCTAGTCCAACAGGGGCAACAGCTACTAGAGAGCTCACCTAGTCAAACAGGGGCTACAGCTACTAGCCAAATCACAACTAGTCCAAAAGGGGCTACAGCTACTAGCCAGAGCTCACCTAGTCCAACAGGGGCTACAGCTACTAGCCAGAGCACACCTAGTCCAACAAGGAATACAGCTAATAGCCAGAGCTCACCTAGTCAACAGGGGCTACAGCTACTAGCCAGAGCTCACCAAATCCAACAGTGGCTACAGCTACTAGCCAGAGCTCACCTAGTCCAACAGTGGCTACAGCTACTAGCCAGAGCTGACCTAGTCCAGCAGGGGCAACAGCTACCAGAGAGAGCTCACCTAGTCCAACAGGGAATACAGCCACTAGCCAGAGCACACCTATTCCAAAAGGGGCTACAGCCACTACCCAGAGGTCTCCTATTCCAACTGAGGCAACAGCTACAAGAGAGAGCTCACCTAGTCCAACAGGGGCAACGGCTACTAGAGAGAGCACACCTAGTCCAACAGGGGCTAAAGCCACTACCCAGAGCTCACCTATTCTAACTGAGAAAATAGCTACAAGAGAGAGCTCACCTAGTCCAACAGGGGCTACAGCCACTAGCCGGAGCACACCTCGTCCAACAGGGGCAAAAGCTACTAGCCAGAGCTCACCTATTCCAAGAGGGGCAACAGCTACTAGAGAGAGCTCACCTAGTCAACAGGGGCTACAGCTACTAGCCAGAGCTCACCAAATCCAACAGTGGCTACAGCTACTAGCCAGAGCTCACCTAGTCCAACAGTGGCTACAGCTACTAGCCAGAGCTGACCTAGTCCAGCAGGGGCAACAGCTACCAGAGAGAGCTCACCTAGTCCAACAGGGAATACAGCCACTAGCCAGAGCACACCTATTCCAAAAGGGGCTACAGCCACTACCCAGAGGTCTCCTATTCCAACTGAGGCAACAGCTACAAGAGAGAGCTCACCTAGTCCAACAGGGGCAACGGCTACTAGAGAGAGCACACCTAGTCCAACAGGGGCTAAAGCCACTACCCAGAGCTCACCTATTCTAACTGAGAAAATAGCTACAAGAGAGAGCTCACCTAGTCCAACAGGGGCTACAGCCACTAGCCGGAGCACACCTCGTCCAACAGGGGCAAAAGCTACTAGCCAGAGCTCACCTATTCCAAGAGGGGCAACAGCTACTAGAGAGAGCTCACTTAGTCCAACAGGGGCTACAGCCAATAGCCAGACCACACATTTACATTTACATTTAAGTCATTTAGCAGACGCTCTTATCCAGAGCGACTTACAAATTGGTGCTTTCACCTTATGACATCCAGTGGAACAGCCACTTTACAATAGTGCATCTAGGTCTTTTAAGGGGGGAGAAGGATTACTTTATCCTATCCTAGGTATTCCTTAAAGAGGTGGGGTTTCAGGTGTCTCCGGAAGGTGGTGATTGACTCCGCTGTCCTGGCGTCGTGAGGGAGTTTGTTCCACCATTGGGGGGCCAGAGCAGCGAACAGTTTTGACTGGGCTCACCTCATCCAACAGGGGCAAAAGCTACTAGCCAGAGCTCACCTAGTCCAACAGGGGCAACAGCTACTAGCCAGAGCACACCTACTCGAACACGGCTACATTTTCTAGCCAGAGCTCACCTATTCCAACAGGGTTTACAGCTACTAGACAGAGCTAACCTACTCCAAAAAGGGCCACAGCTACTAGCTAGAGGACACCTCGGCCAACAGGGGCTACAGCCATGACCCAGAGCTCACCTAGTCCAACAGGGGCATAAGCTACTAGCCAGAGTACTACCTACTCCAAAACAGGCTACAGCTCCTAGCTAGAGCTCACCTTGTCCAAAAGGGGCTACAGCTACTAGCCAGAGCTCACCCAGTCCAACAGAGAATACAGCCACTAGCCAGAGCACACCAAGTCCAACAGGGAATACAGCCACTAGCCAGAGCACACCTAGTCCAACAGGGGCTACAGCTACTACCCAGAGCTCACCTATTCCAACAGGGGCAACAGCTACAAGAGAGTTCACCTATTCCAACAGGGGCAACAACTACTAGCCAGAGCTCACCTCGTCCAACAGGGGCATTAGCTACTAGCCAGAGCACACCTACTCCAACAGGGGCCACGGCAACTAGAGAGAGCTCACCTAGTCCAACAGGGGCTACAGCCATTACCTGGAACTCACCTATTCCAACAGTGGCTACAGCCACTACCCAGAGCTCACCTATTTCAACAGGGGCAACAGCTACTACAGACAGCTCACCTAGTCCAACAGGGAATACAGCCACTCGCTAGAGCTCAACTCATCCAACAGGACTACAGCTACCAGGGAAAGCTCACCTAGTCCAACAGGGGCTACAACTACTAGAGAGAGCTCACCTCATCCAACAGGACACCAGCCACCAGCCAGAGCTCACCTCTTCCAACAGGGGCAACAGCTACTAGCCAGAGCTAACCTAGTCCCAGAGAGGCTACAGCCACTAGCCTAGTCCAAGAGAGGCTACAGCCACCAGCCAGAGCTCACCTAGTCGAACAAGGGCTACAGCCACTAGCCATAGTTTACCTACACCAACAGGGGCCACGGCAACTAGAGAGAGCTCACAGTGTCCACCAGGGCTAAAGCTACTAGCCAGAGCTCTCCTAGTCCAACAGGACTCCTGCTACTAGCCAGAGCTCACCTCGCCCAATAGGGGCTACAGCCACTGGCCAGAGCTCACCTAGTCCAACAGGGGCTACATCTCCTAGCCAGAGCTCACATCTCCAACAGGGCTACAGCTACCAGAGAAATCTCACCTAGTCCAACAGAGGCAACAGCTACTAGAGAGCTCACCTATTCCAACATGACTACAGCTCCTAGCCAGAGCTCACCTATTCCAACAGGGGCAACAGCTACTAGCCAGAGCTCACCTAGTCCAAGAGAGCCTACAGCCACCAGCCAGAGCTCACCTAGTCCATCAGGGGCAACAGCTACTTGCCAGAGCACACCTAGTCCAACAAGGGCAACCACTACTAGCTAGAGCTCAATTAGTCCAACTGGGCTACAGCTATTAGTCATAGCTCAACTATTCCAACCATGGCTTTAGCTACTAGCCAGAGCTCACCTAGTCCAACAGGGCTTTAGCGTCTAGCCAGAGCTCACCTAGTCCAACAGGGGCTACAGCTGCTAGGCAGATTTCACCTAGTACTACAAGGGCTCCAGCTACAAGCCAGAACTCTCCTAGTCCAACAGGTGCTACAGCTACTTGCCAGAGCGCACCTAGTCCATCAGGTGCAACAGCTACTTGCCAGAGCACACCTAGTCCAACAAGTGCAACCGCTACTAGCCAGAGCTCATCTAGTCCAACAGGGGCAACTCCTACTAGCAAGAGCTCAATTAGTCCAACAAGGGCTATAGCTACTATTCATAGCTCACCTAGTCCAACCATGGCTTTTGCTACTAGCCAGAGCTCACCTAGTCCAACAGGGCTTTAGCTACTAGCCAGAGCACGTCTTGTCCAACAAGGGCTACAGCTACTAGCCAGAGCTCACCTAGTCCAACAGGGCTACAGCTACTAGCCAGAGCACACCTCGTCCAATGGGGGGCCACAGCTTCTAGCATGAGCTCACCTAGTCCAACAGGGGCTACAGCTGCTAGCCAGATTTAACCTAGTCCTACAAGGGCTACAGCTACAAGCCAGAGCTCTCCTCGTCCAACAGGTGCTACAGCTACTTACCAGAGCTCACCTAGTCCAACAGGGCTACAACTACATGCCAGAGCACATCTTGTCCAACAGGGCTAAAGCTACTATTCAGAGCTCACCTATTATAAAAGGGCCTTAGCTCCTAGCCAGAGCTCACGTGGTATAAAAGGGCCTTAGCTCCTAGCCAGAGCTCACGTGGTATATAAGGGCCTTAGCTACTAGCCAAATCATAACACAAGACAAAACTGACCCTCCAGTTAGCCAAGTTCTAAACATTGTCTCAAGTCCAAGTGGTCACTCAAACAAAATCCAAAGAACCACATACCTTGAGCGGGTAGAAGTCAGATACAATCATACTTGATGAATGATGAACTTTAAAAAGGGAAACATGATAGGAATAGGCTACCTTTACTAGGCTACCTATTGCGGCAGGTAGCCTAGTGGTTAGAGTGTTGACCTAGTAATCAAATGGTTGCAAGATCAAATCCCCGAGCTGAAAAGGTACAAATCTGCCATTCTGTCCTCTGAACAAGGCAGTTCCTAGGCTGTCATTGAAAATAAGATTTCTTTCTTAACTGACTTGCCTAGTTAAATAAAGGTTAAAAAAAATTTTTTAAACATAACAATTACAGCTGAAGGACAGAACAAGATAAAATTACATAATACATAACATTAATAGACAGGTACAGAATTACATAAATAAATACATAAAAAAGGACAATACATAGCATTAATTTAATAATGGCTAAACTGCAGTTTTCCTTTTTGTTACAGTTGCAGGTCCTGATCCTATCTCTCGGAACCAGTTGTTCTGTAAATACTAGTGTCATGACTTTACTGTTATTAACTCACAAGGGATTCCAGCAGAGGCGGGACTTCCCTTGCCCAATACACAGGGTTTTGCCCTGAAAGCTGAAATCACACGGGAATCCCGCAAAGCGCAGGATTTGACTGTGACAAACAAAAATTGCTTGCTGCTCTTTCTTTGTTAGCTTAACATCGAATGCAAAGCTAGCCGTTTTCTTACAAGAATGTTCACTTCCAAGCACAGACAGGGTCCCCTTCAATACGGGACCAGGGGTTTACTAACGACGATTCGTGTTCAATCCAATAGGTGTTTTTTCTAGCGACATTATGGGAACTGTTAAGGTTGCGTCAATTCGAATCTGGTATCAGGATAAGTATGACACTGAGTCACCGATTGTATACTATGTATTTTTTATTAGCTAAGCAATAAGTGGTAAATGCAATTGTCGTATATACAGGATCTCTGTCCCACCTCTCAGGGCAAACAGAGAACTGACTTGTTCCTGACAAAGATATTATAATATACTCTTGGCAGAAATAGTTCCTGCTTCTGAGCCGGCCTGTCAGAGTAGAGACTGGGCGTGGTTTAGACTCACCCAGCTTATCGTTGATTGTTGGCGCAGAGCTGGTCCCATCCCCCGGGCGCTCCAGCGGTTAGTAGTTGTAGTTGTGTAGAATATACAGTTATCAGGCACCTGGCTCCTGTTATCCTTTTGTAACTAGGGGGCAGTATTTTCATTTTTGGATAAAAAACGTTCCCGTTTTAAACGGGATATTTTGTCACGACGAAATGCTCAACTATGCATATAATTGACAGCTTTGGATAGAAAACACTCTGACGTTTCCAAAACTGCAAAGATATTGTCTGTGAGTGCAACAGAACTGATGTTACAGGCAAAACCCAGATAAAAATCCAACCAGGAAGTGCCCCATATTTTGAAAGCCCTGCATGCCAATGACTCCTTATATGGCTGTGAATGGGCTACGAATGAGCTTACGCTTTCTACGTATTCCCCCAGGTGTCTATAGCATTGTGACGTCTTTTTACGCATTTATGTTGAAGAATAGCCGTAAGGGACCACATTGAGCAAGTGGTCACATGATGGCTCCCGCAGAAAATCTTGCGTAAAGTACAGAAGTAGACATTTTTTCAATTGCTTCTTATGAGAAACCAATTGTCCCGGTGGATATTTTAACAAATAGATATGTGAAAAACACCTTGAGGATTGATTCTAAACAACGTTTGCCATGTTTCTGTCAATATTATGGAGCTAATTTGAAAAAAGTTTGGCGTTGTAGTGACTGCATTTTCCGGTCGATTTCTCAGCCAAACGTGAAGAACAAACGGAGCTATTTCGCCTACAAAAATAATATTTTTGGAAAAAAGGAACATTTGCTATCTAACTGGGAGTCTCCTGAGTGAAAACATCCGAAGTTCTGCAAAGGTAAATTATTTAATTTGATTGCTTTTCTTATTTTCGTGAAAATGTTGCCTGCTGGTAGCAGAGCCTAGCATAGCATTATGCCATGATAAACTTACACAAATGCTTGTCTAGCGTTGGCTGCATATTTAGAAAATCTGAGATGACAGTGTGATTAACAAAAGGCTAAGCTGTGTCTCAATATATTTCATTTGTGATTTTCATGAATAGGAACATTTTCTAGGGATATTTATGTCCGCTGCGTTATGCTAATTAGTTTGAGGCTATGATTACGCTGCCGCATGCGGGATGGGTAGTATCAAGAGGTTTTTAACTAACAAAAGACTGTTTGTTCTCGCAACACGATGTTCTGAATGTGCCCCCCAACTCATTGCACAGTCCCTGTCTTCATGTTATTCTGTATTTTTCCATCATGAGAAAGGCCCATGGCCCTGAAACTGTTAACAATGTCTCAAGTCAGCTATGTTGCATAACACATATACCCACACAAGCCAACAGCAAATAATATTCCATCACATATGATATGGTACGGGCTATAGTGTATAACACAGAACCTCACAGAACACGCAATAACATAAAGAAATATTCGCTGTCACTTTTCACATTTTTAAGTGTGATAGACAGAGATAATGCTTTGCTTTGGCCAACAAATATATCTTCTCAATTCTCCTAAATCAACAGACCCATATGTCCTAGCTCTAAGAATGAATTAATTCACCCTACACACTCTGACTCTTTGTCAGATATAAAACACCTGAGTCAATCTCTCGACTATCTTTTTCAAATGGAAACACACACACCACTCAACAACAAATCCTGCCTACTGCTCTAATGATGTATAACGTAATCTGCTGCACAATTCATATAGACTGAATTCAATAGCAAGGCCTAGTTCTAAACGACGAACAAAGGCATTTCACACATAAATACATTAATGATTTCTTATTCCAAACGGGCGGTGGTTTTTCTGCAAGGTATATGGGTAATGGGAGAATAGTTATAGAATGGGTCCCTTTTTCCTCTCTCTTTCTCCCCCTCTTCCCTATCTATGTTGTAACAAGCTGTCATATCTTGTTAGCCCACGAGGGACCTTTGTCTCATGTAAGCGTGTATGTGTATTCTGTGTTATTATTTAGTTAGCTAGTAAATAAATGATTAAACCAATTTGTGTAGTACTGAATAATGTGCAAGGCTGGGGTTTTTGCAAATCCAAGAAGGTTAAGATCGTTCAGAATGAGTATTTGATAAGAGCTAATGATTAATAAGATGACTGTTTATAGATGTGATAGGTAAAGACATTATAGAGTTTAATGCGGGAGATGGTAACTCTCTAAATAACTTCTTCCGTGGTGCCCCAGATCCTAATGAGTTAATTGTTACATGATTAATTGAATCAGGTAACAATGAAACATAGTTAGTGGATTAAATAAATAACAATCATCAGATGAATGGAAGTAAAGTCAAAGCATATTAGAGCCCCGTGCGAGGAATATAAGACAGAACTGGGCCTTGCTGTTGAATTCAGTCTATATGTGATTCATAAATGCTACTGAATGCAAGTGCAACAAAAACGACAATGGAAATGCAACAATTCCTCAAACACAGTTTTCACCTCAGCAACCGCACCATCCAACTCATAAATTAGCTACAGATTGAGTTTTCTCCATGCTGAAGCTTCAATTTAATCCTTTACCTCATAACCCGTGTTGGAGTTTCCTCCAGCTAAAGTTTCAATGTAATCATACACTTGTGCTACATGTGGACTTCTTAGAGATCCATCACTCCATACCATTCAATAAATTGAACAGAGTGAATAGTCAATAATTTGAACATAGTGAACAGTCAACAAATTTAATAGAGTCATTATTATTGAAACACAAGCTTAGCCTTTTGGATAACAAAACTGTCATCTCAGATTTTTAAAAAAAATGCTTTTCTACCATAGCTACACAAGCATTTGTGTAAGAGTATTGATAGCTAGCATAGCATTAAGCCTAGCATTCAGCAGGCAACATTTTCACAAAAACAAGAAAAGCATTCAAATAAAATCATTTACCTTTGAAGAACTTTGGATGTTTTCAATGAGGAGACTCTCAGTTAGATAGCAAATGTTCAGTTTTTCCAAAAATATTATTTGTGTAGGAGAAATCGCTCTGTTTTGTTCATCACGTTTGGCTAAGAAAAAAACCCCGAAAATTCAGTCATTACAACGCAAACTTTTTTCCAAATTAACTCCATAATATCGACAGAAACATGCAAACGTTGTTTAGAATCAATCCTCAAGGTGTTTTTCACATATCTATTCGATGATAAATCACTCGTTGCAGTTTGGTTTCTCCTCTGTTCAAAATGGAAAAATGCACGCACCTGGAGATTGCGCAATAGTTTCGACTGAGGACACCGAGCGGACACCTGGTAAATGTAGTCTCTTATGGTCAATTTTCCAATGATATGCCTACAAATACGTCACAAGGCTGCAAACACCTTGGGGAAACGACAGAAAGTGTAGGCTCATTCCTTTCGCATTCACAGCCATATAAGGAGACATTGGAACACAGCACCTCCAAAATCTGGCTCACTTCCTGTATGAAATTTAATCTTGGTTTCACCTGTAGCATTAGTTCTGTGGCACTCACAGACAATATCTTTGCAGTTTTGGAAACGTCAGAGTGTTTTCTTTCCAAAGCTGTCAATTATATGCATAGTCGAGCATCTTTTCGTGACAAAATATCTTGTTTAAAACGGGAACGTTTTTCATCCAAAAATGAAATACTGCCCCCAGAGGTTCAAGAGGTTAAGGTATGACACAGAGGAGCGGTCCATGGATCCCACTCCCATACTCCCAGCTTCGTGTTTGGTGGCGCCAGTAGTGTGGGAGCTTGTTGGGAAAGTTATGATTAAATGACTGAACAAATCATTTTAAATGGAACTGTAACTAAGTAAACTTATACTCTGTTTTATTATATCTGATTAACAATATGAGTTCATACGATGGGATTGTGTGACACAGACAAGGAGTAATTAAAGTTAATGAACACCATTCCAACTAGGAAGAAACGAATGGGTTGTGGACTGTGTAAACAGATCGTTAACCTATGGTTGAACCTACGGAACTGAGCTCTGGGGTTTTTAGATAAGACGGTGAGTGCATTCCTAAGTTTTCTGTTAACCTCTTAAGTCGACCCTCTAGTTTTTTGAACATTCTGTTAAAAATCGCGCAACATTTCAGCGCCCTGCTACTCATGCCAGGAATATAGTATATGCATTTGCTTAGTCTGTGTGGATAGAAAACACCCAGACGTTTAAAAAACTGGTTAAATCACTGCTGTGGCTTTACCAGAACGGCATTTACATCGAAAAGCACAGGAAAAACTGATCACTGAAAATGGGAAAATATATCCATGCGCTACTTGAACCCATTGATAAACGTGAACCACAATTAATTGACTGAGGTTGCAGTACCTACAGCTTCCACACGGTGTCTAGAGTCTTGTCATTTCCCTTCGACTTTTTTCTTGGTCAAACACATGCAGGACACCGTATCTCATCCGGTCTAGGACCGGATATTTTCGTTGAGTTTCTAGCCGGACATTTTTCCAGACGGACAGCTAATGATCTTTACATCGCCTCCTGATGAATTTTATCGCTTATTAACGTTTACGAATACCTAAAATTGCATTACAAACGTATTTCGAAGTGGTTTGTGAAAGTTTATCGTCGACTTTTTGAATTTAAAAAAATGACGTTACGTTTTGAAACGATGTTTTTTTCGTTTATCACACAGTCTACATATAACGATATCTAGGCTTTATATGGACCGATTTAATCGAAATAAAGACCCAAATAGTGTTTATGGGACATCTAGGAGTGCCAACAAAGAAGATGGTGAAAGGTAATGAATGTTTTCTATTTTATTGTGCGGTTTGTGTAACGCCGAAATGCTAATTATTTTGTTTACGTCCCCTGTGGGTCTTTTGGGGTGTTGCATGCTATCAGATAATAGCTTCTCATGCTTTCGCCGAAAAGCATTTTAAAAATCTGACTTGTTGCCTGGATTCACAACGAGTGTAGCTTTAATTCGATACCCTGCATGTGTATTTTAATGAACTTTTGAGTTTTAACTAATACTATTAGCATTTAGCGTAGCGCATTTGCATTTCCAGAGCTCTAGTTGGGACGCAAGCGTCCCGAGTAGAAGCAACAGGTTAATTAGAACTGTCAGCTCAGTGGTGATCGATAATGTTGAGGGGTCAAAAGTTACCTGGGAGTGTGTTAGTAAGTTAGAATGAACTTTTCATCTCACTTTGTCCCGGTCGAGAGGAGGGGATTCTGTTAAAACAATGAAATGACGTCATGATTTGTAGATAAACTGTTGCTCGTGGTGAAGTGGCAGCGCGCTCCGAGAATAAATTCTGTTACCTATTATTGAAAAAACTTGTCTCCATCTATTTTATGAAAACAAGAATCTTACAAATTCTCATAAAATAGATTGAGGGTTTTCAATCAATGAAAACACATTGGCATCATTAAATTACAGTAACAGAGCTGGACGCGGACTTTGAGCGGGCGTCACGTGCAGAGCCCTCTCTTCCTGAGTGTCCAGCTGGTCGTCTGTCCGCGACCGATTGATCTATTGGGCTCACACGTCACCCTCCTCTTGTCATCCTGGGATAGGTCGGACGATTGCTGTCTTGATGGGAGATACTGGTGGCCCACTTTAGCTAAGGACGTGAGGATTTATGTTTCCTCCTGCTCTGTGTGCAACCAGTGCAAGGCTCCTAGATACCTGCCCAGAGGTAAGCTACAACCTTTACCCGTTCCTCAACAGCCGTGGTCGCACCTGTCGGTGGATTTTTTTGACTGATCTTCCACCTTCACAGGGTTACACCACGATCCTGGTCGTTGTGGATCGGTTTTCGAAGTCCTGTCGTCTCCTCCCTTTGCCCGGTCTCCCTATGGCCTTACAAACTGCAAAGGCCCTGTTTACACATGTTTTCCGGGACTATGGGGAACCTGAGGATATAGTGTCTGATCGGGGTCCCCAGCTCACATCAAGGGTCGGGAAGGCGTTCATGGAATGTCTGGGGATCTCGGTTAGTCTTACCTCAGGTTTTCACCCCGAGAGTAATGGGCAGGTGGAGAGAGTTAACCAGGATGTGGGTAGTTTTCTGCGGTCTTATTGCCAGGACCGGCCGGGGGAGTGGGCGAAGATCTTGCCCTGGGCAGAGATGGCCCAGAACTCGCTACGTCACTCCTCCACTAACCTTAAACATTAAGGTCAATAAACATTGAAAAGGAGTATCAGCTGGTTCTGGCTCCTTGGCATCAGAGTCAGACCGAGGCTCCTGCAGTGGACAATTGGTATCGGCGCGCTGAGGAAACCTGGGAGGCAGACCACGTCCACCTTCAGCGTGCCATAAGGTGCCAGAAAATTGCCGCAGACCGTCGCCGCAGTGAGGCCCCGGTGTTCGCACCAGGGGACAGGGTCTGGCTCTCGACCCGAAACCTGCCCCTCCGCCTGCTCTGCCGGAAGCTGGGTCCGCGGTTTGTGGGGCCGTTTAAAGTACTGAGGAGAGTGAACAAGGTATGTTATAGATTACAACTGCCCACTAATTACCGTATTAACCCCTCGTTCCAAGTGTCTCTCCTCAGGCCGGTGGTGGCTGGCCCGGCTCCAGGAGGCTGAAGTACGTGATGTTCCTCCGCCTCCTCTAGACATCGAGGGGGTCCTGGCGTACTCTGTTCGTTCCATTTTGGATTTGAGATGTCGGGCGAGGGGCCTTCAGTACCTCATGGACTGGGAGGGGTACGGGCCGGAGGAGAGATGCTGGGTTCCGGTGGAGGACGTGTTAGATCCTTCCATGTTAAAAGAATTCCACCATCTCCATCCGGATCGCCCTGCACCTCGCCCTCCGGGTCGTCCGTTTCTTAAATACTGTTGAAGTAATGTCACAGGTTCATCTGCCTCACCTAAAGCCTATTCTGGTGGAAAGCTGCTATAGACCAAGTGCTAACAGTCAGTATCTGGATAACGTGTGAAATGCTTGATATTGTATGTGAATTCAACAGAGGTATATTTTCTGGGTGATTTAAATAAACTGGTTTTCATCAGGCTACCCACTCGAGAAAGCTTCAAACTGTAATTAGTGCCTACAGCCTGGTTCAGGTTATCAGTCAACCTACCAGGGTAGTTACAAACAGCACAGGAACTAAATCATCAACATCCATTGATCGCATCTTTCCTCATGCTGCAGAAATGTCCTTGAAAACAGTGTCCAAATCCATTGGATGTAGTGATCACAATATAATAGCCATATCTAGGAACACCAAAGTTCCAAAGGCTGGGACTAATATAGTGTATAAGAGGTCATGCAATAAGTTTGGTTTTCCTTTGTTGAGGATGCAAAGAATATGTATTGGTTGGTGGAGCCACCACACGCTGCACATGGCACATTTGTGAAATTGATTATCCCAGTTAGTAATAAGCATGCACCCATTAAGAAAATGATTGTAAAAACTGTTCAATCCCTGTGGGTTGATGAGGAATTGAAAAATGTTATGGTTGAGAGGGATGAGTCAAAAGGAATAGCAAATAAGTCTGGCTGCACACCGACTGGCAAGCGTAATGCAAATTGAGAAATAATGTGAATAAACTCAATAAAATGAAGAAGAAACTACACTATGCAACACTGATAAATTACATAAAGATAGTAAAAAGCACCTTAAATTACACTTTGTGCAAAGAGGCAAACTCAGCTCCACCATTCATTGAATCATTCATCACAAAACCCACTGATATTGCCAACTACATTAATGACTTTTTCCATTGGCAAGACTAGCAAATTTAGGCATGACATGCCAGCAACAAAAGCTGACACTACACATCCAAGTACAGTACCAGTCTTCAAGAAACAGCAGAGGAAGCACCCCCCTACCCACATCGATTGCACAACAGTGGAGGAGGTGGACAGTTAAGTTCCTCAGCATACATATCACTGACAAACTGAAATGGTCCACCCACACATAGTGTAGTGAAGAAGGCGCAACAGTACCTCTTCATCCTCAGGAGGCTGAAGTCATTTAGCTTGTCACCCAAAACCTTGACAAACTTTTACAGATGCACAACTGAAAGCATCCTGTCGGGCTGTATCACCGCCTGGAATGGCAGGTGCACTGCCCACAACCACAGAGCTCTCCAGAGGATGGTGTGGTCTGCACAATGCAACACCAGGGGCAAACTACCTGCTCTTCAGGACACGTACAGCACCCAATGTCACAGGAAGGCCTAAAAGATCATCAAGGACAACAACCACCCGACTCAATGCCTGTTCACCCTACTATCACCCAGAAGGCGAGGTCAGTACAGGTGCATCAAATCTTGGAACGAGACTGAAAAATAGCTTCTATCTCAAGGCCATCAGACTGTTAAATAGCCATCCCTAGCACAGAGGCTCCTGCCAAACACTGAAATCATTGCCAACTTTAAGAGATGGAACACTAGTCACTCTAATAATGTTTACATATCTTGCATTACTCAGCTCATATGTGTATATACTGTATTCTATACTATCTACTGTGTCTTAGTCTATGCTGCTCTGACGTTAATCGTCCATATATTTATATATTCTTAATTCCATTCCTTTACTTAGATTTGTGTTTGAGGTATTTGTTGTCAATGTGATATATTACTTTTGAGATATTGCTGCACAAGTATTTTGCTACACCCGCAATAACATCAGCTACACACATTTATGTGACCAATACAATTTGATTTGAGTTGACCAGTCAAAAGTTTGGACACACATATTCATTCAAGGGCTTTTCTTTAGTTTTACCATTTTCTACATTGTAAAATAACAGTGAAGACATCAAAACTATGTAATAACATAGTTCACCAATTACTTTGCAGACAGAGTTCAGTGTGTCAAATCGGAGGGCATGCTGTCCGGTCCTCTGGCAGTCTCTATGGGGGTGCCACAGGGTTCAATTCTCGGGCCGACTCTTTTCTCTGTATATATCAATGATGTTGCTCTTGCTGCGGGCGATTCCCTGATCCACCTCTACGCAGACGACACCATTCTATATACTATCGGCCCGTCATTGGACACTGTGCTATCTAACCTCCAGACGAGCTTCAATGCCATACAACACTCCTTCCGTGGCCTCCAACTGCTCTTAAACGCTAGTAAAAACCAAATGCATGCTTTTCAACCGATCGCTGCCTGCACCCGCATGCCCGACTAGCATCACCACCCTGGATGGTTCCGACCTTGAATATGTGGACATCTATAAGTACCTAGGTGTCTGGCTAGACTGCAAACTCTCCTTCCAGACTCATATCAAACATCTCCAATCGAAAATCAAATCAAGAGTCGGCTTTCTATTCCGCAACAAAGCCTCCTTCACTCACGCCGCCAAGCTTACCCTAGTAAAACTGACTATCCTACCGATCCTCGACTTCGGCGATGTCATCTACAAAATGGCTTCCAACACTCTACTCAGCAAACTGGATGCAGTCTATCACAGTGCCATCCGTTTTGTCACTAAAGCACCTTATACCGCCCACCACTGCGACTTGTATGCTCTAGTCGGCTGGCCCTCGCTACATATTCGTCGCCAGACCCACTGGCTCCAGGTCATCTACAAGTCCATGCTAGGTAAAGCTCCGCCTTATCTCAGTTCACTGGTCACGATGGCAACACCCATCCGTAGCACGCGCTCCAGCAGGTGTATCTCATTGATCATCCCTAAAGCCAACACCTCATTCGGCCGCCTTTCGTTCCAGTACTCTGCTGCCTGTGACTGGAACGAATTGCAAAAATCGCTGAAGTTGGAGACTTTTATCTCCCTCACCAACTTCAAACAGGCCCAGACGGCATCCCCAGCTGCGTCCTCAGAGCATGCGCAGACCAGCTGGCTGGTGTGTTTACGGACATATTCAATCAATCCTTATCCCAGTCTGCTGTTCCCACATGCTTCAAGAGGGACACCATTGTTCCTGTTCCCAAGAAAGCTAAGGTAACTGAGCTAAACGACTACCGCCCCGTAGCACTCACTTCCGTCATCATGAAGTGCTTTGAGAGACTAGTCAAGGACCATATCACCTCCACCCTACCTGACACCCTAGACCCACTCCAATTTGCTTACCGTCCCAATAGGTCCACAGTTGACGCAATCGCAACCACACTGCACACTGCCCTAACCCATCTGGACAAGAGGAATACCTATGTGAGAATGCTGTTCATCGACTACAGCTTAGCATTTAACCTCTTGAAAATAACGTTCCCAAAGTAAACGGCCTATTTCTCAGGACCAGATGCTAGAATATGCATATAATTGACAGCTTAGGATAGAAAACACTCTAAAGTTCCCAAAACTGTAAACATATTGTCTGTGAGTATAACAGAACTGATATTGCAGGAAAAATCCAATCAGGAAGTGACTCTTATTTTGAAAGCTCTGTATTCCTATGCATCCCTATTGACCATTGAAAGGGATATCAACCAGATTCCTTTTTCTATGGCTTCTCTAAGGTATCTACAGCCTTTAGACGTAGTTTCAGCATGAACGACCACGTTGCGTAAGTGGATAGGTGGGGGCTCTCAGAGCGATTCTTGCGCAAAAGAGAGACGCAGCCATTGTTCCTCCCGGTCCTAGTGAAAAGCCAACTGTCCCGGTTGATATATCATTGATAAGATATATGAAAAACACCTTGAGGATTGATTATAAAAAAACGTTTGCCATGTTTCTGTCGACATTATGGATATCATTTTAAAAAATTGTCTGCCTTGTCGTGACCGCTATTTCCGGAGGATTGTTGGGCATAACGCGCCAAACTAACGGAGGTATTTGGATATAAAAAATATCTTTATGGAACAAAAGGAACATTTGCTGTCTAAGTGGGAGTCTCGTGAGTGAAAACATCCAAAGATCATCAAAGGTAAACAGTTAATTTGATTGCTTTTCTGATTTTTGTGACCAAGCTTCCTGATGCTAAGTGGAAATAATGCTATGCTAGGCTATCGATAAACTTACACAAACGCTTGTATTGCTTTCGCTGTAAAGCATAATTTCCAAATCTGAGACATCAGGGTGATTAACAAAAGGCTAAGCTGTGTTTCAAAATATTTCACTTGTGATTTCATGAATATGAATATTTTCTTGTAATATTCTTTGACTGTTGCGCTATGCTATTCAGCGGTTGCTTATGACAATTCTCCCGGAGCCAGGAGAGGTAGTTCTAAGAGGACAGGTGTCTTTTATACTGATAACAAGTTCAAACAGGTGCCATTAATACAGGTAACGAGTGGAGGACAGAGGAGCCTCTCACAGGTCGGTGAGAGCCAGAAATCTTGCTTGTTTGTATGTGACCAAATACTTATTTTCCACCATAATTTGCAAATAAATTCATAAAAAATCCTACAATGTGATTTTCTGGATTTTTTTTCTCATTTTGTCTGTAGTTGAAGTGTACCTATGATGAAAATTACAGGCCTCTCTCATATTTTTAAGTGGGAGAACATGCACAATTGGTGGCTGACTAAATACTTTTTTGCCCCACTGTACATATTATTTTTCCCCTTACACTTGTGTGTATAAGGTAGTAGTTGTGGAATTGTTAGGTTAGATTACTCGTTGGTTATTACTGCATTGTCGGAACTAGAAGCACAAGCATTTCGCTACACTCACATTAACATCGCAATTAACCACTATGTGTAAGTGACAAATCAAATTTGATTTGATTTACACAAACGTCAGCAGGTCTAAAGGAAGGTGAGTTTATTTCTTCACCTCTGTTGAGGTTCAAAGTTCCAATCATTTCAAACATGTAGTGCCTGCCTCACGTTTCCTGGTCTCTGAGATTCAGCGTTTAAACCACTTTAGATGTGGGCTGCAACTCTCTGTCCTTCCTCGTCTAATGTTAATTTCTGTTGGCAATCCTTTATTCACTCTTGACAAAGGGGAAGGTTTCGTCAGTCAGATGCTCTCTGACCGCACTCGGGGCGTGGCTACTTACTATGCACAGTTTACAGGAGATAGATTCTCCTATACCTCCTAAAATCACATTCCTATCTTAACAAAAATAATTACATTTTTCATATACAATGTTAAGAATGGACACTTCATACCTGTAGTGTAAATACTTTTCAAGTTACAATATTTCCTCCATAACCTTTTTAATCAAATCAAAGTGTATTTGTCATGTGCGCCGAATACAACCTTACAGTGAAATGCTTACTTACAGGCTCTAACCAATAGTGCAAAAAAGGTGTTAAGTGAACAATAGGTAAGTAAAGAAATAAAACAACAGTAAAAAGACAGGCTATATACAGTAGCGAGGCTATAAAAGTAGCGACGCTACATACAGTCAGGCTGATTGAGGTAGTATGTACATGTAGATATGGCATCAGAAAATAAAAAACAATATTATGTGAGTTTTCTATAGCTCCCCACTGCCCATTCCCCACATTCCTATGTTAGAATTATTGTTCCAGTATCCACTTTTGACCGTGTTATAGTTTTGACGGGAAATGTCTGTTAACAAAGACATTCCTCTGGTGGATTTTACTGCAGTGGGAGAAAGAGTCCACCTTCTCCTGTGATTTACAACAGGGTGTCAGCTGTCTCTTCTGTGGGTGAGAGAAGGTCTGGTTGTTGTCAACCATTGCCAAGCTGATCTGACCTATTGTGATCCTCACAGGACAGTCATGACACTAATCAATCCACGGTGCCTTAGCAGTCCGTTTCTTAATAGGTGCATATTTATCAATAACAGGAAGGAGTCCTTTCATAAATACTTTAATTGCAGTTTCTGTGTGCTCCCCAATACACCAAATCAATCTTCTTTATGTCTTCAGCATAGGAATCACTACAAAACATATACACTATTGTAGGCCCTGTCTTTGGAACTTTGGTATTTCTGAATTCAACTATTATATTGTGGCTCAATGGGTGTGGAAACATCTTTCGAACAAAGTTCTGCAGCATTAGTAAAGATATAATCAATACACCTGGGTGATATAGTGCCTGTACTGTTTGTAAACACTCTGGTAGCTTGATTAATAACCGGAACCAGAATACAGGCATTGGTTACTGTAAGCAGCTTCTTCTTGAGCTTGACTAAAGCCAGTCAGTTTTTAGGTCACCCAGAAAATAGACATCTCGGTTATCATATTCACTAGCATTTCACACATTATCCAGATACTGACTGCTAGCACTTGGTGGCCGATAGCAGCACCCCGAAATAATAGGCTTTAGAAGTGGCAGGTGAACCTGCTACCACAGCACTTCAACAACCTTTTGCATGAGATCCTCTCTGAAGCTTCACAGGATTTTGTCTCTGAACATTTATAGCACACCTCCCAAATGCAGTGCATCCGGAAGTATTCAGACCCCTTTACTTTTTCCACATTTTGTTACAGGAATATTCTAAAATTGATTAAAGTGTCCCCCCCCCCCTCAGTCTGCACTCAATACCCCATGATGAAAAAGCAAAAACAGGTTAAGAAATTGTTTAACATTTATATTTAAAAAAACACTGAAATATCACATGTATTGATTCAGACCCTTTACTCAGTACTTTGTTGAAGCATCTTAAGCAGCGATTACAGCCTTGAGTCTTCTTGGGTATGACACTAGAAGCTTGGCACACCTGTATTTGGGGAGTGTCTCCCATTCTTCTCTGCAGACACTCTCAAGCTCTGTCAGGTTGGACAAGGAGTGTCGCTGCACAGCTAATTTCAGGTGTCTCCAGAGATGTTTGATTGGGTTCAAGTCCGGGCTCTGGCTGGGCCACTCAAGGACATTCAGAGACTTGTCAAGAAAGCCACACCTGCGTTGTCTTGGCTGTGTGCTTAGGGTTGTTATCCTGTTGGAAGGTGAACCTGCACCCCGATCTGAAGTTTTCATCAAGGATCTCTCTGTACTCTGCTCCGTTCATCTCTCCCTCAATCCTGACTAGTCTCCCAGTCCCTACCGCTGAAAAACAGCCCCACAGCATGATACTGCCACCACCATGCTTCACCATAGGGATGGTGCCAGGTTACCTCCAGACGTGACGCTTGGCATTCAGGCCAAAGACTTCAACCTTGGTTTCAACAGACGAGAGAATCTTGTTTCTCATGGTCTGAGAGTCTTTATCTGCCTTTTGGCAAACTTCAAGCAGGCTGTCATGTGCCTTTTACTGAGGAGTGACTTCCGTCTGGCCACTCTACCAAAAAGGCCGATTGGTGGAGTGCTGCAGAGTTACCATCGGGTTCTTGCTCACCTCCCTGACCAAGGCCCTTCTCCCAATGGCTCAGTTTGTCCAGACGGCCAGCTCTAGGAAGAGTCTCGGTGGTTCCCTTTAAGAATGATGAAGGTCCCTGTGTTCTTGGGGACCTTCAATGCTGCAGAACATTTTTGAATCACCACCTGAATTTGGTCTTATGTAGCAAAATTTGAAATTGTGTTTTTTACATTGGATAAAAGTAGACTCAGAGCTACAAAATGGTATGTCATACACTGCATTTTTTGAGGAACAATGGGAAAGTAATTCTGCTTTGAAAGTTGATAAACTCGTAAACTCACTTGAGAAAATGGCATCGAATCAAATCAAATTTATTTATATAGCCCTTCGTACATCAACTGATATCTCAAAGTGCTGTACAGAAACCCAGCCTAAAACCCCAAATAGCAAACAATGCAGGTGTAGAAGCACGGTGGCAAGGAAAAACTCCCTAGAAAGGCCAAAACCTAGGAAGAAACCTAGAGAGGAACCAGGCTATGTGGGGTGGCCAGTCCTCTTCTGGCTGTGCCGGGTGGAGATTATAACAGAACATGGCCAATATGTTCAAATGTTCATAAATGACCAGCATGGTCAAAAAATAATAATCACAGGCAGAACAGTTGAAACTGGGGCAGCAGCACGGCCAGGTGGACTGGGGACAGCAAGGAGTCATCATGCCCTATAGTCCTGAGGCATGGTCCTAGGGCTCAGGTCCTCCGAGAGAGAGAAAGAAAGAGAGAATTAGAGAGAGCATACTTCAATTCACACAGGACACCCGATAGGACAGGATAAGTACTCCAGATATAACAAACTGACCCTAACCCCCCGACACAAACTACTGCTGCATAAATACTGGAGGCTGAGACAGGAGGGGTCAGGAGACACTGCGGCCCCATCCGATGACCCCCCCCCCGGACAGGGCCAAACAGGAAGGATATAACCCCACCCTCTTTGCCAAAGCACAGCCCCCACACCACTAGAGGGATACCTTCAACCACCAACTTACCATCCTGAGACAAGGTCGAGTATAGCCCACAAAGATCTCCGCCACGGCACAACCCAAGGGGGCGCCAACCCAAACAGGAAGATCACAACAGTGACTCAACCCACTCAAGTGATGCACCCCTCCTAGGGACGGTAGGAAAGAGCCCTAGTAAGCCAGTGACTCAGCACCTGTAATAGGGTTAGAGGCAGAGAATCCCAGTGGAAAGTGGGGAACCGGCCAGGCAGAGACAGCAAGGGCGGTTCGTTGCTCCAGAGCCTTTCCGTTCACCTTCACACTCCTGGGCCAGACTACACTCAATCATATGACCCACTGAAGAGATGAGTCTTCAGTAAAGACTTAAAGGTTGAGACCGAGTTTATGTCTCTCACATGGGTAGGCAGACCACTACATAAAAATGGAGCTCTATAGGAGAAAGCCCTGCCTACAGCTGTTTGCTTAGAAATTCTAGGGACAATTAGGAGGCCTGCGTCTTGTGACCATAGCGTCGTTGTAGGTATGTACGGCAGGACCAAATCAGAGAGATAGGTAGGAGCAAGCCCATGTAATGCTTTGTAGGTTAGCAGTAAAACCTTGAAATCAGCCCTTGCCTTGACAGGAAGCCAGTGTAGGGAGGCTAGCACTGGAGAGATATGATCAATTTTTTTGGTTCTAGTCAGGATTCTAGCAGCCGTACTTAGCACTAATTGAAGTTTATTTAGTGCTTTATAAGGGTAGCCGGAAAGTAGAGCATTGCAGTAGTCTAACCTAGAAGGGACAAAAGCATGGATTAATTTTTCTGCATCATTTTTGGACAGAAAGTTTCTGATTTTTGCAATGTTACGTAGATGTAACGGCGTTCTTCGTTTGTAGAAAGAGAGGACCGAAATGCAGCGTGGTGGTTACTCATGACTTTAATGAAAAAAGCGATACATGAAATAACTAAACAAAATACAAAACAACAAACGGAATGTGAAACCTAATTACAGCCTATCTGGTGAAACTACACAGAGACAGGAACAATCACCCACGAAATACACAGTGAAACCCCGGCTACCTAAATACGGTTCCCAATCAGAGACAACGCGAATCACCTGACTCTGATTGAGAACCGCCTCAGGCAGCTAAACCTATGCTACACACACCCCTAATCAACCACAATCCCAATGCCTACAAAAAACCCAATACGACAATACAATAACCCCATGTCACACCCTGGCCTGAACAAATAATTAAAGAAAACCCAAATACTAAGACCAAGGCGTGACAGAACCCCCCCCCCCCTAAGGTGCGGACTCCCGGACGCACCTCAAAACCATAGGGAGGGTCCGGGTGGGCGTCTGTCCATGGTGGCGGTTACGGCTCGGGACATGGACCCCACTCCATTAATGTCCTAGTTCCTCCCCTTCGCGTCCTGGGATAATCCACCCTCGCCGCCGACCATGGCCTAATAGTCCTCACCCAGAACACCACTGAACTGAGGGGCAGCTCGTGACTGAGGGGCAGCTCGGGACAGAAGCAGCTCGGGACTGAGGGGAAGCTCGGGACTGAGGGGAAGCTCGGGACTGAGGGGAAGCTCGGGACTGAGGGGTAGCTCGGGACTGAGGGGTAGCTCAGTACTGAGAGAAAGCCCAGTACTGAGAGGAAGCCCAGTACTGAGAGGAAGCCCAGTACTGAGAGGAAGCCCAGTACTGAGAGGAAGCTCAGGCAGGTAGTAGGCTCCGGTAGATCCTGGCTGGCTGGCGGATCTGGAAGATTCTGGTTGACTAGCAGATCTGGAAGATTCTGGTTGACTGGCAGATCTGGAAGAGACTGGTTGACTGGCAGATCTGGAAGAGACTGGTTGACTAGCAGATCTGGAAGATTCTGGTTGACTGGCAGATCTGGAAGAGACTGGTTGACTGGCAGATCTGGAAGAATCTGGTTGACTGGCAGATCTAGAAGATCATGGCTGACTGGCGGATCTAGCTGCTCTATGCAGACTGACAGCTCTGGCTGCTCCATGCAGGCTGACAGCTCCTTGCAGACTGACAGCTCCTTGCAGACTGGCAGCTCCTTGCAGACTGACAGCTCCTTGCAGACTGACAGCTCCTTGCAGACTGACAGCTCTAGCTGCTTCATACAGACTGACATCTCTGGCTGCTTTATGCAGACTGACAGCTCTGGCTGCTTCATACAGACTGACAGCTCTGACTGCTCCATGCAGGCTGACAGCACCCTGCAGACTGGCAGCTCCTTGCAGACTGACAGCTCCTTGCAGACTGGCAGCTCTGGATGCTTCATGCAGACTGACTGCTCTGACTGCTCCATGCAGGCTGACAGCACCCTGCAGACTGGCAGCTCCTTGCAGACTGGCAGCTCTTTGCAGACTGACAGCTCTGGCTGCTTCATGCAGACTGACAGCACCTTGCAGACTGACAGCTCCCTGCAGACTGGCAGCTCAGGCTGCTCCGAACAGGCAGGAGGCTCCAGCAGCGCTGTAGAGGAGGAAGGCTCTAGAAGCGCTGAACAGGCGGGAGGCTCCGGCAGCGCAGGAGAGGAGACAGGCTCTGGCTGCGCTGAACAGGCGGGAGACTCCGACAGCGTAGGAGGGAAGGAAGGCTCTGGCTGTGCTGAACAGGCGAGGTGCACTGAAGGCCTGGTGCGTGGTGCTGGAACTGGTGCTACAGGATCGAGGACACGCACAGGAAGCCTGGTGCGGGGAGCTGCTACCGGAGGACTGGTGTGTGGAGGTGGCTCTGGATAGACCGGACCGTGCAGGCGCACTGGAGCTCTTGAGCACCGAGCCTGCCCAAGCTTACCTGGCTCGATGCCCACTCTAGCCCGGCCAATACGAAGGGCTGGTATGAACCGCACCGGGCTATGCACCCGCACTGGAAACACTGTGCGCTCCATAGCATAACATGTTGTCTGCCCGGTCTCTCTAGCCCCCCGGTAAGCACAGGGTGTTTGCGCAGGTCTCCTACCTGGCATAGCCATACTCCCTTTAAGCCTCCCCCCAATAATTTTTTGGGGCTGCTTTTCGGGCTTCCATCCGCGTCGCCGTGCTGCCTCCTCATACCAGCTCTTCTCCGCTTTAGCCGCCTCTAGTTCTTCCTTGGGACAGCGATATTCTCCAGGCTGAGCCCAGGGTCCTCTTCCGTCTAATATCATCTCCCAAGACCAGAAGTCCTTATATTAACCTTTTGCGACTAGCAAACCCGTATCCGGGAGCGTAATCATAGCTTCAAATGCATTAGCATAACGCAGCGGACATAAATACCACTAGAAACTTTTCCTATTCATGAAAATCGCAAATGAAATGAATAAAATATATTCAAACACAAGCTTAGCCTTTTGTTAACAACACTGTCATCTCATATTTTCAAAATATGCGTTACAGCCAACGCTAGACAAGCATTTGTGTAAGTTTATCATGGCATAATGCTATGCTAGGCTCTGCTGGCAGCAGGCAACATTTTCACGAAAATAAGAAAAGCAACCAAATTAAATCATTTACCTTTGAAGAACTTCAGATGCTTTCACTCAGGAGACTCCCAGTTAGATAGCAAATTTTCCTTTTTTCCAGAATAATTATTTTTGTAGCCGTTAGTTCTTCACTTTTGGCTGAGAAAACGACCAGAAATTGCGGTCACGACAACACCAAATACGACAAATATTCCAAATTAGCTCCATAATATCGACAGAAACATGGCAAACATAGTTTATAATCAATCCTCAAGGTGTTTTTCAAATATCTATTCGATAATATATCAACCGGGACAGAGATTTTTTCAGTAAGACCGGGTGGAAAAATGGCTACCTCTGTCTTTTGCGCCAGAAATACACAAAGAGCCATCTGGTGGTCACTGACGCAATGTTGTCGCTCAGGCTCATTTTTCTAAATAAAAGCCTGAAACTATGTCTTGTGATACTAGACACATACTTTCCTGGATGCTGAAAAGACATACTTTCCAGACGTTGAAAAATACAGATTTTCCAGATGTTGATATCAGGCAAATGTTGTAGGATTTTGTTTTTCTATGTATTATTTCTTACAAGAACTAGGATATCAGAGCGGTGGTAACTCACCAGCACTACCAGTAATAAGACCAGGAATTTTTCTGAACCGAATCCTTTGTTTGCATCCCCCAGGGCAATTTAACTGATTCCAGAAGCCGACCCAAAACACCACCGGCTGAGGAGAGTTACTCAGAGTGGTCACCACCCACCGCTTCCGAGTATATTACTCGCTAATGTTCTGGATAATAAAGTTGAGGAGCTCAGGGCGAGGATTTATTTCCAGAGAGACATCAGTGATGTTAACATACTCTGTTTCACGGAAACATGGCTCTCTCGGGATACACTATCTGAGTCTGTCCAGCCAGTTGGCTTCTCAGTTCATTGCGCATATAGGAATAAATATCTCTCCGGCAAGAAGAAGGGCAGGGGTGTATGTTTCATGATTAATGACTCATGGTGTGATTGTGATAACATACAGGAACTCATGTCATTTTGTTCACGCGACCTAGAATACCTCACAATCAAATGTTGACCGTATTATCTCCCAAGAGAATTCACTTTGGTTATAGTCACAGCCCCCTCAAGCCGATACCACGACGGGCCTCAAGGAACTACACTAGTCTTTCTGCAAACTGGAAACCACATATCCCGAGGTCGCATTTATTGTAGCTGGGATTTTGACAAAGCAAATTTGAGAAAAAGTAGTTCTATCAACACATTGACTGTAGTACTCACACTGCTAAAACACTTGACCACTGCTACTCCAACTTCCGGGATGCCTACAAGACCCTCCCCAGCCCTCCTTTTGGTAAATCTGACCACAACTCCATTTTGCTACTCCCTTCCTATAGGCAGAAACTCAAACAGGAAGTACCCGTGCTAAGGACTATTCAACGCTGGTCAGACCAATTGGAATCCACACTTCAAGATTGTTTTGATCACGCCCACTGGGATATGTTCTGGGTAGCCTCCGATAATAACATGGATGAATATACTGATATGGTGACTGAGTTTATCAGGAAGTGTATAGGAGATGTTGTACCCACTGCGACTATTAAAACCTACCCTAACCAGAAACCGTGGATAGATGGCAGCATTCGCGCAAAACTGAAAGCGGGAACCACCACATTTAACCATGGGAATACGGCAGAATACAAACAGTGTAGTTATTCCCTCCGTAAGGCAATCAAACAGACAAAGCATCAGTACTGAGACAAAGTGTTGCAATTCAACGGCTCAGACATGAGACGTACGTGGCAGGGTATACAGTCAGTCATGGACTACAAAAGGAAAACCGGCCACATCCAGGACAAGCAAAACACCTTCTTCGCCCCCTTTGAGTATAAAACAGTGCCACGAGCATGCGCAGACCAGCTGGCTGGTGTGTTTACAGAAATATTCAATCTCTCCCTATCCCAGTCTGCTGTCCCCAATTGCTTCACGATGGCCACCATTGTTCCTGTACCCAAGAAAGTAAAGGTAACTGAACTAAATGACTATCGCCCGTAGCACTCACTTCGGTCATCATGAAGTACTTTGAGAGACTAGTCACGGATCATCTCACCTCCACCTTACCTGTCTGAACCATGATCTGTGCGACTGGGTCCTGGACTTCCTGACGGGCCGCCCCCCAAGTGGAAGGTAGGAAACAACACCTCAATTTCGCTGATCCTCAACACTGGAGCCCCACAAGGATGCGTGCTCAGCCCCCTCCTGTACTCCCTGTTCACCATTGACTGTGTGGCCACGCACACCTCCCACTCAATCATCAAGTTTGCAGACGACACAACAGTAGTAGGCTTGATTACCAACAATGACAAGACAGCCTACAGGGAGGAGGTGAGGGCTCTGGGACTGTGGTTCCAGGAAAATAACCTCTCACTCAATGTCAACAAAGCAAAGGAGATGATCGTGGACTTCAGGATACATCAGAGGGAGCACCCCCCCATCCACATCTACAGGACCGCAGTGGAGAAGGTGGAAAGTTAAGTTCCTCGGTGTACACATCAAACTGAAATGGTCCACCCACACAGACAGTGTGGTGAAGAAGACACAACAAAGCCTCTTCAACCTTAGGAGGCTGAAGAAATTCGGCTTGGCATCTAAAAACCTGACAAACTTTTACAGATGCACAATTGAGAGCATCCATTACTGCCTGGTATGGCAACGGCACCGCCCGCAACCGCAGGGCTCTCCAGAGGGTGGTGCAGACTGCACAATGCATCACTACCTGCCCTCCAGGACACCTACAGTATCCGATGTCATCCAACCGAGTCACTGCCTGTTCACCCCACTATCATCCAGAAGGCGAGGTCAGTAACCGTGCATCAAAGCTGGGACCGAGAGACTGAAAAACAGCTTCTATCTCAAGGCCATCAGACTGCTAAATAGACATCACAAGCACATTAGAGGTTGCTGCCTATATACAAAGACTTGAAATCACTGGCCACTTTAATAACTGGAACACTTGTCACTTTTATAATGTTTACATATTTTGCATTACTCATCTCATATGTATATACTGTATTCTCTCCTATTATACTGTATCTTAGTCTTTGCCGCTCTGGCATTGCTCGTTCATATATTTATATATTCTTAATTCCATTCCTTTACTTAGATTTGTGTGTAATGGGTATATGTTGTGAAATTGTTAGATATTACTTGTTAGACTTTTAGGTACAGCCACAGTAGCTGCCCCCACTAACTCTGCTCTCACCCAGTTATTCATACTATCCACATCCCCTCTCATATCCACCCGAGCCATCACTTGCTCACTCAGCTCCTGAAACTGATCCCCTTTGCCCTTCCAAACACCCACCTGCCTACTCCATCCACTGTCACCTCCTCCTCCCTCTGGCCTACTGTATATACTATGGGGTAATGATCACTCCCTACTGTCGACTCCTCCCATACCTCCCACTCACAGATTCCTGCCATTGCACTAGATACCAGAATGAGGTCCAAGGCAAACTCTTTCCCTGTGGCTACATCAATCCTGGTCCCTTGGCCATCATTCAGGCACACCAGATCTTTCATTTCTATCAGATTTTCAAATTACATGGCCATTTCCATCCATATGTTTACCCCCCAGAGCGTGTTGTGGGCATTTAAATCCCCACACCACATTACCTTCATTTTATCCTGACCCTCCCTCCACCCTCTCCAGCACTTCCAGGTACTCTCAACAACACCTCCACCACCACCACATATTCCTGTTCAATACCTTTGCCTAGCATCCTGTAAGGAAGTCCCTTCTTTATGAAGCTGAATCAGTTAATACCAACTGAGGCTGGAGCAAAAACCTACAGGAGGGTAGGTTGGAGAGCTCTTCTCTCAAGGAGTTCATGAAACCATTCAGTCACGGGTGTACGAATTTAAACATATTTATTACGTATTGAATGTTGCAGAAGACGACATCGAATGGCCATGCATTACTGTACATGTTTACAATCCACATAGTGGTTTTCAAAAGGTTATTACCAAAAAACTGCATCTAAAATTACAATTCTGAACTTTCTTACCACCAATACTGTGGTGTGCTTTCCCCTCCTTTTAATTTCACACCTATTCACAAATCTTTGACTTTACTGAACCTCCACTGACTTTACTATTATATTTCCAACAATAACTATTGTTTATTGTTATTCTAATGACTTAACTGGCTGGATGAAATGTTTATACCTACAGTAAATAGTGTTTTAGGTTTTATCCCCAAATCTATTTGCAATACTTGGTAGTACATAAGCATGTTATTAAACAACTTAATAATATATTGATAAAACTGATTTTCATCATGGAAAATAAAATAAACAGACATTACATTTACATTTACATTTAAGTCATTTAGCAGACGCTCTTATCCAGAGCGACTTACAAATTGGTGCGTTCACCTTAAGACATCCAGTGGAACAGCCACTTTACAATAGTGCATCTAAATCTTTTAAGGGGGTGAGAAGGATTACTTTATCCTATCCTAGGTATTCCTGAAAGAGGTGGGGTTTCAGGTGTCTCCGGAAGGTGGTGATTGACTCCGCTGTCCTGGCGTCGTGAGTTTGTTCCACCATTGGGGGGCCAGAGCAGCGAACAGTTTTGACTGGGCTGAGCGGGAACTGTACTTCCTCAGTGGTAGGGAGGCGAGCAGGCCAGAGGTGGATGAACGCAGTGCCCTTGTTTGGGTGTAGGGCCTGATCAGAGCCTGGAGGTACTGAGGTGCCGTTCCCCTCACAGCTCCGTAGGCAAGCACCATGGTCTTGTAGCGGATGCGAGCTTCAACTGGAAGCCAGTGGAGAGAGCGGAGGAGCGGGGTGATGTGAGAGAACTTGGGAAGGTTGAACACCAGACGGGCTGCGGCGTTCTGGATGAGTTGTAGGGGTTTAATGGCACAGGCAGGGAGCCCAGCCAACAGCGAGTTGCAGTAATCCAAACGGGAGATGACAAGTGCCTGGATTAGGACCTGCGCTGCTTCCTGTGTGAGGCAGGGTCGTACTCTGCGGATGTTGTAGAGCATGAACCTACAGGAACGGGCCACCGCCTTGATGTTAGTTGAGAACGACAGGGTGTTGTCCAGGATCACGCCAAGGTTCTTAGCGCTCTGGGAGGAGGACACAATGGAGTTGTCAACCGTGATGGCGAGATCATGGAACGGGCAGTCCTTCCCGGGAGGAAGAGCAGCTCCGTCTTGCCGAGGTTCAGCTTGAGGTGGTGATCCGTCATCCACACTGATATGTCTGCCAGACATGCAGAGATGCGATTCGCCACCTGGTCATCAGAAGGGGGAAAGGAGAAGATTAATTGTGTGTCGTCTGCATAGCAATGATAGGAGAGACCATGTGAGGTTATGACAGAGCCAAGTGACTTGGTGTATAGCGAGAATAGGAGAGGGCCTAGAACAGAGCCCTGGGGGACGCCAGTGGTGAGAGCGCGTGGTGAGGAGACAGATTCTCGCCACGCCACCTGGTAGGAGCGACCTGTCAGGTAGGACGCAATCCAAGCGTGGGCCGCGCCGGAGATGCCCAACTCGGAGAGGGTGGAGAGGAGGATCTGATGGTTCACAGTATCGAAGGCAGCCGATAGGTCTAGAAGGATGAGAGCAGAGGAGAGAGAGTTAGCTTTAGCAGTGCGGAGCGCCTCCGTGATACAGAGAAGAACAGTCTCAGTTGAATGACTAGTCTTGAAACCTGACTGATTTGGATCAAGAAGGTCATTCTGAGAGAGATAGCGGAGAGCTGGCCAAGGACGGCACGTTCAAGAGTTTTGGAGAGAAAAGAAAGAAGGGATACTGGTCTGTAGTTGTTGACATCGGAGGGATCGAGTATAGGTTTTTTCAGAAGGGGTGCAACTCTCGCTCTCTTGAAGACGGAAGGGACGTAGCCAGCGGTCAGGGATGAGTTGATGAGCGAGGTGAGGTAAGGGAGAAGGTCTCCGGAAATGGTCTGGAGAAGAGAGGAGGGGATAGGGTCAAGCGGGCAGGTTGTTGGGCGGCCGGCCGTCACAAGACGCGAGATTTCATCTGGAGAGAGGGGAGAAAGAGGTCAGAGCACAGGGTAGGGCAGTGTGAGCAGAACCAGCGGTGTCGTTTGACTTAGCAAACGAGGATCGGATGTCGTCGACCTTCTTTTCAAAATGGTTGACGAAGTCATCTGCAGAGAGGGAGGAGGGGGGGGAGGAGGATTCAGGAGGGAGGAGAAGTTGGCAAAGAGCTTCCTAGGGTTAGAGGCAGATGCTTGGAATTTAGAGTGGTAGAAAGTGGCTTTAGCAGCAGAGACAGAAGAGGAAAATGTAGAGAGGAGGGAGTGAAAGGATGCCAGGTCCGCAGGGAGGCGAGTTTTCCTCCATTTCCGCTCGGCTGCCCAGAGCCCTGTTCTGTGAGCTCGCAATGAGTCGTCGAGCCACGGAGCGGGAGGGGAGGACTGAGCCGGCCTGGAGGATAGGGGACATAGAGAGTCAAAGGATGCAGAAAGGGAGGAGAGGAGGGTTGAGGAGGCAGAATCAGGAGATAGGTTGGAGAAGGTTTGAGCAGAGGGAAGAGATGATAGGATGGAAGAGGAGAGAGTAGCGGGGGAGAGAGAGCGAAGGTTGGGACGGCGCGATACCATCCGAGTAGGGGCAGTGTGGGAAGTGTTGGATGAGAGCGAGAGGGAAAAGGATACAAGGTAGTGGTCGGAGACTTGGAGGGGAGTTGCAGTGAGGTTAGTGGAAGAACAGCATCTAGTAAAGATGAGGTCGAGCGTATTGCCTGCCTTGTGAGTAGGGGGGGAAGGTGAGAGGGTGAGGTCAAAAGAGAAGAAGGAGGCAGAGAGGAATGAGTCAAAGGTAGACGTGGGGAGGTTAAAGTCGCCCAGAACTGTGAGAGATGAGCCGTCCTCAGGAAAGGAGCTTATCAAGGCATCAAGCTCATTGATGAACTCTCCGAGGGAACCTGGAGGGCGATAAATGATAAGGATGTTAAGCTTGAAAGGGCTGGTAACTGTGACAGCATGGAATTCAAAGGAGGCGATAGACAGATGGGTAAGGGGAGAAAGAGAGAATGACCACTTGGGAGAGATGAGGATCCCGGTGCCACCACCCCGCTGACCAGAAGCTCTCGGGGTGTGCGAGAACACGTGGGCGGACGAAGAGAGAGCAGTAGGAGTAGCAGTGTTGTCTGTGGTGATCCATGTTTCCGTCAGTGCCAAGAAGTCGAGGGACTGGAGGGAGGCATAGGCTGAGATGAACTCTGCCTTGTTGGCCGCAGATCGGCAGTTCCAGAGGCTACCGGAGACCTGGAACTCCACGTGGGTCGTGCGCGCTGGGACCACCAGATTAGGGTGGCGCGGCCACGCGGTGTGGAGCGTTTGTATGGTCTGTGCAGAGAGGAGAGAACAGGGATAGACAGACACATAGTTGACAGGCTACAGAAGAGGCTACGCTAATGCAAAGGAGATTGGAATGACAAGTGGACTACACGTCTCGAATGTTCAGAAAGTTGAGCTTACGTAGCAAGAATCTTATTGACTAAAATGATTAAAAATGATACAGTACTGCTGAAGTAGGCTAGCTGGCAGTGGCTGCGTTGTTGACTTTGTAGGCTAGCTGGCAGTGGCTGCGTTGTTGGCACTACACTAATCAAGTCGTTCCGTTGAGTGTGATAGTTTCAACAGTGCTGCTATTCGGGGGCTAGCTGGCTAGCTAGCAGTGTTGATTACGTTACGTTGCGTTAAAAGAACGACAATAGCTGGCTAGCTAACCTAGAAAATCGCTCTAGACTACACAATTATCTTTGATACAAAGACGGCTATGTAGCTAGCTATGTAGCTAGCTACGATCAAACAAATCAAACCGTTGTACTGTAATGAAATGAAATGAAAATGTGATACTACCTGTGGAGCGAATGCGACCGGGTTGTTGAGTGAGGAAGTTCTATTCGGTAGACGTTGGCTAGCTGTTGGCTAGCTAGCAGTGTCTCCTACTTTAAGGACGACAAATAGCTGGCTAGCTAACCTCGGTAAATTAAGATAATCACTCTAAGACTACACACTCTAAACTACACAATTATCTTGGATACGAAGACAGCAAAGACAACTATGTAGCTAGCTAACACTACACTAATCAAGTCGTTCAGTTGAGTGTAATAGTTTTTTACAGTGCTGGTATTCGGAAGACGGTGGACGTTTGCTAGCTGGCTAGCTGGCTAGCTGCTGGGCAGATAGCAGTGTAGACTACGTTAGGACGACGAAATACGATAATTACGCAATTATCTTTGATACAAAGACGGCTATGTAGCTAGCTAAGAAGAAATTGCTAAGATTAGACAAATCAAACCGTTGTACTATAATGAAATGTAATGAAAAGTTATACTACCTGCAGACCGAAGCGCTCGGATGCGACCGCTCGCTCCAACCCGGAATTATAGCCTACTTTCAGCTCATTGGCCTTACGGTTAAAGTGTCCACCCTGAGATTTTTTATTTTATTTTACCTTTATTTAACTAGGCTTGTCAGTTAAGAACAAATTCTTATTTTCAATGACGGCCTAGGAATAGTGGGTTAACTGCCTGTTCAGGGCCAGAACGACAGATTTGTACCTTGTCAGCTCAGGTGTTTGAACTTGCAACCTTCCGGTTATTAGTCCAACGCTCTAACCACTAGGCTACCCTGCTCCCCCAGATTGAGTATGGTTACATGTACACAATAATGTGATTATTGTTGATAATCAGATTGATATAATAGTTTTATTAAAACGTTTACATGCTTTGCAAGAAGAACTATTTCCCTAAAAATCCTGTTTACATGGCCACATCTGAAATCAGGCTACCTGATGACACTGATAATTGCAGAAAATCACTAATCAAAATAAACATTCTACCACAGCGACCATGTTATTTTTGGAAAGCAATTTGATTCTGAGATTGGACATATTACGTTTGTATGTGAAAACTAGTTCTAAAACACATATATTCAGTTGTTCTGAACTCATTTCACTCATGCAAAAGAAAGAGGCTTATGCTACCTGTGCTGGCACATGCGCAGATCAAACACACCACTGGAATGCCGATTAAGGTGTTTACATGTCCTAATGATTTGAAAGAATGTTCAGAGAACCATGTGTTTTAGTCGTAGTATGCTTACTTAGATTTTGAGCTTACGCCAATTAAGATAAGCAGAGTAAGGTGTTTACATGATCATGGGTTACCTTCAGACAAGTCCAGTGACATTTGTAGGGGTTGTAGAGCAAAACGGAGAACACCATTGTGTTTGTGAGTCTCCGTTTTCCACAGGGTTCATATTGGTTTGTAGCAAAAGGTTTGCACGCTACAGGCAGAAGTTGGCACACCAGCCAAATCAAATCAAAATGTATTTGTTACATGCGCCAACACAACAGGTGTAGTGAACAGTTAAATGCTTACTTACAAGCCCTTAACCAGTTAAGGGGGGGGGGATATAACAAATAATTAAGGAGCAAAAATAAAACGACAGTAGTGAGGCTATATACAGGGGGCACCGGTACAGAGTCAATGTGTGGGGGCACCGGTTAGTCGAGGTAATTGAAGTAATATATACTAGGTTGAGGTAAAGTGACTATGCATGGATAATAAATAGAAAGTAGCAGCATATAAGGCCATGCCCCGCCCTCCTTTCGGAAAAGCTGACCACGACTCCATTTTGTTGATCCCTGCCTACAGACAGAAACTAAAACAAGAAGCTCCCGCGCTGAGGTCTGTTCAACGCTGGTCCGACCAATCTGATTCCACACTCCAAGTCTGCTTCCATCACGTGGACTGGGATATGTTCCTGGGATATGTTCCGTATTGCGTCAGACGACAACATTGACGAATACGCTGATTCGGTGTGCGAGTTCATTAGAACGTGCGTTGAAGATGTCGTTCCCATAGCAACGATTAAAACATTCCCAAACCAGAAACCGTGGATTGATGGCAGAATTCGCCAGTCAATCACGTCACGGATTACAAAAAGAAAACCAGCACTGTCACGGACCAGGATGTCTTGCTCCCAGGCAGACTAAATAACTTTTTTGCCCGCTTTGAGGACAATACAGTGCCACTGACACTGCTCGCAACTAAAACATGCGGACTCTCCTTCATTGCAGCCGACGTGAGGAAAACATTTAAACGTGTCAACCCTCGCAAGGCTGCAGGCCCAGACGGCATCCCCAGCCACGCCCTCAGAGCATGTGCAGACCAGTTGGCTGGTGTGTTTACGGACATATTCAATCAATCCCTATCCCAGTCTGTTGTTCCCACATGCTTCAAGAGGGCCACCATTGTCCCTGTTCCCAAGAAAGCTAAGGTAACTGAGCTAAACAACTACCGCCCCGTAGCACTCACTTCCGTCATCATGAAGTGCTTTGAGAGACTAGTCAAGGACCATATCACCTCCACCCTACCTGACACCCTAGACCCACTCCAATTTGCTTACCGCCCAAATAAGTCCACAGACGATGCAATCTCAACCACACTGCACACTACCCTAACCCATCTGGACAAGAGGAATACCTATGTGAGAATGCTGTTCATCGACTGCAGCTCGGCATTTAACACCATAGTGCCCTCCAAGCTCGTCATCAAGCTCGAGACCCTGGGTCTCGACCCCGCCCTGTGCAACTGGGTACTGGACTTCCTGACGGGCCGCCCCCAGGTGGTGAGGGTAGGCAACAACATCTCCACCCCGCTGATCCTCAACACTGGGGCCCCACAAGGGTGCGTTCTGAGCCCTCTCCTGTACTCCCTGTTCACCCACGACTGCGTGGCCACGCACGCCTCCAACTCAATCATCAAGTTTGCGGACGACACAACAGTGGTAGGCTTGATTACCAACAATGACGAGACGGCCTACAGGGAGGAGGTGAGGGCCCTCGGAGTGTGGTGTCAGGAAAATAACCTCACACTCAACGTCAACAAAACTAAGGAGATGATTGTGGACTTCAGAAAACAACAGAGGGAACACCCCCCTATCCACATCGATGGAACAGTAGTGGAGAGGGTAGTAAGTTTTAAGTTCCTCGGCGTACACATCACAGACAAACTGAATTGGTCCACCCACACAGACAGCATATTGAAGAAGGCGCAGCAGCGCCTCTTCAACCTCAGGAGGCTGAAGAAATTCGGCTTGTCACCAAAAGCACTCACAAACTTCTACAGATGCACAATCGAGAGCATCCTGTCGGGCTGTATCACTGCCTGGTACGGCAACTGCTCCGCCCACAACCGTAAGGCTCTCCAGAGGGTAGTGAGGTCTGCACAACGCATCACCGGGGGCAAACTACCTGCCCTCCAGGACACCTACACCACCCGATGTCACAGGAAGGCCATAAAGATCATCAAGGACAGCAACCACCCGAGCCACTGCCTGTTCACCCCGCTATCATCCAGAAGGCGAGGTCAGTACAGGTGCATCAAAGCTGGGACCGAGAGACTGTTAAACAGCTTCTATCTCAAGGCCATCAGACTGTTAAACAGCCAACACTAACATTGAGTGGCTGCTGCCAACACACTGACTCAACTCCAGCCACTTTAATAATGGGAATTGATGGGAAATGATGTAAAATATATCACTAGCCACTTTAAACAATGCTACCTAATATAATGTTTACATACCCTACATTATTCATCTCATATGTATACGTATATACTGTACTCTATATCATCTACTGCATCCTTATGTAATACATGTATCACTAGCCACTTTAACTATGCCACTTTGTTTACATACTCATCTCATATGTATATACTGCACTCAATGCCATCTACTGTATCTTGCCTACGCCGCTCTGTACCATCACTCATTCATATATCTTTATGTACATATTCTTTATCCCCTTACACTTGTGTCTATAAGGTAGTAGTTTTTGAATTGTTACCTAGATTACTTGTTGGTTATTACTGCATTGTCGGAACTAGAAGCACAAGCATTTCGCTACACTCGCACTAACATCTGCTAACCATGTGTATGTGACAAATAACATTTGATTTGATTTGATTTGGGATGAGGACAATGCAAATAGTCTGGGTAGACATTTGATTAACTGTTCAAGAGTCTTAAGGCTTGGGGCTAGAAGCTGTTTAGAAGCCTTTTTGACCTAGACTTGGCGCTCCGGTACCACTTGCCGTATGGTAGACGAGAGAACATTCTATGGCTAGTGTGGCTGGAGTTCTTGGCAATTTTTTGGGACAACATCATCAATGCACTTGTTGATGAAGCCAGTAACTGATGTGGTGTACTCCTCAATGCCATCGGAAGAATCCCGGAACATATTCCAGTCTGTGCTAGCAAAACAGTCCTGTAGCTTAGCATCTGCATCCTCTGACCACCTCTTTATTGAGCGAGTCACTGGTACTTCCTGCTTTAGTTTTTGTTTGTAAGCAGGAATCAGGAGGATAGAATTATGGTCAGATTTGCCAGATGGCGGGAGAGGGAGAGCTTTGGATGTGTCATGTTCTGACCATAGTTCTGTTATTTTATTCTTTGTCTTAGTATGGTCAGGGCGTGAGTTGGGGTGGGCACTCTGTTTGTTTTTCTATGTTGGTATTCGAGTTCGGCCTAGTATGGTTCTCAGAGGCAGCTGTCAATTGTCGTTCCTGATTGAGAATCATACTTAGGTAGCCTGGGTTTCACTTTTGGTTTGTGGGTGTTTGTTTCCATGTGAGTGTTTGGGCCACACGGTACTGTTTTGTTTTGTTCACATAATTTATTGTTTTGTTCCAGTGTTCAGTTTGTTTATTAAAAAGACATGCACACTTACCACGCTGCATCTTGGTCCTCCTTTCTATCACCAGACGACATCCGTTACAGAACACCCACCACAAGAGGACCAAGCAGCGTGGTAACGGGCAGCAGCAGCGGCCAAAAACACAAGACTCTTGGACTTGGGAGAAGATTTTGGACGGCAAGGGACCCTGGGCACAAGCAGGGGAATATCGCCGCCCTAAAGCAGAGCTGGAGGCAGCGAAAGTGGAGAGGCCCGAGAGGCAGCCCCAAAAATGTCTTGGGGGGGCACACGGGAGTGTGGCTAAGTCAGGTAGGAGACCTGAGCCAACTCTCCGTGCTTACTGGAGAGCGAGAGGGACCGGGCAGGCACCGTGTTATGCGGTGGAGCGCACGGTGTCCCCGGTGCGTGTGCATAGCCCGGTGCGGTACATTGGGCATCGAGCCAGGTGCCATGAAGCCGGCTCTACACATCTGGTCTCCAGTGCGTCTCCTCGGGTCGGCGTACATGGCACCAGCCTTACGCATGTTGTCCCCCGTTCACCTGCACAGCCCAGTGCGGGCTATTCCACCTCGCCGCACTGGCCTGGCTATGGGGAGCATTCAACCAGGTAAGGTTGGGCAGGCTCGGTGCTCAAGAGCTCCAGTGCACCTGCACGGTCCGGTCTATCCGGTGCCACCTCCACGCACCAGCCCTCCGGTGGCAGCCCCCCGCACCAGGCTGTCTCTCCGTCTTCTCCCTACAGGTGCTCCCGCCTGTCCAGCGCTGCCAGAGCCTTCCTCCTGCCCAGCGCCGCCAGAGTCTCCCATCTGTCCTGAGCCGCCAGAGTCTCCCGTCTGTCCTGAGCCGCCATATTCTCCCGTCTGTCCTGAGCCGCCAGAGTCTCCCGTCTGTCCTGAGCCGCCAGAGTCTCACGTCTGTCCTGAGCCGCCAGAGTCTCCCGTCTGTCCTGAGCCGCCAGAGTCTCCCGTCTGTCCTGAGCCGCCAGAGTCTCCCGTCTGTCCTGAGCCGCCAGAGTCTCACGTCTGTCCTGAGCCGCCAGAGTCTCCCGTCTGTCCTGAGCCGCCAGAGTCTCCCGTCTGTCCTGAGCCGCCAGAGTCTCCCGTCTGTCCTGAGCCGCCAGAGTGTCCCGTCTGTCCTGAGCCGCCAGAGTCTCCCGTCTGTCCTGAGCCGCCAGAGTCTCCCGTCTGTCCTGAGCCGCCAGAGTCTCCCGTCTGTCCTGAGCCGCCAGAGTCTCCCGTCTGTCCTGAGCCGCCAGAGTCTCCCGTCTGTCCCGAGTCTCCCGTCTGTCCTGAGCCGCCAGAGTCTCCCGTCTGTCCTGAGCCGCCAGGGTCTCCCGTCTGTCCTGAGCCGCCAGGGTCTCCCGTCTGTCCTGAGCCGCCAGGGTCTCCCGTCTGTCCTGAGCCGCCAGGGTCTCCCGTCTGTCCTGAGCCGCCAGGGTCTCCCGTCTGTCCTGAGCCGCCAGTCTGTCCTGAGCCGCCAGAGCCGCCAGTCTGTCCTGAGCCACCAAAGTCGGCAGTCTGTCCTGAGCCACCATGGGCCGCCAGAGCCGCCAGTCAGCCAGGAGCTGCCAGAGCCGTCAGCCAGTCAGGAGCCGCCAGAGCCATCAGTCAGCCAGGAGCTGCCGGAGTCTCCTGCCTGTCCGGCGCTGCCGGAATCTCCCGTCCATTCGGGACCCATGGCGAGGGTCCCCAGTCCGAGGTCGGCGGCGAGAGGCCACGAGGGCGGTTGAGGAGGCGGACAAAAACTATGGTGAAGTGGGGTCCACGTCCCGCACCAGAGCCGCCACCGCGGACAGACGCCCACCCAGACCCTCCCCTATAGGTTCAGGTTTTGCGACCTTTGGGGGGGGGTACTGTCACGTTCTGACCATAGTTCTGTTATTTTATTCATTGTTTTAGTATGGTCAGGGCGTGAGTTGGGGTGGGCAGTCTATGTTGGTTTTTCTATGTTGGTTTTTGAGTTCGGCCTAGTATGGTTCTCAATCAAAGGCAGCTGTCAATTGTTGTCCCTAATTGAAAATCATACTTAGGTAGCCTGGGTTTCACTTTTGGTTTGTGGGTGTTTGTTTCTGTGTGAGTGGTTGGGCCACACGGTACTGTTTAATTTTGTTCACATCGTTTATTGTTTTGTTACAGTGTTCAGTTTGTTTATTAACCTCTTCAGTCGACCCTCTACTTTTTTGAACATTCTGTTAAAAATCGCGCAACATTTCAGCGCCCTACTACTCATGCCAGGAATATAGTATATGCATTTGCTTAGTCTGTGTGGATAGAAAACACTCAGACGTTTAAAAAACTGGTTAAATCACTGCTGTGGCTTTACCAGAACGGCATTTACATCGAAAAGCACAGGAAAAACTGATCACTGAAAATGGGGAAAATATATCCATGCGCTACTTGAACCCATTGATAAACGTGAACCACAATTAATTGACTGAGGTTGCAGTACCTACAGCTTCCACAGGGTGTCTAGAGTCTTGTCATTTCCCTTCGAGTTTTTTCTTGGTCAAACACATACAGGACACCGTATCTAATCCGGTCTAGGACCGGATATTTTCGTTGAGTTTCTAGCCGGACATTTTTCCAGACGGACAGCTAATGATCTTTACATCGCCTCCTGATGAATTTTATCGCTTATTAACGTTTACTAATACCTAAAGTTGCATTACAAACGTATTTCGAAGTGTTTTGTGAAAGTTTATCGTCGACTTTTTGAATTTTAAAAAATGACGTTACGTTTTGAAACGATGTTTTTTTCGTTTATCACATCACAGAATGATTCATACTGGGACATCAAACTGAATTCAAGCTGATTCTATTTTCATTTAAGAGTGTGAAATGTTGTTCTCTATGGCAGATATGTGAAATATTGACCTCTATGGCAGATATATAGTGGGAGGACTATGTGAAATATTGACCTCTATGGCAGATATATTGAGAAAGGGAAAGGGAAGGGGGATACCTAGTCAGTTATCTAACTGAATGTTTTCAACTGAGATATGTTTCTTCCGCATTTAACTCAACCCCTCTAAAATGTTGAGCTCTACAACAGATATTTTGTGGGAGGACTATGTGAAATGTTGACCTCCATGGCAGATATATAGTGGGAGGACTATGTGAAATATTGACCTCTATAGCAGATATATAGTGGGAGGACTATGTGAAATATTGACCTCTATAGCAGATATATAGTGGGAGGACTATGTGAAATATTGACCTCTATAGCAGATATATAGTGGGAGGACTATGTGAAATATTGACCTCTATGGCAGATATATAGTGGGAGGACTGTGAAATATTGACCTCTATGGCAGATATATTGTGTGAGAACTATGTGAAATGTTGACCTCCATAGCAGATATTTTGTGGGAGGGATATGATATGAAAATTCTGGATAATTTGAAGAACATCTATACATCTTAATCAAACCTACCTTGATAACATTTGGGGAGAGTTTTGATAAATGTAAAGAAACTGATTTAATTTGTAGCCTTGAAGAAGACATATTGCTGTTCACAAGGCCTGTAGTTTTTATAGTATCAGATTAACACTCTGGTCTGTTCTTTGTCTTGTGTTATTGGTTGTCAAGAAACAAAACAGACAAATAAGTAATTACTCACCTAATGCTGATCATCCATTATCCAAGATGGAGAGTCATGAATAATGATCATGTAAAACAGAATGCATTAGTTATTATTGTTCATTGAATTTCTGTCTCATTACATAATTTAATCAAATACCACACATCATATTGGAATGACTGTTCATCACATTCATTACTAATGTACATCTAGGGAAAGGGATGTAAGCAGCACTACTATGTGAGCAGTCTAAGAATGACTGAATGATTCATAATAAGACATCAAGCTAAATTCAAGCTGATTCTATTTTAATTTTGGTGTGAAATATTGACCTCTATGGCAGATATATAGTGGGAGGACTATGAGAAATATTGACCTCTATAGCAGATATATAGTGGGAGGACTATGTGAAATATTGACCTCTATAGCAGATATATAGTGGGAGGACTATGAGAAATATTGACCTCTATAGCAGATATATAGTGGGAGGACTATGTGAAATATTGACCTCTATAGCAGATATATAATGGGAGGACTATGTGAAATATTGACCTCTATAGCAGATATATAGTGGGAGGACTATGTGAAATATTGACCTCTATGGCAGATATATAGTGGGAGGACTATGTGAAATATTGACCTCTATGGCAGATATATAGTGGGAGGACTATGTGAAATGTTGACCTCTATAGCAGATATATAGTGGGAGATTTATGGTATTGCTCCTTATCATTCATTATTCAAGATGGAAAGGAATGAATATTGATAATGTATAACAAAATATATGAGTTATTACAGTTACATTCAATCCAATTTGAGTCACATTACATTATTCAATCAAATACCATACATCATATTGATATGACTGTTCATCACATTCATTACTAATGTACATCTAGGGAAAGGGATGTAAGCAGTGCTACTATTGGAACAGTCTAAACATCACAGAATGATTCATACAAGGACATCAAACTGAATTCAAGCTGATTCTATTTTCATTGAAGAGTGTGAAATATTGTTCTTTATGGCAGATTTATGGCAGTCTACATATAACGATATCTAGGCTTTATATGGACCGATTTAATCGAAATAAAGACCCAAATAGTGTTTATGGGACATCTAGGAGTGCCAACAAAGAAGATGGTGAAAGGTAATGAATGTTTTCTATTTTATTGTGCGGTTTGTGTAACGCCGAAATGCTAATTATTTTGTTTACGTCCCCTGTGGGTCTTTTGGGGTGTTGCATGCTATCAGATAATAGCTTCTCATGCTTTCGCCGAAAAGCATTTTAAAAATCTGACTTGTTGCCTGGATTCACAACGAGTGTAGCTTTAATTCGATACCCTGCATGTGTATTTTAATGAAATTTTGAGTTTTAACTAATACTATTAGCATTTAGCGTAGCGCATTTGCATTTCCAGAGCTCTAGTTGGGACGCAAGCGTCCCGAGTAGAAGCAACAGGTTAAAAAGACATGAACACTTATCACGCTGCACCTTGGTCCTCCTCTCTATCTCCAGACGACATCTGTTACAGTATGCATCTGTGTGTGGAGTAAAGGTGGTCTAGAGTTGTTTTCCCTCTGGTTGCACATTTTACATGCTGATAGACATTAGGTCAAATGGATTTAAGTTTCCCTACATTAAAGTCCACGGCCACTAGGAGCGCCGCCTCTGGATTAGCATTTTCCTTTTTGCTTATGGCCCTATATAGCTCTTTGAGTGCCGTCTTAGTGCCAGCATCGGTTTGTGGTGGTAAATAAAAGGCTACGAAAAATATAGCTGAAAACTGTCTTGGTAAATAGTGTGGTCTACAGCTTTTCATGAGATACTCTACCTTGAGACTTCCTTAATATAGGATTTTGTGGCCCAGCTGTTATTTACCAATAGACACAGACCGCCACCCCTTGTATTACTAGAGGCAGCTGTTCTATCTTGCCAATGAACCGAAAACCCCGCCAGCTGTATGTTATCCATGTCGTCATTCAGCCATGACTCTGTGAAACATAAGATATAAAAAAATGGATGTCCCGTTGGTAGGATATCCTTGATCGGAGCTCATACATTTTGTTATCCAATGATTTCCCTTTGCTATAACTCACGCCTGCCCCCGCTCTTCCCCCCTGGCGCTCGAGGGTGCCAGGCTGCCCTGCATCACGCACTCCTGCCATCATCAATTACGCACACCTGTCTTCCCTCGTCACGCGCATCAGCGATATTGGACTCACCTGGACTCACTCATCATCTGTTTATTACCTCCCTTATATTTGTCAGTTTCCCAGCTCTGTTCCCCGCAGCTGCATTTATTGTTATTTGTCTGTGTTACCCGTGTGCTGATGCTGTTCCTGTCTCGTTCCATGTCCGTTCTATATTAAATGTTTGACTCACTGTACCTGCTTCACCTCTCCAGCGTCATCCTTGTGACACAGGCTCAACTGGGGACCAACTGAAAAAATTGGGAATGTGTAAGATGTTTCTATCATCCACAGACTACAATGGTAAAACCGAAACATGCCCCCCTTCTACACTTTGCCACATGGTATCCTTCTTAGCAACAGAATTTAGAGATAGACAATACTCACATTGTTCAAATGGTATATCTCAGGCTCCAAAAGCTGACTTTTTGGGAGGTCTAGAACGCTCAAATTTAAGTCTGGACTCGAAGCCAGTTCCCCTGCTTTTTCATTGTTCCCCTCTAATTAGTGACTGATTTAGACCTGGTGTACAGGTTGTTTATTCCTGTCCACCAAAATCTTAAAGAACTTTAATTTAAAACACACACTCACACACCAGTGGTGGCTGCTGAGAGGAAGATGGTTCATAATAATGGCTGGAATGGAGTGTAAGTCGACCTCCCCTAAGCAGCCTCCACTGGTACACACACACAAGCATACACAATTCTATTGAAAATTGCATTGACTGTCAGTTATGTTTTTCAACTAAAATTCCACTAGAGGGCATTTTTAGTCTACACTTGAGTAGACCCTTGCTGCGGTTGTAATGCACAGACATGACACATGCTTTTCCTTTGTCAGTACAAGGGCCTGTACTGAGAGCAATTTAACAATTAAAACATTTCAGTTCAACAAATCAACATATTGTATACTATAACATGCCTGATAACATTTGTATAAATAGCATTCATTTAAGCACATACACAAACACACAATAATATATTTCAATATTAAAAACTTAAACTATAAGAAGAAAATGTTTTATTGTCACACACTGGGGATACAACATGCATGTCGGGGATCATTATTATATCAAATGTATATTAAACTTACATTCAAATTGATCCATTAGAAATGAAAGATTCAAGGCTTCTCTTTAGCTGATAAGTTAGCTTTTCTCTAAGTCTTCTAGATTTGTTGGTTGAAAGGGGTTAAGAGGCTGCTTTTTTTAGAGGGTCAAATTAGGAGGCGCTCATTATCCTTTCAATCATTAATTGCTTCATAGACAGAACCTGTGCTTCATAGACAGAAAATGGCCCAAATGCCTCATTGTACAATGAGCAAAAATATAAAAGCAGCATAAAATGTTTCTTGAGCTGAAATAAAAGATCACAGAAATGTTCCATACTCACAAAAGTTTATTTCTCTCATATTTTGGGCACAAATTTGTTACATCACTGTTAGAGAGCATTTATCATTTGCCAAGATAATCCATCCACCAGACAGGTGTAGGACATCAAGAAGCTGATTAAACAGCATGATAATTACACAGGTGCACCTTGTGCAGGGGACAATAAAAGGCCACTGTAAAATGTGCAGTTTTGTCACACAACACAATGCCACAGAGGGAAGTTTTGAGGGAGTGTGCAATTGGCATGCTGACTGCAGGAATGTCCACCAGAGTTGTTGCCAGATAATTTAATGTTAAGCAGCCTCCAACATTGTTTTAGAGAATTTGGCATTACATCCAACCGGCCTCACAACCGCTGTCACGCCCTGACCTTCGAGAGCTGTTTTATTTCTCTATTTGGTTAGGTCAGGGTGTGATTTTGGGCGGGCATTCTATGATTGGTTCCCAATCAGAGGCAGCTGTCTATCGTTGTCTCTGATTGGGAATCATACTTAGGCATCCTTTTTCCCACCTGTGTTTTGTGGGTAGTTATTTTCTGTTTAGTTTCTGTTTACCTGACAGAACTGTTCGCTATCGTTTTGTTACTTTGTTTGAGTGTTTTTTTTATCAATAAAATCATAAACACTTTCCACGCTGCGCTTTGGTCCACTCATTCCGACGACAGGCGTTACAACCGCAGAACAGGTTTAACCACAAAATCCCAGGACCTCCACATCCGGCTTCTTCACCTGCAGGATCATCTGAGACCTGCCACCCGGAGAGATAACTAAACTGAGTATTTATGTCTGTAATAAAGCTATTCTCCTTCTGATTGGCTGGGCCTGGCTCCCTAGTGCGTAGGCCTGGCTCCGAAGAGGGTGGGCCTATGCCCTACCAGGCCCACCCATGGCTGTGCCCCTGCCTAGTCATGTGATATCTATAGATTAGGGCCTAATTTATTTATTTCAGTTGACTGATTTCCTTATTTGAACTGTAACTCAGTAAAATTGTTGAAATTGTTGCATGTTGCATTTATATTTTTGTTCAGTATAGATGAGATTAGGTTTGATGTTTGCTTATTTTGGGGGGCCAAGTCATTAATAACGATGTGGACCTATCCTTTCCTATCCTATCCTTTCCAAGCAGACATCCTCTTAGATACATTTGCTCGTGGACTAACGATCTGGGTGTAGTGGGTGCGAAGTCAGGCGCAGGAAACAGAGTTCAAGGTAGTGCTCTTTAATGCACACACGGCGAACCTAAGCCCACCCCACGAAACACTGGGCACTCACAAAAACAAATGCCCCAAACACAGGGACTAAAACAGTCCAGCAAAACCCACGAACAGGAAAAAACTTGTTTGTCTCAAACATGCACAAATGTCACACAAACAATCCCGCACAAAGAACAGGCGGGCCGGCTGGCTAATAAAGCCCAACTAATCAACACAATACATAAGGCACCCGAACGGGAGCCACCTTCGGTAGGAGTTGTGACATGGACGCATAAATGGCCAAGGGCTATTTTCCCCCGTTTCATTAAAGATACATCAAAACCTGAAGAGTTTCAACATGATCATGTTTTTTTATATTCTCTTGAAAACCTTGTGTCCAACAATTTATGCATACATATTATTTTAAACAATATGACACTAATGTTTATTACTAAACCTCTATATAAGAGCATACATATTATTACTATTTACTACATTTGTAAATTTGTTTTCCTTTCTTAGAAAAAGTCTCCAGTGGCTGCTTGTTAACGTGACACCACTGTCCGCCTCAAGCCCTCCACCAGCTCCATCAGTCTCTAGACTTCTGTCCAGCTCAAAATCTTCATATATTGCCTGTTGCATGGGAGCTCCAAAAGGCCTCTGCCGTTGCTCAACCTTCTAGAAGGACAGGGAAAGTTCTGTCTTGTGTTCAGAAGGGACCAGCGGTGCCAATTTTGTCTGTGGTGAAATAGATTCTGCACTTGTTGGAGCATATCAAGCACCTTAAACCAATCTCACCACCTGAAACTACACACAGGTTCAAAATAATTGACCTTTGTGCAAACGTCTGAAAACACAATTGAGTTAACAGACTGTGGCACTCACGCTATTGATTTCCGAACAACCTAAAATGGTAACTCTGGAATCTGGACTACAGGCCACAGGCGAGATACGTATGGCCTTCAGATCCTCTAGGTCTTCAACAGCATAACCAGGGAGGGAAGATCCACTCAGTGGACCTGACATAGAGCCAATCATACAGTATCTTAAACCATTCTCTAAAATTAAATGCAGGAGAAAAAGGTTGAGACAAGTTTTACTTGTGAAGATCTTCACAATCGAATCCTCCGGTTGAGCTGACATAGTTTCCCATCTCTTTGTTTTGCTGCAATGACAGTTTTTTTTTACATTGATTTCACAATAGTTAACTCAATCAGATATCAAAACCAGATGTTGAATTTGTGTATCTGGCCAGTGGGCAGGGTCTGCAAAGGTAAAAATCCCTTGCTTTTCTGTTCGGGATTCAGAAACATGTCAAAAATGTTCCCCACATATTACACATTCAGGACACATAACATAAAGTCCCTTCCCTCCCTAAATCCCATAAGGAGTTTCATCAGTGGAAATAAAAGTCCTCTGAAAATATCCTTGGATCTTTATGCCTGCTCTGTTTATGTTGAAGTAGGTGTTGAGTTTCCCTTTACACGCTTATCCTTTCACCCCGTGGATACCGACCGCACTCTAATAGGCCATTTCACAAGGGTCGATTTTCCTTTCTCCACGGCGTCAGCTGGTCCACCCCCCTGCCCCCCATTGGTATGATACACTATAGTTAGTGTGTGCGTGTGTGTATGTGTCTCTCTATCCCCTGGCACCCACTGGAATGTGCTTCGGCCCAGCGGTGTTTCCTTGGATGAGCGTTTAGTGGAGTTAGCGTTATAGCGTGGCAGCTGTTGGCACCATGTGCCCTCCCCACTGGCGGTTAGCCGACGGCATGCAGGCCGCTGCTCTACACACCCTCCAAGGATCCCCAAGGACCTTCCCCAGGTCAGGCACAGCAGTACATTTAGGATCACATATCAGTCCTAATGTGTAGACACAGCAGGAGCTATCATCGGGGAGTTCTGTTTCCATTATGGACCCCCTAGCCAGGCATTTCTTGCTCTTCAACTTATTGTCCAGGATGTGTGATTGCACACAGACGTGCAGGCGCACACACGCAGACCTCACTCTTAACATTTTCTAATGTCCATGGTACAGCTGATAATATATGCTGGTACAGAAGTGGCTTGTCTGTCATTAGTAGGTTTCACGCTCTCGACCTCAGTGACACTAAGGTCACCTCTTCACAGAATCTAAAACAGCCCTCAGAATTAAAGGACTCCTGCCACAGGCCGGGCATACTTCCATTAACCACCTGACAAGGAGAGAGGGAGAGAAGGAAAGAGAGGGAGGGAGGGAGGGAGGGAGGGAAAGAGAGAGAAGGAGAGAGAGTGGATGAGAGACATGGAGATGAGGAAGAGGAGGCGGGGTGGGGTATGTGATGGAGGTATGTGAGAAATTATCTGTGACATTTAGAATCCATTCCAAATGGCACCCTATTCCCTATGTAGTGCACTACTTTTGACTAGGACCCATAAGGCTCTGGTCAAAATTAGTGCACTATGTAGGGAATATGGTGCCATTTTGGTCTCACATTTGGATTCCATTCCATGCCCTGTGCTGTAGTGGGTTTGGCTTCAGGGATCGGTCACTTAGTTATCAGACTTATTCCTGGATTGGTGTGTGTTATTCTCCACCATAATTCAGATTGACACCAAATGAGTTTGGTCAGATGAGGGTCGTTGTGGTTGAAACTGCATCATGTTTTCGAAATTGTTATCTAGCAAATCAAGTCTTAAATACATTTTTTACAGAGCAGGAGACAGATGGAAGAGAGGCAGGCCAGAAATGGTCAACCTGGACCAGAAAGTGAACCCCAGTCTCCGGTGCGGGGATAAGATATGGAGTATAGTTGGTGGGGTTACTCACTCAGGCAAACTCAGGCACCAGTCTAGTATTTTCCTAAGGAGATGCTCTCTGTCTGCATTCCGCCTATTACAAACACACAGAAACACTGTCTTTAAGATACTAACATGCTAGCCTCTGCCTTAACATTAGCCATCTGTTCAGGCCCTGTCATACCAACATCATCACTTTTTGATTGACAGACGGCAGGGGGACAGTGTTTTCGGAAAGTGAGATGATTGTGAACGCAGGTAACCTTGTCCAGTCCGACCACAGGGGGGGGGGGGGGGGGGGGACAAGGTCATGGTGGCAGTTGTCAGATCCCCCTATGCCACTTGGAAGGAAAGTGATACCACAGCAGACAGCTGACACTCCCTGAGTTGCTCTGAGGGTTAATTTGGACTGTTTTTACATACTCTCTCTGGCAATGAATGTGGCTGGTGGTATATGAGAGTATGTGAGTTTCCATCTTTCTCTCTCGCCCTTTCTCTCTACGCCCTAGTCCTCTCTTTTGCTTACTAACACTCAGAGCAGAAGTTGCACTAAAGCACAGATCTAGGACGTTAGGTCGTTCATGAAAAACAGAAGCTCATAAGTCGAACAGTGTGGTAGGATCAACAACATCCGATTTAATGCATTTGCAAGCTACGGACAACATCAATTCGTCCTAGCCAAAAGACTAAACTGTCTGAATTTTCTGTGGGAGATTTCACAAGATTGTTTTGTGGAATCCCCCTAGTAAGCAATTGGTTAATCTCCCCTGAAGCAATTGGTTCGTCTTTCTACAGCACAAAAACATTAGCCTACATTTAGGCAATTTAGGCCGTATATTTCACACTATTTTATGAAAACAGCCAAATAAATCAAAATCAGATTTTATTAACCACATTGTAGGCCTACTAGAACCCATAAATGATTTAACAAATAAGCACTTTGTTTATATCTGAATTCAAATCAACTCTATTGGAAATGACACGGACAGTGTCAAGTTGGCAGGGGAGCTGTGAGTATAGGCTGTGAGCATAGGCTGTGAAATGCAAAGTGAGAACACCCTTCTGGTAGTAAATCCTCAAGCTGTTATGTCGTACAGTTAGTGGGGTGGCTTAGTGGGGCGGCTTGGCTGAAAAATCTGAAACAACCTGTGTTTTGTGATAAAAGCACCACATTTGGCACAGATGTAGGTTTTAGATATAGAGCCACCTGAGATTTTGCCCTGTTTGGGATAAAGGCACTACATTTGGAACAGAGGTAGGTTTATGGACCCTGAGAAGATAGAGCACCCCAGATTTTTCCCCTTGGGGCCGTCACAGCCATCTTTCCATTATTTTTCAAATCCCTAAAAGGCGAAAAGTGAATCTAGTTCACACCTGGAGGTGTGGTTGAACCTCTCACTCAATGTCAACAAAACAAAAGAGATGATTGTGGACTTCAGGAAACAGCAGAGGGAGCACTCCCATATCCATATAGATGGGACAGCATTGGAGAAGGTGGAAAGTTTTATGTTCCTCGACGTACATATCACTGACAAACTGAAATGGTCCACCCACACAACAGCGCCTCTTCAACCTCAGGAGGCTGAAGAAATGTGGCTTGTCACCTAAAACCCTCACAAACTTTTACAGATGCTGTCGAGCTGTATCACCACCTGATACGGCAACTGCACAGCCCACAACCGCAGGGCTTTCCAAAAGGGTGGTGCGGTCTGTACAATGCATCATCGGTGGAAAACTACCTGCCCTCCAGGACACTTACAGCACCCAATGTCACAGGAAGGCTAAAAAGATAATCAAGGACAACAACCACTCGAGCCACAGCCTGTTCCCCCGTTATTTAAGTCATTTATCATCCAGAAGGCGAGGTCGGTGCATCAAAGCTGGGACCGAGAGACTGAAAAATAGCTTCTATCTCAAGGCCATCAGACTGTTAAATAGCCATCACTAGCACAGAGAGGCTGCTGCCTACATACACAGACTTGAAATCACTGGCCACGTTAATAACTGGAACACTTGTCACTTTCATAATGTTTAAATATTTTTCATTACTCATCTCATATGTATCTACTGTATGCTTTACTATCTACTGTATCTTAGTCTATGCCACTCTGACATTGCTTATCCATATATTTATATATTCTTAATTCCATTCCTTTACTTAGATTTGTGTGTATTAGGTATTTGTTGCGAAATTGTTAGATATTGCTGCACTGTCGGAGCTAGAAGCACAAGCATTTCCTACACCCGCAAATAACATCTGCTAAACACGTTTATTTAAGTGACCAATAAAATGTGATTTTAACAATCAGATATATAAAAAAAAGATATATTACCAAATTTATTTGAAATATTAAAAACAGGACACAACAGACACAGAATACATAGAAATAAACATGAGAAAATACACCAGACCATGTGCTATGGGCCTATACTAAGCTAACTATTGTGACTACCACTAAGATTGTTATGTAAAGAAAATGAACGATTCCTCTTATGGAGGTCCTAAAGAGCTTTTGACAGTGATATTGTGGTCCCCAGAAGAGAAAAGTTTGGGAAGTTAGGGGATAACAAAAAAAACTGACCTGAGATAATTAGTAGGGGCAATGTACTTTTTTGATAATATTCCTACAGTCTTATAAACTGTGACTGTGAATTTCACCTTCCGCATTGAAAAAAACTGAACAGTGCAATCCGTAAGAAGTACATTACGCAAATAACCCTACTTGCATGTCTATAAATGTCATGAAAATAAATTCAGTAAATATCCAAATACCAGACATGACAGGGGACAGCGATCAGGTGGTTCTCTCATTACTGACCCAACCGTCCCATCACCATAACTCTTCCAATCATGTTTATTGCGAGCTTGTTGCATCCAGCCACACACACGCTCAAGTAAAATCTTCAGACCTGGTTGCATGCTTTGCAGCTCCTCAGTGGTCAGGCATCGTATCAAGGGTGCACCCTAAAATAAACAGCAGGGAAACTGGACCAGACACCCTCAAAATCAGATCCCTCCTCCAGATGGGACACAGATGGGTCACCCTTGGCATTTTTCCTATTTTGTTGCCTTACAACCTGGAATTGAAATGGATTTTGATTTACACAACATGCCTACCACTTTAAAGATACAAAGTCAATACTTTGTAGAGCCACCTTTTGCAGAATTACAGCTGCAAGTCTCTTGTGGTATGTCTCCATAAGCTTGGCACGTCTAGCCACTGGGATTTTTGTCCATTCTTCAAGGCAAAACTGCTCCAGCGCCTTCAAGTTGGGTGGATTCCGGTCTGGGCTTTGACTAGGCCATTCCAAGACATTTAAATGTTTCCCCTTAAACCACTCAAGTGTTGTTTTAGCAGTATGCTTAGGGTCATTGTTCACACGGTGAACCTCCGTCCCAGTTTCAAATCTTTGGAAGACAGAAACATTCCTTCAATTCTTACCAGTTTCCCAGTCCCTGCCGATGAAAAACATCCCCACAGCATGATGCTGCCACCACCATGCTTCACCTTTGGGATTATATTGGCCAGGTTATAAGCAACCTAGCAGAGCTTGAGAGGATCTGCAGAGAAGAATGGGAGATACTCCCCAAGTCCAGGTGTGCCAGGCTGGTAGCGTGATACCCAACAAGATTCAAGGCTGTAATCGCTGCCAAAGGTGCTTCAAAAAAGTACTGAGTAAAGGGTCTGAATACTTCTGTAAATGTACATTTCAGTGTTTTATTTTTAATACATACCTACCTATATATATACACACACACATACTGGGAAGAGTGCCAGTACATTTTAGTCATTCAGTAGACACACTTATCCAGAGTGACTTTTAGTCATTGCATTCAACTATTGTAGGTAAAAGCAACCACATTAATTAATTGCAATTTTTTAAAAAAATCATCCAAAATAGCAGAGTGCCACCAGGTCAAAACATAGTTTGAAGGTATATGCATGTAGCACTAAAGGGAAAGGACTGTGTTATGGCTCTGGCTCTGCTATTGTGGAGCTAATGTTACAAAGGTGGTTCAGTGAACCACACTTACGTGATGAGTAACTTTGCCTGACATCTGAAGGCATGTGTTAGCTCCAAGTAGACCCGGGTTCAACCCGTGTGTGTGTGTGTGTGTGTGTGTGTGTGTGTGTGTGTGTGTGTGTGTGTGTGTGTGTGTGTGTGTGTGTGTGTGTGTGTGTGTGTGTGTGTGAGAGAGAGAGAGAGAGAGAGAGAGAGAGAGATATAGAGTGAGAGCAGCTGAACCTACTTTAAACTGAAGTCCTCTTTCTTTCTCCCAGCTTGTCTCTTGTTTACATTCCGCCACCCACCAGAACTACAGCGCCTAATCTCATCAGTCTTCGGCTGAACAAATATGTCCTCTCTCTTAAGTGAAAATTCTCACCCTTCACACACACACACACACACACACACACACACACACACACACACACACACACACGCGCAAACACACACACACTATAAGCCATCAACAGGACATCAATTGTCCCTGCTTGTGAGACATGGCTTTGATTACTTAGAAAGATAGAGGTCTTGGTTCAGTTCTTCTCTCTGCTGTGGATTGGCTGGTCTCCAACTAGTAATTTGTGCTGGTGGTAAAAAAGTATCTTTCCCTTGCTCTCTTCTCCTCTCTCTCTCTCTCTCTCTTATTTCCTCTCCCTCTCCCTCACTCTCAATGTCCTTCTAATTAAAGTACACAGGTCAAACTCATAGTCTTTGTTCAGAGAGCTGCTCAGAGAGCAGGGCTTGGTGTAATGGCTGAGTGTAGAGTGTTGAGTGTTTTCAATGTGGATTCAGGGGGGGAGTTGGAGAGGAGTGGGTAGGAGGTGGGGTTGGTCTCTACAGCAGGACAGAGAGCAGCTTTGTTCCTTGGCCCAATGAGTGGGGGTCCAGTGTGGCCGTGGCGTTTGGCTGGCAGGGTAGCCGCACACCGCCGTGCCACTTGAAGGACCCATGGGACGGAGAGATGCACACAAAAGACCGGGAGGGAGGGGAGGACGTGCCTCACCGGCGGTCCTCAGAGGGAGAGGACAGACATCTAACTGTGTGACCCCGACCCGGCCAGGCGGCCATTAACGCATGGCTCACTGGACCACTAAAGCCCAACTGCCTGCCTGCCCGCGCGCAGGCTACATCTTCAAACTGACTGACTGCCTGCACCCGCCAATCTGATTAGAGCAATGTGCAGTGTTCATCCCTAGGCTCTTTACAGTTTGTGCAGTGTCTTTGCGTGGTGAAGTGTGTGTGTGTGTGTGTGTGTGTGTGTGTGTGTGTGTGTGTGTGCGTGCGTGCGTGCGTGCGTGCGTGCGTGCGTGTGTGCGTGCGTGCATGCGTGTGTGTGTGTATGTGGACATGTTTAACTATACTCGTGGAGACCAGAAGTCCCCACAAGGGTAGTAAACAAACCAAAATTCGACCAATTGGGGACATTTTGCTGGTACCCACAAGGAAAATGGCTATTTCAGGGGGTTTAGGGTTAGAGTTAGAATTTGTGTTAGGGTTCGAATTAGGGTTAAGGTTAGGTTTTGGGGTTAGGTTTTAGGGAAAATAGGGGAAGCAATTGTGTGTCCCCACAAAGTTAGTAAAACAAGACTGTGTGTGGGGGAGGGGGTGTCTGTGTGTGTCTTTTATCAGCTGACTAACAATGTTCTGATGCAGGACAATGAAACTCAGGAAGGACCTGGCTCCAGTCAGACCATGGGGACTACAGCAAAGGCACACACAAACAGCGCTTTCATTGTGTTTCCTTCCCCCCAAGGAGTTGACACTGTTGTTTTCTAAATAGGCCATGGTGAGAAGTGTCACCTTGGCTTTACTCACCCCAGGAAAAGCACCCTAATTCACAACTCAGTGGGACAGAAGACAACACACACACACACAAACACACACACAGACACAGACTCCAGAAAAACAGCCATGATTATTCAGATTGTTCCTGCCATCACCAATATAAATGCTAATAAAGCTTGGCAGACAGAAGAAGGTGCTCAGTGTCACTGAAGTGGACTGCTCTGGTCAGCTCTCCACAGCATAACCATTATCTTTGGCCATCTTACATCTCCTCACTGAGTTCAATGATAAGACCCCAGACTATCCCCTCCCTGTCCCGTTTCCTTTTCAGATAAGTTAGTGTTGCCCCTCTCCATTCCCCTACCCTGAGGGGCTCTCATTTCTCACCAGGGCCCTTCGTCACTGTGCTGGGATAACGAGAGGTGGGGTGAAGCTTGCGGAATGGTCATCTTCCAATGCCTATTTATCATATTGGTTAGGTGAATATATTTGACTGACTGCAACCAGACCTTGGTCCAAATACTATTTCAAATATTGTCACGACTTCTGCCAAAGTCGGCGCCTCTCCTTGTTTCGGGCGGCGTTCGGTGATCGAAGTCACCGGCTTTCTAGCCATCACCGCTCCATTTTTCGTATATCCATTTGTTTTGTCTTGTTCCATACACACCTGGTTTTCATTCCCCAATCAATCTACATGTATTTAACCCTCTGTTTCCCATCATGTGTGTAATTGTTTCATGTTATGTGGTGTTTTATTACGCACTTGATTTTTGTTATGTTCCGTGTTTTTGAGCGTGTTTGATTTATGTAATGCTCTCATTTTTGGAACGAAAATAAAAGTGCACCTGGTAACATTACTCTGCTCTCCTGCACCTGACTTCGCCTCTAGTACACCCCTTGACAGAATTACACACCTACTATGGAGTCAGCAGGAGCAGGTTAACTTCATATGGCTGCAGGGGCAGTATTGAGTAGCTTGGAAGAAAAGGTGCCCATTGTAAACGGCCAGCTCCTCAGTCTCAGTTGCTAATATATGCATATTATTATTAGTATTGGATAGAAAACACTCTAAAGTTTCCAAAACTGTCAAAATATTGTTTGTGAGTATAACAGAACTGATATTGCAGGCGAAACCCTGAGGAAAATCAAAACAGGAAGTGGCTTTTATTTTGAAAACTCTGTTCCTTTGTTGGACTTAAAGGGATATGAACCAGATTCCTTTTCCTATCGCTTCCTCAAGGTGTCAACAGTCTTCAGACATAGTTTCACGATAACGATAACATCGCGTCAGGTGGTCACATGAGTTTTGCTTGCACAACAGAGTTTGGATAGGTTTCTGTGGACATTATGTAAACTATTTGGAATTTGTCTGCATTGTCATGACCGCTCTTTTCTGTGGATTTCTGAACATAACGCGACAAACAAACGGAGGTATTTTGGAGATAAAAATAATCTTTATGGAACAAAAGGAACATTTGTTGTGTAACTGGGAGTCTCATGAGTGAAAACATCCGAAGATCATCAAAGGTAAACGATTAATTGGATTGCTTTTCTGATTTTCGTGACCGAGCTACCTGATGCTAAGTGTACTTAATGTTTTATCGTTTATATTTATTTATTAATGTTTTATCGTGCGATCGTGGGTGGTACATGGAGTTTTGGTGACAAAACAGATGGCACTGTGATATACTGTGATATACTGCATCCAGATTGCTGAGTAGAGTGTTGGAGGCTATTTTGTAAATGATATCGCCGAAATCGAGGATCGGTAGGATAGATCAGTTTTACGAGGGTATGTCTGGCAGCGTGAGTGAAAGAGGCTTTGTTGCGAAGCCGATTCTAGATTTAATTTTGGATTAGAGATGCTTAATGTGAGTCTGGAAGGAGAGTTTACAGTCTAACCAGACCCCTAGGTATTTGTAGTTGTCCACATATTCTAAGTCAGAACCGTCCAAAGTAGTGATGCTAGTCGGGCAGGTGGGTGCGGGCAGCGATTGGTTGAAAAGCATGCATTTTGTTTTACTAGCGTTTAAGAGCGTTTAAGATACAGGTAGTATCACATTTTCATTTCATTTCATTACAGTACAACGGTTTGATTTGTTTGATCGTAGCTAGCTACATAGCTAGCTACATAGCCGTCTCTGTATCAAAGATAATTGTGTAGTCTAGAGCGATTTTCTAGGTTACCTAGCCAGCTATTGTCGTTCTTTTAACGCAACGTAACGTAATCAACACTGCTAGCTAGCCAGCTAGCCCCCGAATCAACAACGCAGCCACTGCCAGCTAGCCTACAAAGTCAACAACGTAGCCACTGCCAGCTAGCCTACTTCAGCAGTACTGTATCATTTTTAATAATTTTAGTCAATAAGATTCTTGCTACGTAAGCTCAACTTTCTGAACATTCGAGACGTGTAGTCCACTTGTCATTCCAATCTCCTTTGCATTAGCGTAGCCTCTTCTGTAGCCTGTCAACTATGTGTCTGTCTATCCCTGTTCTCTCCTCTCTGCACAGACCATACAAACGCTCCACACCGCGTGGCCGCGGCCACCCTAATCTGGTGGTCCCAGCGCGCACGACCCACGTGGAGTTCCAGGTCTCCGGTAGCCTCTGGAACTGCCGATCTGCGGCCAACAAGGCAGAGTTCATCTCAGCCTATGCCTCCTTCCAGTCCTCCGGGATCCTCATCTCTCCCAAGTGGTCATTCTCTCTTTCTCCCCTTACCCATCTGTCTATCGCCTCCTTTGAATTCCATGCTGTCACAGTTACCAGCCCTTTCAAGCTTAACATCCTTATCATTTATCGCCCTCCAGGTTCCCTCGGAGAGTTCATCAATGAGCTTGATGCCTTGATAAGCTCCTTTCCTGAGGACGGCTCACCTCTCACAGTTCTGGGCGACTTTAACCTCCCCACGCCTACCTTTGACTCATTCCTCTCTGCCTCCTTCTTTCCACTCCTCTCCTCTTTTGACCTCTCCCTCTCACCTTCCCCCCCTACTCACAAAGCAGGCAATACGCTCGACCTCATCTTTACTAGATGCTGTTCTTCCACTAACCTCATTGCAACTCCCCTCCAAGTCTCCGACCACTACCTTGTATCTTTTTCCCTCTCGCTCTCATCCAACACTTCCCACACTGCCCCTACTCGGATGGTATCGCGCCGTCCCAACCTTCGCTCTCTCTCCCCGCTACTCTCTCCTCTTCCATCCTATCATCTCTTCCCTCTGCTCAAACCTTCTCCAACCTATCTCCTGATTCTGCCTCCTCAACCCTCCTCTCCTCCCTTTCTGCATCCTTTGACTCTCTATGTCCCCTATCCTCCAGGCCGGCTCGGTCCTCCCCTCCCGCTCCGTGGCTCGACGACTCATTGCGAGCTCACAGAACAGGGCTCCGGGCAGCCGAGCGGAAATGGAGGAAAACTCCCTCCCTGCGGACCTGGCATCCTTTCACTCCCTCCTCTCTACATTTTCCTCTTCTGTCGCTGCTGATAAAGCCACTTTCTACCACTCTAAATTCCAAGCATCTGCCTCTAACCCTAGGAAGCTCTTTGCCACCTTCTCCTCCCTCCTGAATCCTCCTCCCCCTCCCCCTCCTCCCCCTCTCTGCAGATGACTTCGTCAACCATTTTGAAAAGAAGGTCGACGACATCCGATCCTCGTTTGCTAAGTCAAACGACACCGCTGGTTCTGCTCAAACTGCCCTACCCTGTGCTCTGACCTCTTTCTCCCCTCTCTCTCCAGATGAAATCTCGCGTCTTGTGACGGCCGGCCGCCCAACAACCTGCCCGCTTGACCCTATCCCCTCCTCTCTTCTCCAGACCATTTCCGGAGACCTTCTCCCTTACCTCACCTCGCTCATCAACTCATCCCTGACCGCTGGCTACGTCCCTTCCATCTTCAAGAGAGCGAGAGTTGCACCCCTTCTGAAAAAACCTACACTCGATCCCTCCGATGTCAACAACTACAGACCAGTATCCCTTCTTTCTTTTCTCTCCAAAACCCTTGAACGTGCCGTCCTTGGCCAGCTCTCCCGCTATCTCTCTCAGAATGACCTTCTTGATCCAAATCAGTCAGGTTTCAAGACTAGTCATTCAACTGAGACTGCTCTTCTCTGTATCACGGAGGCGCTCCGCACTGCTAAAGCTAACTCTCTCTCCTCTGCTCTCATCCTTCTAGACCTATCGGCTGCCTTCGATACTGTGAACCATCAGATCCTCCTCTCCACCCTCTCCGAGTTGGGCATCTCCGGCGCGGCCCACGCTTGGATTGCGTCCTACCTGACAGGTTGCTCCTACCAGGTGGCGTGGCGAGAATCCGTCTCCTCACCACGTGCTCTCACCACTGGTGTCCCCCAGGGCTCTGTTCTAGGCCCTCTCCTATTCTCGCTATACACCAAGTCACTTGGCTCTGTCATAACCTCACATGGTCTCTCCTATCATTGCTATGCAGACGACACACAATTAATCTTCTCCTTTCCCCCTTCTGACGACCAGGTGGCGAATCGCATCTCTGCATGTCTGGCAGACATATCAGTGTGGATGACGGATCACCACCTCAAGCTGAACCTCGGCAAGACGGAGCTGCTCTTCCTCCCGGGGAAGGACTGCCCGTTCCATGATCTCGCCATCACGGTTGACAACTCCACTGTGTCCTCCTCCCAGAGCGCTAAGAACCTTGGCGTGATCCTGGACAACACCCTGTCGTTCTCAACTAACATCAAGGCGGGGGCCCGTTCCTGTAGGTTCATGCTCTACAACATCCGCAGAGTACGACCCTGCCTCACACAGGAAGCGGCGCAGGTCCTAATCCAGGCACTTGTCATCTCCCGTCTGGATTACTGCAACTCGCTGTTGGCTGGTCTCCCTGCCTGTGCCATTAAACCCCTACAACTCATCCAGAACGCCGCAGCCCGTCTAGTGTTCAACCTTCCCAAGTTCTCTCACGTCACCCCGCTCCTCCGCTCTCTCCACTGGCTTCCAGTTGAAGCTCGCATCCGCTACAAGACCATGGTGCTTGCCTACGGAGCTGTGAGGGGAACGGCACCTCAGTACCTCCAGGCTCTGATCAGGCCCTACACCCAAACAAGGGCACTGCGTTCATCCACCTCTGGCCTGCTCGCCTCCCTACCACTGAGGAAGTACAGTTCCCGCTCAGCCCAGTCAAAACTGTTCGCTGCTCTGGCCCCCCAATGGTGGAACAAACTCCCTCACGACGCCAGGACAGCGGAGTCAATCACCACCTTCCGGAGACACCTGAAACCCCACCTCTTTAAGGAATACCTAGGATAGGATAAAGTAATCCTTCTCACCCCCTTAAAAGATTTAGATGCACTATTGTAAAGTGGCTGCTCCACTGGATGTCATAAGGTGAATGCACCAATTTGTAAGTCGCTCTGGATAAGAGCGTCTGCTAAATGACGTAAATGTAAATGTAAATTTGGAGGCCACGGAAGGAGTTTTGTATGGCATTGAAGCTTGTATGGAGGTTTTTAAACACAGTGTCCAAAGAAGGGCCAGATGTATACAGAATGGTTTTGTCCGCGTAGAGGTGGATCAGGGAATCACCTGCAGCAAGAGCAACATTGTTGATATATACAGAGAAAAGAGTTAGCCCGAGAATTGAACCCTGTGGTACCCCCATAGAGACTGCCAGAGGTTCGAACAACAGGCCCTCCGATTGACACAATGAACTCTATCTGAGAAGTAGTTGGTGAACCAGGTGCGGGAGTCATTTGAGAAAACAAGGCTGTTGAGTCTGCCGATAAGAATACGATGATTGACAGAGTCGAAAGCCTTGGCCAGGTCGATGAAGACGGCTGCACAGTACTGTCTCTTATTGATGGCAGTTATGATATTGTTTCGAACCTTGAGCATGGTTGAGGTGCACCCGTGACCAGCTTGGAGACCGGATTTCACAGCAGAGAAGGTACGGTGGGATTCGGAATGGTCAGTGATCTGTTTGTTAACTTGGTTTTCAAAGACTTTAGAAAGGCAGGGCAGGATGGATATAGGTCTGTAACAGTTTGGGTCTAGAGTGTCACCCCCTTTGAAGAAGGGGGAGGCTTCAGCAAATAGCAGCTTGGGGTGCAGAGCTGTTGGCTGAAGTTGGGGTAGCCAGGAGGAAAGCATGGGCAGCCGTAGAGAAATGTTTATTGAAATTCTCGATAATCGTGGATTTATCTGTGCCTCAGTGCATGGGGCAGCAGGGAGGAGGTGCTCTTATTCCCTAATGGACTTTACAGTGTACCAAAACTTTTTTGCGTTAGAGCTACAGGATGCAAATTTCTGTTTGAAGAAGCTAGCCTTTGCCTTCCTAACTGACTGCGTGGATTGGTTCCGAACTTCCCTGAACAGTTGCATATCACAGGGATTATTCGATGCTAGTGCATTCCCTTACAGGATGTTTTTGTGCTGGTCGAGGGCAGACAGGTCTGGAGTGAATCAAGGGTTATATCTGTTCTTAGTTCTACATTTTTTGAAATGCGGCATGCTTATTTAAGATGGTGAGGAAATGACTTTTAAAGAATGACCAGGCATCCTCTACTGAAGGGATGAGGTCAATATCCTTCCAGGATATCTGGGCCAGGTTTCGTTTGCTAAGCTGGAGATGCGCCTGGCTCGCGGCTAACTGGTGCTAGCTTCGGAACAAGGGTGTTAGCCACTATAGCCACTCAGTAGCAGATAGCTAGCAGCGATGATTCGATGCAAAGATCCAGAGCTTACGGCAAGAATCCAGTGGTGTAGTGGATTCTAGTCGTGTTAGTGAAGAGTCTGGGAGGCATCAGCTCTGTAACCGAGTGAACATAGGGTCCACTGAACAGGCCGGGAGATGGGCCTGGCTCAAGGCTAGCTTTGGTGCTGGGCCACTCGGTGGCAGCTAGCTGCGATGATCAAGAGTAATGGTCCAGGGCTTATGACAGGATCCGGTGTTGTAGTGGAGAAAAACAGTGCGATATGCACAGCATTGATAGCGAGCTGTGCAGACTCACAGTCTGGCAAGTATTATCCAGGCTAACAGCGGCTGGTGTACGTGCTAAAGGTAAAGGCCGCTAGCAGTGGCTAGCAATGACTAAATAACTAGTAGCTAACTAGCTGGTTAGCTGCTGATGGCTAGCTGCTGATGGAGGTTCTGGCTATAAGCTCTAAAAATAGCAGATCCGATTCACATTGGGTGAGGTGGGTTGCCGGAAGGTATATTTAATTTAAAAATGGAAAAAGAGATTGAAAATATATATTGAAATATATACAAAAAAAGACTAAAAATACTAAATTTACACGGGAGAACGACAAACAACGTCTGCACTGCTACGCCATCTTGGAATTCTTATAGATTCCCTTGTTCATGCGTGGTTCGAACAGACCAGTCATCAGCAGTGTCACGGTTTTCTTCCTCCTCTGACAAGGAGTATGAAATATCGGACCAATGCGCAGCACGGTAAGTGTCCATGTTGTTTATTATAACCGGAACACTGAAACAAAAGTAGAACAAAACGCAACAGTTCTGTCAGGTACTCACACAAAACAGAAAACAACTACCCACAACTCAAGGGCAAAAACAGGCTGCCTAAGTATGGTTCTCAATCAGAGACAACGATTGACAGCTGCCTCTGATTGGGAACCATACCAGGCCAAACACCTAGAAATACAAACATAGAACAAAACATAGAATGCCCACCCTAACTCACGCCCTGACCAACCTAAATAGAGAGATAAAAAAGGAACTAAGGTCAGGACGTGACACAGTGCCTCTATTCAATGCCTGTCTCCTAACACACACACCACGCCATACGTTGCTGCTACTGTAATTTTTTTATCCTGCTGATCAGCCCCTTTGCCCCTGATTGTAGGCATACAACTACCTCGTTTGTCACTATCGTTATTGTTTGTGTACATACTGTATATTATTTGATTTATATTGATGCTATTTCTGATACTGCTACTATGCAAGTAACCATTGGCTGTACCGTTTACACCTTCTGTAGAGACCCATCCACTTAGCAAGACTAAGCAATATATTGATGTATAAAATTAATATTGATATGTGTGGCCGTAACATGATTTTGTGACATATCACACAGACTCACTAAACACAAATGCTTTTTTTTCTAAATTAGTGTTGGAATGTGCCCCTGGCTATCCGTCAATAAAAAATACAAATACAAATTGGTCCGTCTGGTTTAAGGAATTTGAAATGATTTATACATTTACATTTGATACTTAAGTACATTTTAGCAATTCCATTTACTTTTGATATTAAGTATTTTCAAAACCAAATACTTTTAGACTTTTACTCAAGTAGTATTTTACTGGGTGACTTTTTCAGTCATTTTCTACTAAAGTATCTTTACATCTGGACACTTTCTGTTTACCAGAAATGTTCCCTAATTTTAGGCTACTACCACTTTTAGTCAATCTTTACTCACTGTTTAGCACATGACCTCACATGTGAATCCTTAAAGAGATTGGTGGGGCTGGCTTAAGAGGGTGTAAACAATGTTGAATGGGTGTAGACAAAGGAGAGCTCTCGAGTAGGTACCAAAACATTCAAAGGCCCTTTTTTCAAAAGTGAGTTCATAAGTTTATCAACATTCAAAGCAGAATAACTTTTCCATTCTTCCTCAAAAATGCAGTATATGATATACCATTTTCTAGCTCTGAGTCTCTACTTTTCACCAATGTTATAAACCCAATTTCAAATGGGAGAGAGAGAATTAGAGGGAGCATACTTAAATTCACACAGGACACCAAATAAGACAGGAGAAATACTCCAGATATAACAAACTGACAAACTATTGCATCATAAATACTGGAGGCTGAGACAGGAGGGGTCGGGAGACACTTTTTTGGGCCTTCCTCTGACACCGCCTGGTATGGACGTCCTGGATAGCAGGAAGCTTGGCCCCAGTGAGGTACTGGGCCGTATGCCCTACCCTCTGTAGTGAATTGCGGTAGGAAGCCATGCAGTTGACATACCGTGCGGTGATGCAATCAGTCAGGATGCTCTCGATGGTGCAGCTGTAGAACTTTGAGGATTTGAGGACCCATGCCAAATCTTTTCAGTCTCCTGAGAGGGAATAGGTTTTGTCGTGCCCTCTTCATGACTGTCTTGGTGTGTTAGGACCATGATAGTTTGTTGGTGATGTGGACACCAAGGAACTTGAAGCTCTCAGCCTGCTCCACTACAGCCCTGTTGATGAGAATGGGGGTGTGCTCTGTCCTCCTTTTTCTGTAGTCCACAATCATCTCCTTTGTCTTGATTACGCTGAGGGAGAGGTTTTTATCCTGGCACCACACTGCCAGGTCTCTGACCTCCTCCCTATAGGCTGTTGGAGTCGTGCTTGGCCATGCAGTCATGGGTGAAAAGGGAGTACAGGAGGGAACTGAGCACGCACCCCTGAGGGGCCCCTGTGTTGAGGATCAGCGTGGCAAATGTGTTGTTACCTACCCTTACAACCTGGAGCGGCCTGTCAGGAAGTCCAGGATCCAGTTGCAGAGGGTGGTGTTAAGTCCCAGTGTCCTTAGCTTAGTGATGAGCTTTGAGGGCACTATGGTGTTGAACACTGAGCTGTAGTCAATGAATATCATTCTCACGTAGATGTTCGTTTCTCACGTCGGGTGTTCCCGACGAGCCGGCTGAGGTGTGGAATCCAGACGATCCCATTGAGGCGTGGGAGCCTGATGAGCCACCTGAGGCATGACTTGGGGTGGGAGCCTGATGAGCCACCTGAGGCATGACTTGGGATGAGAGCCTGCCGAGCCAACCGAGGCAAAGTGGAAAATTCCAAGCTTCTGCCTCTAACCCTAGGAAGCTCTTTGCCACCTTCTCCTCCCTCTTGAATCCTCCTCCCCCTCCCCCCCCCTCCTCCCTCTCTGCAGATGACTTCGTCAACCATTTTGAAAAGAAGGTCGACGACATCCGATCCTCGTTTGCTAAGTCAAACGACACCGCTGGTTCTGCTCACACTGCCCTACCCTGTGCTCTGACCTCTTTCTCCCCTCTCTCTCCAGATGACATCTCGCGTCTTGTGACGGCCGGCCGCCCAACAACCTGCCCGCTTGACCCTATCCCCTCCTCTCTTCTCCAGACCATCTCCGGTGACCTTCTCCTTACCTCACCTCGCTCATCAACTCATCCCTGACCGCTGGCTACGTCCCTCCCGTCTTCAAGAGAGCGAGAGTTGCACCCCTTCTGAAAAAACCTACACTCGATCCCTCCGATGTCAACAACTACAGACCAGTATCCCTTCTTTCTTTTCTCTCCAAAACTCTTGAACGTGCCGTCCTTGGCCAGCTCTCCCGCTATCTCTCTCAGAATGACCTTCTTGATCCAAATCAGTCAGGTTTCAAGACTAGTCATTCAACTGAGACTGCTCTTCTCTGTATCACGGAGGCGCTCCGCACTGCTAAAGCTAACTCTCTCTCCTCTGCTCTCATCCTTCTAGACCTATCGGCTGCCTTCGATACTGTGAACCATCAGATCCTCCTCTCCACCCTCTCCGAGTTGGGCATCTCCGGCGCGGCCCACGCTTGATTGCGTCCTACCTGACAGGTCGCTCCTACCAGGTGGCGTGGCGAGAATCCGTCTCCTCACCACGTGCTCTCACCACTGGTGTCCCCAGGGCTCTGTTCTAGGCCCTCTCCTATTCTCGCTATACACCAAGTCACTTGGCTCTGTCATAACCTCACATGGTCTCTCCTATCATTGCTATGCAGACGACACACAATTAATCTTCTCCTTTCCCCCTTCTGATGACCAGGTGGCGAATCGCATCTCTGCATGTCTGGCAGACATATCAGTGTGGATGACGGATCATCACCTCAAGCTGAACCTCGGCAAGACGGAGCTACTCTTCCTCCCGGGGAAGGACTGCCCGTTCCATGATCTCGCCATCACGGTTGACAACTCCATTGTGTCCTCGTCCCAGAGCGCTAAGAACCTTGGCGTGATCCTGGACAACACCCTGTCGTTCTCAAATAACATCAAGGCGGTGGCCCGTTCCTGTAGGTTCATGCTCTACAACATCCGCAGAGTATGACCCTGCCTCACACAGGAAGCGGCGCAGGTCCTAATCCAGGCACTTGTCATCTCCCGTCTGGATTACTGCAACTCGCTGTTGACTGGGCTCCCTGCCTGTGCCATTAAACCCCTACAACTCATCCAGAACGCCGCAGCCCGTCTGGTGTTCAACCTTCCCAAGTTCTCTCACGTCACCCCGCTCCTCCGCTCTCTCCACCTGCTTCCAGTTGAAGCTCGCATCCGCTACAAGACCATGGTGCTTGCCTACGGAGCTGTGAGGGGAACGGCACCTCACTACCTCCAGGCTCTGATCAGGCCCTACACCCAAACAAGGGCACTGCGTTCATCCACCTCTGGCCTGCTCGCCTCCCTACCACTGAGGAAGTACAGTTCCCGCTCAGCCCAGTCAAAACTGTTCGCTGCTCTGGCCCCCCAATGGTGGAACAAACTCCCTCACGACGCCAGGACAGCGGAGTCAATCACCACCTTCCGGAGACACCTGAAACCCCACCTCTTTAAGGAATACCTAGGATAGGATAAAGTAATCCTTCTCCCCTCCCCCCTTAAAAGACCTAGATGCACTATTGTAAAGTGGCTGTTCCACTGGATGTCATAAGGTGAAAGCACCAATTTGTAAGTCGCTCTGGATAAGAGCGTCTGCTAAATGACTTAAATGTAATGTAAATGTAAATGCAAAGAAGTCAGCTGAGGCACCCCCAGTTCCATCGGCAGTGGCACCTGGACCCAATGTCACCAACAAAAACAAAAAAACAAAAACTCCCTGATGCTTAAATTGTGGTGTCAGCATTCTGTAAGGACAGACACTGAGAGACGAGAAGCAAGTACAAGTGAACATTTAATAAATAACAGACATGAAATGAAACAAGGACAGCATCTGGACAAGGGAAATATAATGACAAAAATGCTGACACTTGGATGAAACAGGCAGTCAAAAACGTGACTGAGTACAGGTGAGTCCAATGAAGTGCCGATATGCGTAACGATGGTGACAGGTGTGCGTAATGATGGTCAGCCTGGCACTTGGGAGCGGGAGCAGGCGTGACAATTTCTTTCTTTCAGGATATGTATACCGAGTATGTCCACATCACCGTCAGACCATTTTCTTGGTAAACTACACAGTAATAAGTAAGTAAGTAATTTTTTGTGATCTAATACGTAATATAGTACCTATCATAATTTGGTTGTAATCCAGAGAGGTTAGAAAAAGTGGAAGGATCAAAATAACACCTTTGTTTTTAAACGCTTGACTTCTAACCCCTTGATATTATTGTTGGATCTGATTTAATAGCTAAGATTTCAAAGGCCATAATAGATATGCCAATAGTGGACAACCTTGTTTTACTCCTCTTGACAGTATAATACCTTCTGAGAAGTAGTCATTATTTACTATTGTACACCTAGGGTTACTATACATAACTTTAACCCATTTTACAAGAGATTCTCCTAAATTGAAATATTCCAGGCATTTATAAGTAAATTCCAGGCGTAATTTACCATTCAAAGAGTTGGTCTGATGTCTTCGGCCTCCCCGCTTGCCTGCGGGAACAATAGAGGAGAAATAGAGAAGAAAAGAGGAAGGGTCCATACCCCACTTGTGCCACGTCATGAGGATACATACCCACCTCCCGGTGTTTCTAAAAAAAATTTTGTCAAGGGCCCAATGCAGCTGTTTTTATCTCAATATCAAATAATTTCTGGGTAACAATTAAATACCTTTCTGTGACTGTTTTCAGTTCAAATGGACAAAAAGGAAAACTGAAAACTAGCAGTTATTGGCAGAGCGGTTTAAAACTCCCTTTCTTATTGGTTTATTACTAATTTACCACCTGGTGATGTCACCAGGCAGGCCAAAAATCCATCCCACCAAAACAGGTAGACATTTGAGTCTTTTCAAACTGTTCTTACATTACAAGGGCCTTATCATCATGTTTCTGACTGCACTTTAAGTAAATCAAGTGATAAATTAGCTCAAAAGGAAACTGGAGTGGGACTTTAACAATGTTAAATGTGAGCAACATCTCATCTAAACTATACTACACTATTGAATAACACAAAAATTCACAAAAAGGTACAGACAATTAAATGTTTAATTTTCTCATCCATAAACTTATAAAATTACAAGACAATAGCACATAGCAGCTGCTTCAAGCTAGCTAAAAACATATGCTTCAGCATGTAATGTTAGCCTATCAAAACTGTATGATTACACCTCTCATATAAATATAAAAGTACAGTAACGTTATCATATAGTGTAATTTTTATTATACAGAGCTAGATATCAGACTAAACTAGATCATCAATGATGAGAAGCGGATGCAGAAATGATGTGCTACTAGTTAGCTAACATTAGCTACTTACTGGCTGAACTATAGCTGCTAGACATTAAAACTTCAGCATATTTCCAGAGAACAAACCAGGCTTTATTTTATGAATGTAAGTCACGAGCTCTTCAACTTAATCTCATGGCTGCTTCCATGTGTTTCTAATTGTTCATTAACAATTTAAGGGTGTGTCCCCTGCTATAAAAGTTTGGCCTTCAGTTCAGACAAGGGATCCAGACTGACACAGACAACAGAGGACGGGGGTAGAACAGGGGGTTGTTTTTCTGTGTGTGGCCACTGCTCATGCTCTCAAAATGTTGCCGCCCGGAGAAGACACTACTCCGAGGTGAGCAGGATGATTATGAGATGGAGTTACATCGGGATGCCACCGGGCCGCAAGCAAAGTCAGGAGAAGAGAAATATTGGGACAGCAATGGAAGGTAAAAAAAGAGGAAGAAGAGGTCGAAGAGAATAAGGAAAACAGAGGTTGGATTTTAATTTGAGGAAGATGCCAATAAAAATGGAGATGGGATGTCGAAGAAGATTGGTGTCGTGTGCCAGACTGAGTTCTGGTAATGAAATAGAAGTGAATGAGGGCGGGTTAAGTGAGTTGGAGCTGTGGTGAAGAGTTTGGAACCCGAACCTGGCATCAATGGACATGATGAAGAAGAATCTGGTCCAGTATGCTTGAATTCTTTGGAGAAAGTGGATCCTTGCCATTTGTTGCAGAGTATTAACCTGCAGGAGTGAGTCACTGCTTTGATATTTGCAGAGAACGACAGGGTGTTGTCCAGGTTCAAGCCACGGTTCTTTGGACTCTGGGAGGGGGACAAACTGGAATATGCTAGCACAGACTGGAATATGTTCCGGGATTCATCCAATGGCATTAGGAGTACACCACATCAATAATCAGCTTCATCAATAAGTACATCGACGACGTCGTCCCCACAGTAAAAGCGCCCAACCAGAAGCCATGGATTACAGGCAACATCCGCATCGATCTATAGCCTTGAGCTGCCGCTTTCAAGGAGCGGGACTCTAATCCGAACGCTTATAAGAAAACAGCTATGCCCTCAGACGAACCATGGAACAAGCAAAGTGTCAATACAGGATTAAGATTGAATCCTACTACACCGGCTATGACGCTTGTCAGATGTGGCAGGGCTTGAAAACTATTACGGACTACTAAGGGAAACTCAGACGCAGCCACCCAGTGACGTGAGCCTACCAGACGAGCTAAATGCCTTTCATGCTCGCTTCAATGCAAGCAACACTGTATGCACGAGAACAGCAGGTGTTCTAGACGGCTGTGTGATAACGCTCTCGGTAGCCGATGTGAGCAAAACCTTCAAACAAGTCAACATTCACAAAGGCGCGGGGCCAGACGGATTGCTAGGACGTGTACTCAAAGCAACTGGCAAGTGTCTTCACTGACATTTTCAACCTCTCCCTAGCTGAGTCTGTAATACCTACATGTTTCAAGCAGACCACCATAGTCCGTGTGCCCAAGGAAGCGAATGTAACCTGCCTAAATGATTGCCGCCCTGTAGCACTCACGTCGGTAGCCAAAAAGCTGGTCATGATTCACATCAACAGGATCCTCCCGGATACCCTAGACCCTCTGCAATTCGCATACCGCCCCAACAGATCCACAGATGATGCAACCTGAATTGCACTCCGCACTGCCCTTTCCCACCTGGACAAAAGAAACACCTATGTGAGAATGCTGTTCATTGACTACAGCTCAGCGTTCAACACCATATTGCCCTGGGACTAAACACCCCCCTCAGCAACTGAATCCTGGACTTCCTGACGTCACCCCCGTCTTAGCCTCCAGTATCCACTATGCTGCAATAGTCTATGTGCCGGGATACAAGGGTCAGTCTGTCCTATCTGGTCAAATTCTCCTGTCTTATCTGTTGTCCTGTGTGAACTTAAGTATGCTCTCTCTAATTTTCCCATCTCTCTTTCTCTCTCGAAGAATGAGGACCTGAGCCCTAGGACCAAGCCTGATGACCCCTGGCTGTCCCCAGTCCACCTGGTCGTGCTACTGATCCAATTTGTGCTGTTTTGCCTGTGGCTATGGAACCCTGACCTGTTCACCAGACATGCTACTTTGTTGTGCAGCTGTTCCAGTTTCAACTGTTCTCCCTGCGGCTATGGAACCCTGGCCTGTTCACCGGCTGTGCTACCTTGTCCCAGACCTGCTGTTTTCAACCCTCTCTCTCTTTCCCTCCCTCTACCACACCTGCTGTCTAAATACTCAGCTATTAAGAGCCAACTGACATTTACTCCTGAGGCACTGACCTGTTGCACCCTCTACAACCACTGTGATTATTATTTGACCTTGCTGGTCATCTATGAACATTTGAACATCTTGAAGAAGGATCTAGCCTTAATGGCCATGTATCCTTATAATCTCCACCCGGCACAGCCAGAAGAGGACTGACCACCCCTCGGAGCCTGGTTCCTCTCCTAAGTTTTTTTCCTAGGTTCCTGTCTTTCTAGGGAGTTTTTAAAAGCCACTGTGCTTCTACATCTGCATTGCTTGCTGTTTGGGGTTTTAGGCTGGGTTTCTGTAAGCGCTTTGTGACATCTGCTGATGTAAAAATGGATTTATACATACATTTGATTTGATTTAGTGGAAGAGAGAGAGCTAAGATTGTGACGGCGCATGACCATCTGGGTAGGGGCTGAGTGGCTAGGGTTGGAGGAAAGGAAACACAGTAGTGATCAGAGACCTGGAGGGGGGATTTCAGTGAGATTAGTCGGCGACCAGCCTCTAGTAAAGATGAGGTCAAGCATATTGCCTGCCTTGTGAGTGTAAGGGGACTGGGAAAGGGTGAGGGCAAAGAGGGGAAAGAGAGTATGAAAATGTGAATCCAAGGCAGGTGTCAGGAGGTTGAAGTCGTCAAGTACAAAAAGCAGTGAGCCATTGTCTTGTGAGTGGAAGAGGACTGAGAAAGGATGAGGCCAAAAAAAGCAAAGAACGAAAGAAAGAGTTTGAAAAAAGGAATCGAAGGCAGACGTTGGGAGGTGGAAGTCGCCAAGTACAAAAAGCAGTAAGCCATTATCAGGAAATTAGCTTATCGTGGTGTCAAGCTCATTGAGGAACACCTGGTGGGTAGAAGACAACAATTTTAAAACCTCTTTGGGCTAGGCGTGCCACTAGTGACCCACCTCGACAACATCCGGTGAAATTGCAGAGCATAAAATTCAAAATACAAAAATCATAATATTACACATTCATGAGAATACAAGTGTCAGAACATAATCTAAAATCTTAACTTCTTGTTAATCCAGACGCTTTTTCAGATTTCAAAAAGGCTTTACGGCAAAAGCATAACATACGATTATCTGAGGACAGCGCCCCGCACACAAAAGCATTAAAAACATTTTCCAAACCAGCAGAGGCGTCACAAAAGTCAGAAATAGCGATAAAATAAATCACTTACCTTTGAAGATCTTCCTCTGTTTGCAATCCCAAGGGTCTCAGCTACACAACAAATGGTTGTTTTGTTCAATAAAGTCCTTCTTTATAACCCAAAAAAGTCAGTTTAGTTGGCGCGCTTGATTCAGTAATCCACCTGTTCCACTCGTTCTACATGCAGACAATGGAATCCCAAAGGTTACCGGTAAACTTCGTCCAAACAAGTCAAACAACATTTCTAATCAATCTTCAGGTACCCTAATATGTAAATAAACTATACAATTTAATATGGAGAATAGTATGTTCAATATCGGAGATAAATAACGAAGTGTGCGCCCTCATCCACGCGCGACACAAGACTACAGTTCAAATGAGAACCACCTTGAAAAACTAGCTCATTCTAGCTAATTTTTCAAAACACAAGCCTGAAACCCTTTCTAAAGTCTGTTGACATCTAGTGGAAGCCATGGGAACTGCAATCAGGGAGGATTTCCTTTGAATATCCCATAGACAAGCGTTTGAATGTGTGGTGACCTCAAAAATAATCATTTCGGGATGGATTCTCCTCTGGTTTTTGCCTGCCATATCAGTTCTGTTATACTTACAGACATTATTTTTAACAGTTTTGAACCTGAGTAACAGGCAGTTTACTTTGGGAACGTCAGTCATCCGAACATCCAAATACTGCCCCCTAGACCTAAGAAGTTGTTTAAGCTTGTGACAGTGAAAGCATGGAATTCAAATAAGGAGCTGGACAGGTGAGTGAGAGAGAAAAAAATTAATCTCAATTTAGAAGAAATTAGTTGCCCTGTGACACCACTGCGACGACCAGATGCTCTCGGACTATGAGAGAAAACGTAATCAGACGAAGAAAGAGCAGCTGCAGTAGCAGTGTTCTCTGGGGTGCCACATGTCTCCGTCAGGGCCAAAAAGTGTTTGGCGTTCTTGACCGCAGATCGGCAGTTCCAAACGCTGCCAGAGACCAGGAATTCAACACGGCTTGTGCATGCAGGGTACACTAAATTAGACGGGTTGCAGCTAAGAGACCTTCTGTAAAGCCTACACGGATAGGAGGGAACTGGGATAGAAAACACACACTCAGTTGCCAAAGCTACAAAATAACAAAATTAGATAATATGACTAGGTAAGATATTCAAGTGGTGTGGGGCTTTCCTCTCTTTCCTTCCTCACACAACTCTGCAGAACAGCTCGGCAGAACAGTCTATGTTTCAGCGACGGTTACAGTTTTGTGACGAGAAATAACAGAGGAAACTGATGTATTAATAATAAATGCTAATTGCCTTGCAAAGATGAAGAGCACACCTCTCGGTACTAATTGCTGATTGCCTAGGAGAGACAGATAATTAGCAAAGGTGGACGCCTCTTGTCTTTTGTTAACAAGCGCTGTAACATGGAGATATGGCCATGTGAGAACACTAACCCTAAACCTTTCAATTTGTGTATCAATTTTTTACAATTATTTACAATTAATGTCCTAATGATTCCAAAACATACCACAATGTTCAGATTGAGTATTGGTGCTTTTAACAAAACTACAGAAGACGCCTTTCTTTCAATGATTTTTGTTTAGTGTAATGGTACAGAGTTATTATCAAGGGCAAGTTGGCTCCCCTGATCAACCTCCACTATCCTCTTCGTGGCATGCTTTGGACAGGTCTGGCATTAGTATGACTCATACATATCAACCAAACAAAGGCTGTGTGAGGTGTCCGTTAAGGTAAGGTGGTGTCCAGTCAGATCAATGGTCAGGGGTTGGAGCGAGGGTGGAATTGAGGGCTGGGGTGTAGGGCACTCACCTGGTGGGCTGATCCTCACTTCATCCACCACCTATGGTAGCTAGCACCTATCAAGGGGATGTTCGGATTTCGCACATTGGTCTTTGCAGCCGGAAGGTGACAAGTCTCATCCTTACTTCTTACATTACAAATAGTGATTGAGTGAGCATGTGGTTGAACAAAGTGGAGCTCTCTGTTCTGGGTCTAGTTAATAATATATGCCATTTACAAGACGCTTTCATCCAAAGCGGCTTAGAGTCATGCATGCATATATTACTAGTGTGGATGGCCCCAGCTGGAATCAAACTTCTGATTCTGGTGTTGCAAAAGCCATACTCTACCAACTAACCACGGTGATCCTTAGTCAAGAAATTTAAGAAAAGTGCCCAAAATGGAGTGCGATAGGGAAGTTGTCCAGTAAGAAATGCTCGATTTTGTTTTCTGTTTTATAATGTTTCACTACGGTGTGCCCTAATGAACAGAGCCATCAGGTCCACAAAAATAAAGGTGTTAATCAAGCTACCAGAGTGTTTACAAACAGTACAGGCACTATATCACCCAGGTGTTGTCACACCCTGACCATAGTTTGCTTTGTATGTTTCTATGTTTTGTTTGGTCAGGGTGTGATCTGAGTGGGCATTCTATGTTGTGTGTCTAGTTTGTCTGTTTCTGTGTTTGGCCTGATATGGTTCTCAATCAGAGGCAGGTGTTAGTCATTGTCTCTGATTGGGAACCATATTTAGGTAGCCTGTTTGGTGTTGGGTTTTGTGGGTGATTGTTCCTGTCTCTGTGTTTGCACCAGATAGGGCTGTTTTGGTTTTCCACGTTTGTTGTTTTGTATTATGTTCATGTTTAGTTGTCTTATTAAAAAACATGAATAGAAACCACGCTGCATTTTGGTCCGCCTCTCCTTCACCTCAAGAAAACCGTTACAGGTGTATTGATTATATCTTTACTAATGCTGCAGAACTTTGTTCGAAAGATGTTTCCACACCCATTGAGCCACAATATAATAGTTGAATTCTGAAATGCCAAAGTTCCAAAGACAGGGCCTACAATAGTGGATATGTTTTGTAGTGATTCCTATGCTGAAGATATAAAGAAGATTGATTTGGTGTATTGGGGAGCATACAGACACTGCAATTAAAGTATTCATGAAAGGACTCCATCCTGTTATTGATAAACATGCACCTATTAATTTAAGGTATAGGGGGCAGCATTTTCACATTTGGATAAATAGCGTGCCCAGTTTCAACTTCCTGCTACTCATGCCAAGAATATAAGATATGCATATTATTAGTATATTGGGATAGAAACTACTCTGACTTTTCTTAAACTGTTAGAATCATGTCTGTGTGTATAACAGAACTTATGTAGCAGGCAAAACCCCGAGGACTAACCGTTCAGAATTTTCTTTTTTTAGGTCTCTGTCTGTTCACTGAGTTCTCATTGGGAAACGATATTTCTTAGGAACCGCTTCCACTGGATGTCACCAGTCTTTGGGAATTTGGTTGAGATTATTCCTTTGTGCAATGAAGAAGTATGGCCATCTAGGAACTGCGTAACACTGTTGAGAGTTGGTCAAGACTTTAAAGTAGCTTGGTTTGTTGTCTTCCTGTATTGAACACAGAACCGTCTTCAATTTGATCGATTATTAACGTTTAAAAATACCTAAAGTTGTATTACAAAGTAGTTTGACATTTTTGGCAAAAGTATACAAGCAACTTTTGAAATATTTTGTAGTCACTTTGCGCAATTTGGAAGCAGTTTTTTTTCTGGATCAAACGCGACAAATAAATTGACATTTTGGATATATATGGACGGAATTACTCGAACAAAAGGAACCAATTGTGATGTTTATGGGACATGTTGGAGGGCCAACAAAAGAAGCTCGTCAAAGGTAAGGCATGTTTTATATTTTATTTCTGCGTTTTGTGTAGAGCCTGCAGGGTTGAAATATGCTACCCTCTTTGTTTACTGTTGTGCTATCATCAGATAATAGCTTCTTATGCTTTCGCCGAAAAGCCTTTTTCAAATCTGACATGTTGGCTGTATTCACAACTAGTGTAGCTTTAATTGAGTGTCTTACGTGTGTGATTTAATGAAAGTTTGATTTTATATAATTTTATTTGAATTTGCCGCGCTGCATTTTCCCTGGATTTTGGCTAAGTGGGACGCTTAGCGTCCCCTATACCATATATATATATATTTTTTCACCTTTATTTAACCAGGTAGGCTAGTTGAGAACAAGTTCTCATTTGCAACTGCGACCTGGCCAAGATAAAGCATAGCAGTGTGAACAGACAACACAGAGTTACACATGGAGTAAACAATTAACAAGTCAATAATACAGTAGAAAAAAGGAGAGTCTATATACATTGTGTGCAAAAGGCATGAGGAGGTAGGCGAATAATTACAATTTTGCAGATTTTTACTGGAGTAATAAATGATCAGATGGTCATGTACAGGTAGAGATATTGGTGTGCAAAAGAGCAGAAAAGTAAATAAATAAAAACAGTATGGGGATGAGGTAGGTAAAAAGGGGTGGGCTATTTACCGATAGACTATGTACAGCTGCAGCGATTGGTTAGATGCTCAGATAGCAGATGTTTGAAGTTGGTGAGGGAGATAAAAGTCTCCAACTTCAGCGATTTCTGCAATTCGTTCCAGTCACAGGCAGCAGAGAACTGGAACGAAAGGCGGCCAAATGAGGTGTTGGCTTTAGGGATGATCAATGAGATACACCTGCTGGAGCGCGTGCTACGGGTGGGTGTTGCCATCGTGACCAGTGAACTGAGATAAGGCGGAGCTTTACCTAGCAAGGACTTGTAGATGACCTGGTGCCAGTGGGTCTGGCGACAAATATGTAGCGAGGGCCAGCCGACTAGAGCATACAAGTCGCAGTGGTGGGTGGTATAAGGTGCTTTAGTGACAAAACGGATGGCACTGTGATAAACTGCATCCAGTTTGCTGAGTAGAGTGTTAGAACAGCTAAGGCACCGTGGATTGATTAGTGTCATGACTGTCCTGTGAGGATCACAATAGGTCAGATCAGCTTGGCAATGGTTAACAACCAGACCTTCTCTCACCCACAGTAGAGACAGTTGACACCCTGTTGTAAATCACAGGAGAAGGTGGACTCTTTCTCCCACTGCAGTAAAATCCACCAGAGGAATGTCTTTGTTAACAGACATTTCCCGTCAAAACTATAACACGGTCAAAAGTGGATACTGGAACAATAATTCTAACATAGGAATGTGGGGAATGGGCAGTCGGAAGCTATAGAAAACTAATGTAATATTGTTTTTTATTTTCTGATGCCATATCTACATGTACATACTACCTCAATCAGCCTGACTAACCGTCTGTATGTAGCGTCGCTACTTTTATAGCCTCGCTACTGTATATAGCCTGTCTTTTAACTGTTGTTTTATTTCTTTACTTACCTATTGTTCACCTAACACCTTTTTTGCACTATTGGTTAGAGCCTGTAAGTAAGCATTTCACTGTAAGGTTGTATTTGGCGCACATGACAAATACACTTTGATTTGATTTAAAAGATTATGGAGGAAATATTGTAACTTGAAAAGTATTTACACTACAGGTATGAAGTGTCCATTCTTAACATTGTATATGACAATGAAAGTATTTTTGTTAAGATATGAATGTGATTTTACGAGGTATACGAGAATCTATTGCCTATAAACTGTGCATAGTAAGTAGCCACGCCCCGAGTGCGGTCAGAGAGCGTCTGACTGACGGAACCGTCCCCTTTGGCAAGAGTACATAAAGAATTGCCAACAGAAATGAACATTAGACGAGGAAGGACAGAGAGTTGCAGCCCACATCTAAAGTGGTTTAAACGCTGAATCTCAGAGACCAGGAAACGTGAGGCAGGCACTTTGAACCTCAACAGAGGTGAAGAAAAAACTCACCTTCCTTTAGACCTGCTGACATTTGTGTATGCCATAGGACTGTGTGTTTGATTGTAAGTTTGTATTCTGTTTCATTTGTTCCCAGGGGGAAGGGGAAGGCACCTTGGGAGTGCTTAGGCAAGAGGCCTGCTGGCAGAAATATACCGGTAGTATGTCTATGCACACTAGGTAAGACCTGGGCGGACCATCCCTTGTATTTTGGTTAGTGCGCCAGGTGGTGCTGGTTAGGTATGTTGTGGGTAGGTAAGGTAGGAGCTCTTTAACTTTAACTTTCTTTGCTGTGGTTCCTTCCAGCCCCCTTTCCCCAAATTACCGTGTGAAGGAAATAAATCCCCTGTAAACTGTAATATATTCTGCCTCTGTCATCCTTACCCGCACCTGCAGTCACATACCTCTTTCAGTGTAGCACGGTGTTGCGTTCCCTCCTCCAAGAGGGGTGCATAACATCGACTTTGGCTGATTACATGTCCTTCCCTATAAGCGTGCTGAAGGTCAGTTGTCAATTTGTTTACTGTAAAATAGCATTGTATCTTGTTAAACACCATTTTTTCCCAAAAGTTTACTAAGGGTTGGTAACAGCCTGATTGGTCGGCTATTTGAGCCAGTAAAGCAGGCTTTATAATTCTTAGGTAGAGGAATTACTTTTTCTTCCCTAATAGGCTTAAAGCAGGCTTTACAATTCTTAGGTAGAGGAATGATTTTGACTGAAGATGGAGCAGATTAGATGTTCTACTATGTTAGATGTTCTACTAGATGACCTACTGTTTTAGGGGCACATTCTCGCTGGCCCCTGATCTCCTTCTAATAGGTCAGGTTAGGCTTTATGCCTATAAATGTATTAATTGAATCAATAAAATGTCAATTGGTGACTAGCTAACATAAAGGGCAATCACATGATGGCAGGTCATTTGATTTAAAGCCTACATCAATTTCCTGGGTGTATTCAATTCTATCTATTCTATTCTATCAAACATTGACTTCTCCTCCGAGCTAAGGGACTATGAGAAAATGTGGTGTAAGGGATTCACATGGATGGAGAGGAGCGGAGAGGGTTGGATAATAAAAAATAAAAAAACATTTTCTTGATATAGTACATATGCAGACCGCAGCTGTAAAACGAACTTCAAGTAAAAATAAGATTTTTTTTGGTGCTGAAATATGCGTATGGCAATAGCTGTCCTCCCTAGGAACAATGGAATCTGACTCGTAGCCAATAACAGTTCCTCATTCCTCTGGACCCCCTCCTTTCTCCCTCAGAGCAGAAATAGACAAAGACAGGGTCACAGCACTTCCCAATATGAGCACTCTACAATAACTTTCTGATGTAATTCCATTATAATTTCTATCAACGTTTTGATAACCATGTGTACTATATCAAGATTTTTTTTATAAATAATTATCCAACCCTCTCCGCTCCTCTCCATCCATGTGAATCCCTTACACCACATTTTCTCATAGTCCCTAAGCTCTACACAAACAAACAAGCATCCCAAGTCAGCAAAGACCTGGGGAGTTCAGATTTCACTAGTGTCTCTCAGCTAACACCAAGTTAACACTTTTCAGACGTGTTACTTAAGTTTAAAGACAAATTCACTGGGGCACATCGCAGTCACTGAGCATGAAAAGTGTAGAGGGACATGTGCTAACAGCGTTAGCATGACAATTACAGCGTGTGTCAGGGTGATTTGACAGATTCTCACGCTGGGGCGATACGAATGCACCGCTAGTCCCACATGTCCATACACATTTACTTTCATGTAGAATATGCTTCACGCTCCCCTTCAATCTTATCTCTCTCTCGCTTTCTCTGGTTACCCAACAGTTCCCACACACCTTGTGCAGTAGCACATTGATCTCGCTTTCCTGGCACATGTCCATTTAGCTGTCACGGTATAATATAGAGGAGTAGTGCTGTAATAACAAAATAAGCTGTGCCCCCGGGTGCTGAAACTGCACAGTTACTCTCTGGCAGTTTCACTTGCCCTGAGAGGAGGGAAAAAAGGCTGCACCCTGTAAGCTTTTGGCAAGGATCCTAATGTGTCTACATGTGCAATATTAAGTGCATTCGGAAAGTATTCAGACCCCTTGACTTTTTGCACATTTTGTTACATTACAGCCTTATTCTAAAATGTATCAAATCTACACACAATACCCCATAATGACAAAGCAAAACCCTTTTTTACATTTTTGCCAATGTATTAAAAATAAAAGCTGAAATATCACATTTACATAAGTATTCAGACCATTTACTCAGTACTTTGTTGAAGCACCTTTGGCAATGATTACAGCCTCAAGTTTTCTCGAGCTTGGCACACCTGTATTTGGGGAGTGTCTCCCATTGTTCTCTGCAGATTCTCTCAAACTCTGTCTGGTTGGATGGGGAACGTCGCTACACAGCTATTTTCAGGTCTATCGAGAGATGTTTGATCAGGTTCGAGTCCGGGCTCTGGCTGGGCCACTGAAGGACATTCAGAGACTTGTCCCGAAGCCACTTGGTATTCAGGGCAGAGTTCAATCTTGGTTTCATCAGACCAGAGAATCTTGTTTCTCTCGGTCTGAGTGTCCTTTAGGTGCCTTTTGGCAAACTCAAAGCGGGCTGTCATGTGCCTTTTACTGAGGAGTGGCTTCCGTCTCGCCACTCTACAATAAAGGCCTGATTGGTGAAGTGCTGCAGAGATGGTTGTCCTTCTGGAAGTTTCTCCCATCTCCACAGATGAACTCTGGAGCTCTGTCAGAGTGACCATCGGGTTCTTGGTCACCTCCCTGACCAAGGCCTTTCTCCCCTGATTGCTCAATTTGGCCAGGCGTCCAGCTCTAGGAGGAGTCTTGGTGGTTCCAAACTTATTCTATTTAATAATGATGGAGGCCACTGTGTTCTTGGGGACCTTCAATGCTGCAGACATTTGTTGGTACCCTTCCCCAGATCAGTGCCTCGACATGATCCTGTCTCAGAGCTCTATGGACAATTCCTTTGACCTCATGGCTTGGTTTCTGTTCTTACATGCATTGTCAACAGTGGGACCTTCTATAGAATACACAAATACACTGTTTATTAGGAATACGCCTGAAAAAGTAATTAAATGAATTAATGGGAAATGTAATCCACTGTTTTCTGAAAAACCAAGTGGAGCAGCAAATAATATATGAATTCAGGTGCATAATACATAAGACACAAAAAGAAAAAGGCCATTTATATTTTCAACAATATTCCTATACCTGCTGTCAATCAAGACACCATACAATTGAAGTTGGAAGTTTACATACACTTCGGTTGGAGTCATTAAAACTAGTTTTTCAACCACTCCACACATTTCTTGTTAGCAAACTATAGTTTTGGCAAGTCGTTTAGGACATCTACTTTGTGCATGACACAAGTCATTTTTCCACTTATAATTCACTGTATCACAATTCCAGTTCGTCAGAAGTTTACATATACTAAGTTAACTGTACCTTTAAACAGCTTGGAAAATTCTAGAAAATTATGTCATGGCTTTAGAAGCTTCTGATAATTGCTAATTGACATCATTTGAGTCAATTGGAGGTGTACCTGTGGATGTATTTCAAGGCCTACCTTCAAACTCAGGTGCCTCTTTGCTTGACATCATGGGAAAATCCAAAGAAATCAGCTAAGACCTCAGGGAAAAAATGGTAGACCTCCACAAGTCTGGTTCACCCTTGGGAGCAATTTCTAAACGCCTGAAGGTACCACATTCACCTGTACAAGCAATAGTACGCAAGTATAAACACCATGGGACCACGCAGCTGCAAAACCGTTAAGGAAGGAGACGTGTTCTGTCTCCTAGAGATGAACGTACTTTGGTGCTAAAAGTGCAAATCAATCCCAGAACAACAGCAAAGGACCTTGTGAAGATGCTGGAGGAGACAGGTACAAAAGTAACTATATCCACAGTAAAACAAGTCCTATATCGATATAACCTGAAAAGCCACTGAGCAAGGAAGAAGCCACTGCTCCAAAACCGCCATAAAAAAGCCAGACTACGATTTGCAACTGCACATGGGGACAAAGATCGTACTTTTTGGAGAAATGTCCTCTGGTCTGATGAAACAAAAATAGAACTGTTTGGCCATAACGACCATCGTTATGTTTGGAGGAAAAGGGGGACGCTTGCAATTGGAGTGGCCATCACAAAGCCCTGACCTCATCCTATAGAAAATGTGTGGGAAGAACTGAAAAAGTGTGTGTGAGCAAGGAGGCCTACAAACCTGACTCAGTTACACCAGTTCTGTCAGGAGGAATGGGCCAAAATTCACCCAACTTATTGTGGGAAGCTTGTGGAAGGCTACCTGAAACGTTTGACCCAAGTTAAACAATTTAAAGGCAATGCTACCAAATACTAATTGAGTGTATGGAAACTTCTGACCCACGGAGAATGTGATGAAAAAAATAAAAGCTAAAATAAATCATTCTCTCTCCTATTATTCTGATATTTCACATTCTTAAAATAAAGTGGTGATCCTAACTGACCTAAAACAGGGACCTTTTACTAGGATTAAATGTCAGGAATTGTGAAACTGAGTTGAAATGTATTTGGCTAAGGTGTATCTAAACTTCCGACTTCAACTGTATGTTTAAATGTATTATAGCAATGTTATAACATTCCAGAGGAGGAGGGATGTTTTTTAAGATGTTGGGTTTTTTAATAATAGTCTGGTGTTAGACAATTGTGTCATGACTGGCAAGACTGTTGTCTATAAGATCATGGGTTGACTTGAATGTGTTAACATGACTGTAGATTGAAAGGGAAGTGAGATTGGGCCAGTTTGCTGGTGGTCTAGAGCTATTTTCCCTCTAAACTGAGTTGCAGTAGCGCCGAGACCACAAACTATCCACCCACAGAGAGAAGCACGAGATTGAACTTCACTCAACTTTCCAAAGCAGTGGTCACTAACCCGATCGACTGGATGATCTCCAAGGCATTCCTAGTCAATCGCCAAGCATTTCTGTAAAAAAAAAAAAGATAAAGCCTTGTATTCCCATTATTTATATATTTTTGTCTCAGGCTGTTGGCGGTAGGTGCACCTGATTCAGGAAGGCAAACTCTTGCCATTTTAAACAATTTAATGTGTCTGAAGGCACAAACTCTGCATTGAAGTGCACTATATGCCTACCTCTGGCCAATTGGATGGTTCAGATTACTGTGTCTGCAATTTGACACTGTGAGATTTCAAAATGTTTGAAACCATGACTAGAAATATACTGTCAACGAATACAGCAAAGAGCTGCTGTTTTTATGACTGAGTTCATGTTTAAGTTCTTACTCAGCACTGTAAACACTTTGTATTCAACACTTTTATAAGTCATAAAATATGTGTTTTTCCTACTTCCACTCAGCGCTACAACAAGCACTGCAGCAGTAATGAATTTAGGAGGAAAGTGTATCTTTAGGCTTGGGTCTTTTTTAATATCAAGGAATATTTCACTTTCTCTGTTCATAGGAGTAACAACATGAATTTGTACATGAGGCAGAAATAATGTGGTGCGACTTCAGTTTCGCCATCAGCTGGAAGACGGTTTCCCTTTTTGGTCAGTGTCAGTGGAGGAAAGGGAGAGGGGAGGGATGTTGAGAGGCGGACCCTCAATCTGCTGCTCTCTCCCTCCACTAAGTCTGACCATCAGCCCAGTAAAATAAAAATAAAATGTGATTTAAATGTATGCTCAATCAGCTGTGCTTCACAAGTAATACAACAGTAATTCAACAACGGAAAAATAAGACAACAACGGGTGTGATCATATAGGCTACCTCAAATTTTGAAATATTTTTCAAAAATGCATTGGCAGGGCAATTCAAGCAAAGTCAATATGCAGTGGTAATGTATTGGACAAACCTCATTGCTACAGTACAGTGTTTTTAATTGGTTAATGTTGCATAAGCTTACTTTTTTTAAAGTCAAGTAATAAAAAAATCTGAGCAGTAGATCTCAGCTTTCAGAGGAGGCTGGTGGGAAGAGCTATAGGAAGACAGGCTCACTATAATGGCTGGGATGGAATTTATGGAATGGAGTTCCATTTGTTTGATATGCTTGAAACTATTCCATTTATTCCATTATAGCCATTGGTTAAGAAAGCGTGTTTTGAACACTTATGTTAACCTTTCTGGTTATATCCTTTTTCGGCAAGACAGATCTTCCAAAGGTGGTGGGTTGGCAGTCTTTACCAAGGAACACCTTCAGTGCTCGGTTGTCTCCACCAAGTCTGTCCCCAAACAATTTGATTTGCTGGTTTTAAGCATTAAACTTTCAAATAGTTATTTGTTGAGGGTTGCTGGGTGTTACCGTCCACCATCAGCACCAGCTTGTACCCTACCTGCCCTAAGTTCTCTCCTGGCCCCTACACTAAGTCTGAATGTGTCCTTTAAGGTGACCTGAACTAGTACATGCTTAAACCACCTGACCAAGTCCTAAAGCAATGGGACTCCCTAAATCTTTCTCAGATTATTACCAATCCCACAAGATATGACTTCAAACACCCAGAAAAGGCTTCTCTCCTTGATGTTATTCTGACAAATAATCCTGATAGGTGTCTGGTGTTTTCTGTAATGACCTTAGTGATCACTGTTTTACAGCCTGTGTTCGTAATGGTTGCTCAGTGAAATGACCTGTCCTGATTTGTCATAGACGCTTGCTAAAAAACTTTAATGAGCAAGCAAGCCTTTCTTCATGACCTGGCCTCTGCAAATTGGTATAAAATCAGCTTCATCCCCTCTGTCGAAGACGCTTGGACCTTCTTTTTTGATAATTTCAGTGGTATTGTTAACCTGTTGCTTCTACTCGGGACGCTTGCGTCCCAACTAGAGCTCTGGAAATGCAAATGCGCTACGCTAAATGCTAATAGTATTAGTTAAAACTCAAAAGTTCATTAAAATACACATGCAGGGTATCGAATTAAAGCTACACTCGTTGTGAATCCAGGCAACAAGTCGGCGAAAGCATGAGAAGCTATTATCTGATAGCATGTAACACCCAAAAAGACCCACAGGGGACGTAAACAAAATAATTAGCATTTCGGCGTTACACAAACCGCACAATAAAATAGAAAACATTCATTACCTTTCACCATCTTCTTTGTTGGCACTCCTAGATGTCCCATAAACACTATTTGGGTCTTTATTTCGATTAAATCGGTCCATATAAAGCCTAGATATCGTTATATGTAGACTGTGTGATAAACGAAAAAAACATCGTTTCAAAACGTAACGTCATTTTTTAAAATTCAAAAAGTCGACGATAAACTTTCACAAAACACTTCGAAATACGTTTGTAATGCAACTTTAGGTATTAGTAAACGTTAATAAGCGATAAAATTCATCAGGAGGCGATGTAAAGATCATTAGCTGTCCATCTGGAAAAATGTCCGGCTAGAAACTCAACGAAAATATCCGGTCCTAGACCATAGGAGATACGGTGCCCTGCATGTGTTTGACCAAGAAAAAACTCGAAGGGAAATGACAAGACTCTAGACACCGTGTGGAAGCTGTAGGTACTGCAACCTCAGTCAATTAATTGTGGTTCACCTTTATCAATGGGTTCAAGTAGCGCATGGATATATTTTCCCATTTTCAGTGATCAGTTTTTCCTGTGCTTTTCGATGTAAATGCCGTTCTGGTAAAGCCACAGCAGTGATTTAACCAGTTTTATAAACGTCTGAGTGTTTTCTATCCACACAGACTAAGCAAATGCATATACTATATTCCTGGCATGAGTAGCAGGGCGCTGAAATGTTGCGCGATTTTTAACAGAATGTTCAAAAAAGTAGAGGGTCGACACGCCCCTATAAAGAAAAATATAATTAAAAACAGTTTCAGCCCCTGGTTCGACCGTGATCTTGCAGAGTTACTCCACCTCAAGAATTGCATTTGGCGAAAGGCTCGGCACATGCATACTCAGGCTGACTGGCTCTCGTTCAGGCAAATGAGAAATAAGTGTTAACCGGAAGGCCAAAGTTAGTTACTTTAAGGAGTTGTTCTCTCTCTCTGGGTCTAACCCCAAGAAGTTATGGAAAACGGTTAAAGACCTGGAGAATCAACCTCTTCCTCACAGCTGCCCATGTCCCAACCTCTTTGGACTAGACGTGCCGCTAGCGACCCAACTTGACAACATCCAGTGAAATTGCAGAGGTCGAAATTCAAATGACAAAAATCGTAATATTAAACATTCATGAAAACAAGTGTCATACATCATCTAAAAGCTTAATAACCTCTTGTTAATCCAGCCGCTGTCAGATTTCAAAAAGGCTTTACGGCGAAAGCACACCATGCGATTATCTGAGGACAGCGCCCCGCACACAAAAACATTACATACATTTCCAACCAAGCAGAGTCAGAAATAGCGATAAAACAAATCACTTGGCTTTGAAGATCGCCATCTGGTTGCAATCACAAGGGTCCCAGCTACATAACAAATGGCCTCATTGTTCGATAAAGTCCTTCTTTATATCCCAAAAACGTCTGTTTCATTGGCGCGCTTGACTCAGTAATCCACCGGTTTCCCTCGTTCAAAATGCATATAAATGAATCCCGTAAGTTACCAATAAACTTCTTCCAAACATATCAAACAACGTTCCTAATCAATCCTCAGGTACCCTAATATGTAAATAAACAATCCAATTTAAGACAGAGAATAACGGAGACCATTACCGGAGATAAATAACAAAGTACGCGCCCTCACCAGAACACACAACAAACACTACAGCCAACATGGGAACCACTTACTAAAACTACAAATTCTAGCTAATTTTTCAAAACCCAAGCCTGAAACTCTTTCTAAAGACGGTTGACATCTAGTGGAAGCTCTAGGAACTGCATTCTGGGAGTTATTCCTTTTATATTCCCATTGACAGCCATAGTAATCAAGGGTGAGCTGAAAAAAATTCTGGATGGATTGTCCTAAGGGTTTTCACCTGCCATATCAGTTCTGTTATACACACAGACATTATTTTAACAGTTTTGGAAACTTTAGAGTGTTTCATATCCAATTCTACCATTATATGCATACCCTAGCCTCTGGGCCTGAGTAACAGGCAGTTTACGTTGGGCACCTCATTCATCCAAACTTCAGAATACTGCCCCCTAGCCCGAAGAAGTTAATGTTGATGATGTGGTTGTTACTGACATGGTTGAGCTCTTTAATCACCACTTCATTAGGTCAGGATTCCTATTTGACTCAGCCATGCCTCCTTGACCGTCCAACATTTCCTAATCTCCCACTCCTTCTAACGGGACTAGCCCCGATGTTCCTCTCTCTTTTTTTTATTTTCCCCCAGCCCCTCTATAAAGTTTCTCCCTGCAGGCGGTCACTGAGTCTGAGGTGCTAAAGGAGCTCCTTAAACTTGACCACAAAAAAAACATCTGGGTCAGATGGTTTAGACTCTTTCTTCTTCAGGGTTGCAGCCCCTATCCTCGACAAGCCTATCTCTGAACTTTTTAAAAGGCCTTTCCTCTCTGGGGAGGTGACCATTGCTTGGAAGGCAGCCACGTTGCGTCCTTAATTTAAAGAGGGAGATCAAGCTCATCCTAATTGTTATAGGCCAAGTTCTATTTTGCCCTGTGTTGGTAAAATCAACTGACTGGCTTTCTTGATGTCTATAATATTCTCTCTGGTATGCAATCTGGTTTTCCTCTCAGGTTATGGATGTGCCACTGCAATTTAAAAGGTACTAAATTATGCCACCATTGCCCTTGATTCCAAGCAATTAAGGGCTAAAGCTAACTCTCTCTCCTCTGCTCTCATCCTTCTAGACCTATCGGCTGCCTTCGATACTGTGAACCATCAGATCCTCCTCTCCACCCTCTCCGAGTTGGGCATCTCCGGCGCGGCCCACGCTTGGATTGCGTCCTACCTGGCAGGTCGCTCCTACCAGGTGGCGTGGCGAGAATCTGTCTCCTCACCACGTGCTCTCACCACTGGTGTCCCCCAGGGCTCTGTTCTAGGCCCTCTCCTATTCTCGCTATACACCAAGTCACTTGGCTCTGTCATAACCTCACATGGTCTCTCCTATCATTGCTATGCAGACGACACACAATTAATCTTCTCCTTTCCCCCTTCTGATGACCAGGTGGCGAATCGCATCTCTGCATGTCTGGCAGACATATCAGTGTGGATGACGGATCACCACCTCAAGCTGAACCTCGGCAAGACGGAGCTGCTCTTCCTCCCGGGGAAGGACTGCCCGTTCCATGATCTCGCCATCACGGTTGACAACTCCATTGTGTCCTCCTCCCAGAGCGCTAAGAACCTTGGCGTGATCCTGGACAACACCCTGTCGTTCTCAAATAACATCAAGGCGGTGGCCCGTTCCTGTAGGTTCATGCTCTACAACATCCGCAGAGTACGACCCTGCCTCACACAGGAAGTGGCGCAGGTCCTAATCCAGGCACTTGTCATCTCCCGTCTGGATTACTGCAACTCGCTGTTGGCTGGGCTCCCTGCCTGTGCCATTAAACCCCTACAACTCATCCAGAACGCCGCAGCCCGTCTGGTGTTCAACCTTCCCAAGTTCTCTCACGTCACCCCGCTCCTCCGCTCTCTCCACTGGCTTCCAGTTGAAGCTCGCATCTGCTACAAGACCATGGTGCTTGCCTACGGAGCTGTGAGGGGAACGGCACCTCAGTACCTCCAGGCTCTTATCAGGCCCTACACCCAAACAAGGGCACTCCGTTCATCCACCTCTGGCCTGCTCGCCTCCCTACCACTGAGGAAGTACAGTTCCCGCTCAGCCCAGTCAAAACTGTTCGCTGCTCTGGCCCCCCAATGGTGGAACAAACTCCCTCACGACGCCAGGACAGCGGAGTCAATCACCACCTTCCGGAGACACCTGAAACCCCACCTCTTTAAGGAATACCTAGGATAGGATAAAGTAATCCTTCTCACCCCCCTTAAAAGATTTAGATGCACTATTGTAAAGTGGCTGTTCCACTGGATGTCATAAGGTGAATGCACCAATTTGTAAGTCGCTCTGGATAAGAGCGTCTGCTAAATGACTTAAATGTAAATGTAAATGTAAGCAATGCTGTGCTGCTATTTTTATTGACTTGGCCAAAGCTTTTGATAAAGTAGACCATTCCATCCTTGTGAGCCGGCTAAGGAGTATTGGTGTCTCCGAGGGGTCTTTGGCCTGGTTTGCAGTGTATGAAGTCAGAACATCTGCTGTCTCAGCCAATGCCTGTCACCAAGGGAGTACCCCAAGGCTCGATGCTAGGCCCCAGGCTCTTCTCAATTTACATCAACAACATAACTCAGGCGGTAGAAAGCTCTCTCATCCATTTATATGCAGATTATACAGTTTTATACTCAGCTGACCCCTCTCCTGGATTTTGTGTTAAATGCTCTACAAAGCTTTTTTAGTGTCCAACAAGCTTACTCTACCCTTAACCTTGTTCTGAACACCTCCAAAACAAATGTCATGTGGTTTGGTTAAAAAAAAGCCCCTCTCCCTACAGGTGTTATTACTACCTCTGAGGGTTTAGAGCTTGAGGTAGTCACCTCATACAAGTACTTGGGAGTATGGCAAGATGGTAGACTGTTTTTCTCTCAGCACATATCAAAGTTGCAGGCTAAGGTTAAATCGAGACTTGGTTTCCTCTATCGTAATCGCTCCTCTTTCACCCCAGCTGCCAAACTAACCCTGAATCAGATGACTATTCTACCCATGCTAGATTACGGAGACATCATTTATAGATCGGCAGGTAAGGGTGCTCTCGAGCAGGTAGATGATCTTTACCATTCGGCCATCAGATTTGCCACCAATGCTCCTCATAGGACACATCACTGCACTCTATACTCCTCTGTAAATTAGGCATCTCTGTATATTCGTCGCAAGATCCACTGATTGATGCTTATTTATAAAACCCTCTTAGGCCTCACTCCCCCTATCTGAGATACCTATTTCAGCCCACATCCTCCACATACAACCCCTGTTCTGGCAGTCACATTCTGTTAAAGGTCTCCAAAGGACACACATCCCTGGGTCGCTCCACTTTTCAGTTCGCTGCAGCTAGCGACTGGAACGAGCTGCAAAAAACACTCAACCTGGACTGTGTTATCTCCATCTGTCACACCCTGACCTTAGAGATCCTTATTATTCTCTATGTTTGGTTAGGTCAGGGTGTGACTCGGGTGGGAAATTCTATGTCTTCTGTTTTTTTGGCCCAGTGTGGTTCCCAATCAGAGGCAGTTGTCTATCGTTGTCTCTGATTGGGGATACTTAGGCAGCCCTTTTTCCCACCATTAGGTTGTGGGATCTTGTTTTCTGTTTTCTGTTTAGTGTCTTTGTCTGACAGAACTGTGCGCTTTCGTTTTCGCTTTTGTTATTTTGTTTTAGTTTTTTTTAAATAAAATAATCATGAACACTCCACGCTGCGCTTTGGTCTACACTTCCTACCACCAACGAGAGCTGTAACACCATCTCTTCATTCAAATTGCTCAATCATGGACACTCTTACTGACAGTAGTAGCTGCTTTGTGTGATGTATTATTTGTCTCTACCTTCTTGCCCTTTGTGCTTTTGTTTGTGCCCAATAATGTTTGTACCATGTTTTGTGCTGCTACCATGTTGTGTTGCTCCCATGCTGTTGTCATGTTGTGTTGCTACCATGCTGTGTTGTCATGTGTTGCTGCCATGCTATGTTGTTGTCTTAGGTCTATCTTTATGTGTGTGTTTTGTCCTATATGTATTTTTTTATATCCCTATCAACGTCCCTGCAGGAGGCCTTTTGCCTTTTGGTAGGCCGTCATTGTAAATAAGAATTTGTTCTTAACTGACTTAAGACATTTAAAAAATAATTACAATGAGCCCACTCTCCTATAGCTTTCACTTCTCAGCTTGCATTTTGACTCAACGTGATCTTGACTCTGTTCTAGAGTTTTCCCTGTTAACACTATCAACGTTTCCCTTTACTGTGGCAATTGTGATTGAATCAACGCAAAATTTGTCACTTTCAATACAACATACCTAAACAAAACAAACTATGGTGTCACACCCTGATCTGTTTCACCTGGCTTGTGCTTGTCTCCACCCCCCACCAGGTGTCTCCCAATTTCCCACATTATCCCTTGTGTACTTATACCTGTGTTTTCTGTTTGTCTGTTGCGAGTTCGTCTTGTCTTGTCAAACCAGCATTTTTTCCCGTTTTCCAGTATCTCCAGTTTCTGTTTTCTAGTCTTCCCGGTTCTGACCATTCTGCCTGCCCTGAACCTGAGCCTGCCTGCTGTTCTGTCCCTGTTTGCCTCTGCATCGGATTACTGACCTCTGCCTGCCTTTGACCCACTGTTTGCCTGCCCCTTTTTTGTAATAAACATCTGAGATTCTCCTGTGTCTGCATCTGGGTCTTATCCTGAGTTGTGTTAGTACGAACTGGCCATGACTGACCAGCATTGCAACGTTGTCTACTCCCAAGGAGCCACCATTGGAAGACACAAGGAGATACTTCAAAATCTTATGGAAGGATTTCAGACCTTGGTGGAACGCTATGACTGTGCTTTCAATACATTGCAGGAGCAATTCCGCAGATTATCTATCTAGCCACAACAGTAAACTCCCAGCCTCTCAGTAACCCCGCTGTCAGCAGCGCGTCTTCCCAGCCCAACCCGGCTTCCCGAGAACCCCGCTTACCTCCTCCGGAGCGCTTCGCTGGAGATTCGGAAAACTGTTTGGCATTTCTCTCCCAGTGCTCCTTCATCTTCGAGCTGCAACCCTCTTCTTTTCTCTCGGACCGCTGGAAGTTAGTGTACCTTATAACGCTGATGTCCAGGAGGACTTCCACTACTCCCGTAGTATGGCAGACTATGCGGTCGATTTCCGGAAGGTGGCTGCCGAGAGTGCCTGGAACCCGGAATCCCTGCTCGAAGTGTTCCTTCATGGATTATCGGAGGGGGTGAAAGACGAGCTCGCAGCCCGGAAGCTGCCCATGGATCTCGACTCTCTCATCGCCTTGAACATACGGGAACTACAGGAACTTCGGAGGGAGAAAAGGTCTGTTCCCAGTCATACTCGCTCGTCCACTGATCCCACCTCACCTCCGAGGAATCCCAGAGGTCCCCGGCATCTACATTACCAAGAGAATCCGACATTACCCGTGTTCCCCCAGGTTTCACAGAGGTCTGCCGACTCGCCTCCTCCGGAGCCTGTGCAACTTGGCAGAGCTAGATTGTCTCATGCCGAACATTTACGCAGGCTAAACTCCAAGAGCGGTCTGTATTGTGGAACTACAGGACATTTCATTTCTACCTGTCCATTAAAAAGACCAGGCTTATCAGTAGGTACGAGTACACTGGTACGCTGGTGGGCCATATTCGTACCCCTCTCCATGCCATCCTGCTGTGGGGTAACCGGTCTAAATCTCTCCGGGTACTCATTGACTCTGGGCCCAAACATAGTTTTATGAACACTACCCTGGTGTCAGAGCTGGGAATCCCCACTCAAACCCTCTCCATTCCCATGCATGTCAGAGCACTGGATGAGCGCTCTATTGGCAGAGTTACCCACAATAAGATTCCTATCAACCTGCGAGTGTCAGGTAACCACAGTAAGTCTATGCAATTTCTGCTCATTGAATATTTTATTTATTTTATTTTACCTTTATTTAACTAGGCAAGTCAGTTAAGAACAAATTCTTATTTTCAATGACAAGGTACAAATCTGTCGTTCTGCCCCTGAACAGGCAGTTAACTCACTGTTCCTAGGCCGTCATTGAAAATAAGAATTTCTTCTTAACTGACTTGCCTGGTTTTGGGGTTTTCATGGCTCTGGAGGCACAATCCCTTTATTGACTGGTGTAACAGCCGTTGGTGGAAGGAGGTGAGGACCAAAGCGCAGCGTGGTACGTGTTCGTCATGTTTATTCGAAACTGAACACTAAAATTCAAAACAACAAAGAGACAACCGAAACAGCTCTGTCAGGTGCAACACACACTAAACAGTAATTAACTACCACAAAACCCATGTGGGCAAGAGCTACCTAAGTATGGTTCTCAATCAGAGACAACGATAGACCGCTGTCCCTGATTGAGAACCATACCCGGCCAAAAACAAAGAAATACAAAAACATAGAAAAAGGAACATAGAATGCCCACCCTAGTCACACCCTGGCCTAAGCAAAATAGACAATAACAGCCTCTCTATGGCCAGGGCGTGACAACTGGACTGTTGGTTCTATCAATGTTTGCAGTCCATTCAGCTACGCTCATTGTCTGGAGTCGGCACCGCATGCCCGGGACGTCTTGGGATAAGGCTTAGAGTACCAGGATCTCCAGGAGGTTTTCAACAAGACCAAGGCCACAGGGATTCCCCTGCCCTATAACTGCATTATTGACCTTCTCTCTGGATTTACACCACCTCGGGGGCGGCTTTATTCCCTGCGGGGTGTAGACCAAGGCGATGGAAAGGTACATTGATGACTCCCTGGCTGCAGGGTGTATCCATCCATCTGCTTCCCCCGCAAGCGAATCGACTACTGGGGCCTTAATGACATCACGGTTAAAAAACTTTACCCGCTTCCACTCATCTCCTCGTTTTTAAGCCTCTCCAGGGGGCTACGATCTTCTCGAAGTTGGATCTTCGGAACCCCTACCATCTGTTGCAGATACGGGAAGGAGACGAGTGGAAGGCAAACTTTAACACGGCTAGTGGGCACTACTAATACCTTGTGATGCCATTCAGACTGACCAATGCTACTGCAGTGTTCCAGACCCTGGTTAATGGGATTGCAGCCCTAAAAAGTTCTTAAGGCAAGGGCTGATTTCAAGGTTTTACTGCTAACCTACAAAGCATTACATGGGCTTGCTCTTACCTATCTTTTCGATTTGGTCCTGCCGTACATACCTACACGTACGCTACGGTCACAAGAAGCAGGCCTCCTAATTGTCCCTAGAATTTCTAAGCAAACAGCTGAAGGCAGGGCCTTCTCCTATAGAGCTCCATTGTTATTGAATGGTGTGCCTACCCATGTGAGAGACTCAGACTCGGTCTCAACCTTTAAGTCTTTACTGAAGACCCATCTCTTCAGTAGGTCATATGATTGAGTGTAGTCTGGCCCAGGAGTGTGAAGGTGAAAGGAAAGGCTCTGGAGCAACGAACCACCCTTGCTGTCTCTGTCTGGCCGGTTCCCCTCTCTCCACTGGGATTCTCTGCCTCTAACCCTATTACAGTTGCTGAGTCACTGGCTTACTGGTGCTCTTCCATGCCGTCCCTAGGAGGGGTGCGTCACTTGAGTGGGTTGAGTCACTGACGTGATCTTCCTGTCTGGGTTGGCGCCACCCCTTGGGTTGTGCCGTGGTGGAGATCTTTGTGGGCTATACTCGACCTTGTCTCAGGATGGTAAGTTGGTGGTTGAAGATATCCCTCTAGTGGTGTGGGGGCTGTGCTTTGGCAAAGTGGGTGGGGTTATATCCGGCCTGTTTGGCCCTGTCCGGGGGTATCATTGGATGGGGCCACAGTGTCTCCCAACCCCTCCTGTCTCAGCCTCCAGTATTTATGCTGCAGTAGTTTATGTGTCGGGGGGCTAGAGTCAGTATTTCTCCTGTCTTATCCTGTGTCCTGTGTGAATTGAAGTATGCTCTCTCTAATTCTCTTTTTCTCTCTTTCTTTCTTTCTCTCTCTCTGAGGACCTGAGCCCTAGGACCATGCCTCAGGACTACCTGGCATGATGACTCCTTGCTGTCCCCAGTCCACCTGGCCGTGCTGCTGCTCCAGTTTCAACTGTTCTGCCTGCGGCTATGGAACCCTGACCTGTTCACCGGATGTGCTACCTGTCCCAGACCTGCTGTTTTCAACTCTCTAGAGGCAGCAGGAGTGGTAGAGATACTCCCAATGATCAGCTATGAAAAGCCAACTGGCATTTACTCCTGAGGTGCTGACTTGTTGGACCCTCGACAACTACTGTGATTATTATTATTTGACCATGCTGGTCATTTATGAACATTTGAACATCTTGGCCATGTTCTGTTTTAATCTCCACAGCCAGAAGAGGACTGGCCACCCCTCATAGCCTGGTTCCTCTCTAGGTTTCTTCCTAGATTTTGGCCTTTCTATGGTGTTTTTCCTAGCCACTGTGCTTCTACGCCTGTATTGCTTGCTGTTTGGGGTTTTAGGATGGGTTTCTGAACAGCACTTTGATATATCAGCTGATTTAGGAAGTGCTATATAAATACATTTGATTTGATATCTTTCGCTCTGTGTTTTCTCTGACTTGAGGAGAACGGGAGCTATGGGTAGTACCAGGGTGTTAGTAGGTAACGTAAGCACCCAGATGAAATAAAATACATTTAATTAAATAAAACCCGAAGATGTTAATATCATTCAGCTACTGTAGCTGTCTACTTAATATCAACAGGCCGCACTAGTAGCACAACAATTAAAAATAGACACCAAATGTAAAGTTCCTGACGATCATAGCGATCTGACTCCCCCTTTCTGTTTGAACTTGAATATTCCTGTTCATGGGCTTGGGCCACTGACCCTTAACATGGTTGTTCTGTTCTGCATTGTGCACTATTCTAGTCATTTGAAATTCGATGGAATAACCATTTTAACTCCCCAACACATAGACAAGGCATGTGTAGGAAAGGCGTGCATATCCCAAATCTGAATAGGGCCAAACTGCATTACATTCAAACAAATACAAATGTATTAACAGGACATGATACAGCAACAAGATACAACGTGTATTATGCGGGCTACATTCACAAATGGGGGGAAGGTGTTTCCTTTTCAATGTATTATTGTACACATTTCATTACACGTACTGTATATACATACAGTATCTGCTAATTTGACAATGACAGTGAAACCATATCGAATGAGTTGACTTGATAGGCAGCGGTTGGTCTACCTGAGTGAAGGGTAACCCCCATTGCCTGAGGATATTGGGCTGGGGAGGAGGAACTTTCAGAGTTGCGCGATAGACTGCTCTTCATTCCGAACTCAGAAGCGTATGCGTCGACATCTCACGAATTGAGTTCTCACGGAGACTATTCTCTCCGGAGTGTGTCGTCTGGCAGTCCAATTTATTTATTTACAAAGGATATTTATTTAAAACAATTTAACCACGTCTGCAGCTAACGACACTGTGGATCTATGCAAATCGTAGGAATTGTAGGGCTTTTTTGAAGTTGAAGAGAGGAGGAATGTATCGTTTCTTTGTGAAACTAACGTTTCTTATTCCAGTCATCGTCATAACACAAGGTAAAGTGCCTGGAAAAAAAGCTACTGTAAAGTTATTTATCCTACGGATTTAAACAATTGGAGACTGAATGTTTTAATTCAAATCAATATTATTAAGTTGAGTTGAATGACTGTTACGTTGAGTTTGATTTTGTTGAGTGCTGCAAGATCACTATTCGTTCATTTCAGTAAATGAGGCTTTAATGTTTGGAAAATAGGCTACTGGTGCTCTGCCTCAGTCTACGGATGTGAAGTGATACTTAATCTGATATGATTTAGAAGTCTTGTTGGCTATTTGATTTGCTTTATTACGGATCTCTGATCTTCTGCGTCTTTCTCAGTGCGAACAAATCATGGGAACTCATCCCTCTGTGCCTTGGCACATCGGTCTTACACACTTCACAACTCAAAGTGATGACGATAACTTTAACTGTATAGACTAGTAGTAGACTAGTAGACTTCAGCATATTTGCAATGTAAAACGTTTAGCCCACTAAGCATGTAGGCTATTGTTGATGTGTGACCTTTGTTCATCTTCTTCTTCTTTTTTAAACGTGCACTTGATTTCGTCTCTTTGGGCTATATCTAGATTTAAAATGAGATCCATTTTGTTTTATTTCTCATGAAGTAGGCTATGGTTAGCCTAGCCCTGACTAAACTTGATTTCGTCTGTGGAGCGATAGTTTCGTGGTAGGCTATGTATGGAAGGCGTGTGTGCGGGGGGCGTTGGTGAGAGGGTGTTATTCTCTCTCTATGGGAGAGCGTGTCAGTCCCGTAGGAGGTGGGGGTTGCTGGCTTGTTTTATGGCTCGTGCGGGACTGTGATTTCTTTTGTTCACAAGTCTGAGCTCAGCAGCTGTTGCGCTTTCCGCGCAAAGTTAGCCCTGAGAGCTGTTAATGGGTACTATGGATCTCCAATGTCATCTGGGCTTGATGCGCCCAGACGGTAATACACTCGTGTCCCCCGGCGACTGGTTCGTGCATAAAACATTCTCCATTCAGGCTGCAAAAGGCTTTGATTTCCTCCTTAACTCGATTCAATGGCAAGAACGCGGGAAAATAACTGGGAAAATATGCATACTTTCTTTATGAAACACAATTTTCCACCACCATGCTAGAGTGGCTAATGCCTAGGAATGATAGTCACGGATGTTGCGTATCGCATTCAGTCAATCTGGTTGCAGCAGTCTGTTTACCCCTGGCTGATGCTGCGTTCAAAGCAACTGGGAACTCGGAAATGTACGCCACCCGACGAGAGAAACGAGTTCCGACTGGGAAAAATGTATTTGAACGCCACCAACAAAAAAACATGCCACCTGCTGGAGGGAGACAGACATGGCTTTGGCAATGTAAACATGTTTCCCATGCCTATAAAGCCCCTTAAATTGAATTGGCAGATTTTTGGATGAGTTTGGCCTCTCTCTTCCTCTTTGATGTGGGAGCAACATCAGGAAGTAGTATTAGCCCCCACCATGCATGCTGCTAGCCTCTACATTGTCCCCCAAAGCACAGCTTGCACACAATATGATTAGTTTCAAAGCACACATCTCAGTTGGCATTTAGCAAAAATGGTTATCGTGCAAGTGTTATTAATGTGAATTGGCTTTTAAAGTTCCACTTTCTGCAGCCTATGTCTTACGGTAAAATAACGTTTTTACAGTGGGCCTATTAATGACTGAATTGAATGTGTTTTTGTGTGAATGACTGTTTTTGTGAGAGTGTTATTGTTGCTCCTTTATAACAGATTTTTCTCTACAGGTCTAAGATGCTCTCTAACTACTGAATCATGTCTGAATGGAGGGAGGTGTGAGGCCTCCTCTGACAGAAATGGAGAATGCAGGTAAATAGTCCACCGTCCACATATTGACAACACTTTGCTGAATGGCTTTTCTTGTTTGATATCAACCTCAGAACCTTTCCCCCAATACCAGGCCAGTTATTACAACCGTGATCAGGATTTTGAGTTTGGGTGTTTCTAAGCACAGGAGTTCAAAGTTGGGTTAGGTTATTGGAACTCTGAAGTTATCCGTGGGTATTTTGTAAGGTGCATGGTGCAGTGTTAGGGGTATAGTAAGGTTTTGATAATAGTGTGTGGTACTAGACATATTAGAGTGTTCTTTGGTAGGCTATAGAGGCAAGAGGCCTTGTGTTTCCCCTCATTCCAGCCTTTGAGAGGCAACTCTGCTCAGCAACCAGAGGCCCTCAACTTTCCTCTGAGCAAGGTCCTTCCTGTAGCCGCAGAGCCCTGCGCGTCTGCACTCCAAAAGAAAAGACTGAAAGAGAAGTGACCCCCCCCCCCGCGCTTATGAATGCAGGACACTTCCCCGGCGGCGTGAGGGACGCGTCCCAGTCCTAAATCTTGTTTTTCTGCTCTTTCATGGGGCGACAGCTGGGGATCGACTGCCGCCCGGTGACCATTGTCCCTTAGTCAGAGCAATGCTGTGTGACTAATCAGAGTGGGGCTTCCCAAGAACGCTACAACTACTAACCCCCCCCCCCAAAAAATAACCGCCACAACACACCCTAAAACTCTTGCCGTACCCCGTTCGAGGGCTCTTCTCCTGATTTCTGAATAGGCATTCTTCCCCTTATGAACTCCAGTAGAGGGCCAGATGGCGCTGAAATGTAATTGGATTGGATGTTATTGGTGGAGTGAATTTAATTGGAGTAAACTGAAGAAATTTGAAAGCAAACAAGTGGGAGTGAGTGGAGCAGATGAGGGCTCTCTAGCCTGGGCCTGATGCTGGTGCAGGGATGGGCAGTATATGTTACAAAATATTGTGTATTTATATACTGAGTATTTTTACATTTGAATTTAAAGACCTTCTGTAAAAACAAATATACAAATGACCCGTGTTCATCCCTGAAAATATTTTTATCACCATAGTGCTGGTGGTCTCTGAAGGAGTTCAGTGGTGGGTGTGGCCTGATGGCATTTGGGGAAGGCCCCACTCTGGGGACAGGGAACCTATGCTAGCCCGTGGGCCACAACTCAATTACATCTGAGTTAGAAGTGCCTTTTGTTAAGTAAGTCAGGTGTTAAATTAGATTAAAAATGAGACTGGATTGCCAGCACAGGATAGGGGCATCTAGTGCCTCATCAGATAGAGATGCGGATGTCTCTGTCCACTCTCTCCTTAAGCTGCATTTACAAAGGCAGCCCAATTCTGATATTTTCAAACGACCAATTAGTGACAAAAAAATCCGAATTGGGCTGCCTGTCAAAACGCAGTCTTAGTCTTCCTCTTATTCATCATGTATCTCAATTTTCATCACCAAGCCAAAACAACCATCAATCATACTCGACATTTAGGTGTGCCAGTGTCAATATCCAGGGGTCAGAGTGGAGCGTCACTGGGAAGGATCTGGGAGGGTATTGATTATCACACGCACACATCTCGTTCCACCTCAAAAAACGAGGATTTCGACCCTCACCATTTCAGATTGTTCTGCATTCATTTATGTTAGAAACAGAAAAGATACGGATTCCTGCAAGGTTATTATTATTTATTTTTTTAATATAATTTGATATCTGAGAAGTTAAGCTAATTGATTGAATCCAAATTGGCTATTTTATTTATATTATTCAATAAATATATTACCTAACATCCGATTTGGAATAAACGTTTTTCAAACTATGACTTGGATATGAGGAATCCAAAGGAATGGTCAAAATTCACTGATGGACACCCTACGCCAATCCCACCCCAACAACAGGTATATAGTATCAGTCTGTTTAACAAGTAGTATGGAACTGCAGCTCGGAGTATTGTTTCTTCATTGCATGTAATGTATTCCCAGTGAATTTGGTGATGTTTTTTCACCATTTTCAGTGAATTTTGTTATTGAAGTTATTGGGCACTGCATCTGTGCTTGATGCATCACTACAGACACCCTGGTTTGAATCCAGGCTCTATCACAACTGGATGTGATTGGGAGTCCCATAGGGCGGAGCACAATTGGCCCAGCGTCGTCTGGGTTTGGCCCGGTGTAGGCCGTCATTGTAAGAATTTGTTCTTAACTGACTTGCCTAGTTAAATAAAGGTTCAATTTAAAATGTTTTTTTTTATGTCCCATCCTCATCCTGATATTACCAGATTGGGATGACTAGATGGTGCTGTTTATAATTTTTAACTACAGAAATGTTTTCAGAACAACATAGTGGGTTTTATGGTTTGCTGAAATGACATGGAATGACCCCCAACTGTTTATGTGGAATTACCTAAGGTAGCTAGATTGTCTTGGGAAAAGTGTGCCCAAGTTTCAGTGTGTGGTTTGATTGATGTGATGGTGCGGAGTTCCATCAGAGGAGGGTGGGTGTCAGCAGCAGAAATGTCAAAGAGCATTTAGCACATCATCTGATCACCCTTTTACTTATTTTGAGGAATTTACAAATGATTCAAGTCATTCTAGATGAGTGATCCAGAGATTGGGCCCATGACACAGATGGCAGTTATGGTGAGGTGGAGTTTGACTCAAATATACTGGGATAGATTTTAGTCATACTCTGTCAGAGACCTGACAGGTCAAAGGTTTAGAGAGTTAGAATGGACCATGATAGGGGCTTAGCCTGGTCCGGATATGCATACTTTAGTTCAGATAAATTAATAGAACATATTTCCATTCAAGTCAATGTTTTATGATGGACCAACTGGTGGCAAAATTCTATATAGCTTGGTTTAGTGGACCAAGCTAAAATGCATCTGGATCAAACTATTAGGGATTAGGTTTGGGTTTAGAACAGGACATGGTTTTACTGACTTGTTTATGCTGCTCCTTCCTGCAGGATTGCCTCACCTCCTCGAAAACAGGAAGTACTTTTTTGGGGGGGTGGGGGGGTCGCCCATGTATTCTGTCCTCCACCTCAGGTTCCAAGAATAGCTCACCTTAACGCTCACCTTATGGCTTCACATCCTTCCCTCCACTTGCATCGATATTAGTTTGGTCTGAATGAAGCACACCTGGTGCCTAATTTATAAAACTGTGCGGAGGATTCACATCAAAAGGTGGCGTACGGAAGGAACACAGACAGTGTTTATGCACAAAAATATTCTGATTCATAACACAGTGCGCACGCACGTCCCACGCCGGTTTCTCTTTATAAATCACATTCAACTTGAAATTTGGCACACGTGAGCGAGTGTCTTGTCCCACCTTTTTAAGGCTCATAATTGCCTATAAATAGTCCTCCTATAGGATTACTCCGTGCTCTCTGGCAAAGCTCAACTCCTAGTTGAGGCTTAAGGCCATATCAGGAGCCGGCCGGTGCGGCCCAGGATCAAGCGCCAAGCGTGTTGGCAGGTGTTGGGCTTTTATTGGCTTATAAGTCTCAAGGGCCAGCACTCCTTTCACGACCCGAACCATTCCCAAGTGCTGAATGTCCATTGGAGATTTACCCCGAGCTAGAGGTCTGGGCAGGACGGATTTCTTCATCCCGCCTGCACCCGCAGCTTTTCATACCTTCTGTCCGATGCCCACCCACTACCACAAGAACTGGTCCCAAACCCAATCGCAGTCACTAGTCAGCCATGGTCCCAGCAATTGTGTGCCCTATAAGCAATATCAAAATATGCACAAATAACCAAAGAAATAGGTTAAATTACCAGAGATTCTCACATGGCCCATTATATTAGGTTATTGCTGTGCTATATTAGCCAATAGGCTTGACGTAGTTTGAAGATGAGAGAGTGAAATCTTGCACTTTCTCTTGAGCTATTTTATAGCCTACCTTTTTGGAGTGGGGCGATTTTCAGACCGAGACAAATATAGGTGATCAATATGTATTTCTAGACAATTCATGTCCTAATCATATCGAGGAAGTTAATTTCCTTGGAAAGATAGCTGCCCCATGCTCTCCGTAATTTGAAAAAATACCACACGCAGCTATTCACTCACATGGCTACTAAATTTAAAGCAGCAAGAATGATGAGAGTGGACATTTGCACTTTCTCTTGACCTACATTTACATGTAGGATATAGCCTACCTTTTAGAAGGACGATTTGGCAGATGGAGACAAATAAATGTTAATCAATATTAAAGAAAATTAAAAGGAGGAACGCTCGCTCAAAATGGTAGCTTATTCTACGCCCCATCGTCAGTGATTGATCAACAGTACTACTCCCAGTAGCACATTTACTCAGTACTGGTGCCCGTCGTATATTGCCTCGTTATTGTTACTATTTTTCCTTTTCTTTAACAAATGTTTCTTACTTACTTTTTAAAAACTCTGCATTGTTGGTTAACTTCTTGCGTCGAGCCATCCCAGATCCGGTATCGTGACTACAGCCTCAAGCTCATTACCATAACGCAACGTTAACTATTCATGAAAATCGAAATGAAATTAATCTATTTGCTCTCAAGCTTAGCCTTTTGTTAACAACACTGTCATCTCAGATTTTCAAAAAATGCTTCTCAACCATTGCAAAACAAGCATTTGTGTAACAGTATTGATAGCTAACGTAGCATTTAGCGTTAGCATTCAGCAGGCAACATTTTCACAAAAACCAGAAAAGCATTCAAATAAAATCATTTACCTTTGAAGAACTTCGGATGTTTTCAATGAGGAGACTCTCAGATAGCAAATGTTCAGTTTTTCCTGAAAGATTATTTGTTTAGGACAAATCGCTCCGTTTTCTGCGTCACGTTTAGCTACGGAAAAAAACCTGTATCCAGGATTGTGTAAATCTATCCATAGCTCATTAGCATAACACAACGTTAACTATTCATGAAAATCGCAAATGAAATGAAATTAATCTATTTGCTCTCAAGCTTAGCCTTTTGTTAACAACACTGTCATCTCAGATTTTCAAAATATGCTTTTGAACCATAGCTAAACAAGCATTTGTGTAACAGTATTGATAGCCTAGCATAGTATTATGCCTCTCTTTCACCATGCAACATTTTCCACAAAAACCAGAAAAGAATTCAAATAAAATCATTTACCTTTGAAGAACTTCAGATGTTTTCAATGAGGAGACTCTGTTAGATAGCAAATGTTCCGTTTTTACAAAAAATATTATTTGTGTCGACTAATCGCTCCGTTTTGTTCATCACGTTTGGGTAAGAAAAAAATATATATATATATATATTAAGTCATTAAAACGCAAACTTTTTTCCAAATTAACTCCATAATATCGAAAGAAACATGGCAAACCGATGTTTAGAATCAATCCTCAAGGTGTTTTTCACATATCTATCGACGATAAAATCCATCGTGGCAGTTTACTTTCTCTTCTGAAGAAATGGAACGCGCATGGACCTACAGATTACGCACACAGGACACCGGGCGGGACACCAGGTAAATGTAGTCTCTTATGGTCAATCTTCCAATGATATGCCTACAAACACGTCACAATGCTGCAGAGCTGCAGACACCTCGGGGAATAGACAGAAAGCGCAGGCTCATTCCTGGCGCATTCACAGCCATATAAGGAGACATTGGAACACAGCGCCTTCAGAATCTGGGGCATTTTCTATATGAAACTTCATCTTAGTTTCGCCTGTAGCATTAGTTCTGGGGCACTCACAGATAATATCTTTGCAGTTTTGGAGACGTCAGAGTTTTGTCTTTCCAAGGCTGTCAATTCCATGCATAGTCGAGCATCTTTTCGTGACAAAATATTGCGCTTAAAACGGGCACGTCTTTTTATCCAATAATGACATAGCGCCCCCATAGGTTGAAGAGGTTAAGGGCTCGAATGTAAGCATTACACCTGTTGTATTCGGCGCATGTTTTTTTATTTTACCAGGTAAGTTGACTGAACGCGTTCTCTTTTATTTACCTTTATTTAACTAGGCAAGAACAAATTCTTATTTACAATGATGGCCTAGGAACATTGGGTTAACTGCCTTGTTCAGGGGCAGAACGACTGAGTTTTACCTTGTTAGCTCAGGGATTCAAACTAGCAACCTTTCGGTTACTGGCCCAACGCTCTTACCACTAGGCTACCTACCGCCCCATTTACAGCAACAACCGGGGGAATATAGGGGGGAGGAATGTGCCAATTGTAAGCTGGGGATGAATAAGTGACCACATGAGGGCCAGATTGGGAATTTAGCCAGGACATCAGGGTTTACACCCCTACGATAAGTGCCATGGGATCTTTAGTGAACACAGAGTCAGGACACCTGTTTAACACCCTACACAGGGCAATGTTATGTCCCCAATCACTGCCCTGGGGTATTTTTTTAGACCAGAGGAAGGGTGCCTCTTACTGGCCCTTTAACACCACTTCCAGCAGCATCTGGTCTCCCATCCAGGGACCAACCAGGACCAACTCTGCTTAGCTTTAGAAGCAAGCCAGCAGTGGGATGCAGGGTGGCATGCTGCTGGTAAATGTGACAAATAAAATGTTATGTGAATACTAACATAATGCTGAAAGGGCGAAAAAATATGAGCAGAGGGTTAATTAAGTAAGAAAGTGGGTGGTGGTGTGGGGAGAGGTAAAGGACGGAGTTTACCTGAGCAGTGGCAACAAACAGCAGGAAGGTAAAAGCCACAAGTGTCACACTTCTTCATGCACGGACATGTACTTTTTATTTATTTTATTTAACTAGGCATACACACCAGAATGTTTTTTTATCCGCGCTACAGACTGCTATATCGGCTCGATAATAAAGGACTAGTAAAGGCCCAGTGCACTACGTTGTGTAAAGGTGGGAGTTGGGGGCTGTTTTTGTGTAGGAGGCTAAAGTCACTCTCAGTGGCAGATGGCAGATCAGGCCCCATAGGGGGAGGGGAGGAGAGGGGGCTGGCCCAAAGTCACAAATGTGTTTGGGGTCAGGGGTCAGGGAAGCATCTGCTCTGGCCCTGAGGGGACATTGCATTGCTGGGAGAGACCTGTTGCTGGGGTCTGTTGCTGAGGCCTGATGGTTTTACAGCGTGGGGGGGACTGACTTTAGGACAAAGAAGATCCATTACAGTGAGGGGATGGGGAACACGCATAGGCAGACACGCGCACACACAGACTCCACCTCTGTCTTTCTCTTTCTTTGTCTATTTTGCACAAACACAACTCTCTCCAAACATATAGTAGCAATTGTAGTGTGAACAAGCCCCTGACACAACCAAAAAAGTTGTCCTGCATGACGTATTGAGTTTTTTTTGTTTACTTATCATGTTACCTCATCCCCATATTATTATTTTTTTGCTCCTTTGCACCCCAGTATCTCTGCTTGCACATCATCATCTGCACATCTATCACTCCAGTGTTAATGCTAAATTGTACTTATTTTGCCACTATGGCCTATTTATTGCCTTTACCTCCCTAATCTTACTACATTTGCACACACTGTATATATGTTTTTTCTATTATGTTGTTGATTGTAAAAAAAAAAAAATCCCATGTGTAACTGTTTGTGTCGCACTGCTTTGCTTTATCTTGGCCAGGTCGCAGTTGTAAATGAGAACTTGTTCTCAACTGGCCTACCTGGTTAAATAAAGGTGAAAAAAAAGAATAATAAATAAAAAGCAGTGGAAACTGAAGTCTGCATGGGAGGCAAAGAAAGACTTTTGCCAATTGCCTCTGGCTGGACCCCTGGGAAGGGTAGAGCGGTTGGCCTCACCTCCGGTCCTCATAGTCTCGTAGTGAGTCAACCACAGAGTCTCCCAACAGGCACGCGTGAGGTCTGAGACGAGCTCTGTAAAAATTACACATATAGGAGAGCTGTAAGAAGGTTCAGAGAGTCATTGCTCTCAGCCCTGTTTTTTAATGTATATATGTAACTGTTATTTAACTAGGCAAGTCAGTTATGAACAAATTCTTATTTATAATGACGGCCTACCGGGGAACAGTGGGTTAACTGCCTTGTTCAGAATGACAGCTGACCTTGTCAGCTCGGGTATTCAATTACTGGCACAACGCTCTAACCACTAGGCAACCTGCCGCCCCATATGAATTGACAAAGCTATCAATCATGTTACACCATCTATTCCTATGTGAAGACTCAATAGCGCATTGAATCCAAATGAAGTTGGTTAAGATGGCGTCGCATGGAAACATAACATGTGCAGTTGGAGGTACTCCAGGGTTTGACGTTGCAGGCTAGCTCAGTGCTGCCCCCTACTCCAGGGTTTGACGTTGCAGGCTAGCTCAGTGCTGCCCCCTCTCATTGAGTAACTCCAGTTGAAGGCATAATGGGGTACTGCAGGCTGCTATTAGCAACTAAATTATTCTTAACGTCTTCTGTGTGCGATTTTTAAAACAATCTGTTCAATGATATATCTGGTGTATTACAAGCAATCATTGGTCCCATGATTGTCTTTTTGTTTTTTACACGAAGATTCATCACGTAAGATTGCCATTTTTCCATTCACTATAATGGTGGATGCTGTTTTCTGCTAACAATGCCAACAGTACCGCGGTTGGCCTTGAATTTCCGTGGCTTAAATGAGAGGGGCAGTCGTTCTCCCCTGGCTGTGAGAGAGCTCATGGGTCATCACTTTCATGGCAGTAAAGCTTATTTTGAATTTGAGGGAGAGAGGGGATTCACAAGTGAGAGTATTTTGAGAAAGTAAGCGGTACTGTTGCATGGTGTACCTAAACTTCAGTACTTTTGATACTATAACACAAAATGCTCAGGTATTCGAATTTGTTACTTTCTGTTCTATAAAAAATTTGTCGCACATTTTGGAAATCACCAAAATGTATTGAACTTATTTGAAAATGTAATTAATTTTCCCAAGCTTATCATAAGACATGAACAGATTGCATCAATGATTCCTATTCCCTGCTTCTTTCTGATGCGGTAATGGCACGGGAATGCCCCTGACTGTGTGTCTACAACTTTGTGTAGCTGTTAGCGATGCTAATGATAACCGTCTTAATGTAGTTGGATAGGCTAATCAAACAACCGTGCTAGCTGCATGCATACTTGAATTAAAGGGTAAACCACACAAAAAAAACTGGGGAAAATCTGTCCTTTTCATGTTTTTTTTATGTGGTATTGTTTTGGTATTGAGTATCATGATACTAAACCTGGTATTGGTATCAAAGTGAAAATTCTGTTAATGTGACAATACTAGGTGAAAGGGTGACTCCGGTTAAGGTCTCATGTTTTTTTGTAGCAACACGCACCTTTCGGTAACATGATACCCCCGCCGTTGCATGTGTTCCTAGACCCCTGAATAGAAATGTCCTTTTTGCCTTCCCATTTGTGGTAAAAGCAAAGAAGAATCATGTGGAAAACATCACCACTGTTAGCTCATTTCAAAGAAAAACAATTGCATATTTGAGTAATAGCTACATGTAATGAAAGTTTAAGTTCGTTTTACAATACGTTTTTTTTGTGCCTGGCAGTTGGCTGCAGGCTACTCCTCTAGCAGCGTGCTAGCTAGCTGGCTAAAAACAGCACGCAAGCTCGCCTTTTAGCTTCCCACGTGAAATAATCAGATTTTATCATTAAATAATATGCCATGGCAAAAATGATTATACTTACCAGTGTAACCTACAACATTATCCCAGTTTTCATATAAGCTAAACATAGAATGTCATCATGTTTGGACACAGAGAAAAGCACATGGCTAGTAGCTGTTTTTACCATTTGAAAATAGCCTGGAATCATGTAGTTATACTTCTAAACAAAATACATTTTTGGGGTGAATTGTAATAATGTTGTTTGGCTTATTATTTGAGCAGTCCCAGAGATCATATTTGGTTATTAATACATATCCTATAAAGATCAGATCAAGGAACCAAGCGAGTTTGGTGGTAAAATACAGCTTAATTGCCTACACAACACTGCCCCCACGGTTGTGCAAGGAATTATATGTTGCTTTTGTGCATACTGCAAGTAGACCTCCTTTCATGACAAAATGCATCCACTATCTAGAGGACAGCATCCCCCTCTAGAGGACAGAGAGGAGGGGAGAGGGGGAGGAGGTGTGCCTAACAGCTGCCTTCATTAACATGCGCACCTGCTCCCTGTGTAGATTCTACAAGGCCAACAGATGCCCTCTCTAACATGCATAGACACACTTACACTCTCTCTAGCTCTCTCCCTCTCACACACACACAGATTCTCTAGATCTCTTAGTATAAACGTTAGATTATTACAGTGATGCCTAGTCAGACTAGTTTTCCCCTGCCAACCACATCTGCTGCCATGGTTTGGATGGGGGTGAGGGTCTTTCTGGGAATAAAGAGGGTGTCTCATGATGTGGTGTGTGTGTGTGTGGGGGGGGGGGGGGGGTGGACTAGGAGACTGTTGCTGTGTGTCTGTGGTGGGAGTGTGGAGGGGCACAGAGGGGCTTAGTAGCCTTAATGTGGTGCTCCGTATCTGGGCAGCTGGGCCGATCAGGGCCCCTTGATCTCTAGGGTCATGACGGGATGAGGGTGGACAGCCTGGGTTAGAAAAGGTAGCTGGAAACGGGCACAGCGAGGCTGTCCCCAAATCCTGTTTTTGGTGGCGTCTGTTGTCCCAGCAGAGTGTGTTTTCGAAGTTCTGAGGGACATTTAATCCAGGAAGACACACTAGGAAAACAGCCCACCCTGGCCTGGCTCTCGCTCCATCCCTCCCTCCCTTGCAGGGCTCCGGTGGGCCTCTGCTGAGCGGGAAACTGATAGGGCCACTATCCACACCCATCCTCTTGCTTCCCTCCACTCCTGGCTCGTTAGTATCATGTGTTGATATAGCGTTTGGGGAGATACAATTCTATTGTACTGCATGAGAAACTGCAATGGAATTCCACCATATTCTATCCTCATTCTCTACATAAAAGAAGTGGTGCCTCTGCTTTTATACCATTTGTGACTGCTTTAGACAGTTTTAGACTGCTGTCCACTTGTTTCGACCACCTCTGTCACTGGTCTCCTTTCTCTCCAGGTGTACAAGTGACTATGTGGGTAGCCGCTGCCAGTACTCCAACCCATGCAACCCCTCGCCATGCCGCAACGGAGGCGAGTGCCGCGCCGTATCCCACGGCAACACTTTTGAGTTCCACTGCAAATGTCGACTGGGCTTCTCCGACCAGCTGTGCCTGACACCTACCAACCATGCCTGCATGAGTTCGCCATGTCGCAATGGAGGGACTTGTGACCTGATCACGCTCTCCGACTACCGCTGCCGCTGCCCGCCCGGATGGTCAGGTATGATATTAAGATGTATATTTTTAAGGTAATTTCTGATTTTAGTGAACAGATACTGGGAGATGGTGACAGTAGGGAAAGATAGAGACACTATATATACAAAAGTATATGGCTATTTCAGCCACCGCTGTTGCTGACGGGTGTATAACATCGTGCACATTCGTGCAATCTCCACAGACAAACATTGGCAGTAGACTGGCCTTACTAAAGGGCTTAGTGGCTTTCAACGTGGCACCATAATAGGATGACACATTTCCAACATATCAGTTCGTCAAATTTCTGCCCTGCTCGAGCTGCCCCAGTCAACTGTAAATGCTATTATTGTGAAGTGGAAACGTCTAGCAGAAACAACGGCTCAGCCGCAAAGTGGTAGGCCACACAGCTCACAGAACGGGACTGCTGAGTGCTGAAGCGCGTAAAAATCGTCTGTCCTCGGTTGCAACACTCACTACCGAGTTCCAAACTGCCTCTGGAAGCAACGTCAGCACAAGAACTGTTCGTCGGGAAAGTCATAAAATGGGTTTCAATGGCCGAGCAGCCGCACACAAGCCTAAGATCCCCATGCGCAATGCCAAGCATCAGCTGGAGTGTTGTAAAGCTTGCCGCCATTGGACTCTGGAGCAGTAGAAACACGTTCTCTGGAGTGATGAAACACGCTTCACCATCTGGCAGTCTGACGGACAAATGTGGGTTTGGCAGATTCCAGGAAAACGCTACCTTCCCGACTGCGTAGTGCCAACTGTAAAGTTTGGTAGAGGAAGATTAATGGTCTGGGGCTCTTTTTCATGCCTTTGGCTAGGCCCCTTAGTTCCAGTGAAGGGAAATCTTAACGCCACAGCATACAATGACATTCTTGACGATTCTGTGCTTCAACCTTTTTTTTTTGGCAACATTTTCGGGAAGGCCCCCCTCCTGTTACAGCATGACAATTCCCCCGTGCGCAAAGCGAGATCCATACAGAAATGGTTTGTCGAGATCCGTGTGGAAGAACTTGACTGGCCTGCATAGAGCCCTGACCCCAACCCCATCGAACACCTTTGGGATGAATTGGAACGCCGACTGCGAGCCAGGCCTAATCGCCCAACATGAATGCCTGACCTCACTAATGCTCTTGTGGCTGAATGGAAGCAAGTCCCCGCAGCCATGTTCCAACATCTAGTGGAAAGCCTTCCCAGAAGAGTGAAGGTTGTTATAGCAGCAATGTTCCAACATCTATAGTTTTGGCAAGTCGGTTAGGACATCTACTTTGTGCATGACACAAGTCATTTTTCCAATAATTGTTTACAGACCGATTATTTCACTTATAATTCACTGTATCACAATTCCAGTTGTTCAGAAGTTTACATACACTAAGTTGACTGTGTTAAACAGCTTGGAAAATTCCAGAAAATGATGTCATGGCTTCAGAAGCTTCTGATAGGCTAATTGACATCATTAGAGTCAATCGGAGGTTTACCTGGGGATGTAGGCCTGCCTTCAAACTCAGTGCCTCTTTGCTTGACATCATTGGAAAATCAAAAGAAATCAGCCAAGAACTCAGAAGAATTGTAGACCTTCACAAGTCTGGTTCATCCTTGGGAGCAATTTCCAAACCCTGAAGGTACCATGTTCATCTGTACAAACAATGGTACGCAAGTATAAACACCATGGGAACACGCAGCCGTCATACCGCTCAGGAAGAAGATGCGTTCTGTCTCATAGAGATGAACGTACTTTGGTGCGAAAAGTGCAAATCAATTCCAGAACAACAGCAAAGGAACTTGTGAAGACGCTGGAGGAAACCGGTACAAAAGTATCTATGTCCACAGTAAAAATTTGTCCTATATCGACATAACCTGAAAGGCCGCTCAACAAGGAAGAAGTCACTGCTCCAAAATCGCCATTAAAAAAAGCCAGACTACGGTTTGCAACTGCACATGGGGACAAAGATCGTACTTTTTGGAGAAATGTCCCCTTGTCTGATGAAACAAAAATAGTAACAACTTTTTGGCCATCGTTATGTTTGGAGGAAAAAGGGTGTCATGTTGTGGGGGTGCTTTGCTGCAGGAGGGACTGGTGCACTTCACAAAATAGATGGCTCATGAGGAGGTAAAATGATGTGGATATATTGAAGCAACATCTCAAGACATCAGTTAAAGTTTGGTCGCAAATGGTCTTCCAAATGGACAAGCATACTTCCAAAGTTGTGGCAAAATGGCTTTACGACAACAAAGTCAAGGTATTGGAGTAGCCATCTCAAAGACCTGACCTCAACCCTATAGAAAATATGTGGGCAGAACTGAAAAAGCGTGTGCGAGCAAGGAGGCCTACAAACCTGCCTCAGTTACACCAGCTCTGTCAGGAGGAATGGGCCAATATTCACCCAACTTATTGTGAGAAGCTTGTGGAAGGCTACCCGAAATGTTTGACCCAAGTTAAACAATTTAAAGGCATTGCTACCAAATACTAATTGGGTGTATGTCAACTTCTGAACCACTGGGAATGTGATGAAAGAAATAAAAGCTGAAATAAATAATTTTCTCTACTATCTGACATTTCACATTCTTAAAATAGTGGTGATCCTAACTGACCTAAGACAGGGACTTTTTACTAGGATTAAATGTCAGGAATTGTGAAAAACTCTGTTTAAATGTATTTGGCTAAGGTGTATGTAAACCTCCGACTTCAACTGTATATATTTACAGGCCCATTTAATTTTGTTTGGCTTGCCATTCCAAATAAAATAAAATAAATTGCTCATATAATCAAAAAACAAGTCGCTAGGTGTGTAGGCAAGGCCATAAGCAAGTAGGTGAACTAGGATATGACTAAGGAGTTCATCAGGGTGATCACGTAGACAAGTATTTTCCATTCCATGGTATCAAGATCTTATCTATTTAACTTTCTATTAAAATGTATTTTATTGAGATCATTTGTTTATTTTTGGCATTTGAACACAAAATATTATTGGTAAACTACACGGTAATATAAAAGTTATATATTTTAGTGATCCAATACGTGATAATAATAATATAGTACACAATATATATCTAGATCCTCTAAGGCTGTGGACGGATCCAAATTGTGGATACATTCTTTTTTTTAAGAATCAGCCTACAATGACACATTTTTGTTTTTAAGCCCTGGATTTCTAGCTCCTTGATATTATTGTTGGATCTGATTTGAATAGCTGACATTTCGATTGTCAAACAAATAGATATGCCGATAGTGGACAACCTTGTTTTAATACTTTCTGAGAAGTAGCCATTATTTACTATTTTACACCTAGGTTACTATACATAACTTTAACCCATTGAAATATTCCAGGCATTTATATATAAATTCCAGTCGTACTTTGTCAAAAGCCTTTTCAAAATTTTTCATAGTGTTCTATTGTTTCCAGTACTTGTCTTATATTATCTCCAATGTATCGTCCATGTAAAAAACCTGTCTGATTAGGATGAATAATATCCGACAAAACCTTATTTATTCTATGCGCTATGCATTTTGCTAGAATTTTTGCATTTTACGGACTGGATCTTTATATTTAACACTTGGGCCCTGTTTCAGTAATAATGAAATCAGATTTTCTTGTTGACTGTCTGATAATCTACCATTTTTATAGGACTGGTTAAACCATGCTCATAGCGGTGTCTGAGTACATCAAAAAAGGTTTGGTATACCTCAACTGCCTAGAAGACCAGCATCCCGGAGTCTGCTCTTCACTGTTGATGATGAGACTGGTGTTTTTGCGGGTACTATTTAATGAAGCTGCCAGTTGAGGACTTGTGAGGCGTCTGTTTCTCAAACTAAACACTCTGTTTATAGTCCAATAATATATTTAAAACCATCCATCTACCTTGTGGATCTGTTTGAACAATTTGCACAGTCGGATCAAAATTATTGTTCATTAATATCATCACCCCTTTTGAGTTTCTTTTCCCATGGGAGATGTATATTTAGCCCCCCCCCGTCCCCCCGTCCCTTTTCCACACAATTTCCTCTACATTTGTTGAATGAGTTTCCTGTAAACAAAATATATGATATTCATTCTCTTTAAGCTAGGTAATGATAATATTTTCTTATTTTCTGCTAAGCCATTACAATTATAAATGGCAATACTTATTTCACCATTTACCATAATGAGATAAATTTAATTTAAACTTGTATCATAATATATGTTTCTAAACTTACCATTAAGAAGTACCATAATGATTGAGTGTCCATATAGCTGTACCATGATATTTGCACTGCTACTAGGTAAACCTTGAATTGTTGATCTATGGGTCTTTAGCTAAGTCCAGCTAACTTTTGGATATGCTGATCATCATTACTTTTATGTCAGTTATATTATTTGTCCTACCTCTCTTATTACGAGATGGAGTCCAGACAGGCTATTTTAGGAAACATTAGATTAGGCCTATAGTGTAATTCACCATATCAAATGAATTGACAAGGAAAGTTTGAAGGGGGAAGAGAAGAGAGAGACCCCTATAGTATTACTAGTGATGTCATGATTATCCCAGCATGTGCCTTATTCCAGAGGAAGATTGGCATTGGATTAGTTTTTCCCTAAATGCCTCATGTAATTCTTTATTTTTTAAATTCAGTTGAATATTTTTATTTATTTATTTTATTTATCTGTTCTTTTACCAGGTAAATTGACTCATTTACAGCAATGACCTGGGGAATAGTTACAGTGGAGAGGGGGGGGGGATGAATGAGCCAATTGTAAACTGGGGATTATTAGGTGACTGTGATGGTTTGAGGGCCAGATTGGGAATTTAGCCAGGACACTGGGGTTAACACCCCTACTCTTGCAATAAGTGCCATGTAATCTTTAATGACCTCAGAGTCAGGACACCTGTTTTAAAATCCTTTCTGAAAGACGGCACACAGGGCAGTGTCCCCAATCACTGCCTTGGGGCATTGGGATATTTTTTAGACCAGAGGAAAGAGTGCCTCCTACTGGCCCTCCAACACCACTTCCAGCAGCATCTGGTCTCCCATCCAGGGACTGACCAGGACCAACCCTGCTTAGCTTCAGAAGCAAGCCAGCAGTGGTATGCAGGGTGGTATGCTGCTGGCTCTATGCCGGAAGCCTGATGGTTTTTATTCTAGGTGTAAGGATATTTCAACATCATGTCTAAATGATAAAAGGCATGATCCCTCATGCTTGGCTGCCTAGGTATAGGTGTCCCCATAGGGTTAGTATTTAAATTGCAATATTTTGCCTACATCAACAGCCACTGTCAGCCAGTTTCATTAAATAGACCTAGGCACTATGCTTTTTTTATTGCACATTTAATTAAACTGACGATTTGGAGATGTTCAACTTCAATTAATTGGCACAAATAAATCGGACAAATAAAAAAAAAATCTCTGGCTTGCATAACACAGATGTTGCCTAAATTGTGGTAGGCTAGGTCTAATATATAGGCTAGCATAGTCCAGCCTATTAATTAACTTCTAATTTACACATATCTGTCTTCACTATTCCCTTCTTGCGCAATTCATGCATCTCCACTGGCCTCCACTGGCCATCTATCTTCCATCCTCTCTCTCTTCCATCCTCTCGCTCTTGCTGGATCGAATCCCTGAGCTGAAAAGGTAAAAATGTGTCATTCTGCCCTTGAGCAAGGCAGTTAACCCACTGTTTCCCGGGCCCTGAAGACGTGGATGTCGATTAAGGCAGCACCCCGCACCTCTGATTCAGAGAAGAAACATTTCAGTTGAATGCATTCTGTTGTTCAATTTACTAGGTATCCCCTTTCCCTTTCATTTCCCTCTTTATACCTCTCTCTTCCATCCTCTCTTCCTCTCTCTATTCCCCTATCTCTTCTTCCTCTCTCTTCTATCCTCTTATAGCTATTGAACCAGTAGCCTAGCCCAATTCGTGTCCCAAAAGTAGCAATATAGTTTGGTCACTTATTTTGCGCAAATACATTTATTTGAGGAAAGAGGCACCTTGCTCTTGCTTGCTGGATATAAAATAGGCTACTGCTTTCACAATGAACTGGCAGGGAAGTTTGAATGGCAAGAGCTTCTCTGGTGTGATGTGATCACATTGGCTGGTGGTAAAAATGCAGTAAACGGGTATCTTCTGTTCTCAACACGCCACACATGCACACATGTATTTTGTCAGCATGCCCAATGTTACAATGTTTCTAATCAAATGTATAAATTAAGTTTACGTTTTCCTCTCAATTGAATTTGCATAAATATTGTGATTGGATGATAGCTGTGAGGGTTATTGAATCAGGATCAAATCCTCTGATCTCCTCGAGCTCATTAATGATACAATGTTCATATTTGAAGATTGCCAAAAGGCCAGTCTCTTTGGGAAATGATAGGAGTGGAATGTAGTAGCTGAACAGAGACTGCAACCAGGCTAATGGGATACCAAGAAAATAACGTTTATTTTTTCCTTAAATGTGTTCAAAAGCCAATCAACTATCCTGCACCATTCCCAGGGGGTTGTGGGAAGGTTGTATGCAAAATAACCATCGGACAACCATGCTATCACCAAGCTCTAACATACGGTTTTCAGAACATTATGTGCTAGCTGCGTATGGCCTAAATGAAGTGACCAAATGAAATACTGTTCATGCAGGTATGTTTGATGTTATTTCATTTGTTTTTCTTTGTTGTCATCCTATCCTCCTCCTCTAGGGAAGACATGCCAGATTGCCAACCCCTGTGCATCCAACCCCTGTGCCAACGGTGGACAATGCTCACCCTTTGAGTCCCACTACATCTGCGCATGCCTGCCCGCCTTTCATGGCCAGACCTGCAAGCTGGACGTCAATGAGTGTGCCCAGATGTCGTCACCCTGTCGCAACGGGGGCATGTGTGTGAATGAGGTGGGCTCCTACCACTGCCGCTGCCCCCAGGAGTACACGGGTGCCAACTGCGAGACCCCCTACATGCCCTGCAACCCCTCTCCCTGCCACAGTGGGGGCACTTGCGTGCAGAAGGGGGACACCACCTATGACTGCAGCTGCCTGCCAGGTAACCCTTCACCCCTTTGCTCAAATCTATTAAAATACTTAATCTGTGCCTGTTTGAGCCTGCCTGGCATTGACTTTTCAATCATTTGTGTTTACCAAAGAGGTACTGTAAGGAATTGATTAATAGAGAGCTGTTGTAGCTTGGATGTGATTGGTGGATATAGGGCATTGCTAGTCTCTGGTTTCTGCTGGCAGGATATTATTGCGAAGACGTTTCCCAGCTAACACATTTAGTTCCTTGGAAGTTGTGGGAACGTACGTTTTTGGTTTCCCATTGGTTCCGGGAACGAAACCATGAGTTTCATGACCTGTAAAACTGAACTTTTTTAAATGTTCTGTAAACGGAAGGGAAAAATGTTCCTGTTCTGGGAACGTAAATTTATAGATTGCTGGGAGGTTCTGAAAACATGCCTTTAAACCTCTTAGGGATAGTGAGACGCTAGCGTCTCAAGTGGCCAATAGCCTCGGGAAATGCATAGCGCCAAAGAATTAGCATAGCCGGCGCTACACAAAACGCTGAAATAAAATATAAAACATGCATTACCTTTGACGGGTTTCTTTGTTGGCACTCCAATATGTCCCATAAACATCACAATTGGTCCTTTTTTTTCGATTAATTCCATCCATGTATACCCAAAATATCCATTTATAAATCAGGTTTGATCCGGAAAAAAACAGCCTTCCAAAACACAACGTCACTACAAAACATTTCAAAAGTTGCCTATAAACTTTGCCAAAATATTTCAAACTACTTTTGTAATACAACTTTAGGTATTTTTAAACGTTAATAATCGATCAAATTGTAGACTCAGCAATCTGTATTCGATAGAGAAAGTAAACAAAACATGCACCATTTTCCCTCTTGCGTAACTATCAACAGTGTAACGTTGTTCCAGGATGTGCCTCTTCTTCGTTTCACCAATGATTAACTTCAACCTAATTCCAAAGACTGGTGACATCCTGTGGAAGGCGTAGGAACTCTAAAATGGGCGCTATCTAATTTCCCTTGGCAAAGACAACTGAGGGAACTGTCAGAGGGAAGAAAAAACAATTCTGAACAGTTTTTTTCCTTGGGGTTTTGCCTGCTACATAAGTTCTGTTATAGTCACAGACATGATTGAACCAACTTTTAGAAACTTCAGAGTGTTTTCTATCCACACCTACTAATCATATGCATATAATATATTCCTGGCATGAGTAGCAGGAAGTTGAAATTGTGCACGCTATTTATCCAAAAGTGGAAATGCTGCCCCCTATCTCTAAGAAGTTCAATAGAACCATGAGGAAACCTGTAGGAAACGTTATGGGTAACTACTGAAATTCCCACAGAAGAACGTTGTTTCTTAATGTTCTCTGAAATATTTTAGAACATTCTCAAAGTCAAAACAGTTGGAGAACTTTCCATGAATATTACCAAAATTTAAATGAAATGTAACCATGTTTGAACATTTACGAAAGTAATGAATTACAGAGAAAATATATATATATTTTTGTCAAGTTCCTTAAATTTGCTGAGAATGTTCTAAGGCCAAGCAACTATCCTGCACCATTCCCAGAAAGTTATGCAAAGGTTGTGTGCAAAATAATCATAGGACAAGCATGCTCTCACCAAGCTCTAAGAAACATAGGGTTCAATGTACGCTATGTGCTAGCTGGGTTCCCCCTGATAACTACTCACACACACACACAAACACATCAAACAGGTTTTCTGTTTCCAAAAGGTTTGACAAGCCAATTGGGATTCCCCCTTGGTGGGAGAACTACAGTTGTAGAGCTATTGTGTAAGATAGTGATTAATGGTGGTTAGGGATGTTATGGTGAAAGTATTACCTCTATATCGGCGGTCACGAGTCATGACCGCAATCAAATTCCACCTGACCGTTTAGTCACAGTAACTAGGCTTCTCCAAAACTTCGCTCTGATGCTACTGGTGGTCATTACTAGCCTACTAGTGCTTGCTAACTGCCAGTTGCTAATTGCCTGGTACTCCGGGATCTGTTGTCCCTCTAATCACTCTGACATCAATACAAATGCAATCGAAAATAAAATCAAACACTTCATGAGAGCCCATGAGCTCATGTTGCGCAACATTTATATAGACTATGCATTTTTAGACATTTTTGCAAATGTATAGAAATAAAAAATGTAATATCACATTTACATAAGTATTCAGGCCCTTTACTCAGTACTTTGTTGAAGCACCTTTGGCAGTGTTAACTTCTTATGGCTGGGGTAGAATTGAGTAGCTTGGATGAATAAAGTGCCGCGAGTAAACTGCCTGCTACTCAGTCCCAGTTGCTAATATATGCATAGTATTAGTATATTTGGATAGAAAACATTGAAGTTTCTAAACCTGTTTGAATGATGTCTGTGAGTATAACAGAACTCATATGGCAGGCAAAAACCTGAGAAGAAATCCAACCAGGAAGTGGGAAATCTGAATCAACTCATTCCCTATTGAAGATACAGTGGGATATTGGTCATGTTGCACTTCCTAAGGCTTCCACTAGATGTCAACAGTCTTTAGAACCTTGTTTGATGCTTCTACTGTGAAGTGCGGCAGAATGAGAGGGGAATGAGTCAGGGCTCTGCCAGAATGCCTTGAGCTTGTGACGCTCGTTCACGTGAGAGTTAGCTCGCGTTCCATTGCATTTCTGAAGACAAAGGAATTCTCCAATTGGAACATAATTGAAGATTTATGTTAAAAACATCCTAAAGATTGATTCTATACATCGTTTGACATGTTTCTACGGACTGTAACGGAGCTTTGTGAGTTTGGATTTGTTTACAAAAGTAGCTATTTGGACATAAGTGATGGACATTATCGAACAAAACAAACATTTATTGTGGAACTGGGATTCCTGGGAGTGCATTCGGATGAAGATCATCAAAGGTAAGTGAATATTTATAATGTTATTTCTGACTTCTGTTGACTGCACAATATGGCGGATATATTTTTGGCTTGTTTGGGCTCTGAGCGCCGTACTCGGATTATTGCATGGTTTGCTTTTTCCGTAAAGCTTTTTTGAAATCTGACAGCGGTTGCATTAAGGAGAAGTGGATCTATAATTCCGTGCCTAATAGTTGTATCTTTTATCAATGTTTATTATGAGTATTTCTGTAAATTGTGGCTCTCTGCAAAATCACTGGATGTTTTTGAAACTACTGAAAACGCGCCAATGTATACTGAGATTTTTTTATTTAAGTATTAACTTTATCGAACAAAACATACATGTATTGTGTAACATGAAGTCCTATGAGTGTCATCTGATGAAGATCATCAAAGGTTAGTAATTAATTCTCTCTCTATTTCTGATTTATGGCTGTGGTTTTCTGTGACTTGGCTCTGACCTAACATAATCGTTTGTGGTGCTTTCGCCGTAAAGCCTATTTGAAATCAGACACTGGTGGGATTAACAAGAGGTGTATCTTTAAAATGGTGTCTGAGGAATTTTAATTATGAGATTTCTGCTGTTTTGAATTTGGCGCCCTGCACTTTCACAGGCTGTTGTCATATCGATCCCATTAGCTGGATCTCAGCCCTAAGAAGTTTTTAACAGCCTCAGGCCTTCTTGAGTATGACGCTACAAGCTTGGCACACCTGTATTTTGGGAGTTTCTCCCATTCTTCTCTGCAGATCCTCTCAAGCTCTGTCCAGTTGGATGGGGAGCGTCGCTGCACAACTATTTTCAGGTCTCTCCAGAGATCTCAAGGACATTCAGAGACTTGTCCTGAAGCCACTCCTGCGTTGTCTTTGCTGTGTGCTTAGGGTCGTTGTCCTGTTGGAAGGGGAACCTTCGCCCCAGTCTGAGGTCCTGAGTGTTCTTTATCAAGGGTCTCTCTCTACTCCGTTCATCTTTCCCTCGATCCTGATTCCTGACTAGACTCTGTCCCTGCTGCTGAAAAACATCCCCACAACATGATGCTGCCACCAACATGCTTCACTGGTGTTAGGTTTCCTCCAGATGTGACGCTTGGCATTCAGGACAAAAAGTTCAACATTGGTTTCATCAGACCAGAGAATCTTGTTTCTCATGGTCTGAGAGTCCTTTAGGTGCCTTTTTGACAAACTCCAATTGGGCTGTCACGTGCCTTTTACTGAGGAGTGGCTTCTATCTGGCCACTCTACCATAAAGGCCTGATTGGTGGAGTGCTGCAGAGATGGTTGTCCTTCTGGAAGATGGTTGTCCTTCTCCTATCTCCACAGAGGAGCTCTAGAGCTCTATCAGAGTGGCCATTGGGTTCTTGGTCACCTCTCTCACCAAGGTCCCTCTCCCCTGATTGCTCAGTTTGTGCGGGTGGCCAGCTTTAGGAAGAGTCTTGCTGGTTCCAAACTTCTTCCATTTAAGAATGATGGAGGCCACTGTGTTCTCGGGGGACCTTCAATGCTGCAGAAATGTGTTGGTACCCTTCCTCAGATCGGTGCCTCGACACAAACCTGTCTCAGAGCTCTACGAACAATTCCTTCGACCTCATTACTTGGTTTTTGCTCGGACATGCGCTGTCAACTGTGGGACTTTATATAGACAGGTGTGTGCCTTTCCAAATCATGTCCAATCAATTAAATAAACCACAGGTGGACTCCAAATCAAGTTGTAGAAACATCAAGGATGATAAATGGAATAAGGATGCACCTGAGCTCAATTTCGAGTCTCATAACAAAGGGTCTGCATACTTATGTAAATAACGTATTTCTGTTTTTTATGCTTAACAAATTTGCAAACATTTCTAAAAACCTGTTTTTGCTTTGTCAGTATGTGATATTGTGTGTAGATGGATGAAAAATATACAGTTGAAGTCAGAAGTTTACAAACACTTAGGTCATTAAACTCGTTTTTCAACCACTCCACACATTTCTTGTTAACAAACTATAGTTTTGGCAAGTCGGTTAGGACATCTACTTTGTGCATGACACAAGTAATTTTTCCAACAATTGTTTACAGACAGATTATTTCACTGTATCACAATTCCAGTGGGTCAGAAGTTTACATACACTAAGTTGACTGTGCCTTTTAAACAGCTTGGAAAATTCCAGAAAATTGTGTCTGGACTTTAGAAGCTTCTGATAGGCTAATTGACATAATTTGAGTCATTTGGAGGTGCACCTGGGTATGTTTTTCAAGGCCTACCTTCAAACTCAGTGCCTCTTTGCTTGACATCATGGGAAAATCAAAAGAAATCAGCCAAGACCCCAGAAAGAAAGTTGTAGACCTCCACAAGTCTGGTTCATCCTTGGGAGCAATTTCCAAATGCCTGAATGTCCCACGTTCATCTGTACAAACAATGGTACGCAAGTATAAACACCATGGGACCACGCAGCCGTCATACCGCTCAGGATGAAGACGCGTTCTGTCTCCTAGAGATGAACGTACTTTGGTGCATTAAGTGCAAATCAATCTCAGAACAACAGCAAAGGAAGGTGCTGGCTGGAGGAAACCGGTACAAAAGTATCTATATCCACAGTAAAACGAGTACTATATCGACATAACCTGGAAGGTTGCTCAGCAAGAAAGAGGCCAGTGCTCCAAAACCGCCCCAAAAAAATAGACTACGGTTTGCAACTGCACATGGGGACAAAGCTCATACTTTTTGGAGAAATGTCCTCTGGTTTGATGAAACTAAAATAGAACTGTTTTGCCATATTGACCATTGTTATGTTTGGAGGAAATGGGGGGGATGCTTGCAAGCCGAAGAACACCATCCCAACCATGAAGCAACTGCCGATCTGCGGCCAACAAGGCAGAGTTCATCTCAGCCTATGCCTCCCTCCAGTCCCTCGACTTCTTGGCACTGACGGAAACATGGATCACCACAGACAACACCGCTACTCCTACTGCTCTCTCTTCGTCCGCCCACGTGTTCTCGCACACCCCGAGAGCTTCTGGTCAGCGGGGTGGTGGCACCGGGATCCTCATCTCTCCCAAGTGGTCATTCTCTCTTTCTCCCCTTACCCATCTGTCTATCGCCTCCTTTGAATTCCATGCTGTCACAGTTACCAGCCCTTTCAAGCTTAACATCCTTATCATTTATCGCCCTCCAGGTTCCCTCGGAGAGTTCATCAATGAGCTTGATGCCTTGATAAGCTCCTTTCCTGAGGACGGCTCACCTCTCACAGTTCTGGGCGACTTTAACCTCCCCACGTCTACCTTTGACTCATTCCTCTCTGCCTCCTTCTTTCCACTCCTCTCCTCTTTGACCTCACCCTCTCACCTTCCCCCCTACTCACAAGGCAGGCAATACGCTCGACCTCATCTTTACTAGATGCTGTTCTTCCACTAACCTCATTGCAACTCCCCTCCAAGTCTCCGACCACTACCTTGTATCCTTTTCCTCTCGCTCTCATCCAACACTTCCCACACTGCCCCTACTGGATGGTATCGCGCCGTCCCAACCTTCGCTCTCTCTCCCCGCTACTCTCTCCTCTTCCATCCTATCATCTCTTCCCTCTGCTCAAACCTTCTCCAACCTATCTCCTGATTCTGCCTCCTCAACCCTCCTCTCCTCCCTTTCTGCATCCTTTGACTCTCTATGTCCCCTATCCCCCAGGCCGGCTCAGTCCTCCCCTCCCGCTCCGTGGCTCGACGACTCATTGCGAGCTCACAGAACAGGGCTCCGGGCAGCCGAGCGGAAATGGAGGATAACTCGCCTCCCTGCGGACCTGGCATCCTTTCACTCCCTCCTCTCTACATTTTCCTCCTCTGTCTCTGCTGCTAAAGCCACTTTCTACCACTCTAAATTCCAAGCATCTGCCTCTAACCCTAGGAAGCTCTTTGCCACCTTCTCCTCCCTCCTGAATCCTCCTCCCCCCCTCCTCCTCCCTCTCTGCAGATGACTTCGTCAACCATTTTGAAAAGAAGGTCGACGACATCAGATCCTCGTTTGCTAAGTCAAACGACACCGCTGGTTCTGCTCACACTGCCCTACCCTGTGCTCTGACCTCTTTCTCCCCTCTCTCTCAGATGACATCTCGCGTCTTGTGACGGCCGGCCGCCCAACAACCTGCCCGCTTGACCCTATCCCCTCCTCTCTTCTCTCCAGACCATTTCCGGTGACCTTCTCCCTTACCTCACCTCGCTCATCAACTCATCCCTGACCGCTGGCTACGTCCCTCCCGTCTTCAAGAGAGCGAGAGTTGCACCCCTTCTGAAAAAAACCTACACTCGATCCCTCCGATGTCAACAACTACAGACCAGTATCCCTTCTTTCTTTTCTCTCCAAAACTCTTGAACGTGCCGTCCTTGGCCAGCTCTCCCGCTATCTCTCTCAGAATGACCTTCTTGATCCAAATCAGTCAGGTTTCAAGACTAGTCATTCAACTGAGACTGCTCTTCTCTGTATCACGGAGGCACTCCGCACTGCTAAAGCTAACTCTCTCTCCTCTGCTCTCATCCTTCTAGACCTATCGGCTGCCTTCGATACTGTGAACCATCAGATCCTCCTCTCCACCCTCTCCGAGTTGGGCATCTCCGGCGCGGCCCATGCTTGGATTGCGTCCTACCTGACAGGTCGCTCCTACCAGGTGGCGTCTCTGTCTCACCACGCGCTCTCACCACTGGTGTCCCCAGGGCTCTGTTCTAGGCCCTCTCCTATTCTCGCTATACACCAAGTCACTTGGCTCTGTCATAACCTCACATGGTCTCTCCTATCATTGCTATGCAGACGACACACAATTAATCTTCTCCTTTCCCCCTCTGATGACCAGGTGGCGAATCGCATCTCTGCATGTCTGGCAGACATATCAGTGTGGATGACGGATCACCACCTCAAGCTGAACCTCGGCAAGACGGAGCTGCTCTTCCTCCCGGGAAGCACTGCCCGTTCCATGATCTCGCCATCACGGTTGACAACTCCATCGTGTCCTCCTCCCAGAGCGCTAAGAACCTTGGCGTGATCCTGGACAACACCCTGTCATTCTCAACTAACATCAAGACGGTGGCCCGTTCCTGTAGGTTCATGCTCTACAACATCCGCAGAGTACGACCCTGCCTCACACAGGAAGCGGCGCAGGTCCTAATCCAGGCACTTGTCATCTCCCGTCTGGATTACTGCAACTCGCTGTTGGCTGGGCTCCCTGCCTGTGCCATTAAACCCCTACAACTCATCCAGAACGCCGCAGCCCGTCTGGTGTTCAACCTTCCCAAGTTCTCTCACGTCACCCCGCTCCTCCGCTCTCTCCACTGGCTTCCAGTTGAAGCTTGCATCCGCTACAAGACCATGGTGCTTGCCTACGGAGCTGTGAGGGGAACGGCACCTCAGTACCTCCAGGCTCTGATCAGGCCCTACACCCAAACAAGGGCACTGCGTTCATCCACCTCTGGCCTGCTCGCCTCCCTACCACTGAGGAAGTACAGTTCCCGCTCAGCCCAGTCAAAACTGTTCGCTGCTCTGGCCCCCCAATGGTGGAACAAACTCCCTCACGACGCCAGGACAGCGGAGTCAATCACCACCTTCCGGAGACACCTGAAACCCCACCTCTTTAAGGAATACCTAGGATAGGATAAAGTAATCCTTCTCACCCCCCCCCCCCCCTTAAAAGACTTAAAAGACTGTTCCACTGGATGTCATAAGGTGAAAGGACCAATTTGTAAGTCGCTCTGGATAAGAGCGTCTGCTAAATGACTTAAATGTAAATGTAAGCATGGGGGTGGCAGCTTCATGTTGTGTGGGTGCTATGCTGCAGAGGAGAAGGGTGCACTTCACAAAATAGATGGTATCATGAGGGGGAAATGATTTGCATATATTGAAGCAACATCTCAAGACATCAGTCAGGAAGCTTGGTCACACATGGATCTCCCAAATGGACAATGACCCCAAGCATACTTCCAAAGTTGTGGCAAATTGGCTTAAGGACAACAAAGTCAAGGTATTGGTGTGGCCATCACAAAGCCCTGACCTCAATCCTATAGAACATTTGTGGGCAGAACTGAAAATGCGTATGCAAGCAAGGAGGTCTACAAAACTGACTCGGTTACACCAGCTCTGTCAGGAGGAATGGGCCAAAATTCACCCAACTTATTGTGGAAGGCTACCCAAAACGTTTGACCCAAGTTAAACAATGTAAAGGCAATGCTACCAAATACTAATTGAGTGTATGTAAACTTCTGACCCACTGGGAATGTGATGAAAGAAATAAAAGCTGAAATAAATCATTCTCTCTACTATTATTCTGAAAATTCTTAAAATAAAGTGGTGATCCTAACTGACAGGGAATTTTTACTAGGATTAAATGTCAGGAATTGTGATAATCTGAGTTTAAATGTATTTGGCTAAGGTGTATGTAAACTTCCGACTTCAACTGTATATTGAACCCATTTTTAGAAAAGGCTGTAACGTAACAACGTGAAAAAATTAAATGCTTTCCAAATGCACTATAATTTTGGCATTTAATTCAATATACTTTAGGAAAAGATTCCCCTAGCCTTATGGCCTCGCTGCTTATGCTTGCATATTAAAAACGTAGGCATTTAGGAGGACCTGTTTCTTTGTTAACTGCTCAACACAGAATAGCTGCATGTGCGCATTCCCTCGGAAATCTTTTGGAGAAAATATCCTTTCTATTTTATTCAGCTATGTTCAACTGTATTCTTCATCCTGTAAAATAATATACAATTCTAAACAAATCTAGTCTGTTAAATGAACTGTTTAGCCCACAGCCATATGGCATAGCCAGATCAGGACCTAACATAAGGACAACTCAGAATATTATATTCTGTTTTTCTGAAATAGATGACATTTTCTTCATATCATGTTTCTTTAATCCTGTCTAAAATAATGGATTAATTGTGATGGTGTAGTCTATATTAAATGGATTCATGTAATTGTTCTGCATCAGTGGTTTGTAGGCTATTCATGGTAGCCAGGAGATGCTAAATGTGTTTATGGCAATTATTGGTCAATTACCGTGAGGCCGGCAGTTATTTGCATGACAATCACCGGCTGAAAAGAATGTCATGACCGCCACAGCCCTAATGGTGGTTCATGCATGGTGGTTGTGTCTGATTGTGGCTCTGCTGTGGAGTTCTGCATGCAGCTGCCGAGACTCCCTCATTCCCAGCGGCTCAGAAACAGATGGTATTCCCAGATTTTTCCTTCATTCCTTCCTCCTGATGATAGTGAAGCATGCAGTTGGTGTTGTTGGCCTAAAGGTTGAGATTTCAGTGGGAATCAAAGTTCAGTCACCCGTAGACCAATCCCAAAGGTTCTGAGTGAAGGACGGTTTGGATAAATGTGTGTGTGCATGCATTTTAACATATAACTAAAATGTAACCCGCGGTGTGCCACTCTCGTGTATCTTTGTGATAGAATGCAGACAGAGAGTGAGGCGAGCAGGAAACCTACGCCGCTTTGGGTTGATCGTTAACCTGAGTTTTGATTTGTAAAATGGCTACACACTACGCAGGGAGCCTTTGAAGCGTACAAGGAGGTAGGCTGTAGATTCAAGCAGATGGCCATGGGAATATGCAGATCTTATCTCTGGTTATAAAGGATTGTAACAATAAGAAGAAAGGTGGGTCTGAATTATGTGTAGTGAAATTGTTACTGGTTTCAATGAATGACATGTCTCTTTTTACCTTTTCTTTCCCTATTGTCTCTTCTTTCTCCCCCTCTCAACTCTCACGCTCTCTCTCTCACTCACTCTCAGGATTTACAAGTCAGAATTGTGATCACAACATTGATGACTGCCCAGGCCACAACTGTCAGAATGGTGGCTTGTGTGTGGATGGGGTCAACACCTACAACTGCCAGTGCCCCCCTCACTTTACAGGTAACCTTTATACCAAACCCTCCAATCTTCAAGATGGACAAGGTCTCTGGAAATAAATTAACTTGAGATTCCACCCACATTGGCCCTATATCAATCTCTTATGGCCGCCCTGCAGAATGTAATCGTTGCCCTCTGCTCTCTAGGCCAGTTCTGTACCGAGAATGTGGATGAGTGTGAGATGATGCCAAACACGTGCCAAAACGGCGGTACGTGCCATGACACCTATGGCAGCTTCCACTGTGTCTGTGTCAATGGCTGGACGGGCGATGACTGCAGTGAGAACATCGACGACTGTGCCAGCGCAGCCTGTTATCACGGCGCCACATGCCACGACCGCGTAGCCTCCTTCTTCTGCGAGTGTCCACATGGGCGCACAGGTACTACGACCTCACCTGTCCCACACAAACCACACACACACATTGGAGGAAGATTAAAAATAAGAAACTGTTGAGAGCTTTGCACACCAGGCCACACTGGACTGAGGTGGCCTGGTTACACCCCCATGATAGTTGCTTGACAATATTGAGACTATTTTCAGCTTGGTGCTTCACAATGTTAGTTGATGAGGTGAGTCAATTCTCCCCCTTTACAATAGAAAGCATTTTGTGCCCCTGGAAATGCACTACCTATAAAAATCCCATTCATCATAATTTGTCTTTCCTCAGGTTTACTGTGTCATCTTGATGATGCCTGCATCAGTAACCCGTGTCAGAAAGGCTCGAACTGTGACACCAATCCTGTCAACGGGAAAGCCATCTGTACCTGCCCTCCAGGTTACACTGGCTCTGCATGCAACCAGGACATTGACGAGTGTTCCTTAGGTGAGTGACTTCTCTCGCTGCTCCTCTCTCATCTCTATAGAAAGATACCCGTCTCTGAACATTCAGGATGACAAACTCTGCCAATGTGCTATTTACCAAACACTCCCTTGAGCGATTTTCAATTCGACTAACTTGGATACATAAAGGTTCAATGAAAATAAATAATTGTCGGTGTGACGCGTATGCATTTTGGTAGTATTTTGGCATTAGAACACTGAAGTGCTGGATCTTTATATCTATCATTACTACAAGAGGTAATGATAGAGAAATTGCACAGGGTGAAAGTGGGGATATAAGTGGTGATGTATATCCTGTGTTTGACGTTTCAGGTGCCAACCCTTGCGAGCACGGTGGGCGCTGCCTGAACACTAAAGGCTCGTTCCAGTGCAAGTGTCTCCAGGGTTACGAGGGCCCGCGGTGCGAGATGGATGTCAACGAGTGCATGTCCAACCCCTGTCAGAACGATGCCACGTGCCTGGACCAAATTGGAGGGTTCCACTGCATCTGCATGCCAGGTACGATGACACATTGAAATGTGCCATTTAGGGGGATATTTAGGTTTGTAACACTGTCTTACTGACATAGACACTTTGACATGTTGTTAGGTGTAAGAATAATTGTTCATGATTGGAGTTCAGTTCTCTGCCCCTGCTACATAAGACAATACTAGCTATCTAAAAATGGCTAAATATTTGAGCCTGTGAACTCAAAGTAATGACCTGAAACTGTTTCTGTAATATTGTCATAAACGTGTGTGTGTTCAGGTTATGAGGGGGTGTTTTGCCAGATCAACACTGACGAGTGTGCCAGCATGCCCTGTCTGAACAACGGGAAGTGCATCGACAGGATCAACTCCTTCTACTGCGAGTGCCACAAAGGTGAGAGAGATGGCCCAGAGAGAGAGAGGGAGTTGGTGGGAGGAAGGAAGGAATGAAAGGAGGAATGGAGGAAGGAAGGTGTACAGGGAGAGAGGGTTGGAGGAGTAGATGGAGGGTGGGGGTCCTCAGCTCCTGATAGGTTTGGGTGGAAGTGGGGTCACTGGAGGGTGAAGTAAAGTGAATGATTACCGTGTGTGTGTGTGTGTGTGTTTTGTAACGGTTTTGACTTGAGGTGATTATTTATAGGGGTGTCATGTAGGTTGTGCCTACCAGAGAAAACATTGGTTTCTCCTTTTGGTTTGGGAGGGAATGAATCCCATCTGGTCCGTCAAGTCTACACCAATACAAAGGACTTATGTAAAAGTCAGGATGGAAATAAACTTTTCATAAACCCTTAAAACATTGGAAAGAACAATTATATTCAGGAAATGTCCTGTACCTCGGGCCTAAAAAGAGTCCAGCCCGGTAAAGGAGTTCAGGGAACTCAAGTGACTTTTGTCACGCAATGTTTGTCCGTTCATTCAAGTGTAGCGTAAACCCAGTATTAATCATACAATCAATATAACAATTATTTTACCACAGAACTTTAAAGCGTATCAACTCTTACTAAGTCCTCAACTACAACTAACTACATAAATCATCACAGTATACATCACATCAAAACAAATGAATACCGTATACAAAAAGGTTGTGGTCAGTCAGACAATCCAATCCGCCAACAGATCTCCAGCGGAGAAAGGCCACGAAGAACGGGAGAGGCGTAGTCCACGGACGCAAAGAGTGGATCCGATCCTGGGTAAACTTTATTAGGCTACAAAACACACTTTAAAGGCAACAAAACAACCGGAATAGAGAAGCTCCGGAACTGAGGGTTGAACACATCCTCATTCGCGTCTCCATCACAACCCCACTTTTGCGCAGCTGATGCTGGCTATTTAATTGGGAATTAAAGGGAAAGCGCCCTATTGGAAGGAGAAGCACTGAGACGGTTCAGAAAAATTCAGGGCCGTGTGTGTGTGTGTGTTTAATAATTTTCTGAGGTTGACTAGTGTAGGCATTTCTGATGAGGGCAGGGAGGGTGGTAATAACAAGATCACCTGGACATCAGCATAATTAGCAGGCAAAACAGTTTGCATAAGACCTTAGCGCCCAAAGAGGGGGGTATAAGGGGTGGTGGGGTGTGCAAGTGTGTATTTGGAGCTCCTGCTATATGGGTTGTGTGTGTGTGTGTTGAGGGGGGTGTCGTTATAAAGTTCAGGGTCCTCCAGACCTACTTTAGATCCAAATTAGTTGAACCTTTTTCCGTTTTTCCCTCCTCTAACTCATACACTTTAGAGCCACAATAAAGGCTGGATTATGTTTGAAAGATGTGGTAAAATAATTAAGAGCGCAATTACATTCAGATAACGTTAGATATCTTTTAGGCGTACATTATAACTTTAGCATATTTAAGTTACCTTAGGACAAACCAGGCATCAATACCTTAGGACAAACCAGGCTATCAATATGCAAATCATTACATGAGGTAGAACAAATTCCGACTGAAAACTGTTAATTCACTGGGGAGTTGATCCAGCTTGCCAGTGCATTGTTCTGAGATTCCTTTCTTATTTTTTTTTCATGCTACGGCGTCAATTTCAGAATGTAACAGGCTATTAGTGCACTTTCAGAGAAAAAAACAATAAAACATATTCAACTAAAAGGAAAATGTCTACATTTGTGCTGTTTCTAAACATTGTTCTGCTATAAAAAAAAAAACTACTGTATGAGCATTTGGCTTGAAGAGACAATTCTGTTTAGATTGTACTGCTTGCAGGGGTGAAAATCTAGTGGTCGCGTACGAGACGTGAGAAATGTGCATCTTTACATGACAGTAATATGTTTATACGTTGGTATTATTTTGATAACTCTTTAATATATCATAGTGTAAAGGCTTTCCAAGACAACACAGGATTTGAATCTAAAAAAAATGTCCCGGGCCTCCAGAGTGCCACAGCGGTCTAAGGCACTGCATCACAGTGCTTGAGGCATCACGACAGACCCAGGTTCGATCACAGGCTGTGTCACCGCCGGCTGTGACCGGGAGACCCATACGACGGCGCACAATTTGCGAGGGTTTGGCCGGCCAGGATGTCCTTGTACCATCATGCACTAGTGACACCTGTGGCAGGCCGGGCGCCTGCAAGCTGACTTCGGTCGCCAGCTGGATGGTGTTTCCTCCGACAGCAGTGTGTCAAGAAGCAGTTGTGTTTCGTCGGAGGAGGCATGGCTCTCGAACCTTCGCCTCTCTCGAGTCCGTAGGGGAGTTGCAGCAATGGGACAAGACTGTAACTACCAATTGGATATCATGAAATTGGGGTAAAAGTAGTACAAAAATAAATAAATAAAACTGACCCCAGATGTGTAGCCCACAAATCATGTTAGATGTACATAAACTTGGATTCGATACGAGACTAATAACAAAACTGTAAGAATAGCAAAACAGCACAGAAAACAACAACAAAAAGGTATATGGCTGATATATATATATATTCTTCCCTGTCCAGGCTTCTCTGGTGGTCTATGTCAGGTTGACATCGATGAGTGTGCCAGCACGCCCTGCATGAACGGAGCCAAGTGTACCGACGGCCCTAACAAATACTCATGTGAATGCACTGAAGGTACAGTCGGCTTGCACGTGGTCAGAACGGTTTGAGGCTCAATTTTTGTGTTTAAATTAATACACTTTATAGGGTGGTTACATGAACCAAGGCCAAGCCTACTCCTGTTCATCGATAGGCTTCCTTTGGTTCGGCGGAATTTCCCCCTCTATAAGACCTCATCATCCTAGAACATAAGCTATGTTCTGATTCTCTACCCTTATTCTGAAATGTGCTCTCATACACTCCCTTTCATGGATTTAAAATACATGGATTGGTTTGAGGAATATGGTGGAAACTCCTTCCAGCTATGCTTGCACCAATCCAATGCTTTTGAAATGCACGAGGGGGAGTGAACGAGGGCACACTTCTGGAGAAAGGTTTCGAACTCTCTACCTTCTCCTCCTTTCCAGGTTACTCTGGACAGCACTGTGAGACTGACATCAACGAGTGTTACTCGGACCCCTGTCACTATGGCACGTGTAAGGATGGCCTGGCCACCTTCACCTGCTACTGTCACCCTGGTTACACGGGCCGCCTGTGTGAGACCAACATCAATGAGTGTCTGAGCCAGCCATGTCAGAACGGAGGCACCTGTCAGGACAGGGAGAACACTTACATCTGCACCTGCCCCAAGGGCACTGCAGGTAAAAGAACTCACACACACACACACAGAGAGATACGCATCCACACAGGAAGACAGACACGCACATACACACATATACAGACATACGCATGCACACACCATACTACAATCCTACATATTTTGCAACACAGGCAGCCACATCCAGGCATATGTGTGAAGCTCTGCCAGTGTTAGTAACATTGTACCCCCTACTTTGGTTGTTTGACAGGCTTTAACTGTGAGGTGAATCTGGATGACTGTAAGAGCAAGCCCTGTGACTACGGGAGGTGCATTGACAAGATCAACAGCTATGAGTGTGCATGTGAGCCAGGTTACGCAGGTGAGCACTGGGTCGACGGGAGAATCTGGGGCAGGTGGAAGAAAGGTGGAAGGGAGAGGGACAGGTGGCCAGTGAGCTGACTGAAAAAGAAGAGTGGTGTCACATTCGCTGTGTGGGACAAGGTGGGAGAACAGAGAGGCAGCCCCAAACCTGATACACACACATGCAACTTCTCTCTCACACACTGTGTGTGTGTGTGTGTGTGTGCACGTACGTGTCACATTGGTGTGTGTGTCTGTGAATATTTAATAAACTCTTAGGGTTTCCAGGCAAGCTGCTGCTGCCCCCTTGCTCCTCTATCTTTTTGTCCTCTTTCCTCTGTTGAGTGAGTGTTGAGGGGCAGGGCTCACAGACAGAGGGCCATTGTAGTTGTAGAGCAGGCAGTTGGGCCCTCCCCTTTCTGATTGAACGGGGGGAGGGGGGGGGGGGGGTGTAATTGTTGCTCACCGGGGTGTGAAATGGGGCCTGGCCATTCTGTTTCTCCTTACCAGCCCTGGGTTAAGGTGGCCCTCCCTCCTCCACAGTTCCCCCTATGAGGCGGGGAGGAGGGGGTGGCGAGAGGCTTTGTGTGTCCCATTGTCACTGGTATAAAATATCTGAGCTTACACCCCCTCAGATCCAGCTGAAACATTCCTTCTCCCTCCTTACCAGAGCACATCTTATTATTCAATGGGTAGGGAGAGGGAAAGGCCTCACTGCTAATCTCCAGTGGCTAGCCAGGCAGCCTCACCCTGCCTCTATATACCCTTTAGTAATGTGGCCCTGTGTGTTGTGCAGACTCCCCCATCACCTCAGCAACTAACAGAGGAATAGAGAGTGAGAGAGGGAGAAGAAAACAGTATGTCCAGCTGTGGTTTCTTTAAACAATGGCCATATATGAATCAAAACTCACCCCTTGCTGTGTTGGATTTTCAGGCGCCATGTGCAACATCAATACCGATGAGTGTGCCATCAACCCCTGTCACAATGGTGGCACCTGCATCGATGGCATCAACAGCTTCACATGCCTGTGCCCAGAGGGCTACAGTGACACCACCTGTCTGTTGCAGGTGGACGAGTGTGGCAGCAACCCCTGCATCCATGGTCGCTGCCAGGATCTGCTCAATGGGTGAGCGCGCACACACACACACACACACACGCACGCACGCACGCACGCGCACGCGCGCTTACCTTTCTCTATCTGTATTCCAGCTACAGGTGTTTCTGTGACTCTGGCTGGGGTGGGCCTAACTGTGACATCAACAACAACGAGTGTGAGTCCAACCCGTGTATGAACGGTGGCACCTGCAAGGATATGACCAGTGGATATGTTTGTAGCTGCCGAGCCGGCTTCAGTGGTCAGTTCAATTCGACGTGTCTTCCCGTACTGTTTCTCACTCTCCCTATCATCTCATTGTCTCTCTCCCTTTCCCCCTCCCTCCCTCTCTCCCTCTACTCTACCTTCTTACACCTTGCAAGTTAACACCAGAAGCTTATTACCTAAAATGGATCAATTGAAAGTGTGGGTTCACAGCTCCAATCCAGATGTGTTGGTCATTACTGAGACGTGCTTAAGGAAGGGTGTTTTGAATACTGATGTTAACCTTTCTGGTTATAACCTTTTTCGGCAAGACAGATCTTCCAAAGGTGGTAGTGGCAATCTTTACCAAGGATCACCTTCAGTGCTCGGTCGTCTCCACCAAGTCTGTCCCCAAACAATTTGATTTGCTGGTTTTAAGCATTAAACTTTCAAATAGCTCTTTGTTGACTATTGCTGGATGCTATCGTCCTCCATCAGCACCGGCCTGTACCCTACCTGCCCAAAGCTCTCTCCTGGCCCCTTACACTAAGTCTGAATTTGTCCAGAGAGGTGACCTAAACTGGTACATGCTTAAACCACATGACCAAGTCCTAAAGCAATGGGACTCCCTAAATCTTTCTCAGATTATTACCAATCCCACAAGGTATGACTCCAAACACCCAGAATAGGCTACTCTCCTCGATTTTTATCCTCACAAATAATCCTCATAGGTATCAGTCTGGTGTTTTCTGTAATGACCTTAGTGAACACTGTTTTACAGTCTATGTTCATAATGGCTGCTCAGTGAAACAACCTGTCCTGATTTGTCATAGACGCTTGCTAAAAACTTTAATGAGCAAGCCTTCCTTCATGAACTGGCCTCTGTATATTGGTATAGAATCAGCTTGATCCCCTCTGTCGAAGACACTTGGATCTTCTTTTTTTCTTTTTTTTCAGTGGTATTGTTAACAAACACACCCACATAAAGAAAATGAGAATTAAAAACAGGTTCAGCCCCTGGTTTGACTGTGATGTTGCAGAGTTACTCCACAATAATTGGATTTGGCAAAATGCTTAGCACATGCATACTCAGGCTGACTGGCTCTATTTCAGGTAAATTAGAAATAAGTGCACTCAGGCCATCTGGAAGGGCAAAGTTAGTTACTTCAAGGAGCAGTTCTCTCTCGGTGGGTCTAACCCCAAGAAGTTCTGGACAATGGTTAAATACCTGGAGAATAAACCCTCCTCACAGCTCCCCATGTCCCTTAATGTTGATGATGTGGTTGTTACTGACAAGGAGCACATGGCTGAGATTTTTAATCACCACTTCATTAAGTCAGGATTCCTATTTGACTCAGCCATGCCTCCTTGCCCGTCCAACATTTCCTAATCTCCCACCCCTTCTAATGCGACTATCCCCGACGCTCTTCCCTCTTTTTCCCATGCCCGTCTACAAAGTTGCTCCCTGCAGGCGGTCACTGAGTCCGAGGTGCTGAAGGAGCTCCTTAAACTTATCCTCAAAAAACCATCTGGGTCAGATGGTTTAGACCCTTTCTTCTTTAAGGTTGCTGCCCCTATCATTGCCAAGCCTATCTCTGAACTTTTTAACAAGCCTCTCCTCTCTGGGAAGGTTCCCATTGCTTGGATGGCAGCCAGGGTGCGTCCTTTATTTTAAGGGGGAGATCAAGCTGATCCTAACTATTATAGGCCAATTTCTCTTTTGCCCTGTTTATCAAAAGTGTTGGGAACAATTGTCAATGATCAATAATTTATAGATTGGCAGGGAAGGGTGCTCTCGAGCGGCTAGATGGTCTTTACCATTCGGCCATCAGATTTGCCACCAATGCTCCTTATAGGACACATCACATGACTGCACTCTATACTCTTCTGTAAACTGGGTATCTCTCTATACTTGTCGCAAGACCCACTGGTTGATGCTTATTTATAAAACCCTCTTAGGCCTCACTCTCCCCCTTATCTGAGATATCTACTGCAGCCCTCATCCTCCACATACAACACCCGTTCTGCCAGTCACATTCGGTTAAAGGTCCCCAAAGCACACACATCCCTGGGTCGCTCCTCTTTTCAGTTTGCTGTAGCTAGCGACTGGAACGAGCTGCAAAAGCACTTAAACTGGACAGTTTTCTCGATCTCTTCATTCAAAGACTCAATCATGGACACTGTTACTGACAGTTGTGGCTGCTTCGCGTGATGTATTGTTGTCTCTACCTTCTTGCCCTTTGTGCTGTTGTTTGTGCCCAATAATGTTTGTATCATGTTTTGTGCTGCTGCCATGCTGTGTTGCCATGTGTTGCTACCATGCTATGTTGTTGTCTTAGGTCTCACTTTATGTAGTGTCTCTTGTCGTGATGTGTGTTTTGTTCTATATTTTTATTTATTTTTTATATTCCTGCCCCCGTCCCCGCAGGCGGCTTTTTGGTAGGCCGTCATTGTAAATAGGAATTTGTTCTAAACTGACATGCCTAGTTGAATATAAATAAATAAATAAAAACCCTCTCAATGGCGCAACTCTGAGTTTGTGTGTGGTGGATATCATCCCGAGTAAATCTGCGACTCTAACCCATGTGTGTTCTCTAATCCCCGGCCATGCCTTAGGACCTAACTGCCAAACTAACATCAACGAGTGTGCCTCCAACCCCTGCCTGAACCAGGGCACCTGCATTGACGATGTGGCCGGCTACAAGTGCAACTGCTTACTGCCCTATACCGGTATGAGAACGTATTGATTTTCCCGGAGCCATATAGGCCTAAAGAGATGTGTACAGTAGACTTATGGCTCTGGTTTTGGTTTGGCCCTCTACTCAGAAAGCCCTGTAGGGCTCCAGAATAGAAGACTTCTTGAACAATGGTATAAAAAGACATTTCTAGCAGACTTTTAGTGTTATTTCAGAAAAAAATACGTTGACCACTAACTGTGTGGAAACAGGCCTTATGATTTGTTCCTCTCTATCGTTTGTGGAAAAATCCACCCTGTCTACCATGTTGTGATAAGTGTGTGTGTGTGTGTGAGGACAAGGAACTGGAGCCCGTGGCCACTTCCTCTTCCTGTCTCTGGGCTAAACAATAGCAGGAAACAGGAAGCAGCTTCCTGCCTGGCCTCTGGTTACTGTGGAGATGGATAGGGAGGTGGACGGAAAAGTGGGCTTTAAAAACTGATGCAACTCTTCGGGGGGGAGGAGTCCTCCGTATGTGACTAGAAAAGGGAAATATCATACAATGCAGCCATTTCCATTTCGCTGTAAGACAACTTTGAAGAAGTCAGAGTTTAAAAGCATTGAATTGTGATGTAGTACTTCTCCAAAGTTGTCCAACTGCAAAAGGGAAGTGGAGAGTGAAATAAAAAATGTAACATGAACGAAACATGTATGAACGGAACAAACATTCCGTTTGTTCAAACAGCTCTTACTCAAAAAGCTTACAGACCGATTAATGATCTGTGATGGGTTCCGTGTAGCTCTTGAGGGCATTTGTTTGAGGTGTGTGTTGTGTTCCTATCCCTACCAGGTGAGATGTGTGAGACACTGCTGGCCCCATGCAGCCCCATGCAGCCCTGTAAGAACGGTGGAGTGTGTCATGAGTCAGAGGACTACCAGAGCTTCTCCTGCCTCTGTCCAGAGGGATGGCAAGGTAAACTACTCATATCTTCCTCCATCCATCTGTTCTGTTTATTCCTCCATCTGTCCACCCATCCATCCAATAGAGGGTGTTCTTTGAGAGACTGACTGCCCCCCTCTTCTCTCAGGTCAAACATGCGAGATAGATATCAACGAATGTGTGAAAAGTCCTTGCCGCAGCGGCGCCACATGCCACAACATGGTGGGCAGCTACCGATGCAGCTGCCGTCCGGGCTACACCGGCCAGAAGTGTGAGACGGACATCGACGACTGCAAGCCCAGTAAGGAACTAAACATCAACTCCTCGCTCTGTCTTGTAAAGTGAACTTGGCCCAACTATCACTTACCTGATACATATCTCTCTCGCTTTCTCTTTCTAGACCCCTGCAGTAATGGAGGTCTGTGCAGAGATGGAGTGGACAGCTTTGTGTGCACTTGTCTGCCAGGGTTCCGTGGTGGCAGGTGTGAGCATGACATTAATGAGTGCGAGAGCAGCCCGTGTAAGAATGGGGCCAACTGCACCGACTGTGTCAACTCCTACACCTGCACCTGTCCACCCGGTTTCAGTGGCATCAACTGCGAGAATAACACCCCCGACTGCACAGAGAGGTACAGAGAGCAGTTCACATACTGTGTTTTCGTTAGTGGCAATTCAAAAGGACGGAGAAAAAGAGCCTTTTTGCAAGAAACCATACCTCTTCAGAGTATCTTAAATACATCCCATGTCTTTTCCTACTAGTGCTGAGTTTGCTGAACTACTTTGAGGGAAAACCTCATTTCTATGACTGATGTGGTTGTCTCGCCCAGCTATCTTTAGATGAATGCACTAATTGTTAAGTGTCTCTGGATAATAATATCTACTAAATTACTCAAATGTAAGCGTAAAATGCTTTTGAATACATCCTAAGAGAAACAATCCCTTTCCACATTGCTTGATTCAAGCTCGGGGCGGCAGGTAGCCTAGTGGTTAGAGCGTTGGGCAAGTAACACGTCGTTCTGCCCCTTAAATAAATAAATGTATTAGTAAAATGCTGACCAGGATGTTGCTAAATAACCAGCTAATAAAAACAGATTGGAAGAAACAACAGAAATTTAAAATAAGCTAAAGTAAATAAAATAAAAAATAAAAAAAGTGAACTATCCTTTTAACATCCCTTTAACTCATTTGGTTATTATTCTTCTCATTTGGTTACTATACTTCTGGTTACTATACGTCTCAACTCTTCCGTTGTGGTGTTTTTTCTCTAGCTCTTGCTTCAACGGTGGCACCTGCGTGGATGGCATCAATACCTTCACCTGCCTGTGTCTGCCAGGCTTCACAGGCAGCTACTGCCAGCACGACATCAATGAGTGTGACTCCAAGCCCTGCCTCAATGGTGGCACCTGTCTGGACAGCTACGGCACCTACAAGTGTACCTGCTCTCATGGCTACACTGGAGTCAACTGCCAGGTATGGGCAGAGCGGCAGCCATCTCGACTATCTCCTGAGTGCATTTGATTTTCAGAGCTTCATGGAATTCTATGTGTGTGTTTGTATATAATTATTTTCCCTCTATTTCTATTGATATAATTTTAAAAAAAACATCTTTGAAACAACTGAGACGTAATAGTGGTAGTTCACTCAACAGCGAGTGTGTGTGTGTGTTACGCATGGGTTTATTTGTGTGTTAATGTGTTCCTGCTCTGCTTGCAGAACCTGGTGCGGTGGTGTGACTCATCTCCCTGTAAGAATGGAGGCTCATGTTGGCAGCAGGGCTCCTCGTACACCTGTCAGTGTCAGACGGGATGGACCGGACTCTACTGTGACGTCCCCAGTGTCTCCTGCGAGGTGGCTGCCAAACAGCAAGGTGAACATAAAGCACACAGAGTAAAAACAATTCAAATTATACAGTGCCTTCAGAAAGTATTCACTTCCCCTGACTTTTTTGTTGTTGCGTTAGACAGAATTTTAAATGGATTAAATTAAGATGGTTGGTCACTGGCCTAGACACTATACTCACAAATCTGTAAGGTCCCTCAGATTCAACCACAAAGAGCAGGAAGGTTTTCCAATGCCTCGCAAGAAACAGTACCTATTGGTAGATGGGTTTTAAAAAAAGCAGACACTAAATATCCCTTTGAGCATGGTGAAGATATGAATTACACTTTGGATGGTGTATCAATTACACCCAGTCACGACAAATATATAGGTGTCATTCCTAACTCCGTTGCCAGAGTGGAAGGAAACTGCTCAGGCATTTTAACTTGAGACCAATGGTGACTTTAAAACAGAGTTTAATTGCTGCGATAGGAGAAAACTGAGGATGGATCAACAACATTGTAGTTGCTCCACAATGCTAACCCAATTGACAGAGTGAAAAGAAGGAAACCTGTATAGAATACAAATATTCCAAAACATGCATCCTGTTTTTGCAACAAGGCACTAAGGTAATACTGCAACAAAAAAAATGTGCAAAGCAAATGAACTTTTTGTGCTGAATACAACGTTTTATGCTTGGGGCAAATCCAATACAACACATTACTGAGTACCACTCTCCATATTTTCAAACATAGTGGTGGCTGCATAATGTTATGGGTATGCATGTAACTGTTAAAGACTGAGTTTTTCAGGATACAAAAAATAAATGGAATGGAGCTAATCACAGACAAAATCCTAGAGGAAAACCTGGTTCAGTCTCCTTGCCACCAGACACTGGGAAATTCATTCACCTTTCAGCAACACAATAACCTAAACACAAGGCCAAATCTATACTGGAGTTGCTTACCAAGAAGACAGTGAATGTTCCTGAGTGTCAGAGTTAGTTTATACTTAAATCTGCTTGAAAATCTATGGCAAGACTTGAAAATGGTTGTCTAGAAATTATCAACTTGACAGAGCTTGAAGCATTTTGAAAAGAATAATGGACAAATATTGTACAATCCAGGTGTGCAAAGCTCTTATAGACTTGTCCAGAAAGCCTCAGCTGTAATTACTGCCAAAAATAATTCTAACGTATATTGACTCGGGTGTGAATACTTATGTAAATTAAATATTTCTGTATTTCATTTTCAAAACAATCCATAACATTTTTAGATGTAATGTGTGTAGATTTTTTTTCCTTTATTTAACTAGGCAAGTCAGTTAAGAACAAATTCTTATTTTCAATGACGGCCTAGGAACAGTGGGTTTAACTGCCTGTTCAGGGGCAGAACGACAGATTTGTACCTTGTCAGCTCGGGGATTTGAACTTGCAACCTTTCGGTTACTAGTGCAACACTCTAACCACTAGGCTAACCTGCCGTGTGTGTGTGTGTGTGTGTGTGTGTGTGTGTGTGTGTTTTTTATTCACACAACAAAATGTGGAATAAGTCAAGGAGGACGAATACTTTCTGAAGACATTTGTAACAGAGCACAAATTGTTCTGAGCACACACTGTATGACCATATCTAGGCCAAGTAGACAAAGATCCAATTTTGCATGTAAAATTGACCAATACAGGATGGTTAGGGGATGGTAAGAGAATGTTTGTGTGTGTTTTGTATGCTGTGTGAGTGTATATATGTTACTGTATAGCTAATATCCCCCCACCCCCCCTCTTGTCTGAAGGTGTGGAGGTGGCTCACCTATGTCGTAACTCAGGCCAGTGTCTGGATGCTGGCAACACCCACTACTGCCGCTGCCAGGCGGGCTACATGGGCAGCTACTGCCAGGAACAGGTGGACGAGTGCTCCCCCAACCCTTGCCAGAACGGTGCCACCTGCACAGACTACCTGGGAGGGTACAGTTGTGAGGTATATATGCTCTAAGCTAGCAAATCTGAATCAACACAAACATAAATTATTATTCATTTGTTATCATTCATTTATACAGTTAAATGCCCACTCCGTAATTCCATGCACAACAAAAACAACAGCTCCGCCACTTGGTGTGCTACAGTATAATCTCTCTTTCTATCAAGGGTGGTAGGGTGTCAAAATTCAGGATAAAACCGTTATTATTTCATCCTTCCACAAGATATACAGTTGAAGTTGGAAGTTTACATACACTTAGATTGGAGTCATTAAAACGTGTTTTTCAACCACTCCACAAATGTCTTGTTAACAAACTATAGTTTGGCAAGTCGGTTAGGACATCTACTTTCTGCATGATACAAGTCATTTTTCCAACAATTGTTTACAGAATTCACTGTATCACAATTCCAGTGGGTCAGAAGTTTAGTTTACCATGCCTTTAAACAGCTTGGAAAATTCCAGAAAATTATGTCATGGCTTTACAAGCTTCTGGCTAATTGACATTATTTGAGTTAATTGGAGGTGGACCTGTGGATGTATTTCAAGGCCTACCTTCAAACTCAGTGCTTCTTTGCTTGACATCATGGAAAAATCTAAATAAATCAGCCAAGACCTCAGAAAAAAAATTGTGGACCTCCACAAGTCTGGTTCATTCTTGAGGGCAATTTCCAAACGCCTGAAGGCACCACGTTCATCTGTACAAACAATAGCACGCAAGTATAAACACCATGGGACCACACAGCCGTCACACCGTTCAGGCAGGAGACGCGTTCTGTCTCCTTGAGATGAATGTATTTTGGTGCAAAAAGTGCAAATCAATCCCTGAACAACAGCAAAGGACCTTGTGAGGATGCTGGAGGAAACTGGTACAAAAGTATATATATCCACAGTAAAACGAGTCCTATATCGACGTAACCTGAAAGGCCCCTCAGCAAAGAAGCTGCTCCAAAACCACCATAAAAAAAACAGACTACGGTTTGCAACTGCACATGGGGACAAAGATCGTACTTTTTGGAGAAATGTCCTCTGGTCTGATTAAACAAAAATAGTAACAACTGTTTGACCATCGTTATGTTTGGAGGAAAAAGGGGGAGGCTTGCAAGCTGAAGAACACCATCCCAACCGTGAAGTACGGGGGTGGCAACATCATGTTGTGGGGGTGCTTTGCTGCAGGAGGGACTGGGGCACTTCACAAAATAGAATGCATCATAAGGGAGGAAAATGATGTGGATATATTGAAGCAACATCTCAAGACATCAGTCAGGAAGTTAAAGCTTGGTTGCAAATGCGTCTTCCAAATGGACAATGACCCCCAAGCATACTTCCAAATTTGTGGCAAAATGGTTTAAGGACAACAAAGTCAAGGTATTGGAATGGCCATCACAAAGCCCTGACCTCAATCCTATAGAAAATGTGTGGGCAGAATTGAAAAATCTTGTGCTAACAAGGAGGCCTACAAACCTGACTCAGTTACACCAGCTCTGTCAGGAGGAATGGGCCAAAATTCACCCAACTTATTGTGGAAGGCTACCTGAAACGTTTGACCCAAGTTAAACAATTTAAAGGCAATGCTACCAAATACTAATTGAGTGTATGTAAACTTCTGACCCACTGGGAATGTGATGAAATAAATCAAAACTGAAATAAATCATTCTCTGTAGTATTATTCTGACATTTGACATTCTTAAAATAAACTGGTGATCCTAACTGACCTAAAACAGGGACTTTTTACTAGGATTAAATGTCAGGAATTGTAAAAAAATAAATAAATAAAAAACGGAGTTTAAATGTATTTTGTTAAGGTGTATGTAAACTTCCGACTTCAACTGTTGTCCCAACACAAATCTAGGGTTGCTAGAGACGCGACCCAGTCGTTCAGTCTTTTTGTTCTGCATCTTTGGACGTGGCCCAGTCGTTCGTTCTAAATGTTCCATTGCCATACTGACTGGCAGCGTTCTTATCCCTTATTTGCTAGCTAGCCAACTACGGCTAATGAGGCATGATTTCGCCTGACATAGAAAATGTGATCATTTGTCATGACACTATTGTTCAGAGGAGCTAGCCAACAACAAAGCTACAGTAATACAATCACTTCAAACTGAAGCTGGAAAGACTGCAAATTACTTTTTTCAATATAGATTTTTTTGTATATATCCATAAAAATGATGCCAGCTGATTCCAGATTTTGACTGGCTGAGAAACGCTGTCTTCCTGTCTGTTTCGTCCTGACCCCCGACATGTTCATTACTATGGGTTCTACCATTTTGCACACAATGTATATAGACTCTCCTTTTTTCTACTGTATTATTGACTTGTTAATTGTTTACTCCATGTGTAACTCTGTGTTGTCTGTTCACACTGCTATGCTTTATCTTGGCCAGATCGCAGTTGCAAATGAGAACTTGTTCTCAACTAGCCTACCTGGTTAAATAAAGGTGAAATAAAAAAAATAAAAAAAATGGGACAGCAGGAGATTGAATTTCAATATTGAAACAGTGTTGCAAATGTTGGAGAGATAGATGGCAATGTTTATACAAATATCTGCTGTTGAAAGCAAAATGTTGGTTTAAAAGAAATGTGTGATAATGTCTAGATGCTTTTTATAGTGGAGATCAAGTTTATAAATTGCCTGGCTGGGTTGATGAGACAAGCATTTTAACGTCATAGATTTAGCAAGTGGTAATTTGTGGAACAGACACCGGCTGAAATAGGGTTTTAATCAATCAGCATTCAGGATTAGAACCACCTGTTGATTATATCAAGTGTATGGACCAGGTCTCCTTGAGTAGGGTTGCAAAATTCTGGAAACTTTAAATAAATTCCCAGATTATCCAGAAATCCAGGTTGGAAATCCGGAAACCTCCAACCACGATTTTGGGAAAATCTGGGAATTTATTGAAAGTTTCCAGAATTTTGCAACCCTACACAAGGGAGACCTTGTCCATACACTTGATATTAGAACAGTGTGAAAGTAGAGCAATGCTGGGTATCTTGAATCGTGTTTAAGATAGTTCTTAATTTCTCTGGTATTTGAATGGTTTTGGTCCGGTTTGTCTCTGTCAGTGTCTTCCTGGGTACCACGGGGTGAACTGCTCCAAGGAGATCAACGAATGTCTGTCTCAGCCCTGTCAGCACGGGGGCACCTGCATCGACCTCATAAACACCTACAAATGCTCCTGTCCCAGAGGAACACAAGGTACACATTAGCACACACACACACACACCAGCCATCTCATAAAAATCTCTATGAAGCTCTCATCCGTCTACAGTCTACCACTGAAAAACAAGCACAGAACAGTTAGTAGCAGCATATTAGTCATGTAGAACCATGCAGTAGTAGTGGAGCTCTATGCTAAATTACATATAATTAGATGTAATCATGTTCTTCCATATTTACTGCTTATTCCCTCCTGATTCCGGGAGTCCTCCAACCTGGATTTCAAGATCATCTGGAAATGTCTTGAAAGTTTCCAGAATTGTGCAACCCTACTCAAGGAAAACCTGGTCCATACACTTGATATTATACAAATGATGGGTCTAATCCTGAATGCTAATCCTCAACCCACCCTTTCCCCAGGCATTCACTGTGAGATCAACCTGGATGACTGCAACCCCTCTACAGACCCTCTGACCAATGAGCCCAAGTGTTTCAACAAGGGTCAGTGTGTGGACAGAGTGGGGGGCTACCACTGCATGTGCCCCGCTGGCTACGTAGGGGAGCGCTGCGAGGGTGACGTCAACGAGTGCCTGTCGGACCCCTGCGACCTGCGAGGCTCCTACAACTGTGTCCAGCTCCGCAACAGCTACCGCTGCGAGTGTCGCACTGGATACACAGGTACTGACCATACCCTACGCACCTCAAATAAATTGGATTATTCTGTGTTTATGACCGATTGACACAACAATGCAAAAAAACACATTGTCCACACATTTGTAATGTACATAAATAACACACATCGTTCTCCCTCTCTCTTCTCAACTCCAGGCCAGCGCTGTGACAAGGTGTTTGATGGCTGTAAGGGGAGACCATGTAGGAACGGAGGAATGTGTGCAGTGGCCAGTAACAACCCCGACGGATTCATCTGCAAATGCCCACCGGTGAGCACATTTACATTTTAGTCATTTAACAGACAATCTCATCCAGAGCAGTAGTGAGTGCTTACATTTTTGTACTGCTCCCCGTGGAAATCAAACCTACAACCCTGGCATTGCAAGCGCCTTGCTCTACCAACTGAGCCACACTCCACTGACCAGACAACAAACTGTGGACCTCACCCTGGCCATAATGGCAACATGTTCCCCATATAGAGAAAAGGGAATAGGGTGACATTTGGACAGCCCCTAGTTCCCTATGTATTTATAGCCACAATCTCATTAAGCATCATTATTTATGTGTTTGATTCACTTTGTCTCTTTTTTGTATATCTTTGTGGAAAGGGAGCGGTTTGGCAATGCAAAGTAAATGTGTGTACCAACAGACTGTTTTAAGGTACAACCTCATCTCACCGATCTCTGTCTATCCAGGGTTACACAGGCTCCTCCTGCGAATACGACTCACGCTTCTGTGGTAGCCTCAACTGCAGAAATGGTGGCACCTGTGTCTCTGGCCACCTGAGCCCTCGTTGCTTGTGCCCCACGGCTTTTACCGGCCCTGAGTGCCAGACTCCCACGAACAGCCCCTGCAACGTCAACCACTGCTACAACGGGGGCACTTGCCAGAGAACCCCCGATGCACCCTTCTTCCACTGCAGCTGCCCGAACAACTTCAATGGCCTGCTCTGCCACATCCTTGATTACTCCTTTCCCGGTGGGTTCGGCCGGGACATCACACCACCACCCGAGGTAGAGGTGAGCTGCGAGATCCCGCAGTGCGACGAGTGGGCGGGCAACCACATCTGTGACTCGTTGTGCAACAACCACGCCTGCGGCTGGGACGGTGGCGACTGCTCGCTCAACTTCGATGACCCATGGCAGAACTGCTCGGCAGCTCTGCAGTGCTGGCGGTACTTCAATGACGGGAAGTGCGACGAGCAGTGCAAAAGCCCTGGGTGTCTCTACGACGGCTTCGACTGCCAGGGACAGGAGGGACAGTGCAAGTGAGTCTCAGTCCGGCTCGAATTCCTATATCCTGTGTTCCATCTCAAACTCTCACTATCTCACTATGCCCAGTCTCAAACCTGTTTCACTCTCAGATGATTATTAAAACATATTAAACCATGTAAGAAGGATGATATGTTGTGTTTGTAAGAATAATTAACATTATTATCTACTTCCAACCTTCCAACTCCTTACAAGTCTACCTATGCAAGTAATCCTTTCTAACCTACCTAGTTTTCTATCTACATGGCGACCTCATCCAAGTCCTCTGTCTTTAGTTAACTTAAGTGCTAATCCTAATATTGACCATGTTAATCTCCCCAGCCCGCTGTATGACCAATACTGTAAGGACCACTACGCGGACGGCCACTGCGACCAGGGCTGTAACAACGCAGAGTGCGAGTGGGACGGCCTGGACTGCGCCAACAACATGCCCGAGAAGCTAGCTGACGGCCACCTGGTCCTTGTGGTCCACATCCCCCCCGAGCAGCTAAAAAATGGTTTGTCCACGTTCCTCCGTGAGCTCAGCAGCGTTTTGCACACCAACGTGGTGTTCCGGCGCGACGCAAACGGGGAGCCCATGGTGTTCCCCTACTATGGCAGCGAGCAGGAGCTGGCCAAGCACAACGTGAAGCGTTCCACCGACAGCTGGCCTGACTGGGCGGTCGTGCCAGCCAACATGCTCGGCCAGGTGAAGGAGAGCGTGGGGTCCATGGTGAACCTGCCCCGCCAGCGCCGAGAATTGGACCTCATGCAGGTCAAAGGGTAGGTACACACACTTGTTCATTTTGTTATACATTGATTGCTCAGTCACACGCATTCAATGATGCACACACGAATGCACCCACAGTCGCTCGCTCGCTCACTCACTCACTCAGACATTACTTGTTGAGTCTTTCCAAAGAATTTTCCTTAGATTAGATATTTGAGAGGAGAGTCAGAAGTTGACCTGATTGGTCAAGTGAATCCTTTCCTTCCCTATTATTGGTTGAATTAACTCCCCTTCTCTGATAGGTCGGTGGTATACCTGGAGATTGATAACCGCCAGTGCTACCAGCAGTCCACGGAATGCTTCCAGAGCGCCACCGACGTCGCCGCGTTCCTGGGAGCGCTGGCCTCCAGCGGGAACCTCAATGTTCCTTACATCGAGGCAGTCACCAGTAAGTACCAACATACAGTCTCTCAAGCTGAAATACTCTCCATTAAAAAATGTCTCTCCTTCATAAAATATGACTATGAAATTATGAAAATAGGCTAATAACTGCTTGTGATTTAGATGATGATGGTGACTTTATATGTATCCATTAGGAAAATGTGTGTCATACAGCCAATATACAGATATTCACAGACCGACGTAGAGCACATACAGTTGAAGTCGGAAGGTTACATACACCTTAGCCAAATACATTTAAACACAGTTTTTCACAATTCCTGACATTTAATCATAGTAAAAATTCCCTGTCTTAGAGTTAGGATCACCACTTTATTTTAAGAATGGGAATTGTCAGAATAATAGTAGAGAGAGTGATTTATTTGAGCTTTTATTTCTTTCATCACATTCCCAGTGGGTCAGAAGTTTACATACACTCAATTAGTATTTGGTAGCATTGCCTTTACATTGTTTAACTTGGGTCAAACGTTTCGGGAAGCCTTCCGCAAGTTACCCACAATAAGTTGGGTGGATTTTGGCCCATTCCTCCTGACAGAGCTGGTGTAACTGAGTCAGGTTTGTAGGCCTCCTTGCTCGCACACGCTTTTTCAGTTCTGCCCACACATTTTCTATAGGATTGAGGTCAGGGCTTTGTGATGGACACTCCAATACCTTTACTTTGTTGTCCTTAAGCCATTTTGCCACAACTTTGGAAGTATGCTTGGGGTCATTGTCCATTTGGAAGACCCATTTGCGACCAAGCTTTTACTTCTTGACTGATGTCTTGAGATGTTGCTTCAATATATCCACATCATTTTCCATCCTCATGATGCCATCTATTTTGTGAAGTGCACCAGTCCCTCCTGCAGCAAAGCACCTCCACAACATGATGCTAACACCACCGGGCTTCACAGTTGGGATGGTGTTCTTCGGCTTGCAAGCCTCCCCCTCCAAACATAATGATGGTCATTATGGCCAAACAGTTCTATTTTTGTTTCATCAGACCCGAGGACATTTCTCCAAAAAGTACGATCTTTGTCCCCATGTGCAGTTGCAAACCGTAGTCTGTCTTTTTTAATGGCGGTTTTGAAGCAGTGGCTTCTTCCTTGCTGAGCGGCCTTTCAGGTTATGTCAATAGAAAGGACTCATTTTACTGTGAATATAGATTATTTTGTACCTGTTTCCTCCAGCATCTTCACAAGGTCCTTTGCTGTTGTTCTGGGATTGATTTGCACTTTTCCCACCAAAGTACGTTCATCTCTAGGAGATGAACGCGTCTCCATCCTGAGCGGTATGATGGCTGCGTGCTCCCATGGTGTTTATACTTGCGTAATATTGTTTGTACAGATGAACATGGTACCTTCAGGCGTTTGGAAATTTCTCCCAAGGGTGAACCAGACTTGTGGAGGTCAACAACAAAAAATTCTGAGTACTTGGCTATTTTTCTTTGATTTTCCCATGATGTCAAGCAAAGAGGCCATGAGTTTCAAGGTAGGCTTTGAAATACATCCACAGGTACACCTCCAATTGACTCAAATGATGTCAATTAGCCTATCAGAAGCTTCTGAAGCCATGACATCATTTTCTGGAATTTTCCAAGCTGTTTAAAGGCACAGTCAACTTAGTGTATGTAAACTTCTGACCCACTGGAATTGTGATACAGTGACATAATCTCTGTAAACAATTGCTGGAAAAATGCACAAAGTAGATGTCCTAACTCACTTGCCAAAACTATAGTTTGTTAACAAGAAATTTGTGGATTGGTTGAAAAACGAGTTTTAATGACTCCGACCTAAGTGTAAACTTCCGACTTCAACTGTAAGAATTACATACATAGTACAACAGTTGTCCCCATTCTGACATGCTGTACTCTCCCTGTCCCTCTCTCCCAGGTGTGCAGCCCACCCCTGCATCCTCTGAGCTATACCCAATGTACGTGGTGTTCCTGGGGCTGGCTGTACTGGGCTTCATCTGCCTGGGGGTGCTGGTGTCACGTAAACGCCGACGGGAGCACGGACAGCTCTGGTTCCCTGAGGGCTTCAAAGTTTCTGAGCCCAGCAAGAAGAAACGCAGAGAGCCCGTAGGAGAGGACTCTGTGGGACTCAAGTATGTGTGTGTGTGCGTGTGTGCGTGCGTGCGCGCGTGTGTGTTTTCATGTGTGGCTATCTAACTTGTCTTTTCTATGTCCATCAGGCCACTGAAGAACATTTTGGACATTTCTCTGATGGACGACAGCCAGAATGGATTGTGGGGAGAGGAGGAGCCAGACTCGAGACGCTTTAGGGTAAGAGAGCATCTGAAACCTACACAGACCATGTACAACCACTAAATGTATAAAATTGTGTACACATCTGGAAATTGTTGAATTAATGTTAATTACATACACATAATTGCCTTTGCCTACATAATGTGTATTGTGTGGTCACAGAGATTGTGTTGTCCTGTATTCGTTGATTTTTATTTTATTTTGTACGATAGTTGATGGACCATGTTTGTCTCTGTGTTAGTTTGAGGAGCAGGCCGTGTTGGACCTAGATGACCGCACTGACCACAGACAGTGGACCCAGCAACACCTGGACGCGGCTGACCTGCGGATCCCTTCCATCGCCCCCACGCCTCCCCAGGGAGAGATCGAGAATGACTGCATGGACGTCAATGTCCGAGGCCCAGGTGTGTGAGGATCTCCCTCTGCTCTTTTTTATCTCTATATACAGTACCAGTCAAAAGTTTGGACACATCTACTCATTCCAGGGTTTTTCTTTATTTTTACTATATAATAATAGTGAAAACATCAAAACTATGAAATAACACATATGGAATCATGTAGTAACTAAAAAAGTGTTAACCTCATAGTCCGCCCCATCCCGCATGCGGTATCGTTACTACAGCCTCAAGCTCATTACCATAACGCAACGTTAGCGATTTCTAAAAATCGCAAATGAAATTAAATAAATATGCCTGCTCTCAAGCTTATCCTTTTCTTAACAATCCTGTCGTCTCAGATTTTCAAAATATGCTTTAGAACCAGAGAAAATCAATAATTTGTGTAAGAGTGGTGATAGCTAGCTTAGCATTTAGCGTTAGCATTTAGCACGCAACATATTCACAAAAACCAGCCAAGGAATCAAATAAAATAATTTACCTTTGAAGAACTTCAGATGTTTCAATGAGGAGACTCTCAGTTACATAGCAGATGTCCAGTGTTTCCTGAAAGATTATTGTGTAGGACACATCGTTCCCTTTTGTTACTATGCATTTGGCTACCGAAACTAACCGAAAATTCAGTCACCTACACATCGAACTTTTTTCCGAATTAACTCCATAATATTGACTGAAACATGGAAAACGTTGTTTGAATCAATCCTGAAGGTGGTTTCTCATATTTCTCTCCATTGAAAGCACCGTCCTTGAAGCCTGCTTTGTTGTCTGATTCGAATGGAAAAACACTGGGAGCTGGGAAAAACACTTTTGCGCACCAAATGCCACGCAGACCCCAAGCGGGACACTTGGCAATTGTAGTCTCTTATGGTCAATCTTCCAATGATATGCCTACAAATACGTCACAATGCTGCAGAGACCTTGGGGAAACAAGATAAAGTGTCCGTTGATTCCTGTCGCATTCACAGCCATATAAGGCGATCATGGAAAACGTAGCCTCAAAAATCCTGTTCATTTCCTGGTCGGTCATACATCTTGGTTTTGCCCGAAGCATTTGTTCTAAGGGACTCACAGTGAAAATCTTTGCAGTTCTGGAAACGTAAGACTCTCTTCTTTCCAAAACTATCAATTCCGAGCATATTCGAGCATCTTTTCGTGACAAAATATTGCGCTTAAAACGGGCACGTCTTTTTATCCAAAAATGAAATACTGCCCCTAGAGTACTAACAGGTTAAACAAATCCAAATATATTTGAGGTTCTTCAAAGTTGCCACCCTTTGCCTTGATGACAGCTTTGCACACTCTTGGCATTCTCTCAACCAGTTTTATGGGGTAGTCACCTGGAATGAATTTCAATTAACAGGTGTGCCTTGTTAAAAGTACATTTTTGGAAATTCTTTCCTTAATGCGTTTGAGCCAATCAGTTGTGTTGTGACAAGGTAGGAGTGGAATACAGCAGATTCAGCAGACTCTATTTGGTTAAATACCAAGTCCATATTATGGCAAGAACAGCTCAAATAAGCAAAGAGAAATGACAGTCCGTCATTACTTTAAGACAGGAAGGTCAGTAAATCCGGAAATTGTCAAGAACTTTTAAAGTTTCTTCAATTTCAGTTGCAAAATCCATCAAGCGCTATGAAAACTGGCTCTCATGAGGACCGCCATAGGAAAGAAAGACCCAGAGTTACCTCTGCTGCAAATGATAAGTTCACTAGAGTGATCAGCTTTAGAAATTGCAGCCCAAATAAATGCTTCAGCGTTCAAGTAACCGACACATCTCAACATCAACTGTTTAGAGGGGACTGCGTCAATCAGGCCTTCATGGTTGAATTGCTGCAAAGAAACACTACTAAAGGACATCAATAAGAACAAGAGACTTGCTTGCGCCAAGAAACACGATCAATGGACATTAGACCTGTGGAAATCTGTCCTTTGGTCTAGAGTCCAAATTTGAGATATTTGGTTCCAACCGCTGTGTCTTTGTGAGGCACAGAGTAGGTGAATGGATGATCTCTCCACATGTGTAGTTCCCACCGTGAAGCATGGAGGAGGAGGTGTGATGGTGTGGGGATGCTTTGCTGGTGACACTGTCAGTGATTTATTTAGAATTCAAGGCACACTTAACCAACATGGCTACCACAGCATTCTGTAGCGATATGCCATCCCATCATTTGTTTTTCAACAGGACAATGACCCAACACACCTCCAGCCTGTGTAAGGGCTATTTGACCAAGGACCGTGATGGAGTGCTTCATCAGATGACCTGGCCTCCACAATCACCCGACCTCAACCCAATTGAGATGGTTTGGGATGAGTTGGACCGCAGAGTGAAGGAAGAGCTGCCAACACATGCTCAGCATATGTGGGAACTCCTTCAATACTGTTGGGAAAGCATTCCAGGTGAAGCTGGTTGAGAAAATTCCAATGTGCAAAGCTGTCATCAAGGCAAAGGGTGACTTCTTTGAAGAATCTCAAAATATAAAATATATTTTGATTTGTTTAATACTTTTTTTGGTTACTACATGATTCCATGTGTTTTTTCAAAACCCTTGAATTAGTAGGTGTGTCCAAACTTTTGAATGGTACTGTATACATTCACTCCCTTTTCTCTCTTCTCTCTCTCTCTCAATTCAATTCATGGGATTTATTGGCATGGGAAACATATGTTTACATTGCCAAAGCAAGTGAAATAGATAATTAACAAAAGTGAAATAAAAAATGTACAGTAAACATTACACTTCCAAAAGTTCCAAAACAATAAAGACATTTAAAATGTCGTATTCTGAATATATACAGTGTTGTAATGATATGCAAATAGTTAAAGTACAATAGGGAAAATAAATAAACATAAATATAGGTTTTATTTACAAAGGTGTTTGTTCTTAACTGGTTGTCCTTTTCTTGTGGCAACAGGTCACAAATCTTGCTGCTGTGATGGCACACTGGTATTTCAACCAATATATATGGGAGTTTATCCAGTTTTATTCTTTGTGTGTCTGTGTAATCTGAGGGAAATTAACTCAGCAAAAAAAGAAACACCCCTTTTTCAGGACCCCGTCTTTCAAAGATGATTAGTAAAAATCCAAATAACTTCACAGATCTTCATTGTAAAGGGTTTAAACACTGTTTTCCATGCTTGCTCAATGAACCATAAACAATTAATGAACATGCACCTGTGGAACAGTCATTAAGACACTAACAACTTACAGACGGTAGGCAATTATGTTATGAAAACTTAGGACACTAAAGAGGCCTTTCCACTGACTCTGAAAAACACCAAAAGAAGATGCCCAGGGTCCCTGCTCATCTGCGTGACTTTGCCTTTATTTTGGTTTGTTTGTCAATTAGGGTGTGCAGGGTGAACACATGGTCTGTCGTACGGTAATTTGGTAAAAATCCAATTTGACATTTGCTCAGTACATTTGCTCAGGACATTTTTTGCTGAGGAAATGTACGAGTCTGCTGTTAATGATAATGCAGAGGATTTTCCCAAGGTTGCTGTTGACGCATATCCCACGGTAGTTTGTCTCCACTTTTGTGGATTGGGGTGATCAGTCCTGGTTCCGAATATTGGGGAATATGCCAGAGCTGAGGATGATGTTAAAGAGTTTAAGTATAGCCAATTGGAATTTGTGGTCTGTATATTTTATCATTTCATTTAGGATACCATCAACCCCACAGGCCTTTTGGGGTTGGAGGGTTTGTATAGTTTTGTCCTGTAGTTCATTCAATGTAATTGGAGAATCCAGTGTAGTCTTTAATAGTTGATTCTAAGATTTTTATTTGATCATGTATATCTTTTTGCTGTTTGTTCCTTTTTATTGAGCCAATAAGATTGGAGAAGTGGTTTATCCATACATCTCTGTTTTGGATAGATAACTCTTCGTGTTGTTGTTTGTTTTGGAGTTTTCCAATTTTCCCAGAAGTGGTTAGATTCTATGGATTCTTCAATTACATTGAGCTGATTTCTGACGTATCGTTTTAGTAATTCACCATAGTGAAGGCGTAAGCTCAGGTTTTCTGGGTCTCTATGTTTATGGTTAGACAGGTTTCTCAATTTCTTTCTTAGGTATTCTTCATCAAACTATTTGTCATTGCTGTTCATTTTCTTAGGTTGTCTGCTTGACATTTTTAGATTTGGTAGGGAAGCTGAGAGGTCAAATATACTGTTTAGGTTTGCTACTGCCAAGTATTCACCTTCATTATTACAGCGAAACATTTTGTCCAGGTTGTCTAGAAGGGATTGAATTTGTTATTGCCTAATTGTTTTTTTGGTAGATTTCTACACTATTTTCCTTCTGTCTATAGCATTCGTTAATATTATTCAGTTCCTTTGGTTTTGATGCCTCATGATTGGGCAAAGCTCTGTTCAAGGAGTGTGATTTTGCTGTGATCTGATAAAGGTGTCACTGGACTGACTGAACGCTCTGAGAGATTGAGGTCAGTGATAAAGTAGTCTACAGTACTACTGCCAAGAGATGAGCTATATATGCACCTACCATAAGAGTCCCCTTGAAGCCTACCGGTGACTTTGTACTTACCCAGCGTCCGACAGAGCTGCAGGAGTTGTGACCCGTTTTTGTTGGTTATGTTGTCGCAGTTGTGCCAAGTGGGGCATGTGGGGGAGGGAATGCTGTCACCTCCAGGTAGGTGTTTGTCACCCTGTGTGCTGACAGTGTCAGGTTCTTGTCCAGTTCTGGTATTTAGGTCGCCACAGACTAGTACATGTCCCTGGGCCTGGAAATGGTTGATATCCCCCTCTTGGATGGAGTAGCTGGAGGATGTGGGGGGCCTATATGTGACACTATATGCTTTATCTTGGCCAAGTCGCAATTGTAAATGAGAACTTATTCTCAACTTGCCTGCCTGGTTAAATAAAGGTGAAATAAAAAATATAAAAAATATATATATAGTGTCTCTGTCGACGCCCTGTCACATGACTTGTTTAGAAGTAACATTTAAAGATGTCCTCCAGTGATACAAAAAATGTTTAATCCTGTTGAAATGGGATATCCCACATATAAATAAATTGAAAGTGCACACACTAAAGGGTAAATAAATATGTTATGAGAAAAATAATGTTTGTTAGACACAACTGCAAACTTCAAGGAGTAGGGCATTCAATGAGTTGGTCTGATGGGAATTTGTGATGATATTGGCCTCCCCCCTTGTTTGAGGAGCAATTACTAAAACAAAAGAGCAAAGGCCCACACCCCCATGCCCACCTATTGTTAAGTAAATCGGGTGTTAAGTGAGGTGAAAAGGAGACCACTCAGTATTTGCCCTTTGTCCTAATGTGTGTTTTTTTTCTCTCTTATCTAATTCCCATCTCTCAGATGGTTTCACTCCTCTAATGATCGCTTCGTGCAGCGGAGGAGGCTTGGAGACGGGGAACAGTGAGGAGGAGGAGGACCCTTCGGCTGAGATCATCTCTGACTTCATCTACCAGGGCGCCAACCTGCACAACCAGACGGACCGCACAGGCGAGACCGCTCTTCACCTGGCCGCCCGCTACGCCCGTTCCGACGCCGCCAAGCGACTGCTGGAGTCCACCGCCGACGCCAATGTCCAGGACAACATGGGGCGCACTCCACTGCATGCCGCTGTCGCTGCAGACGCACAGGGAGTCTTCCAGGTACCAGAGTTCTCTATACTACTACAGTACTCTAGTAGTGCTACATACTTAGCATAGTGCTACTCTGAAATAGTAAATATATTCATTTTATATGCCACTTTTCATTTGTGGACTATCAAAATGCTTTTCTATAGCATGTGCAAAACTGTGAATTTCCGTGGATTGAAAATGCTATTATATACACAATGCCATATGTAGCATTCCCTATTACCAGTTAAGCATTTGGACTTTGCTCTCAGATTTAGCCTGTTGACTAAAGGTGTCTGTCTTTTCGTTCAGATTCTGATCCGGAACCGGGCAACTGATCTTGACGCCCGCATGCATGATGGAACAACTCCTCTGATCCTGGCTGCCCGATTGGCTGTGGAAGGCATGGTGGATGAGCTTATCAACTGCCATGCTGATGCCAACGCCATCGATGACTTTGGTAGGTTACAGGCTGACCACACTGTGACGCGAGCGTTGCAAAATAAATGTAGAAATCTATATTATTCAATTATTGCACCCACACTGCACGCGCCAACGAACGTCTGCGTCGCCAAGGGCTAAAATAGAAGTCAGTTCTATTTGTGGCGCAGATTGCGCTGCAAGTCCTGCCTCTCCCATCTCCTCATTGGTTTATAGAAGCAGGTACCCACGTGCCATCTCCTCATTGGTTATACCCACGTGGGTGACTGAAGATGAGGTCAGTGGCGGTAATGCACCTAATTTATGAAAGTTGCCAATCGCAATAGAAGGTCAAGAGAAGAAAAGGCCTGGAAGGATGAGAAATGACTAGAAACGATTCAGTTGTGTGGAATAATTTGTGGAGTAGAGGACCTTGTGCATTTCAGGTAAAATAACAACTCAATGTTTATATCCCAGGACAAATAGCTAGAAAGTGCAAGCTAGCTAGCTTAATTGCCATAAATGTTTGTTTTTCGACCTGTCCCCAAACTAATATATTTGGTTCAGAGTTTGTTTGAATATTTTAACCTGCGTGTCGTGATCCCGTTTGGTGGAATACACTTATGCACGATGGCGTAGGCGCGCAGCCAGTTTGGGTTCCGTGTTACACTGAATTTACTTTGGTTCTGTGATTTTGTTAATCACCCTGTCATCTCAGATTTTCAAAATATGCTTTACAGCCAAAGCTAGACAAGCATTTGTATAAATTTATCGATAGCCTAGCATAGCATTTTGTCCAGCTAGCAGCAGGTAACTTGGTCACGGAAATCAGAAAAGCAATCAAATTAAATCGTTTACCTTTGATGAGCTTCGGATGTTTTCACTCACGAGACTCCCAGTTAGATAGCAAATGTTCCTTTTTCCCAAAAATATTATTTTTGTAGGCGAAATAGCTCCATTTGTTCTTCAAGTTTGGCTGAGAAATCGCCCGGAAATTGCAGTCACGAAAACGGCGAAAAATATTCCAAATTAGCTCCATAATATCGACAGAAACATGGCAAACGTTGTTTATAATCAATCCTCAAGGTGTTTTTCAAATATCTATTCGATAATATATCAACCGGGACTGGTGGCTTCTTAGTAGGAGAGAGAGAAACAATGGCCGCATTTGTCCTTTACGCACCAAACACTATGAGAGACTTCAGCTGACCACTGACGCAATGTTGACGTTCAGGCTCATTTTTCAAAATAAAAGCCTGAAACTATGTATTGTGACACTAGACACATTAGGGAAGCCATAGAAAAAGTAATCTGGTTGATATCACTGCTCAATAGGGACGCATAGGAACACAGAGCCTTCTAAATAAGAGTCCCTTCCTGTTTGGATTTTTCTCAGGCTTTCACCTGCAACATCAGTTCTGTTATACTCACAGACAATATTTTTACAGTTTTGGAAACTTTAGAGTGTTTTCTATCCTAAGCTGTCAATTATATGCATATTCTAGCATCTTGTCCTGACAAAATATCCCATTTACTACGGAAACGTTATTTTTCCAAAAATGAAAATACTGCCCCCTAGTCACAAAAGGTCAACCGTCTGACCCAACTTCATGGACTATGGCCCTCATGGTCTAGGAATGTGCAGGTTATTTGCTTTTGCATTAAATGATCCATCTTTTTATTTATTTTAATTTCTCATCCAGGTAAATCTGCCCTTCATTGGGCTTCAGCTGTCAACAACGTGGATGCTGCCATGGTGTTGTTGAAGAATGGCGCCAACAAAGACATGCAGAACAATAAGGTGAAAAACATGGATAACACAAACATGGCTCTTACATATCACACTATTTGACACACTAGTGAAACTACTATTTGCCAACTTGTGTAGTTGTGTGTAATTGTTATATGCTCAATGGTGTATTTCGAAATTTTGGAAAAAAATACTAAACGCTCATTGTGGTGCAATGCCATTCCAGTAAATGTCACCATTGTTCAAGGGATCGAAGAATAATCACAGTCGAATGTAAAAAAAAGTATTGTATAAACATTTTCTCACACACTGTTTGCTCTCTCTCTAGGAGGAAACTCCTCTCTTTCTGGCAGCCAGAGAGGGCAGTTATGAGACGGCCAAGGTACTGCTGGAGCACTTTGCCAACCGTGAGATCACCGACCACCTGGACCAGCTTCCCCGGGACATCGCCCAGGAGCGAATGCACCATGACATCATCCGTCTGCTCGATGAATACAACCTGGTGAGGAGCCCAGGGCTCCATAATGGGACCCTGAGCGCCACTAACCTGTCTCCTCCTCTGTGCTCCCCCAACGGATACCTGGGCAGCCTCAAGCCCACCGCCCCGGGCAAGAAGGTCCGCAAGCCAGGCTCTGGAGGGAAGGATGGTGGCAAAGATATGAGGATACGGAAGAAGAAGTCCCTGGACGGGAAGGGCAGTCTGCTGGACAGCTCAGCCGTTCTCTCGCCCGTCGACTCCCTGGAGTCGCCCCACGGGTACCTGTCCGACGTGGCGTCGCCACCAATGACATCGCCATTCCAGCAGTCTCCGCCCATGTCGTTCAACCACCTGCAAGGCAGTGGAGACAGCCACGTGGGTCAGATGGGCATGGGCAAGGGGCAGGACATGGGGCGTATGCCCTTTGACCCGAACCCTCCCCGCCTGTCCCACCTGCCTGTTTCCAGCCCCGGCAGCCAGGGAACCATCACTATGGCCATGGGCGGAGCTGGGGGAAGAGGACAGTGTGATTGGCACTCCAGGATACACCTGGGTCTCGGGCAGCAGGGTGGCTTTAACCAAGGCCTTCCCATGTCCCACGGTATGATGGCTCCCCTCCGCGGGGTCCCCACTGCCACCCTGTCCCGGATCATGGGCTACCAGGGCCTGCAGACCAGCCATCTGGGCACGCCGCCCCACCTCATGCAGCAGATGCACTCCCGGCAGAACCCGCAGCTCCAGCACCAGAACTCCAACTCCACCACGGCTGGCCAGGTCCTGAGCCAGAGTTTCCTGAGCAGCGAGCTGAGCGGCTCGGACCTGCAGCAGGGTAACGGGGTGGGTCGCTCGGTCCCCATCCACACCATCCTCCCCCAGGAGACCCAGATTCTCGGCACACAGTTCCTCACCCCACCCTCCCAGCACAGCTATTCCGGCCCAATAGACAACACACCCAATCACCAGCTGCAGGTGCCTGACCACCCCTTTCTAACTCCCTCCCCCGGATCCCCTGACCAATGGTCCAGCTCCTCTCCACATTCCAATATGTCTGATTGGTCAGAGGGCATCTCCAGTCCTCCAATGAGTTTGCATTCTCAGATGGGACTTATCCCTAACCAGTTTAAGTAGAGTGGACAGAAGAACTCGTCAATATGAAAACAAAATAAAAAATACTTTTAATTGGACAATGGACAAGAACATCGGACCTGACTGAAGATTCTCCTTTTTTATTACCAATTTTTATACTAACGACAAGAACAGTTTTTTTTATTTTTTATTTATGTACTTTTTTGACATGATATAAAGAAGATGCTTTTATATTTCTGCTTTTTTTTTAATTGGAAGGGAACCTGGGCTGTGTGTGCGGGGAGATTGGGGACAGGGCGTCAGGAAAGGAGTATGTCTATCTACCGTAACGCAGAGGCTACTGACTATGCGAACACTGGCTATTTATTGGTGTCTTATGTTGCTCTCATCACTGGATCGTGCACCAATTTTCACTGTTTTATTTTGAGAGTGCATTGTCATTATGATGTTTTGTATAATATATTTTTCAGGGGAATGTTTGTTGTAAAAGTTCCAGTATTAATTGATTAGATGTATAACCTCATCTTTTTTTAAACTGAAGCAAGTTTGTTACTGAACTACAATCCATTAAGTCTTAACACTGAGTATGCGCTAGAGGATGGATGATCGAACCTGTGTCTTAAAGTGTGTCCAAAATGCCACCCCTGTCAGTTTAACGGTTGTTGTCTGCGGTAAAATTAGTTTGGGGGATTAGAATGGGAATGGGACCAGATGAGTCCCACTGGGAAAATGTGTTAACTGAAAGTGCAACGGTAAGTTCATCCAGGACATGAGAAAACTTAAAGACAAATTACATCTTACACATGCCTTATTCTACAAAGGTGTGTCACAGTTATTTTGCTCCTTTGAAGGCAAAAATGTCATCTTTGGTGAGATTCCCAGTGAGTATCCTCTAAATCGAGGATTTCTGTGTGTGTATGAGAGAAAGGAGGCAGTTCTTGTGTGTTTGATGACATCACCTGCGCTTTGTGGGGAGCATGGTATAGGTGTCTGTTATGTCACATTTATAAACTAGATCAGAGATGTGTTTTAAGAAATGTCATTCAATGGTCTATGGACATGCAATGTTTGCAAACAAAAAGTATTTCCTGTCAAATATCTTCTTGATTCAATAAAGGGCACTGTTAAGCTTGCAGTTATGGATTACATTTTATTATTTATTAACGGTTACATTCACACAATGTGATTGACTAACCACAATAGATGAATATAACGGTTTGATTAGAACGTTTCCGTAATAATCCTGTTTTACATGGACACATCTGAAATCAGGCTACCTGATGGGACTTTGATAAATGCAGGAAATCTCATTGTAGCCTATACATATGAAATTGATTTTTTATTTTACCTTTACATTTGAGTCATTTAGCAGACGCTCTTAAACAGAGTCACTTACATTTAGTGCATTCATCTTAAGATAGCTAGGTGGGACAATCACATATCAGTCATAGCTACTTTGAGGAAAAATGTACTTACTCTCAGCTAAGTCAGAGCTAGTAAGGGGGAAATGCATTGTTTTCTCTTTTTTCAACCCGACTACATGTCTGTGTCAGAAACAATAATGCAGTGCCAAGTTGAATCATAACCTTATGATGCACTGCATTATTGTTTCTGACACACAGAGACAAAGGATATGCACAGTTTACTAGGTACACCCATCTAGTACCTGGGTCGGACCCACCTTTGCCTCCATAAACAGCCTGAAGACTTCGGGGCATTCTACAAGATGTCGGAAACGTTTAACAGGGATGTTGGTCCATGATGGCATCACGCAGTTGCTGCAGATTGGATGGCGGTCGGTACATTCATGCTGTGAACAGCCCGTTTCATCTCATCCCAAAGATGCTCTTTTGGGTTGAGGTCTGGGAACTGCACAAGGCACTCAAGTAAACTGAACTTGCTATCAAGTTCCAGGCTAGAACGGTGCGGGGGTAAAATCATTAGGTAAGCCAATCCCAGTAAAAAAAAGCAATATTACAGCCTATGTTTTGATATAAACTGTTGTTGGCTCTATAACCCAATCGTTCATACGCCATCGTGGTATACAATAAGGCCATGACAAAAAAAGTCAGTCACACAGTGGAGGAATAAATTAAAGTACACGTTTGTTTCATCACAAAACCGGAGAGCAACAACTGTCCGGTGACGTCCACGAAGCAAATATTGCATGTAAAAAGTTATGACCTGCAGCATGGTCAAGCAAGTTAACGATTTTGACAGTTTACTCAACAACTACTGCTTTAGAACCACAGTTACCGCAAGTCCGCACAAAGACAACAGGAGCACTGCCTCTGCTATTTCAGCACCATTTCAACTTCTTATGGCTGCAATCCCGTTAACGGGATGATATGACAACAGCCAGTGAAAGTGCAGGGCGCCAAATTCAAAACAAAATAAATCTAAATTAAAATTCCTCAAACATACATGTATCTTATACCGTTTTAATGGTATTCTTGTTGTTAATCCCACCACAGTGTCCGATTTACAAATAGGCTTTACAGCGAAAGCACCACAAACAATTGTTAGGTCACCACCAAGCCACAGAAAAACACAGCCATTTTTCCAGCCAAAGAGAGGAGTTTCAAAAAGCACAAATAGAGATCAAATTAATCACTAACCTTTGATGATCTTCCTCAGATGACACTCATAGGACTTCATGTTACACAATACATGTATGTTTTGTTTGATAAAGTTCATATTTATGAAAATATGAGTTTACATTGGCGCGTTACATTCACTAGTTCCAAAAACATCCAGTGATTTTGCCCCATCATTCAACAGAAATACTCATCATAAATGTAGATGATAATACAAGTTATACACATGGAATTATAGATATACATCTCCTTAATGCAACCGCTGTGTCTGATTTCAAAAAAACTTTACGGAATAAGCAAACCATGCAATAATCTGAGACTGCGCTCAGAAGAAATAGTCACAATGGCCGCCATGTTGGCGTCAACATAAACAAGAAATTACATGATAAATGTTCCCTTTGATGATCTACATCAGAAAGCACTCCAGGAATCCCAGGTCCACAAATGTTTGTTTAGTTCGATAAGGTCCGTTATTTATGTCCAAATACCTTCTTTTGTTAGCGCGTTTGGTATACATATCCAAACGCTCATTCTGGTCAGCGTTACGTAGGACAAAAACTTCAAAACGTTATATTACAGGTTCGAAGAAACATTTCAAACTAAGTACAGAATCAATCATTAGGATGTTTTTAACATATAGCTTCAATAAAGTTCCAACCGGAGTATTCCTTTGTGTCTTGATGAGCAATGGAACGCAAGTGGATACCATGAGGAATGTGCGTGATCAGAAAATGCCAGTCACCTGATAGATTCTGCTCTAATTCAGTCAGACAACACAGTAGAAGTCTCATTCAAATTGATTGAAATGGTTGACATTTAGTAGAACCCCTAGGCGGTGCAACATCATTAATATCTCAAGGGGATTTCATTGGGAACTGTGGGAACAAGCTCAGATTTCTCACTTCATGTTTTGATTTCTCCTCAGGATTTTGCCTGCCATATGAGTTATGTTATACTCACCGACATCATTCAAACAGTTTTAGAAACTTTAGAGTGTTTTCTATCCAAATCCACTAATAATATGCATAGCCTAGCCTCTGGGGCTGAGGAGCAGGCAGTTTACTCTGGGCGCGCTTTTCATCCGGACATGAAAATACTGCCCCCTACCCCAAAGAAATAACAGTTGTTTTTCAGCACGGCACAAATCAATATTTATTGACAGCATGGCCAATGTTGGATGTTTAAACTTGGGAAAAAAAATGTATCCCAGATTTGGGACCACACAGCCACTGTCACTGATTCCTTCTAAACTACTCATTGTTGAATTTGCGATTTCCAACTTGTTGTGTAATGTTTATGTCCAATGGCCGATGAGCAACGATACGTTTTATCGCTAATTTCTCTTCATTATTTCTCTTCATATGACAAGGATTAAAAAGGATTTGCCAGTAGATTGTTGACTTGATACATGACGATGACTGTTGGCAAAGATTTTTTAAGTATGTGGTTGACATGATCAGTCCAATCAAAGCTACTGTACATATAACTTTCTTATAGCTAGGCTGAAACACCTGCATTTTGGAGATGCTTTACTCAGGAAAACAAAAAAGAGACCGTGTTTGTATGCAGCTTTATTAACTCAACAATATATTTTTCTTTACATATCAGTTTGCAAACTGATATGTGACACGTATTAATGCCAAAATAGCATACAAAACAGCCCCCCCCCCCCCCCAAAAAAAAAAGGTAGGAATGATCCATTTTCATGTCATATACACTACCGGTCAAAAGTTTTAGAACACCTACTCATTCAAGGGTTTTTCTTATTTTTTTGCTATTTTCTATATTGTAGAATAATAGTGAAGACATCAAAACTATGAAATAACACATGTGGAATCATGTAGTAACCAAAAATGTGGTTTACAAATCAAAATATATTTTACACTTGAGATTCTTCAAAGTAGCCAGCTTTGGCAGCTTTGCACACTCTTGGCATTCTCTCAACCAGCTTCACCTGGAATGCTTTTCCAACAGTGTTGAAGGATTTCTCACATATGCTGTGCACTTGTTGGCTGCTTTTCCTTTACTCTGTGGTCCAACTAATCTCAGATCATCTCAATTGATGGTAAGTCCTTGCATCCATAGCATTGTGCTTACATTTCTCCAGCCCCATCCCTCAGCTTTTTATCAAAACAGAGATGGGGTGACTCTTTGTAGTTGTTTGAACACCTATGCAATATTGGCAATTTTTCTGTGTTGTCCTTTGAGAGATAAGTTGGGAGTTTGACAGACAGACAATAGAATTAAGCAGTGTGGACCATTGTGGAGAAAACAGGATTGCATAAGCCTTGAGAAAATGTGAATCTGTTTACAAATGTATGGCTCACATACATTTATCCAGTTGCTTCAAACAGTGTAGTAATTATAACAATCAATTGGGATCTTGAATGAAAACATGTGCTTATCATCCTTTGTCTCTGTGTGTGTGTCAGAAAAAAAGCCTTGATTTGTGGTAAACATGTGCCACCTAGTGGGGGGAGATGGAAATTAGTCTTATGATTCTGACCAATGCCAATACATTAGAGAGAAAAATTAAACCCAGCTTGCCTGTTCTGGCTCAGGCTGTGCCCCAACCCTGACAGGATCTTTCTTATCACAAGAGCCCTTCTATATTGACAACCCACATTCTACAGTTGCGGCCAAAAGTTTTGAGAATGACACAGATATTAATTTTCACAAAGTTTGCTGCTTCAGTGTCTTTAGATATTTTTGTCAGATGTTACTATGGAATACTGAAGTATAATTACAAGCATTTCATAAGTGTCAAAGGCTTTTATTGACAATTGCATGAAGTTGATGCAAAGAGTCAATATTTGCAATGTTAACCCTTCTTTTTCAAGACCTCTGCAATCCGCCCTGGCATGCTGTCAACTAACTTCTGGGCCACATCCTGACTGATGGCAGCCCATTCTTGCATAATCAATGCTTGGAGTTTGTCAAAATGTGTGGGTTTTTGTTTGTCCACCCGCCTCTTGAGGATTGGCCACAAGTTCTCAATGGGATTAAGGTCTGGGGAGTTTCCTGGCCATGGACACAAAATATCAATTTTGTTCCCCGAGCCTCCATCATGCTGGAAAAGGCATTGTTCATCACCAAACTGTTCCTGGATGGTTGGGAGAAGTTGCTCTCGGAGCATGTGTTGGTACCATTCTTTATTCATGGCTGTGTTCTGGCAACCAGTGAAGAACAAACACCACTGTAAATATAACCTATATTTATGTTTATTTACTTTCCCTTTTGTACTTGAACTATTTGCACATTGTTATAACACTATATAGACATAATATGATATTTGAAATGTCTGTATTCCTTTGAAACTTTTCCGAGTGTAATATTTACTGTTCATTTTTGATTATTTATTTCACTTTTGTCTATCTATTTCACTTGCTTTGGCAATGTCAACTTATGTTTCTAATGCCAATAAAGCCCTTTGAATTTAATTAAATTGAGAGAGAGAGAGCGAGAGACAGAGAGAGAAAGAGACATTTATCTATTTAGAGATGTATCTATTTATTTATTTAACCTTTATTTAACTAGGCAAGTCAGTTAAAAACATTAAGAACAAATTCTTATTTACAATGACAGCCTACCCCGGCCAAACCCTCCCGTAACCCGGACGATGCTGGGCTAATTGTGCGCCGCCCTATAGGACTCCCAATCATGACCGGATGTGATAAGCCTGTGGGTTTATTATAGCCTCCTTCGTCAGCCTGATCCCTGCACCCCCCCTCCCTTTCCCCATCCAATAAACAAAACTGAAACAAACAATCATAAATTAACAGTAATCACTACACCCACTAAAGTTTTTAAATAATATAAACTTTTCAAATGTTATTATTATTGGCTATGTACAGTGTTGTTGAAGTATTTTTATTTTTATTTTTAATCCTAGCCCCTGTCCACGCTGGAGGCCTTCTGCCTTTTGGTAGGCCGTCATTGTAAATAAGAATTTGTTCTTAATTAACTGGCTTGCCTAGTTAAATAAAGGTTAAATAAATAAAATAACAATAGCATCTATGAGTTATAAAATAACCTGTGTCCCTTGACTAACATGCTATGAACAGACAATAGCCTAGTCCTTGATCATAACTCTCAATTCTATTAGATTACATGTAAGAGTCAATGGACGAAGGTGTCTTCTGTACAGGGGAGTTTTGTTAAGAGGCCCGACGCTCAGTCTGAACATGAACAAGCATTGCTTGCATTACGGTTTTGGAAGCATAAGGAGCTTATCTTTCAAATCAGCAAGAATAATCAAAAAACATTAAATTGATGCACACCTTTATAAATAGAGTTGGGGTTAGTGTTTTCACATGGCTCTATCTCCATGTTACAGTGCGTGTTTACAGAAGGCAGAGGAACCACCTGTGCTAATTAGCTATCTAGCATGTGTGGAACAGAAGAAGGCCACCAGAAATGTGTTGTCACTGAAAAATACTGTCGGCTGCAACTGTCGGCTGCACGGTTAAAACAGTGTACAGTAGTGGAGGCTCCTCAGAGGAAGAAGGGGAGGACCCTCCTCAGTGAATTTCATAAAAATAAGTGGTGCCAACTCTGTAGGTTAGCACCATGGTGTATCCGGAGGACAGCTAGCTTCTGTCCTCCTCTGCGTACATTGACTTCCATACAAAATCTAGGAGTCTTATGGTTCTCATTCCCTTCCATAGACTTAGACAGTAATGACTTCCTGAGGACGTCCTCCGGCCTATCAGAGCTTTTGCAGCATGAACTGACATGTTGTCCACCCAGTCAAAATATCAGAGTACTAGTACTGAAAGCATAAGCTACAGCTAGCTAGCACTGCAGTGCATAAAATGTGGTAAGTAGTTGTCTCAGAAGAAAAATGTTGAACAAATTACTCCCTAGATCAGCTAGATGCAGGAAAGACGGTATTGAATGTGTCACTGTCACCTTGAGTACTCAAAATTCTGTTGTAAACTTTTCATAGGCTAGGTTGTAGCAACCACAAGATGGGTAGATTGAACATTTTAGTATCATGTAGTAGCCTTAACCCATCAATGTTAAATTGAGCTGGTTGAATGGAATATGAATGACTCATCAAAATATGCTATAATAGAAATAAGGCCGTGCTCATAAAAACAAAAATGATCCTCCCTCATCTTAAACGGCACTAACCGCCACTGGGAAACAGTAAGTGTGTATTTTGCATTTGTGAAAAGTGCTTTATGTTTCTAGAACCGTATTGCAATTGAGAATCAATTCACATTTAAGCTTTAGGCCTTTAGCGCCAAATACAAGCCAATTATGAGAAGCTTTTGGAATCTTGGGCAGAAAGATTTAATGTCATCCACTGAGGCATAAAAGACAAAGTCGGAGATTAATTCAAGAAGAGAAAAACTGCAAAATGGAGATTTAATGATGGGGCAACTGTCGGAAGCAGGTGAAACATTTTAATAAAACAAAACCAAGAACACGACACTAACATAAGGCAGAATGCCAATACACAAGAACAATTATGAACGTAATGGATTCCAGATGTGTATCATAATGATTCACAGGTGCGCGTAATGATGCGTGCCAGGTGTGCGTAATGATGAATCCCAGGATCGGTGGTTAGTACTCTAGCGACGTTGTACGCGGGAGCAGACGTGACAGAAGAGTTAAAAATTAAGAGAAGGAAGGGCCAGAACAGTAGCCTAATGTTTGGGAAATATGTTGTGTGATGATTGTGTAGTGCTACACAAATTAGATAGTCACAAGACAGGGACTTCAAATATGTTGCGTCAAGGGAACTGTAGGCTGCTGTTCAGATAAGTTAAATGGAATAGTAGCCTAACTGAAATCTGGACACTAACTGTGGTTCTATAATCTCTCACATAGCCTAATATAATGTTAACTCTTGTAGAATTAAGCACTTCTTGCAGTAAAATTATAGGCCTACACCAAATTTACATTTTTACTAGGGAACACAATTGATTCATTTACTTCAGCATCTTGAGAGAATGAATGCGTGGTTAGGGACCATCTGTAAAGGTGCTTTCTTTATCGGCATCATAAAAGCTGATAAAATATGCATCCAAGCCAAACATGTTTGGTCATTTTCACAGCTTTTAGTTCCCTTAAAATCGGTCAAACTCATTTGGAAATGTTTTAGTTATTGCATTTTGTACCCGGTCCCTACACGTCTTTGCTGCAGGAGAACTTTACCAATGTCAACTAGATAGTAGGATGCTTCAAAGGCAACAAGTAGCCTAATAACAGAAGAGAAGCTGCATGTATCTACAGTAAGTACAGACAAGTTGATTAAGAAATGTTGGAAATATTATAAGCAGAAACATAGGCTTATCTAAATTATTTTATTTTTTATCCTGCACCTCTGTCAAGAAATCTTTCTGGCATGTACAGCATTTTCTATAGCCCTATTTGCGGGTTAGGGTCAGGTCCAGGTCTCAGATATCTGAGGTCTGTTCAACGCTGGTCCGACCAATCTGATTCCACACTCCAAGACTGCTTCCATCACGTGGACTGGGATATGTTTCATATTGCGTCAGACAACAACATTGACGAATACGCTGATTCGGTGTGCGAGTTCATTAGAACGTGCGTTGAAGATGTCGTTCCCATAGCAACGATTAAAACATTCCCAAACTAGAAACCGTGGATTGATGGCACCGGAAACATGACCGAATACAAACAGTGTAGCTATTCCCTCCGCAAGGCAATCAAACAAGCTAAGCCTCAGTATAGAGACAAAGTAGAATCTCAATTCAACTGCTCAGACACAAGAGGTATGTGACAGGGTCTCCAGTCAATCACGGATTACAAAAAGAAAACCAGCCCCGTCACGGACCAGGATGTCTTGCTCCCAGGCAGACTAAATAACTTTTTTGCCCGCTTTGAGGACAATACAGTGCCACTGACACGGCCTGCAACCAAAACATGCGGACTCTCCTTCACTGCACCCGATGTGAGGAAAACATTTAAACGTGTTAACCCTCGCAAGGCTGCAGGCCCAGAAGGCATCCCCAGCCGCACCCTCAGAGCATGCGCAGACCAGCTGGCTGGTGTGTTTACGGACATATTCAATCAATCCTTATCCCAGTCTGCTGTTCCCACATGCTTCAAGAGGGCCACCATTGTTCCTGTTCCTAAGAAAGCTAAGGTAACTGAGCTAAACGACTACCGCCCCGTAGCACTCACTTCCGTCATTATGAAGTGCTTTGAGAGACTAGTCAAGGACCATATCACCTCCACCCTACCTGACACCCTAGACCCACTCCAATTTGCTTACCGCCCCAATAGGTCCACAGACGACGCAATCGCAATCACACTGCACACTGCCCTAACCCCGGGTCTCGACCCCGCCCTGTGCAACTGGGTACTGCACTTCCTGACGGGCCGCCCCCAGGTGGTGAGGGTAGGTAACAACATCTCCACTGGGGCCCCACAAGGGTGCGTTCTGAGCCCTCTCGTGTACTCCCTGTTCACCCACGACTGTGTGGCTATGCACGCCTCCAACTCAATCATCAAGTTTGCAGATGACACTACAGTGGTAGGCTTGATTACCAACAACGACGAAACGGCCTACAGGGAGGAGGTGAGGGCCCTCGGAGTGTGGTGTCAGGAAAATAACCTCTCCCTCAACATCAACAAAACAAAGGAGATGATTGTGGACTTCAGAAAACAGCAGAGGGAGCACCCCCCTATCCACATCGACCGGACAGTAGTGGAGAGGGTAGTAAGTTTTAAGTTCCTCGGCGTACACATCACGGACAAACTGAATTGGTCCACGCACACAGACAGCGTTGTGAAGAAGGCGCAGCAGCGCCTCAGGGGGCTGAAGAAATTCGGCTTGTCACCAAAAACACTCACAAACTTCTACAGATGTACAATCGAGGGCGTCCTGTCGGGCTGTATCACCTCCTGGTGCGGCAACTGTAAGGTAGTGTACACTACTGTTCCAAAGTTTGGAAATGTCCTTGTTTTCCATGAAAACATATATAAAATTAGTTGCAAAATGAGAGGAGTAGGAATATTGTCAAGACGTTGACGAGGTTGTAAATAATGATTTTTAATTGAAATAATAATTGTCCTTCAAACCTTGCTTTCGTCAAAGAATCCTCTATTTGCAGCAATTACAGCCTTGCAGACCTTTGGCGTTCTAGTTGTCAATTTTTTGAAGTAATCTGAAGAGATTTCATCCCCTGCTTCCTGAAGCACCACTCACAAACTGGATTGGCTTGATGGGCACTTCTTACGTACCATACGGTCAAGCTGCTCTCACAACAGCTCGATCCGGTGACTGTGCTGGCCACTCCATTATAGACAGAATACCAGCTGACTGCTTCTTCCCTAAATAGTTCTTGCATAGTTTGGAGCTGTGCTTTGGGTCATTGTCCTGTTGTAGGAGGAAATTGGCTCCAATTAATTAAGCGCTGTTGCAAACTGGAGTGAATGCTTTCCTTCAAGATCCCTTTTACCCTGTACAAATCTCCCAATTTACCACCACTAAAGCACCCCCAGACCATCACAGTGCCTCCACCATGCTTGACAGATGGTGTCAAGCACTCCTTCAGCATCTTCATTTTATCTGAATGTTCTTTGTGATCAGAACACCACAAACTTAGATTTGTCTGTCCATAACACTTTTTTCCAATCTTCCTCTGTCCAGTGTCTGTGTGCCCATCTTAATCTTTTATTTTTATTGGCCAGTCTGAGATATGGCTGTTTCTTTGCAACTCTGCCTAGAAGGCCAGCATCCCGGAGTGGCCAGTTGAGGACTTGTGAGGCGTCTGTTTCTCAAACCAGACGTTCTAATGTACTTGTCCTCTCAGTGTTGCACCGTGGCCTCCCACTCCTTTTTATATTCTGGTTAGAGCCATTTTGCACTGTTCTGTGAAGGGAGTAGTACACAGCGTTATAAGAGATCTTCTTGGCAATTTCTCGCATGGAATAGCTTTCATTTCTCAGAACAAGAATAGACTGACGAGTTTCAGAAGAAAGTACTTTGTTTCTGGCCATTTTGAGCCTGTAATCGAAACCACAAATGCGGATGCTCCAGATACTCAACTAGTCTAAGGAAGGACAGTTTTATTGCTTCTTTAATCAGGACAACAGTTTTCAGCTGTGCTAACATAATTGCGAAATGGATTTCTAATGATCAATTAGCCTTTTAAAATGATAAACTTGGATTAGCTAACACAACATGCCATTGGAAAACAGGAGTGATGGTTGCTGATATTGGCCTCTGTACACCTATGTAGATATTTCCAGCTACAATAGTCATTTACAACATTAACAATGTCTACACTGTATTTCTGATCCAATTGATGTTCTTTTAATGGACAACAAATGTGTTTTTCTTTAAAAAACAAGGAAATGTCAAAGTGACCCCAAACGTTTGAACGGGAGTGTAAGTATTCAGACCCCTTTGCTAATTGAGCTCAGGTGCATCCTGTTTCCTTTTATCATCCTTGATATATTTCTTCAACTTGATTAGAGTCCACCTGTGGACATGATTTGGAAAGGCACACACCTGTCTATCTATATAAGGTCCCACAGTTGACAGTTCATGTCAGAGCAAAAACTAAGCCATGAGGTCCAAGGAATTGCCCATAGAGCTCAGAGACAGTATTGTGTCCAGGCACAGATCTGGGGAAGGGTACCAAAAAATGTCTGCAGCATTGAAGGTTCCCAAAAACAGTGGCCTCCATCCTTCTTAAATGGAAGTTTGGAATCACCAAGACTCTTCCTAGTGCTGTCCGCCCAGCCAAACTGAGCAATCAGGGGAGAAGGGCCTTTGTCAGAGAGGTGACCAAGAACCCGATGGTCACTATGACAAAGTTCCAAAGTTCCTCTGTGGAGATGAGAGAACCTTCCAGAAGGACAACCATCTCTGTAGCACTCCACTAATCAGGCCTTTATGGTAGAGTGGCCAGACGAAAGCAACTACTCAGTAAAAGGCACACAACATCCTGCTTGGAGTTTGCCAAAAGGCACCTAACGGACGTGCAGACCATGAGAAATAACGTGAAAAAAATAAATAACCAAGTTTCACGTCTGGAGGAAACCTGACACCATCCCTATGGTGTAGCATTGGAGGCGTGTGGCGAGGTGGACACCGGTGCTTCCGAAGAAGGTTATCCAGACGGATGGCCATCGCAATGAGATCGTCCAAGGATATGTTGCCATCCTGACATGCCAACTTTGTTTGAACCTCCTTGTGCAGTCCACTGCGGAATAGATTGTGGAGTGCCGGCTCATTCCATCGGCTGGAGGCTGACACAGTCCGGAAGGTGAGGGTGTACGTCACAGCTGTCTGGGCACCCTGCTGGAGTTGGAAAAGTCTCTCACATGCTTCTCTGCCCTCTGGAGGATGGTTGAAGACCGCTCTGAACAGAGCCATAGACCTCTCATAGGAACCCAGCTGGGTAGGCTGGGGGACTGGCTCACTGTGACAACCCATAGTAGGAGGCCCTCCGTCAGAGGTATGGAGAGCCTTGCTGGTGGTGTCGAGGCGGTGGAGAACACGGAGGACCTCCTTAATTGTCGTACCCAGTAGATCCAACTGGTCGTGGTGTTGGTGGAGTAGATGACCATGTTCCTCAAACCTCCGGAAGAAGGTGTTATCTTCTGCTACTTCCCTTTTTTCAAAGACAGTATTCTGTAACATATACGCAGGAAGTCAGGAAACAGGTACAGAAGGTGACCTGAAAACTGAGGCTACTGAGGGCTAAATAAAGGGGAAGTATATAAATATTGATTAAGTCTTGGCTATAACCTGTCCTGAGCTAAATAGCTAGGGGTCCCAAATGGTCAAGACTATCTATAGCCTATTCTTATTGCCAAATCTGTTTTCCCTGTCAGCCACTTCACGTGCTTCTTCAACTATTTTGTTTAAAATGTATTTAGAAGCCTGTGAGCTAGGGTTTCTTTTTAAAGTGATACGCTAAAGAACTTTGGAGAATTTAGATCATTTCAATAAACAAATTTAATAACATTGTTCTATTCTCTTTGATTTAGTTCCTATTGCAGCTCGTACAAATGACCCAATCGATGACATACTGACTGATGGCCATACTTCTGGACAACCTTCTTCGGGAGTGCTGGCGCCAACGTCTCTCCTCGCCCCCCTCATTTGGCTGTCCTGAGGCAGAACCTCAACCCATGGAGGTAGGGGCCACATAGCTCTACTGCGGCAGAGCGGGGCTCTGTCCTATTTGCAGCCAGGAGGGGCACCAGCTTCAGTGGTGTCCTGTGCTTCTCAACCCGGATTCGACTAGGGCAGAGGGGCGACCCCATGATCTTCCGTCTCCCAGGGTAGGCCTGAGTATTCCAACATCTTTTTCCGCCAAACCCTTTTTGGTTTCCATTTCACTGGCTGGCTGTCCCTCCGGTTTTGTCTCTACAGCTTTAGTGGACTCCGGTGCCACGGGTAACTTCTTCGACCAGGCCCTCGCCTCGTCCCTGAACATAACCTTGTACCTGCTCTCCTCTCCTTTTCCAGTCTAAGCCCTGGAAAATCAACCATTGGGACTTGGTACAATTACGCACATCACAGCACCATTCACCCTTAGCGTGGGACCCATGCCCCATGAAAGCCTTCCCTTCCTCATCATCACCATACACAAACTCTTCCTCCAATGTCATAACCCCACCATCTCCTGGTCGAGGATGAAAATCCCTAACTGGGCACCAGGATGCCGGAAGACTTGCTTTCCCGTACCCTGTGGTTCCACATCTGTTGAGAGTCCTGTAAGTGCCCTCCAGCCCATCATTCGGTGGACATCCGCCAGGCTCTGGAGAGGGAACCAGCTCCTGCTTTCTGCCCTCCTGAATGCATGTACGTCCCCACTTGGGTAAGAGATCGGCTGTTGACCTGGGCACACACATCCCTCGCAGCTGGACACCCAGGTATCACCCGCACCATTCAATCCATCTCCCCTAAGTACTGTTGGCCCACCTTGGCACAGGACGTCGCCCACTATGTCAACTCATGTTCAGTATGTGCCCAAACAAAATCTCCCCGACTTGCTCCAGCAGCAAAACTCCTTCCCATACCCGTGCCTCAGCGGCCTTGGTCCCATCTGTCCATGGATTTTGTCACTCTCTCCAGTCTCTCCACCTCTCTCCAGTTCGTTGAGGAACTGTTCCAGTGAGTTTCCAGCAGTACACCCCGATGCCTTCCCTTGCAACACCCCATCGCCTCCCCTGGGACCTATGCCGTCAGGTCCCTACTGGAATCCTGTTGTCGTTCAGTACGATACTTCTGTTCTGTTCATCTGCCTTGTCTTATTATATTTTTTACTTTTCCCCTTTTTTTCTGCCCAATTCCGTGGTATCCAATTGGTAGTTACAGTCTTATCTCATCGCTGCAACTCCTGTATGGACTCGAGAGAAGCGAAGGTCGAGAGCCATGCGTCCTCCGAAACACGACCCAACCAAGCTGTAATGCTTCTTGACACAATGCCTGCTTAACCCGGAAGCCAGCCACACCATTGTATTGGAGGAAACACCATACACCTGGCGACCGTGTCAGCGTGCATGCGCCTGGCCCACCACAGGAGTTGCTAGAGCATGATGGGACAAGGAGATCTCTGCTGGCCAAACCCTCCCCTAACCTGGACGATCCTGGGCCAATTGTGCACCACCCCATGGGTCTCCCGGTTGCGGCCGGCTGCGACAGAGCCTGGAGTCGAACCAGGATCTCTAGTGGCACAGCTAGCAACTCCGATGCAGTGCCTTAGGCCACTGAACCACTAGGGAGGCGCCTTGTCTTATTATTAAACTGTCTTTCTGAACCCCGTTCCTTTCTCACTGTGTATACGTCACACTTCGTTGACAGCTGGAGCTGCTATCCTTTTACCCTCTCCCATGGCTGTTAGCTAGCTACCCACAAATGCATTTGGAGTTTGTGTTTTTAATCATACAATGATAAATACACCAAGATAGCTAGCTAAAATGAAGTTAGGTAGCTGGTGATTTTAAATTAACTTAGCCATCTATACAGTATGTAAAGTTGGCTAGCTAGCCTAGTTAGCAGCTCATTTGAGTTAGCCTCCACTGTAGCTAGCTAATAATAAATAGTTTTTTTATTTATTTTTTTACATTTTTCAAATGTATTTACTTACTTGAATAGGTTCTCCCAGCCGTGTGGACTATGGCAGACAAGGCAACAAAGTTTGTTTGTCAACAGTGTGGTTTAGAGTAGAGGTCGACTGATTAATCGGAATGGCCGATTAATTAAGGCCGATTTCAAGTTTTCATAACAATCGGAAATCAGTATTTTTGGGCTTCGATTTTGCAGATTTTTTTATTTGTTTCTATTTATATTAAATGTATTTTTATACCTTTATTTGACTAGGCAAGTCAGTTAAGAACACATTCTTACTTTCAATGACGGCCTAGGAACGGTGGGTTAACTGCCTTGTTCAGGGGCAGAACGACAGATTTCCACCTTGTCAGCTCGGGGGATCCAATCTTGCAAACTTACAGTTAACTAGTCCAACACTCTAACCACCTACCTCTCATTGCACTCCACGAGGAGCCTGCCTGTTACGCAAATGCAGTAGAAGCCAAGGTAAGTTGCTAGCTAGCATTAAACTTATCTTATAAAAAACAATCAATCATAATCACTAGTTATAACTACACATGGTTGATGATATTACTAGTTTATCTAGCGTGTCCTGCGTTGCATATAATCGATGCAGCGCTGGGGGATGATTTAACAAAAGCGCATTTGCGGAAAAAGCACAATCCTTGGACGACTGTACCTAACCATAAACACCAATTCCTTTCTTAAAATCAATACACAGAAGTATATATTTTTAAACCTGCATATTTAGCTAAAAGAAATCCAGGTTAGCAGGCAATATTAACCAGGTGAAATTGCGTCACTTCTCTTGCGTTCATTACACGCAGAGTCAGGGTATATGCAACAGTTTGGGCAGCCTGGCTCATTGCGAACTAATTTGCCAGAATGTTACGTAATTATGACATAACATTGAAGGTTGTGCAATGTAACAAGAATATTTAAATTTATTTATTTAGATGCACTATTGTAAAGTGGCTGTTCCACTGGATGTCTTAAGGTGAACGCACCAATTTGTAAGTCGCTCTGGATAAGAGCGTCTGCTAAATGACTTAAATGTAAATGTAAATGTAATTTAAACTTAGGGATGCCACCTGTTAGATAAAATACCGAACGGTTCCGTATTTCACTGAAATAATAAACGTTTTGTTTTTGAAATGATAGTTTCCGGATTCGACCATATTAATGACCAAAGGCTCGTATTTCTGTGTGTTATGTTATAATTAAGTCTATGATTTGATAGAGCAGTCTGACTGAGCGATGGTAGGCACCAACAGGCTCGTAAGCACTTTTGTGCGTTTTGCCAGCAGTTCTTCGCAAGCACAGCGCTGTTTATGACTTCAAGCCTATCAGCCTAATGGCTGGTGTAACCATGTGAAATGGCTAGCTAGTTAGAGGGGTGCGTGCTAATTTCAAACGTCACTCGGTCTGAGACTTGGAGTGGTTGTTCCCCTTGCTCTGCAAGGGCCGCGGCTTTTGTGGGGCGATGGGTAACGCTGCTTCGAGTGTGGCTGTTGTCGATGTGTTCCTGGTTCGAGCCCAGGAATAAAATCAAATCAAATCAAATTTATTTATATAGCTCTTCGTACATCAGCTGATATCTCAAAGTGCTGTACAGAAAGGAAGGGGCGAGGAGAGGGACGGAAGCTATACTGTTACACTGGCAATACTATAGTGCCTATCAGAACATCCAATAGACAAAGGTATATGAAATACAAATGGTATAGAGAGAAATAGTCCTATAATTCTATATTAACTACAACCTAAAACCTCTTACCTTGGAATATTGAAGTCTCATGTTAAAAGGAACCACCAACTTTCATATATTCTCATGTTCTGAGCAAGGAACTCAAATGTTAGCTTTTGTACATGGCACATATTGCACATTTACTTCTCCAACACTTTGTTTTTGCATTATTTAAACCAAATTGAAGATGTTTCATTATTTATTTGAGGCTAAATGTATTTTTATTGATGTGTTATATTAAGTTAAAATAAGTGTTCATTCAGTATTGCTGCAATTGTCATTATTACAAATATAAGTTAACCTGTACAAGATGCCTAATAAATTACGTTGTTACAGGTGTCAAGCTTATGGGCATGTGGCAGCAGAGTGTAGGAGGGAGATGTGAGAAGTGTGCAGAAGGGCAAATGACAAAGTAATGTGTAGCATTGGGGAAAGAAAAGGTATGTGTCAATTGTTGGGGTGCCCATGGAGCTGGGGATCTGACATATCTGGTGCGAAAGAGACAGGTTGAGTTTTCCAGGGTTAGAGTAGTGTAGAAGTTGTCAGATGTTGAGGCAGTGAAGAAAGTAGAGGAAGATGGGTCAAGGTGAAGGGATCATGGGAGGGGTGGTGTGAACAGAGAGGTAGGCCAACAAGCGATATATGCTTCAGTAAGAAGTACAGGGAAGTCGCAGAAAGGTTGTGGTGACAGGGTGTGTTTTTTAATATATATTTTTTTACAAGTTTAGAGTTAGATGGTAGGGTATTTGTTGATTTATTTCCTTTGAATGTAAAAAAAAGTGCAATGTATAAGCGAGTTATACTCCAGGGAAGTAGGTGGCGGTAATGCAACATTTATTGGATGCCAACCGCCGTTAAACCTCATCTAAGAAGAACTGCACATCATATTGTCTTGCTGGTCAGTTGGTGGGGAGGACCAAACTGTAACTTTAGCTGTGGTGAAAGCGATGCTTTTTTTTGGGATACGTCACTATTCGTCAAAGCTGGATTGTGGATCTCTTGCTCATTTAAAAGTAATATTTTATTGCTTTAAAATTAATCAACTGTACAATGACTGTATTTGATAACTAGCCAGTTAGCATAGCTAACTAATTTGGCTAAGGTTAGCCGTGTCATCTCTCAAATCGGATTAGCGTTGCTGCTAGACTAGAAAACTAACGAAGCTACATCTAGCTGGCTAACCAACTAACTCTGATAAGGGAATTTAATAAATTCACGTGCTATTTGTGTATCGTCTTATTTTACAATAATTATGAATCGAGACTATGGTTAGTTACGTTTGGTGGTTGACCATCCTCTATAATCTTGTTTTTCCAGAGGTGGGCGTGTCATTCATGCGCCACGATGCATTTATTTTGTTATACTAGCACATGAACTAACTAGTCATCTAGCGTTACTGTCTGTGATTGTATTTATATAGTACATTAGAATGCAGTTCCTTTGCTAGTAAATTAGCTAGTGCATACAGTTGACATTGGTAAATGCCATTGCTCTTTCTAACTAGTCTGTGGTTTGTCTGGTGCAGGATGGATTTAGACGTGTGTGCAGGCGGGAACAGTACCAAGGGAAAAGCTGATTCGGCTCATGCTGGTGAAGGAGGCGCTATGGCGACCGTGCCTCTGGAGCTCTATGACTCCGCTAGAGCGAAAATAGATGCAAATCTCCGCTGGCTGTTAGCCAAAGCTTACGGTATAGGTAATGTGTTTTCTCTTGGGCGAGTGCTCGCAATCTTTTGTGTTTTGAATATTGAAACGCTACTGTTAGCTTTGGGACACATCGGGAATCTGTCTATTGCTTGGACTCCCTGACTTGTACTTCGTTTTGGTAGATGGCGACGGGAAAATAACCATGCCACGGTATAGCCGACTTCTTGTCAATAAAATCATATATATAAACTCTAGGCAGTCCAATTTACCAGACAAAGTGAAATGTCTCCCTCTCTGTCAAATAAATATTTGAATCCAACTTTTGTCCAAACAGCACCATATTCCTGTGGTGTAAACAGTGGTAGATTTGTACACTGAACAAAAATATGAACGCAACATGTAAAGTGTTGGTCTGATGTTTCATGAGCTGAAATAAAAGATCCCAGAAATGTTCCATATGCACAAAAAGCTTATTTCACTCTAATTTTGTATACAAATTTGTTGACATCCTTGTTAGTGTGCATTTCTCCTTTGCCAAGATAATCCAACCACCTGACAGGTGTGCCATATCAATAAGCTGGTTAAACAGCATGATCATTACACAGGTGCACTTTGTAATGGGGGAAGTAAAAGGCCACTCTAAAATGTGCAGTTTTGTCACACAACACAATGCCACAGATGTCTCAAGTTATGGGGGAGTGTGCAATTGGCATGCTGACTGCAGGAATGTCCAACAGAGCTCTTGCCAGATTATTTTATGTTAAATTCTCTACGATAAGCTGCCTCCAATATTGTTTTTGAAAATTTGCCAGTACGTCCAACCTACATCACAACTGCAGACCAGGTGTAAACACTTCATCTACGGGGTCATCTGAGACCAGCCACCCGGGCAGCTAATGAAACAGGGTTTGCAAAAGCGAATAATTTCTGCACAAACTGTCAAACCATCTCAAGGAAGCTCATCTGCGTGTTCGTCGTCTTGACCTGACTGCAGTTTGGTGTCGTAACCGGCTTAAGTGAGCACGCTGGAGAAGTGTGCTCTTCTAGGATGAATCCCAGTTTCAACTGTACTGGGAAGATAGCATGTATGGCGTTGTGAACAGAGTACCCCATGGTGGGGTTTTGGTATGGGCAGGCATAAGCTACGGACAACAAACACAATTGCATTTTATTGATGGCGATTTGAATGCACAGAGATACCGTGACGAGATCCTGAGGACCATTGTCGTGCCATTCATCTCATGTTTCAGCATGACAATGCACGGCCAATGTCGCAAGGATCTGTACATAATACCTGGATGCTGAAAATGTCCCAGTTCTTACATGGCCTGCATACTCACCCATTGAGCATGTTTTGGATGCTCTGGATTAGTGATGCACCGATATGACATTTTTGGCCGATATCTGATATTTTCCTTGCCAGAAAAAACGATACCAATAACTGATATTTAAAATTTTAGAATGCCTTTTAAGCATTCTAGTAGGAGGACCTGAGCCCTAGGACCATGCCCCAGGACTACCTGGCATGATGACTCCTTGCTGCCCCCAGTCCACCTGGCTGTGCTGCTGCTCCAGTTTCAACTGTTCTGCCTGCGGCTATGGAATTCTGATCTGTTCACCGGACGTGCTACCTGTCCCAGACCTGCTGTTTTCAACTTTCTAGAGACAGCAGCAGTGGTAGAGATACTCTTAATGATTGGCTATGAAAAGCCAACTGACATTTACTCCTGAGGTGCTGACTTGCTGCACCCTCGACAACTACTGTGATTATTATTATTTGACCATGCTGGTCATTTATGAACATTTGAACATCTTGGCCATGTTCTGTTATAATCTCCACCCGGCTCAGCCAGAAGAGGACTGGCCACCCCTCATAGCCTGGTTCCTCTCTAGGTTTCTTCCTAGGTTTTGGCCTTTCTAGGGAGTTTTTCCTAGCCACCTTGCTTCTACACCTGCATTGCTTGCTGTTTGGGGTTTTAGTCTGGGTTTCTGTACAGCACTTTGAGATATCAGCTGATGTACGAAGGGCTATATAAATACATTTGATTAGTACAGTTAAATAGGTACCACACACACACATGGGCGCAGCGGTCTAAGGCACTGCAACTCAGTGCAAGAGGCGTCACTACAGTCCCTCGTTCGAATCCAGGCTGTGTCACATCCGGCCGTGATTGGGAGGTCCATAGGGCCCAGTATCGTCCGGGGTAGGCCGTCATTGTAAATAAGAATTTATTCTTAACTGACTTGGCTAATTAAATTAAGGTTACACACCAAACTGAACAAAAAGTTATTTTGTTGGCATTTACGTATTGGTTATCACTGCATTGTCGGAACTAGAAGCACAAGCATTTCGCTACACTCGCATTAACATCTGCTAACCATGTGTATGTGACAAATAAAATTTGATTTGATTTGATGATTTTTATTTATTTAAACTTTATTTAACCAGGTAGGCTAGTTGAGAAGAAGTGCTCATTTACAACTGCGACCTGGCCAAGATAAAGCAAAGCAGTGCAACACAAACAACAGACTTACACATGGAATAAACAAACATACAGTCAATAACACAATAGAAAAAAGTCTATATACAGTGTGTGCAAATGAGGTAAGATAAGGGAGGTAAGGCAAAAATAGGTCATAGTGGCAAAATAATTACAATTTAGCAATTAAACACTGGAGTGATAGATGTGCAGAAGATGAATGTGCAAGTAGAGTTACTGGGGTGCAAAGGAGCAAAATAAATGAATAACAGTAGGGGATGAGGTAGTTTGATTGTCTATTTACAGATGGGCTATGTACAGGTGCAGTGATCTGTGAGCTGCTCTGACAGTTGGTGCTTAAAGCTAGTGAGGGAGATAAGTGTTTCCAGCTTCAGTGATTTTTGCAATTCGTTCCAGTCATTGGCAGCCAAAGGAGGAATTTGCTTTTGGGGTGACCAGTGAAATATACCTGCTGGAGTGCGTGCTACGGGTGGATGCTGCTATGGTGACCAGTGAGCTGAGATAAGGCGGGGCTTTACCTAGAAAATACTTATAGATGACCTGGAGCCAGTGGGTTTGGCGACGAATATGAAGCGAGGGCCAGCCAACGAGAGCATACAGGTCGCAGTGGTGGGTAGTGTATGGGGCTATGGTGACAAAACGAATGGCACTGTGATAGACTGCATCCAATTTGTTGAGTAGGGTATTGGAGGCTATTTTGTAAATGACATCGCCGAAGTCAAGGATCGGTAGGATAGTCAGTTTTACAAGGGTATGTTTGGCAGCATGAGTGAAGGATGCTTTGTTGCGAAATAGGAAGCCGATTCTAGATTTAATTTTGGATTGGAGATGCTTAATGTGAGTCTGGAAGGAGAGTTTACAGTCTAACCAGACACCTAGGTATTTGTAGTTGTCCACATATTCTAAGTCAGAACCGTCCAAAGTAGTGATGCTGGACGGGTGGGCAGGTGCTTGTAGCGATCGGTTGAAGAGCATGCATTTAATTTTACTTGCATTTGAGAGCAGTTGGAGGCCACGGAAGGAGAGTTGAATGGCGTTGAAGCTCGTCTGGAGGTTAGTTAACCTGTCTGGCACCAGTGGGATGGTAGCATCCCACCTGACCAACATCCAGTGAAAGTGCAGGGCTCCAAATTCAAACAACATAAATGTCATAATTAAAATTCCTCAAACATACAAGTATTAAACACGATTTTCAACATAAACGTCTTGTTAATCCAGCCACAGTGTCTGATTTCAAAAAGGTTTTACGGCAAAAGCACACCATGCGATTATGTTAGGTCAGCGCCTAGCCACAGAAAACCATACAGCCATTTTCCAAAGAAGGAGAGATGTCACAAAAGACAGAAATAGCGTTAAAATGAATCACTAATCTTTGATGATCTTCACCGGATGGCACTCCCAGGACTCCATGTTAGACAATAAATGTGTGTTTTGTTCGATAAAGTTCATCTTTATGTCCAAATACCTCCTTTTTGTTCGCACTTTTAGTCCAATAATCCAAATGCAGGAGGTGCGGGCACTAAGTCCAGACAAAAAGTCAAAAGTTCCATTACTGTTTGTAGAAACATGTCAAACGATGTATAGAATCAATCTTTAGGATGTTTTTATCATAAATGTTCAATAATATTCCAACCGGACAATTCCTTTGTCTTTAGAAATGAAAGGGAACAGAGCTCGTGCGTGACTAAACTAAAGGCTTTCTTCCAGTCCACTGGTTCAAACCGCTCTTATTCACTCCCCTTTCACAGTAGAAGCCTGAAACAACATTCTAAAGACTGTTGACATCTAGTGGAAGCCGTAAGAAGTGCAATCTGACCCCATTTACATTGTATATTGGATAGGCAATCACTTGAAAAACTACAAACCTCATATTTCCCACTTCCTGGTTGGGTTTTTCTCAGGTTTTCGCCTGCCATATGAGTTCTGTTATACTCAGACATCATTCAAACATTTTTCGAAACTTCAGAGTGTTCTATCCAAATCTACTAATAATATGCATATCCTAGCCTCTGGGCCAGAGTAGCAGGCAGTTTACTATGGGCACGCTTTTCATCCGGACGTGAAAATACTGCCCCCTTCCCCAAAGAAGTTAACCTCTTCAGTCGACCCTCTACTTTTTTGAACATTCTGTTAAAAATCGCGCAACATTTCAGCGCCCTGCTACTCATGCCAGGAATATAGTATATGCATTTGCTTAGTCTGTGTGGATAGAAAACACTCAGACGTTTAAAAAACTGGTTAAATCACTGCTGTGGCTTTACCAGAACGGCATTTACATCGAAAAGCACAGGAAAAACTGATCACTGAAAATGGGGAAAATATATCCATGCGCTACTTGAACCCATTGATAAACGTGAACCACAATTAATTGACTGAGGTTGCAGTACCTACAGCTTCCACAGGGTGTCTAGAGTCTTGTCATTTCCCTTCGAGTTTTTTCTTGGTCAAACACATACAGGACACCGTATCTAATCCGGTCTAGGACCGGATATTTTCGTTGAGTTTCTAGCCGGACATTTTTCCAGACGGACAGCTAATGATCTTTACATCGCCTCCTGATGAATTTTATCGCTTATTAACGTTTACTAATACCTAAAGTTGCATTACAAACGTATTTCGAAGTGTTTTGTGAAAGTTTATCGTCGACTTTTTGAATTTAAAAAATGACGTTACGTTTTGAAACTATGTTTTTTTCGTTTATCACACAGTCTACATATAACGATATCTAGGCTTTATATGGACCGATTTAATCGAAATAAAGACCCAAATAGTGTTTATGGGACATCTAGGAGTGCCAACAAAGAAGATGGTGAAAGGTAATGAATGTTTTCCTCCTTGCGGAGGGAATAGTTACACTGTTTGTATTCGGTCATGTTTCCGGTTACCTTGCCCTGATTAAAAGCAGTGGTTCGCGCTTTCAGTTTCACGCGAATGCTGCTATCAATCCATGGTTTCTGGTTTGGGAATGTTTTAATCGTTGCTATGGGAACGACATCTTCAACGCACGTTCTAATGAACTCGCTCACCGAATCAGCGTATTCGTCAATGTTGTTGTCTGACGCATACGAAACATATCCCAGTCCACATGGTCAGCTTTTCTGAAAGGAGAGCGGGGCAGGGCCTTATATGCGTCGCGGAAGTTAGAGTAGCAATGATTCAAGGTTTTTCCTGCCCTGGTTGCGCAATCGATATGCTGATACAATTTAGGGAGTCTTGTTTTCAGATTAGCCTTGTTAAAATTCCCAGCTACAATGTTTGAAACTTAGAAACATGAACACACTCCTAGCTCCATTAGAACAACTTCCAGTTTTCAAAGAGTCAAATAAAGTTTGTTCAGAGCCATCGATGTGTCTGCTTGGGGGGGAATATATACGGCTGTGATTATAATCGAAGAAAATTCCCTTGGTAGATAATGCGGTCAACATTTATTGTGAGGAATTCTAAATCAGGTGAACAGAAGGACTTGAGTTCCTGTATGTTGTTGTGGCCACACCACGTCTCGTTAACCATAAAGCATACGCCCCCCCACCCCTCTTCTTACCAGAAAGATGTTTGTTTCTGTCGGCGCGATGCGTGGAGAAACCAGCTGGCTGCACCGACTCCGATAGCGTCTCTCCAGTGAGCCATGTTTCCGTGAAGCAAGGAACGTTACAGTCTCTGATGTCCCTCTGGAATGCTACCCTTGCTCGGATTTCATCAACCTTGTTGTCAAGAGACTGGACATTGGCGAGAATAATGCTAGGGAGTGGTGCACGATATGCCCGTCTCCGGAGTCTTACCAGAAGACCGCTTCGTTTCCCCCTTTCACAAAGTCGTTTTTTTGGGTCGCCGGCTGGGATCCATTCCGTTGTCCTGGGTGTAAGGCAGAACACAGGATCCGCTATGCGAAAGTCATATTCTTGGTCGTACTGATTTTTTAATTTTTTACCTTTACCTTTTTAAATTTTACCTGGCAAGTCAGTTAAGAACAAATTCTTATTTTCAATGACGGCCTGGGAACAGTAGGTTAACTGCCTGTTCAGGGGCAGAACGACAGATTTGTACCTTGTCAGCTCGGGGGTTTGAACTTGCAACCTTCCGGTTACTAGTCCAACGCTCTAACCACTAGGCTACCCTGCCGCCCCAATGGTGAGTTGACGCTGCTCTTATATTCAGTATTTCTTCTCGACTGTATGTAATGAAACCTAAGATGACCTGGGGTACCAATGTAAGAAATAACACGTAAAAAAACAACAAAAAAACTGCATAGTTTCTTAGGAACGCGAAGCGAGGCGGCCATCTCTGTCGGCGCCGGAAGTATACACGGTACATGACAAGTCGAAGACAAAAGACGCCTGACTGCTACGCCATCTTGGATTTAGAGTATGTCCCCATTACCTGTAAAACATAATCAAAACCTATTTCTTTCACTTACTTGCTGTGTTGTTTCGTTGTTAATTTGTTCAGTCATTTCATTCTCTACCAGGATTTCATCATACATGTCAAGCAGTGAAGTTTCAGCTCTGTCTGCCCGTGGCTTCTCTTCCTCTGTGCGCACTGTCACTGTGTCCGTTTCCATCTTGTCCATCAGTGTGTGTAACATTTCACGTCAACCTTGTTTCTTGTTTGCATCGAAGTAGCGGTCCTTGTACCTAACATCGAACATGGTGGCGACATAGTAAAGAGAGAGTGCCACCGAATCGCTTGTTCACAGCCTGTGGCAGTTTTGTTGAGCAGGCATTTCAATGCCATGACAGAGGGTATCACTGCAGACGCGGGTCTGCTGCAGACGCAGTTGAAGAGCTTATTTCTCAAGTCAGTTGTTCGAATGGAGCTAGGAGTGTGTTCATGTTTCTAAGTTTCAAACATTTTCTCAAATGCTATTGAAATGGCAGCAGCATTATCGGTATGACAACCAGCACGTTCATGAGCATGCAATACGACTTTCTTCAGTACGGAATCCTCGACGACCCACTGTGCTGTCAGACTCATCATGCTCATGGGGCTGATATATCGCTGGTCCAAATGTCATTCGTGAAGCTAATAGCAGTTACACCATATTTTTTAGCAGTGCTGCTATTACTGTGTAACTCCTGTAGGGCAACATCTGAAAAATAGCGCATTTGGTAGTACGTACCGGTGCTTGACCAGTTGGCGAAAGCCAACATCACCCTCGACAGAGAACGGTTGATTGTCAAGGGCAATGAATTCCTTTATCTTGGATTTAGCCTTTGAGTTGTCTCGCTGAGATGTTCTTACTCTCAAATGACTGCTCGATCCACACAGCAGACATTGAGGGCTAGGTTAGGAATTCTGTGTTGCACGTGTAGCGCAACATTTTACGTGGCGTCATTACGTCATGTACCTTATGCACTTATGCACTTCAGCTTTGACATCGGTTTTGCACATTGGCGTTAAACTAGACATCGGGCCGATGTTAGCATTTTTAGCTAATATTGTCCGATTCCGATAAATTCACTGATGTATCGTGCATCCCTACTCTGGATCGAGGTGTACAACGGCGTGTTCCAGTTCTCGACCACATCCAGCAACTGCAAAACAGCCATTGAAGAGGAGTGGGACAACATTCAACAGGACACAATCATGTCGCGCTGCATGAGGCAAATGGTGGTCACATCACTGGTTTTCTGATCTACATCCCTACTTTTTTGTTGTTGTAGATTTCGTGGTAGGAAGTCTCACGTAAAGTGTGTGGTCTAATGGCAGCCTGCTGTCTAACGTGGCAGAAATATGATTCGGTTTGGACAAAAGTTGGATTGATTTTTATTTAATGGCGAGGGACACATTTCACTTTGTCTGATAAGTAAGAGTTTCTAGAGATTATAGATATGCTTTTGCTTACAGGAAATGTTTTTGTGGTATGATGATTTTCCGTCGCCAAGCACCAGAACGACGCACAACTCCACACAGAGGGTGTTGTTTGAAAAATGTTTTCTTTTTTTACTTGGTTTGGAGTCTTGATGTGTTTAAAAAAAATTGAAATATATTGGATGTTAAGATTTCGTTTTATTAATGAGAAAATATGTACATTCTTACTGTACATATTACTGTACAGCCACACCAACATAATCCAGGTAGAATCAGGAATTCCCCAGGGCAGCCTTCTATTCCCCTTAGTTTTTTCAATCTTTACTAACGACATGCCGCAGGCTTTGAGTAAACCAGTGTGTCTATGTATGCGGATGACTCAACACTATACACATCAGCTACCACAGCGACTGAATTGACAGCAAGACCTAACAAAGAGCTGCAGTTAGTTTCAGAATGGGTGTCAAAGAGTAAGTTAGTTAGTCCTGAATATTTTTAACTAAAAGCTTTTTTTCTTCTGTTTTTAAATAGTTGTATTCACCTATAATAATTAAATTCCTCTCAATTCCAAAGTTAAATTGAAATAATTTAAATTAATATTATTCCCAAATATTACACACATTCAAATTAATTTCCTTCAGGATTTCAGGTCGATCATGTTACTGTTCTGACAGCCTAGGTATACTGGAAATTTAGAAATACAAGTTGAAATGATTTTTGAAGACATCCTGCAGTAAATGTTTGATACTAATTGCATTAGTTTCATTAACTGGGAAAAATACAATTCCAATTAAATTCCAAAGATTAAATGTTTTTCCAATTCAATTACATAATGAAAAGCTGTGAAAACGATCCAACATGTTTCTGATAGTACATTTTATTTTGGATACATGTTTTACGTGCCAGAAAGTGAAATACTGTCAGCTTTAATGCCGCTGAAGAAAATGGAGTATTTAGACAACACAACACGGTCCCTGAGCACTTATTTGCATTTTCTGAAGAACAAAGAAATACATCATATTTCTCCACTCCTGTTTCCGAGACAAAATGTGACTAGTTTCAGGAAATTAGTTATATGTCGCTCATTACTACTTCACAGGAGCGCCATTTGAATTTAACATGTTTTTTTTTCATCAAAATGCGTTTTTGTTGTTGTTGGATAAATGCCTTTTTGAACATGTGAATTGTCACGTGCCTTAATAACAAACGTTTATGCTGTCTGTAAATACGAATAAAATATTTAAATTACAAGCCTAGTTGGTTTAGCCACAGAAAAAGTCAGCAACCTTCCTGCTGGCCATGATTGGCTGAGATAATGAGTGGGCTGGACATGCCGAGAGATGAGTTTGGATTGGTCTGCCATGTAGCCCGCATCTGTCTATATAATATGAGCTAGTCAGTATGTGTAGGTAATCCTTTCTAACGTGTCTTTTTTGAAAGATATCATGTAGTAGAATTGCGTAAGTGTTGCTTACCACTTTCTGGAGGACCAAGTTTTGGAATTAGTGTATGATAGCTAAGGAGATGGAGAAAATTCTGGCATTTGTTTGCACATATGCAGACTGATTTGAAAGGCTGTTGTATAAAACACATGTCAGCGGATTACATCTTCAAAATAAGGGCAACCACGGCATCTGTGACAGAGACGGAGAAGCGTCCATCCATGTATACGGGTAAGAGTCTACCTAGCTACATGTTCAGATATTACACGTTGCTGATTTTGTCAGTGGTTTTCATTTCAAGTTAGTGTACTGTTAACTAGCCAGCTAACTTTAGCTGTGTAGTAATATTATTTTTATCAGAGCCATTTGCATTGCTAGTCAGAGCCTAATGTTAGCTAGCTAACAATGAACCTGGTTGGTTAGCTACCTGCAGATTCATGCAGGGTAGTAACGTTATGAGTTGGGATTATGGTTCATTGTTTAACTAGGTAGCTAAATGTCTAAACAAAAGACTGCAAGTAACTATTGCAAGTAACTATTTCAGTAGAATGTTTATGACGTCACTGCGACAATTGTCGATAGACGTAGCTTGTAAATTCGCTTTGGCTGCCTACTCTGATTTCAGTGCACTCTCTTCTGTTTGCCAGAGCGCAGAATAACTGACGAATTTACAAATGCTCAACACCCGTTGAATATTGCCGGTGTCAGCAAAAAACACTGGCCAAAAGAACGTAATTAAATTGTTGCCAGCAGCACAGTTGCAGTTTCCAACACTCTGGATAACATGAAAACAGCCTAACCAGCTCTGCTACGGCGAGTAAAATGGTCAGAGTGAGCTGTTCTCTCGTTTGTGTCTGGCAGTAGCTAGCCGTAAATTTAATCTGGAGTGCCAGAGTGTGCTCTGGGCTTTCCTAAACTCGTTGTCAGATTGTCCGTTTGCTCCCTGAGCTTTTAGAGCACACACTGGGCGCTCTGGATGAAAAGCCAGTTAGTTTGGGTGCTTGACTTCTGTTGTTGGATCAGAACGCTCGGATCCACCCTACGTTTCATCCAGAGCGCCCAGTGTGCGCTCTAAAAGCTCAGGGAGCAAACGGACAATCTGACAACGAGTTTAGGAAAGCCCAGAGCACACTCTGGCACTCCAGATTAAATTTACGAACACACCTGTAGTCTCAATGGGACTCCCTGCTGTATTAAAGGTAAAATAAAAGTCGCCAGGCAAGCCAAAACTCCATCCCACCAAAACAGGCTGAAATTTCAGGTGGTCTTATCAAACGGCTCTTATGCTTAAAGGGCATTAGCATACTTTTCACGAATTCCACAGTGTTGGGGCGGGAGGTAGCCTAGTGGTTAGAGCATTGGGCCAGTAACCCGAAAGGTTGCTGGATCGAATCCCTGAGCTGACAAGGTAAAAATATGTTGTTCTGCCCCTGAGCAAGGCAGTTAACCCACTGTTCCCCAGGCACCGAAGACTTGGATGTCGATTATGGCAGACCCCCGCACCGCTCTGATTCAGAGGGTTTGGGTTAAATGCGGAAGACACATTTCGGTTGAATGCATTGTTGTACAACTGACTAGGTATACCCCTTTCCTACTGTGTCTCTCTCGCTTGCTCTCTACCGCAGCTGCTGTCTCAACCTCTGAATGCTCGGCTATGAAAAGCCAACTGACATTTACTCCTGAGGTGCTAACCTGTTTTCCCTTCTACAACTACTGTGATTATTATTTGAGCATGCTGGTCGTCTATGAACATTTGAACATCTTGAAGAACGATCTGGCCTGAATGGCCAGGTACTATCATAATCTACCTCCGGCACAGCCAGAAGAGGACTGGCCGCCCCTCAGCGCCTGGTTTCTCTCTAGGTTTCTTCCTAGGTTCTTGCCTTTTCTAGGGAGTTTTGCCAGCCACCTTGTCACTACATCTGCATTGCTTGCTCTTTTGGAATTTTACGCTGGGTTCTGTATAAGCACTTTGTGACATCTGCTGAGGTGAATGTGATTTGTGAAAAAGGCTTTATGAATTAATTTGACTTGATGATATTCCAACCTCATAGTATGGAAACAATATGACAAAGTATGTGGACACCTGCTCGCTTTGTACGCTGGGACATTGCCATCCACAAAGTTGGAAGCACAGTATTGTCTAGAATGTCAACCATGAAAAACAGCCCCAGACCATTATTCCTCCACCAAACTTTACAGTGGGCACTATGCATTGGGGCTGGTAGCGTTCTCCTGGCATCCGCCAAACCCAGATTCATCCATCGGACTGCCAGATGGGGAAGCTTGATTCATCACTCAAGTGAATGCATTTCCACTGCTCCAGACTCCAATAGCGGCAAGCTTTACACCACTCCAGCCAACGCTTGGCATTGCGCATGGAGATCTGAGCCTTGAGTGCGGCTGCTCGGCCATGAAAACCCATTTGATGAAGCTCCCGATGAACAGTTCTTGTGAAAAGAAAATGTATGTATGTACTTATATATATGTGTATATGTATGAATGTTTATATATTTATATATATATATATGAATATATGTGTGTGTGTGTGTATGTATATAGATATACATTACCGTTCAAATGTTTGTCACTTAGAAATGTCCTCGTTTTTGAAAGAAAATGATTTTTTTTGTCCATTTAAAATAATATCAAATTGATCAGAAATACAATGTAGACATTAATGTTGTAAATGACTATTGTAGCTGGAAATGGCAGATTTTTTATGGAATATCTACATTTATCAGCAACCATCACTCCTCTGTTCCAATGGCACATTGTGTTAGCTAATCCAAGTTTATCATTTTAAAAGGCTAATTGATCATTAGAAAAACCTTTGCAATTATGTTAGCACAGCTGAAAACTGTTGTCCTGATTAAAGAAGCAATAAATCTGGCCTTCTTTAGAGTAGTTGAGTATCTGGAGCATCAGTATTTGTGGGTTCGATTACAGGCTCAAAATAGCCGGAAACAAAGTACTTTCTTCTGAGACCTGTCAGTCTATTCTTGTTCTGAGAAATGAAGGCTATTCCATGCAAGAAATTGCCAAGAAACTGAAGATCTCGTACAACAGAACAGTAAACTGGCTCTTACCAGAATAGAAAGAGGAATGGGAGGCCCCGGTGCACAACTGAGCAAGAGGGCAAGTACCTACAGTTGAAGTTGGAAGTTTACATACACTTAGGTTGGAGTCATTATTCCGTCTTAAATTTTATCGATTATTTACGTTTTAGGGTATCTAACGTTGGATTAGGAAAGTTGTTTGAAATTTGGACCACGTTTACAGGTAACTTATTAGATACTTCGTAGTCATGTTGGGCGAGTTGGAACCGGTGTATTTCTGAATCAAACGCGCCAAATAAATGGACATTTTGGGGATATAAAGAAGGGATTTATCGAACAAAAGGACCATTTGTGATGTTTTTGGGACATTTTGGAGTGCCAACAGAAGAAGATCTTCAAAGGTAAGGAATTAATTATATCTTTATTTCTGACTTTTGTGTCGCACCTGCCTGGTTGAAATATGTTATTCATATGTTGGTATGCGGGGCGCTGTCCTCAGATAATCGCATGGTTTGCTTTCGCCGCAAATCCTTTTTGAAATCTTACACGGCGGCTGGATTTACAACAACCGACTTGTTGCTTTATTTTGATGTATTGCACTTGTGATTTTATGAAAGTTAAATATTTTTAGTAATTTAATTTGAATTTGGAGCTCTGCAATTTCACCGGATGTTGTCAAGGTGGGACGCTAGCTTCTGATAAGCTAATTGACAACATTTTAGTCATTTGGAGGTGTACCTGTGGATGTATTTCAAGGCCTACCTTCAAACTCGGTGCCTCTTTGCTTGACATCATGGGAAAATCAAATGAAATCAGCCAAGACCTCAGAAAAAACATTGTAGACCTCCACAAGTCTAGTTCATCCTTGGGAGCAATTTCCAAACGCCTGAAGGTATCACGTTCATCTGTACAAACAGTAGTACACAAGTATAAACACCATGGGACCACACAGCCGTCATCCCGCTCAGGAAGGAGACGCGTTCTGTCTCCTAGAGATGAATGTACTTTGGTGCGAAAAGTGCAAGTCAATCCCAGAACAACAGCAATGTACCTTGTGAAGATGCTGGAGGAAACAGGTACAAAAGTATCAATATCCACAGTAAAACGAGTCCTATATCGACATAAACTGAAAGGCCGTTCAGCAAGGAAGAAGCCACTGCTCCAAAACCGCCATAAAATAGCCAGACTACGGTTTGCAAATGCACATGAAGGCAAAGATCGACAAAGATGTCCTCTGGCCTGATGAATTTTTTTTTGAACTGTTTGGCTATAATGACCATCGTTATGTTTGGAGGAAAAAGAGGGATGCTTGCAAGCCGAAGAACACCATCCCAACCGTGAAGCACGTGGGTGGCAGCACCATGTTGTGGGGGTGCTTTGCTGCAGGAGGGACTAGTGCCCGTCACAAAATAGATGGCAACATGAGGGAGGAAAATGATGTGCATATATTGAAGCAACATCTCAAGACAGCAGTCAGGAAGTTAAAGCTTGGTCACAGATGGGTCTTCCAAATGGACAATGACCACAAGCATACTTCCAAAGTTGTGGCAAAATGGCTTTAGGACAACTAAGTCAAGGTATTGGAGTGGCCATCACAAAGCCCTGACCTCAATCCTATAGAAAATGTGTGGGCAGAACTGAAAAAGCGTGTGCGAGCAAGGAGACCTACAAACCTGACTCAGTTACACCAGCTCTGTCAGGAGGAATGGTCCAAAATTCACCCAATTTATTGCGGTAAGCTTGTGGAAGGCTACCTTAAACGTTTGACCCAAGTTAAACAATGTTAAAGGCAATGCTAAAAAATACTAATTGAGTGTATAAACTTCTGACCCACTGGGAATGTGATGAAAGAAATAAAAGCTGTTATAAATAATTCTCTCCTATTTTTCTGACATTTCACATTCTTTAACATAAAGTGGTGATCCTAACTGACATATGACAGGGAATTTGTAATATAATTCAATGTCAGGAGTTGTGAAAAACTGAGTTTAAATATATTTGGCTAAGGTGTATGTAACCTTCCAACTGTATCTAACAACTATTTTAATTTAAGTTGACTATCTCTTTTTTCTCTCTCTCCACCTCCCTCTCTGCATCTCTCTCTTCATCTTCCCCTCCTCCAGACCACATCCCAGAAGATCTATGTGACCCCTTCTACACGGACCAGTATGAGCAGGAGCACATCAAGCCGCCCGTCATCAGACTGCTGCTGTCCGGGGAGCTGTACTGCCGTGTCTGCGGCCTCATCCTGAAGGGCGAGCAGGCCTCAGCGCTCCAGTCCCACCTGTCCGTCATCCAGGCCCTCTCCCGGAAAGGCATCTACGTCCTGGAGAGCGACAACAACCCAGTCTCTGACGGTGACCTGGACTGTAGCCCCATCAAGATGGTGAGTAGAACGTACTGGGCTGGATAGAGAGTCGTAGTTGGGGATTATGGGTTTGAGGTTTAGGACTGGGAAAGCTTGGTGTGGGAGGGTATGTCTGCATCCATATTTGGGTCTGGCTTTTGAAGTTGTTTCATTTATCTCCCCCACAGTTTTATTGATACAAATGAAGTAACCCTAATAAAATGTTTGTATACCAGATAGGAGATAGGAAATATCAAGCACTCTGTTTTGTTCTGCACTCTTTTAGTGCAGCAGCAATGCATGGTGGTGTTTACAACAGTAAATGTGGTGCTACAGTGACAGTATTGTAAATCCTGTCAGCAGTAGGGGAACGATTGGGAAAGGAAGGCCATCTATCTGCCTTGACCCTGCTTCTGGCCAAATTAGCAGCACAGTCACCAGCACTGTGTGTGTTAGTAAGAATTGTAACACATCGTGTACATGTGTTTTTGTTTTACTATACTTTAGGGGTGTAACCCGGGTTTGGTACGTATTGCGTTTTTTGAGTCATGTTTCGGGAAAATTAATTGCCCAAAATTACCTCTTTTAAGGATTTTTTTTTTGGTACCATCTTTGAAATGCAAGAGAGAGGCCATAATGTATTATTCCAGCCCAGGCGTAATTTAGATATGGACACTAGATGGCAGCAGTGTATGTGCAATTGTTTTTGACTGATCCAATGAACCATTGCATTGCATTTATGTTCAAAATGTTGTATCAAGACTGCCCAAATGTGCCTAATTGGTTTTTTAATAACTTTTTAAGTTCATAACTGTCCACTCTATTCTTTCATTGTACTAGCTATTGTAAATTGGACAGTGCAGTTAGATTAACATGAATTTAAGCTTTCTGCCAATGTCAGATATGTCTATGTCCTGGGAAATGTTCTTGTTACTTTAAACCCCATGCTAATCACATTAGAGCACATTAGCTCAACCGTCCCGTGGGTGGGACACCGATCTGTAGAGATCCATAATTAATTTGAGTTTATTTAAGAAAATCCAAAGTGTTGGTATTCCTGATTCCATGTATGATCATGAGTCATATAATGCCTGATGAGAGCACAATCAGCAATACCAACACATTGGTGTGGAAGAACTTGACTGGCCTGCACAGAGCCCTGACCTCAACCCCATTGAACACCTTTGGGATGAATTGGAACACCGACTGCGGCTGTTATAGCAGCAAAGGGGGGACCAACTCCATATTAATGTCCATGATTTTGTAATGAGATGTTCGACGAGATGGTGTCCACATACTTCTTGTCGTGTGTGTGTGTGTGTGTATAAGAATAGTGAATACATCAAAAAATGAAATAACACATGTGGTATCATGTAATAACAAAAGAAAGTGTTAAACAAATAAAACATATATTTTATGTTTGAGATTCTTCAACGTAGCCACCCTTTGCCTTGATGACAGCTTTGCACACTCTTGGTATTCTCTCAACCAGCTTCACCTGGAATGCTTTTCCAACCGTCTTGAAGGAGTTCCCACATATGCTGAGCACTTGTTGGCTGCTTTTCCTTCGATCTGCGGTCCAACTCATTCCAAACCATCTCAATTGGGTTGAGGTCAGGGGATTGTGGAGGCCAGGTCATCTGATCAGCACTCCATCACTCTCCTTCTTGGTCAAATAGCCCGGAGGTGTGTTGGGTCATTGTCCTGTTGAAAAACAAATGATAGTCCCAATATTTGCAAACCAGGGGGGATGGTGTATCACTGCAGAATGCTGTGGTAGCCATGCTGGTTAAGTGTGCCTTGAATTCTAAATAAATCACAGACAGTGTCACCAGCAAAGCATCCCACACCATCACACCATCTCCTCAATGCATCGCAGTGGGAACCGCACATGCTTGGCGGTTGGAACCCGAAATCTCAAAGGACATATTTCCACCGGTTTAATGTTCATTGCTCGTGTTTCTTGGCCCAAGCAAGTCTCTTCTTATTATTGGTGTCCTTCAGTAGTGGTGTCTTTGCTACAATTCGACCATGAAAGCCTAATTTACACAGTCTCCTCTGAACAGTTGATGTTGAGATGTGTCTGTTACTTGAACTCTGTGAAGCATTTATTTGGGCGGTTGGTAACTCTAATGAACTTATCCTCTGCAGCAGAGGTAACTCTGGGTCTTCCTTTCCTGTGGCGGTCCTCATGAGAGCCAGTTTCATCATAGTGCTTGATGGTTTTTGCGACTGCACTTGAAGAAACTTTCAAAGTTCTTGAAATTTCCCGGATTGACTGACCTTCATGTTTTAAGGTAATGATGGACTGTCATTTCCCTTTGCTTATTTGAGCTGTTTTTGCCATAATATGGACTTGGTCTTTTACCAAATAGGGCTATCTTCTATATACCACCCCTACCTTGTCACAACACAACTGATTGGTTCTAACGCATTAAGAAGGAAAGAAATTCCACAAATTAACTTTTAACAAGGCACACCTGTTAATTGAAGTGCATTTCAGGTGTGTCATGTATTTCTAGGAGTGGTGGGTGTAGAATCAGGCGCAGAGAGCAAACTTCCAAAGAAATGTGTTTATTGCGCATAGTCTAGCCAAACAAAAAGGCAATGCCCATAGAACACGTATGTCTCCAAAACAGGGAAAGAACATAATACACAGGCGAAAAAAAACAACAGCACCACTGACAGTAAGGATAAGCCCGCACAACAGCAAGCGGGCACTAGAAGTTTAAATAGACCACATAATGAACCAAAATTAGCAAAAGGTGAAAACAAAACAAACAAAGGAAAAATGGATCGGTGGCAGCTAGTAGACCGGTGACGGCGACCGCCAAGCACCGCTCGAACAGGGAGAGGAGCACGTTTGGTGGAAGTCTTGACAAGGTGACCACCCTATGAAACTGGTTGAGAGAATGCCAAGAGTGTACCAAGCTGTCAGCAAGGCAAAGGGTGGCTACTTTTAAGAATCTAAAATGTATTTTGATTTGTTTAACACTTTTTGGTTTACTACATGAAACCATATGTATTATTTCATTGTTCTGATGTCTTCACTATTATCCTACAATGTAGAAAATAGTAAAAATAAAGAAAAACCCTTGAATGAGTAATGTGTCCAGATTTGGCAGGTACTGTAATATACTGCATTTTAGTCAATGCCACTTCGACATTGCTCGTCCTAATTTTTATATATTTCTTAATTCCATTCTTTTACTTTCGATTTGTGTTTATTGTTGTGAATTTTTAGATCCTAGCTCCAACAGTGCAGTAGTAACACAAGCATTTCGCTACACCCGCAATACCATCTGTGACCAACAACATTTGATTGTGTGATTAATAAGATGCATAATGAATATACACACAGGCGAGTCAATTTAAGTACACCAAATTATGCAAATTAAACCATAGTCTGATATGCATGACCAGTCTAATGTATTTACATCAACTGGTATTTCTATCAATGAATAGGCAAAAAAAAAAGCATTATTTGACAATGGGATTTTTTTACTTACTCCCTGACATTTTTATCGGCTTTTCTATAAAGAAAAATCAAGCCAAAAGCCGGCTATTAACAGCTAACGGAAACCCTGCCCCGGTGATGTGTTGGGCTGACTGCACCACCCTCTGGAGAGCCCTGCGGTTGTGCACGGTGCAATTGCCCTTGCCAGGCGGTGATACAGCCCGACCGGATGCTCTCAATTGTGCATTTTTGTGCGAATTTCTTCAGCCTCCTGATGTTGCGCCGTCTTCATCACATCTGTGAGGATGGACCATTTCAGGTTGTCTGTGATGTGCACGCTGAGGAAATTGAAGCTTATTTTTGTTTTATCTTCCTGTTAAACTAAGGGCTGATGTAATCTTTGGTGTACGCATGAATTGTCTGAGAAATTACAGGAAATAAATGTAGCTTGGGCTAAGGCCAGACAGACTGATTCTACGTCTGATTGGCAGTCCTTCAGACATTTGGGAAATAGATGCCTATCCCTGGTTAAAAAAGTTATATCAACATATTTCTTGAATTGTGTATCAGAGTTGTTGTAATCCAGACTATTTCTGAAATGTGGTCAAATCTTTCAAACTAAACCACCCCCTTGTTGCCCCGGCAGGTTTTGACAGCCTCTGGTCCCATTTTAGACTAAATGGAGATTTGAGATGCTTTTAATAACCATTTTGCTTCATCTGGCCACCTGTTTAGAAGGATCATCTCTGAAAATTGAAACATCCTTTAGTCACATCAGAACAGATTGTAGAGAATGATGCATTAACAGACTGACATACTTTATTTTCATTTCAACCCTTTGATGTCTATGATGTACTAAGTACTTTGCTAAGGATTGATGTTAAAAAACAACAGCATAGGGACTGATTCAGTTGATCTCTTCTTACTGCAGCTCTGCCCCACTTATTGCAGAACCAATTGTTTCTGGTGTTATCCCTATGATCTGGCAAGCAGCCAATGTAAGGAGATCTTTATGATTTAGATAACTACAGTCCAATTTCCAAATGATCTTGCCTTTCCAAAGTTTTAGAATCCATTACCAACTTTCAGCTAAATACTTTAACTTCTCACTCTATTTTTAATATGCACCAATCCAGTTTTAGACCTGGACATAGCACAGCTTCAGCTGCTACGCTTATTTTAGGTGTGTTAAATTGCTTGGATCCTAAAAATAATTGTGCTGCCTTATTTATAGACCTTTCCAAGGCCTTTAATACCATTTACTGTATCATCACATTCTTATTCAACGGTTAACTGAAATAGGCCTGGATCAGGCTTCTTGCAAGTAGTTTGACCATTGTCAGACAGAAATCAATGTGTGATCTCTGGTGTTTCCTGGATATTACAAAAGGTGTACCGCAGGGGTCGGTACTGAGACCAGTTCTCTTTAATATTTATATAAATAATAATAAAACTTGTAATATTCATCTGTATGCAGATGAGACTTGTGTATGCCGATGCCCCAACGGTTGACCAGGATATGTTAGAGCTGCAATCTGACATTGTTAACTTACAGAAAGCCCTGGTTGTTTTAAAAATTGTACTAAATGCAGGTAAGACTAAATGCAGGTTTAAAAACTCTAATTGCCTAATTTAATTGCTAATGTATAAAATAATGCACTACCAAACCCGTTCACAGGATTGGTTAACTCTTGAGGTCCTCTAGTGAATCCTCCTTTAATTTTAATGCCCGGCATTGTTGGAAAAACCTACAAAATTCTTTGCGTCTTGATTCCCTGGTGCCGCTAGGGCAGTTTAGGACTCTGGCGTTGAATGAATGAATTACAGTTGTTTCGATTGATGATATTGTTTTATTTGTTGAAATTGTGATGTTGAGCTTGTCTTGTGGTTATTTGTATTCTTGTTTTAATTGTAATGGAAATTGTTCTTCCTGTTGTGAGAATTTTTGTACTCAAGGTACCATTTGGAATGAGACCTTGGTCTCAATTGGGCAACACTGAATAAATACGTAAGTTCATACATTTTCACCACCCTCTCCACTACGGATTGGGGGGTGCTCTCTCTGTTGTCTCCTGAAGTCCACGATCAGCTCCTTCGTTTGGTTGACATAGAGGGAGGAGGTATCTTTTTTAGTACGTTTTTTTCTGCCAGACAATTCTCTCAAGATTCTATTTGATCTTTGGCAAACCTGTGACCGCAACATTTATTGCCACTCGTGGCAAACAGTTTACCAGGAGCCGTTTCTGGTAGTGATGCACCGATATGACATTTTTGGCCGATACCGATATCCTATATTTTCTTTGCCAAAAAAATACAACAGAAATTTTAGTGGCTTTTTAAGCATTCTAGTGCAGTTAGATAGGTAACACACATGGACGCAGCAGTCTAAGGCACTGCATCTCAGTGCAAGAGGCATAACAACAGTCCCTGGTTCGAATCTAGGCTGTATCACATCCGGCTGTGTTTGGGAGTCCCATAGGGCAGCGCACAATTGGCCCAGCGTCGTCCGGGCCATCATTGTAAATAAGAATTTGTTCTTAACTGACTTGCCTAGTTAAATAAATGTTACACACACACACACTAACCAAAAAGGTATTTTGTTGGCATTTATGTATGTTCCCCTTACCAATAAAACATAATCAAAACCTATTTCTTTCACTTACTTGCTGTGCTGTTTCGTTGTTCATCTGTTCAGTCGTTTCATTCTCAACCAGGATTTCTATGGAACGCCATTTGGGTCTTTGCATGTCAAATAAGCTTGTTGACCAATCAGGACCTGAATATGACTGCACGTCACATAATAATTTAACACATTCACGTTCATTAATTGTTTACCTAGTTATTACACATCGATTACAATCACTCGTATTTCATATGTCACAACGATTTATGGCTACGTATTCTATGTTGCTGGTAAAGTTGTCTCGCGCACCTACAGTGCTGGTCATAAAACAAAGCTAGCTAGCTCATAGATGCAAACAATGTTTTTCCCCAAAAACATAGCAAAACGACAATCTGTTTCAGTAGCTATAGCTAGCTAACTAACTATATAGCTAGGTGTCATCTAAAATAACCCTAATTTATAAGGACGGACAGTTCTTATTTGATTAATGGTGGTTGGACCCATCTATGTGAAATTAGCCACAATAGTGGACTTTGTGGTTAGCCTTCAAAATAAAAGGCATAATTATACTATTTGTATTCATTTACATCACTGTCAATTAAATACTTTTATTTTGAAGGCAAACTGCAAATTCCACTATTGTGCCGAATCCTTATTGTGGCCAGCTTCACAACACATAACCCGGTCTGGTCGAGCCTCACTAGCCAGCTGCTTATAACGTTATGCTTTATTACCAACGCGGTATTGTAAACACATCATTTGTGTCCGGGGTTTGCTTGTTTGCAGACAGTTTTGTACAGCTTTGACAGTGCTACTGTATCTTTTTTGACTCGCAAAGACTCAAACGGCATTCCATGATATGTATGCCGTGAAGCTAATAGCAGAGACGCTATTACTTTGTAACTCCGATAGGGCAACATCTGAAAAATAGCGCACTTGGTAGTGTGGTACCTGTGCTCGATCAGTCGGCGAAAGTCAACATCACCCACGACAGAGAAAGGTTGATTGTCAGGGGCAATGCATTCCATTATCTTGGCTTTAATGGATTTCGCCTTTGAGTTGTCTCGCTGATATTTTCTTACTCTTTCAAATGACTGTTCGACTTGTTGACTTCTCGATCCACACAACAGACATTGTGTGGGATAGGTTATGAATGCTGTGTTGCATCGTGTAGCGCAACATTTTACGTGGCGTCATTACGTCATGTACCTGATTATATAGGTATGCACGGTAGCTTTGACATCGGTGTTAAACTAGACATTCCGATATGTTCACCGATATATCGTGCATCCCTAGTTTCTGGTGAGCACATGAGTTCCAAGACCAGTAACCGTTGATGATGTTGGAAAATGGAAAGCAAGCTATCTAGCTAGCTACAGTATCTACCAAAGTTGTCTGGTGAGTGTCTAAGTTATTCAACTTGAACATTTTATTAGCTAAATGATGTCTAGCAATGTCATGTTTTATGGAATAGAGTGAAACACATTTTGTTGATACCAGTTTAAATCTGTCAGCGCCACTGATTGACTGGCTAACGCTTAGCTATTATATTTTTGCACATTTCATGTGATAGGTAACTGTTTCAGTATGATATGTTGGATAAAGGAATAAAGACAGACACCAATGTCAGGTTCAATAGCCTTGTTTGTGCATTGTACAAATCACTACACATGGAGTCCGGGGAACAGTCCGGCTAGTCGAATACCTATCAACTAGACTCCGTAACATCATCCTTTACAATAGAAAGTGCAAACATAAAGGCATAACATTAAGTTCTTAACAGTCAGGTCATAACAATAGAAAAAGCATGACATTTTCTTTTTACTTCAGTTGTCATCTTCCTTTTTAATTTTTACTATTATTATTATTTTTTCTTTAAAAAATATTTGTTTTAATTAACCGAGGGCAAGTTAACAGTCCCTTGCTTACAGAGTAAGCCTGTCCGGTGGCTTGCACAGCCGACTCACCCATGAGTAAGTATTGGCTCTGACGGGTAGGATTAGGGGCACGAGCTGGAGAGCTTGGTGGGGTAGAAGCCTCACCTTCAGTTGGCCCATGTCTCAATTCTGCGCCCCTTACCCTTAGGCCTGGACTGTGATCCAGCTCATCTAGGTGAGTGTATGGCGTGTTCTGGTTTGTCTGCTCTGCTACGCGCAAATCCACCCGATTGCGACGATAGAGGGAGCCACCAACATCCACCAGGTAAGAACGTGGTGCAACTCTCTGCAGGCATGTGCCCAGCCTCCAAAGTCCTGTGTGGTCTCCCGGCAGTGGTTTCATCCTTATCGTTTCACCCACCTCCAACTCTGGTAGGTCTCGAGCAGTCCGGTCGTAGAAGCACTTAGCGAGCTGCTTTCTGTGACGCAGTTTGTCCATGACGCTAACCATGACGCAGGGCTCAAGTAGCTTGAGGGGATGGTAGTCTTCAGACGTCTGGACAGAAGGCGTTGTGCTGGGCTGCTGTCCATGTTTTCGGTGGGTGTGTTCCTCCACTGTAAGATCGCTTTCCATGGGTCGTTGCTGTCGCGCAAGGCCCTGCTTAACAGGTTTTTTTTTTGCAATCTTGACAGCTGATTCTGCCTTGCCATTTGCTTTCGGGTGTCTTGGAGAGGAGGTCACGTGGTCAAACTCCCATTCTGAGGCGAAACGCTTGAACTGTGCAGTGAATTGTGGGCCATTGTTCGTGATTACCTTGTCAGGCTGACCTTGCCTTGCAAACTGCGCCTTGCAGCGCTTTATGACCGTCTCTGCAGACAAATCAGGGAGCAGTTCAATTTCCCAAAAGTCAGAGTAGTGATCAACGATGAGAAGATAGTCCTTTTGTCTGTGGCTGAATAAGTCCATGCTGACGATTTGCCAGGCCCTTGTGGGCAGTTTGTGTGACATCATGGTTTCCTTTTGCTGTTCATGAGCGTAATGGTTGCATGTGCGTACAGTTGCTGGCAAAGTCTTTAATTTCTGCTTGCATGTTTGGCCAGTATAATGTTTCACGAGCCTGGCGGTAGCATGCGTCACCTCCAACGTGACTGGAGTGTATGCGGGTAAGCATCTCTGGACGTAGTGATTTGGGAATAATGACCTTCTGACCTCTGAACAAGACACCATTTTGCACGCTGATCTCATCTCGAAAGGTCCAGCATTATCTCACTGTGAAAGGTGTCTCCTCTTTCAGGTATGGCCAACCTGCGAGAGCCATGGACTTCAGTGACTGTAGGTGTTCGTCCTTGTCAGTGTGTTGCCTTATCTGGGCTAGGCGGTGATCTGTTACGTTTAAGTTGTCTGCCTGATTGATCTGTTGAACATCTTGTTGTTCCTGCTGTAGCGAACAGATGGCCTGCCTCTGATAGACAGTGCCTCTGCCTGTACATTGTGTTGTTGCCCTGCTCAGTGTGTCGCTGATGTACATCTCTGGTCCTGGCTTGTAAATGACCTTCAGGCTGTAGTTTTGCAGAGTCAGGATCATGCTTTGAAGCCTCTTGGGCGCGTTGAGGAGAGGTTTACTGAATATGGCAATGAGTGGTTTGTGGTCAGTTTCAGCGGTGACTAGCTCTCGCCCATATAAGTAGTGATGGAATCGCTGGCAGGAGAAGACGATGCTGAGGCACTCTTTCTCAATTTGTGCATAGTTTTGTTCTGTGGGGGTGAGCGCTCTCGAGGCAAACGCAACGGGCTGGCCTTCCTGCATAAGGCAGCATCCAGCCTTAGCTTCATAACGTAGTAGCGCAACACTGGCAAGGATGAAGCCAGAGATTTCATCTCCTGCACTGCGGCCTCGTGCTTGGGTAGCCAGTGCCATGGTGTGTCTTTGTCCAGCAACCGGCGCAGAGGCTCACAGACTGCTGATAGGGTGTGGCATGAACTTTGCAAGATAGTTTGCAAAGCCGATGATACGCTGTACTCCTTTTGCATCAGAAGGGTTTGGCATGTCGAGGATCGCTCTGAGCTTGTCTGGGTCCGGCTTCAGGCCTTTTGCCGAGAGAATGTGGCCATGGAAGTGGACGTCTTTCACCTTGAACTGCAGCTTCTTCAGGCCAAGGTGAAGCTTAACTGATCGCCAGCGCTCCATCAGTGCCAGGAGCTTCACATCGTGGTCGCATTCTGCTTCTTCGTCTGTGTCACCACAGCCTACGATCAGAACATCATCGGCGATGGGTTCAATGCCCTTGAGCCCAGCCAGTAACTCGTGCTGCTTGCATTGGTATATCTCAGGCGCCACTGAGACACCAAACGGGAGCTTGAGCCAGCGTTTCCGACCCCAGGGGTTCCAGAAGGTAGTCATGAAGCTGCTTTCTTCGTCCAGCTTGCATTGAAGGAATGCATCTCGGGCATCCACCAAGGTGAAAGTCCTGGCCTTGGGAAGCTTATAGAGGACATCCTCTAGTGTCGGCATGATGTAGTGGGATCGTTTCAGTGCTTGGTTTAGATGCTTTGGGTCGATGCAGACCCTCAGCTTCTCTGGTTTTTTCACTATGACCATATTGCTGATCCAGTCAGTTGGTTCAGTCACAGATGTCATGTGGCCATCGGCCTCATACTTGTCCAGCTGGGCCTTCACAGCCACTTTCATTGCAATGGGCACATTGCGAGGAGCACACTGGACTGGAGTGATGCTCTCATCCACTTCAAAGTGTACCTCCCCAGGCACAGATTCAACGGGCATGTTGAATACATCGTCATATCTGCTGAGTAGTTGTTCTTTGGACAGGTGTCCATGCTGGACATGATCCACAATGTGCAGGTCATTTGGTACAGTGAACTGCATCAGTCCCAGGCGTTCGCATGTAGAGCCTGAGAGGAGAGGATGTTGACTGGTTTTTACAATCTCAAACTCCAGCTTGTGTTTGCGTCCCCGAATAACACATTCGGTCTCAAAGGTGCCCATAGAGCTCATTAGCTCTCCTGAGTACAGCTTTAATCTAGTATCGCTGGGCAATAGATGTGTGTCAGGTGCCAGGTTGATTTTGTCTTTGTAGCTCATTACGTTGCATGTAGCAACGGAATCCAGTTGACGTTGTTGCTTGTTGTGTAATCATAGTGTCACAAACCATTTCTTCCCTCTTGAGTGTACAGCCCCAATGGATTCATGCATGTAAATGTCACTTTCACTGTTCAGCTCTGAACATTGAGTGATATCATCAACACAGTGAATCTTGCCCTCACTCACCCTTCTTTTGCTTTTGAGACACACTTTTGCAAAATGATTATTAGTTCCACAAGCTCTGCATGGTTTTCCGTAGGCAGGGCAGTGCTCTTTGCCACGTGTGTGTGTATTCTCACAGTATTTACATGCTACGGGGCTCTCTGTGTTCACCGTTCGTGGTGAATTGCTCTGCCTCGATTGGTATAGTCTGAATGTCTGCCTAGCAACAGCGTAAACAGTATCAACGTCGGAGCGTGTGGTGTTGATTTCCATTGCTCTCATTCTCATGTCAGTGACTTCAGCAGTGCGGCACATTTCGATGGCAGTTACTAATATTAAGCCTCTCTCTCTCAGTAGACGCCGGCGTGTATCCTCATTTGCAATTCCCAGTACTATTTTGTCACAAATCAATTCATCTTTCAATCCCCCGTATTCACAAGTGGCGGATTTCTCTCTCAGACGGGTTACAAAGTTGTGCACTGACTCACCCTCTTCCTGTTTGCAGCTTCTGAAAACAAATCGCTTGTAAATGACGTTTCTGGCGGGTTTGAAGTAATTCTCCAATGCATCCAATATAGCCTTTGCATCACACTGTTGTCGTGCTGTGAGGGTGAGATTGTGCCGGTAGATATGCCTGCATTCGCTGCCCATTAAACTTCTCAGAGTTGCAGCTCGTACCTCGTTGGGTTTCTCATGTAGACCGGTCGCCAGCACATAGTCCTCGAATTCATCCCTGAAGTTGTCCCAATTAGTTTTCCAGTCTCCTGTGAGAAACATGGGATTTGGTGGCGGAATGTTCGCTGCCATAGCAATGGAATATGAGATTTCTTTGCCTTCAGTCATCGAAGTAGGTAGTGATGCTAGCTAGCCAGCTAACAACGAGGTGATCAGTTTTGTGAGTAGGAAACGGCGTGTGTTCGCATATGGAACGTAACTGTGCCTATACTGTACTTGGCTACAAAAATAACAAACGTGTGTTTTCCGAGCCACTTCTGATACCATGTTTCAGTATGATATGTTGGATAAAGGAATAAAGACCGACACCAATGTCAGGTTCAATAGCCTTGTTTGTGCATTGTACAAATCCCTACACATGGAGTCCGGGGAACAGTCCGGCTAGTCGAATACCTATCAACTAGACTCCGCAACAGTAACTACCTTTAGCTAGCTCACTGATGATTTGCCTAAACACATTTTTTGGTGAACATGTTGCTGTCTTTTGGTACAATTATGCATATCAATAGCACAATAGCTAAGGCAGCTAGCTAGCAACAATATGAGTTGATTTGACATCAAAGCAAAACGTAACTTTTGAAGATTGATATCCTTGACCTACCCGTGGTGTTGGGAGAGGCTGTATTGGGAGGAGGATGCATCAACACCCTGGAAATATGTTTGTGGTGCACTCACAACTGTTTTTGAGTGATAAATTAGTATCGTTTTCAAGATTGATAAGGTAAGTAAATGCATGTATTAATTCTCATAAATGTAGCCCATACATTCATTCTTTGTTACAATTGGATCTTTTATTGCTTTAAACTGGGGCTACAGGTAGCCTAGTGGTTAGAGTGTGTGCCTCACTCACCCCTAGAGTGTGTCAAATCCCCGAGCTGACAAGGTAAACATCTCTCGTTCTGCCCCTGAACAAGGCAATTAACAAGGCAGTTAACCCACTGTTCACCGATAGGCCGTCATTGTAAATAAGAATTTGTGTAACCAAACTGACACTCAAATAATGGCTGACAAATGGAGAAGCATCATCCACACCTCCCACTAAAGCCCGCTCACAGCTGTGGGGTCAAAAATGCAAACGAAGAACTAGTGTTAAAAAAAATATATATAAAAAAAAAAAAGAAGCACTGAAAGCAAAGGGGGCAGTCTAGCCAAAACAGGGTTGTTGTTAGGGAAATTAAATTGGAGTTTTGTTTTCAAATACATTTTTTGTTCACAAAATAAACAAAAAAAGAAACTTCCCTTTTTCAGGACCCCGTCTTTCAAAGATGATTCATAAAAATTCAAATAATTTCCCGTGCTTGTTCAATGAACCATAAACAATTAATGAACATGCACATGTATAACGGTCGTTAAGACACTAACAGCTTACAGATAGTAGGCAATTAAGGTCACAGTTATGAAAACCTGGGACACTATAAAGAGGCGTTTCTACTGACTCTGAAAACACCAAAAGAAAGATGCCCGAGGTCCCTGCTCATCTGTGTGAACGTGCCGTAGGCATGCTGCAAGGAGGCATGAGGACCGCAGATGTGGCCAGGGCAATAAATTGCCATGTCCATACTGTGAGACGCCTAACACAGTGCTACAGGGAGACAGGACGGACAGCTGATCGTCCTCGCAGAGGCAGATCAAGTGTGATAACACCTGCACAGGATCGGTACATCCGAACATCACACCTGCGGGACAGGTACAGGATGGCAACAACAACTGCCCGAGTACACCAGGAACGCACAATCCCTCCATCAGTACTCAGACTCTGCAATAGACTGAGAGAGGCTGGACTGAGGGCTTGTAGGCCTGTTGTAAGGCAGGTCCTCACCAGACATCACTGGCAACAACGTTGCCAATGGGCACAAAGCCACCGTCGCTGGACCAGACAGGACTGACAAAAAGTGCTCTTCACTGACAAGTCGCGGTTTTGTGGTCGGATTTGCGTTTATTGTTGAAGGAATGAGCGTTACACTGAGGCCTGTACTCTGGAGCGGGAGCGATTTGGAGGTGGAGGACTGGGGCGGTGTGTCACAGTATCATCGGACTGAGCTTGTTGTCATTGCAGGCAGTCTCGACGCTGTGTGAAACAGGGAAGATATCCCTCTTGTGGTACCATTCCTGCAGGCTCGTTCTGTGCGTGATTTCCTGCAAGACAGGAATGTCAGTGTTCTGTCATTTACATTTACATTTAAGTCATTTAGCAGACGCTCTTATCCAGAGCGACTTACAAATTGGTGCATTCACCTTATGACCTCCAGTGGAACAGTAGTGCATCTAAATCTTTTCAGGGGGAGGGGGGGTGAGAGGGATTACTTTATCCTATCCTAGGTATTCCTTAAAGAGGTGGGGTTTCAGGTGTCTCCGGAAGGTGGTGATTGACTCCGCTGTCCTGGCGTCGTGAGGGAGTTTGTTCCACCATTGGGGGGCCAGAGCAGCGAACAGTTTTGACTGGGCTGAGCGGGAACTGTACTTCCTCAGTGGTAGGGAGGCGAGCAGGCCAGAGGTGGATGAACGCAGTGCCCTTGTTTGGGTGTAGGGCCTGATCAGAGCCTGGAGGTACTGAGGTGCCGTTCCCCTCACAGCTCCGTAGGCAAGCACCATGGTCTTGTAGCGGATGCGAGCTTCAACTGGAGGGAGCGGAGGAGCGGGGTGACGTGAGAGAACTTGGGAAGGTTGAACACCAGACGGGCTGCGGCGTTCTGGATGAGTTGTAGGGGTTTAATGGCACAGGCAGGGAGCCCAGCCAACAGCGAGTTGCAGTAATCCAGACGGGAGATGACAAGTGCCTGGATTAGGACCTGCGCCGCTTCCTGTGTGAGGCAGGGTCGTACTCTGCGGATGTTGTAGAGCATGAACCTACAGGAACGGGCCACCGCCTTGATGTTAGTTGAGAACGACAGGGTGTTGTCCAGGATCACGCCAAGGTTCTTAGCGCTCTGGGAGGAGGACACAATGGAGTTGTCAACCGTGATGGCGAGATCATGGAACGGGCAGTCCTTCCCGGGAGGAAGAGCAGCTCCGTCTTGCCGAGGTTCAGCTTGAGGTGGTGATCCGTCATCCACACGGATATGTCTGCCAGACATGCAGAGATGCGATTCGCCACCTGGTCATCAGAAGGGGGAAAGGAGAAGATTAATTGTGTGTCGTCTGCATAGCAATGATAGGAGAGACCATGTGAGGTTATGACAGAGCCAAGTGACTTGGTGTATAGCGAGAATAGGAGAGGGCCTAGAACAGAGCCCTGGGGGACACCAGTGGTGAGAGCACGTGGTGTGGAGACGGATTCTCGCCACGCCACCTGGTAGGAGCGACCTGTCAGGTAGGACGCAATCAAGCGTGGGCCGCGCCGGGAGATGCCCAACTCGGAGAGGGTGGAGAGGAGGATCTGATGGTTCACAGTATCGAAGGCAGCCGATAGGTCTAGAAGGATGAGAGCAGAGGAGAGAGAGTTAGCTTTAGCAGTGCGGAGCGCCTCCGTGATACAGAGAAGAGCAGTCTCAGTTGAATGACTAGTCTTGAAACCTGACTGATTTGGATCAAGAAGGTCATTCTGAGAGAGATAGCGGGAGAGCTGGCCAAGGACGGCACGTTCAAGAGTTTTGGAGAGAAAAGAAAGAAGGGATACTGGTCTGTAGTTGTTGACATCGGAGGGATCGAGTGTAGGTTTTTTCAGAAGGGGTGCAACTCTCGCTCTCTTGAAGACGGAAGGGACGTAGCCAGCGGTCAGCTGTCATGGCCAGCGAAGAGCCCGGATCTCAATCCCATTGAGCACGTCTGGGACCTGTTGGATTGGAGTGTAAGGGCTAGGGCCATTCCCCCCAGAAATGTCCGGGAACTTGCATGTGCCTTGGTGGAAGAGTGGGGTAACATCTCACAGCAAGAACTGGCAAATCTGGTGCAGTCCATGAGGAGGAGATGCACTGCAGTACTTAATGCAGCTGGTGGCCATACTTTTGATTTTGACCTCCCCTTTGTTCAAGGACACATTCTATTTCTGTTAGTCACATGTCAGTAGAACTTGTTCAGTTTATGTCTCGGTTGTTGAATCTTGTTATGTTCATACAAATATTTACACGTGTTAAAAGTTTGCTGAAAATAAACGCAATTGACAGTGAGAAGACGTTTATTTTTTTGCTGCATTTATATCAACTCATACACCCTGTACCATGGAACCGGTACATAAAAAATCTCTTCCCAACTATTTTGCAATCTGTATGGCACAGCTGTCAACATCCTGATCTTCAAATGAAACTGGTATACTTTCCTATTTATGCTATTTTTATTCCTCCACCAGTTTTGATCTTTTATATTGGGCAGACAGACCAGTTCCCTACCTCCTCCCACTGCCACCTGCCTTCTCCATTTTTGGGGTAATGCTGTAATCAATGGGGAATAAAATGCATCAAGTTTTGTGCTCTACTACAAAATATTTGATTGCTAATTTTATTTTAAAGCCTCGTTTTCGCTTTCAGAAAAAATATATATTGAAAAGAGAAAAAAAAAATACACAAATGTACCTCCATACAAGTGGCTTAACAACATCTGGCCGGCAAACCAGGTTGCGGAGTACATGAAGGAGACCGCGATCCAGAAGGCTCAGTGAACCAGACAGAATGGGGCCAAGACAGTCTGAGAGTATCTGTGTCTGCTGAATACTCCAGGCATGGTGGGTTGCATGTTTTACTAAAACATTAGACTTGAATTTGATTCTGATGAGACCCACTTGACTCACAGGGAGAGCTGTGACAACAAACGTCTATAAAGGAGGCTGTTTGTTAATGCAATATTGGCAAATAAATTGTGCGACAGGGTTTGATTGGTTCTCTCAAATATTTTTTTCCCTTCTGGGGTTGAGACCTCTCATTGTTTGAATTTGAAAATCCAATTATTGTAATAGAAATGGGCGGCGCTCTGTGGCTGTGGGTGTTTAAATGAGAAAGACACAGAGCCAACCAGTAAAAGCACAGTCCCCTTTATTTAAGACACATTGTGCCGACAACATCAGTCATTCCCACTTGGGCGGCAGGGTAGCCTAGTGGACTAGAAACCGGAAGGTTGCAAGTTCAAACCCCCGAGCTGACAAGGTACAAATCTGTCATTCTGCCCCTGAACAGGCAGTTAACCCACTTTTCCTAGGCCGTCATTGAAAATAAGAATTTGTTCTTAACTGACTTGCCTAGAAAAGGTAAAGGTAAAATAAAATCAATTCAAGACTCTGAAGTCAGGAGGACTTCAAGAGTTAGGTGTTAGGCAGGCTAGTGATTAATTGCAATGGAAAAGTAATTGTTTGTCTGGCTACACAACACAATTTGAAGTCTTAGAAACAGCATTGGGTGTGGATACAGTGACAACATGTGGATCTGAGCAAGTGTGATGTCATTCATGTTTGTGGATATGTATGTAAATGTTAAGTTGTCTTGCTTTTGTCAATGTATGTTTTTGTTTGTCAACAAAACAAAGTAGAATAAAATATCACAAAAAAAGTAATTGTTTTTTTACTACACATTGCTCAGGATTTTAAATCCAGCTAGGGGTCTTTGTTTCACCAGCCTAGAGAGAACCAGGCCCAAGATATTGTCTTGGAAGTGTAGGTATAGTGTGAAATGACCCTGCTGGTGTCCGCATGCTTCCCTGACGAAACAGTAAGGAAGAGTTTGTGCATATATTATGATGACAATTTGTGACATTTTTGTTCGTTTTGGACTTCGTTACGGGTTTTCGGGCACACCACATTTTGGGGGGAGGCAAGCCGAAGTCGATAGCTGAAGTCTACGCCCTTTCGTCGGTGATTGGTCAACAGTAAACATTCTTCAGTAAAGTCATGTCATTCAACGAGAGACGACTTGTTTTCATACACATTTTCTCATTTAGAAAAATATCTTAGTTATATGTAAAATTGCGCAACTAAGATCTTTTCAGCAAAAACATAAAAATTAGTTAACTCAATAAATCTTTATCTTAGATCAATTCAGACTACTTTGAGGAAGTGTATACTGGCTACTGCGTCTCAAAATTGACAAGCAGTACTATTGCCGCTTTTTTCTTGTTTTTTAACCCATTACAGTCTGTTACTGTTATTATCCAATACAAACGCATTGAATAACAAATAAACTACATGGAACAACAGTCCCCACAATATAATCTGAAGGAAGTTTGTTCAGAAGTTTCTGACCTATGTCTGAGAGAGAGAAACATTATTTTTTTTTTACATTGAACCCCTTATTTTTGGCACTAAACAGTCTCCATATATACTTCCACTCACACCGACATGTACGCGTTCGTGAGAGTCTCACCTTTACACAGAGGGGTCATATTAGTGTGTAGCCCAGACTGTTCGGACGAAGTTGGCAGATCGGCTGTACCGACTTCCAAGATGCTTTTGGGAGTCGTAGAGCAAAACGGAGATCACCATCGTGTTCGTGAGTCCAATATTTCCATAATAGTTTGTAGGCCAAACGATTCGGATGCTACAGAAGATTTTGAGAGAAGACTGATTTTTGGGATGTCTCATGGTCTGACAAACACCGCCCTAGCTCTCTCACCTTTCACCACAGATGTGGAAGTGCAAAATTGTCAGATGTGGTGGATTGAGACACATCCAATGCATGAAAAATACATATGTCTGACTTTGTCTATAGCAATTTTTTTTTGTTTTACACTCATTTTTTTGTTGCCTGAAACTAAGAAGTTATTCACTAAACATTCTTCTCTCCAGATACACAAGGTGACATCACTTTATGACTTCTGCCAGTGGTCCTCCCAACAGTCTACAAGGTAGGCAGGAAGACATTTCCGATCCAGCTTCAGTGAGACCAGTCTGTAAGTTGTTATGCATAACTGCACATTACAAGACATTGGGTAGATTTCCATTCAAATTGCGACAGATTTCCATGCAAATATTTAAAAATCAGCATAAAACAATATGTGCATTTTCCCACCATAAATATTTCCAGTGAACAGACTTTTTGTGGATAAAAGGCTGTGCGTGATGACATGTGTACATAAAAATAACTTTTGCCACACAATTAACAAGTTTAATGGGTTTCCATCGCATTTTCAACTCTACTGGTTTTGTCAGAATCTGTTGCGTTATATAGCAAATGTTCCAACTCTGGTCTTGGCACATGAGCTCTAGCCAACAGCTAGATGATGAGACTATTATGGCACTATTATGGATAAGAGCGATATTACAGTTGAATTTGGAAGTTTACATACACTTAGGTTGGAGTTATTAAAACTCGTTTTTCAACCACTCCACAAATTACTTGATAACAAACTATAGTTTTGGCAAGTCAGTTAGGACATCTACTTTGAGCATGACACAAGTCGTTTTCCCAAAAATGGTTTACAAACAGATTATTTCACTTATAATTCACTGTATCACAATTCCAGTGGGCTAGAAGTTTACATACACGAAGTTGACTGTGCCTTCAAACAGCTTGGAAAATTCCAGAAAATGATGTCATGGCTCTAGAAGCTTCAGATAGGCTAATTGATATAATTCGAGTCAATTGGAGGTGTACCTGTGGATGTATTCCAAGGCCTACCTTCAAACTCTGTGCCTCTTTGCTTGACATGGGAAAATCAAAAGAAATCAGCCAAGACTTCAGAAAAAAAATTGTAGACCTCCACAAGTCTGGTTCATCCTTGGGAGTGTAACAGTATAGCTTCCGTCCCTTTCCTCGCCCCTACCTGGGCTTGAACCAGGGATCCTCTGCACACATAGATTACAGCCACCCTCGAAGCATCCTTACCCTTCGCTCCACAAAAGCCGCGGCCCTTGCAGAGCAAGGGGAACAACTACTTCAAGGTCTCAGAACGAATGACGTCACCGATTGAAACGCTATTAGCGCGCACCCCGCTAACTAGCTAGCCATTTCACATCGGTTACAGGAGCAATTTCCAAACGCCTGACGGTACCACGTTCATTTATACAAACAGTATTACACAAGTATAAAAAATAGCCAGACTACTGTTTACAACTGCATATGGGGACAAAGATCGTACTTTTTGGAGAAATGTCCTCTGGTCTGATGAAACAAATATAGAACTGCTTTGTCGCAAGTGGGTCTTCCAAATGGACAATGACCCCAAGCATACTTCCAAAGTTGTGGAAAAATGGCTTAAGGACAACAAAGTAAAGGTAATGGAGTGGCCATCACAAAGTCCTGACCTCAATCCTATAGAAAATTTGTGGGCAGAACTGAAAAATCGAATCAAATTTTATTTGTCACATACACATGGTTAGCAGATGTTAATGCGAGTGTAGCGAAATGCTTGTGCTTCTATTTCCGACAATGCAGTAATAACCAACAAGTAATCTAACTAACAATTCCAAAACTACTGTCTTATACACAGTGTAAGGGGATAAAGAATATGTACATAAGGATATATGAATGAGTGATGGTACAGAGCAGCATAGGCAAGATACAGTATATACATATGAGATGAGTATGTAAACAAAGTGGCATAGTTAGTGGCTAGTGATACATGTATTACATAAGGATGCAGTCGATGATATAGAGTACACTATATACGTATGCATATGAGATGAATAATTTACATTTAAGTCATTTAGCAGACGCTCTTATCCAGAGCGACTTGTAGGGTAAGTAACATTATATAAGGTAGCATTGTTTAAAGTGGCTAGTGATATATTTACATCATTTCCCATCAATTCCCATTATTAAAGTGGCTGGAGTTGAGTCAGTGTCAGTGTGTTGGCAGCAGCCACTCAATGTTAGTGGTGGCTGTTTAACAGTCTGATGGCCTTGAGATAGAAGCTGTTTTTCAGTCTCTCGGTCCCAGCTTTGATGCACCTGTACTGACCTCGCCTTCTGGATGATAGCGAGGTGAACAGGCAGTGGCTCGGGTGGTTGATGTCCTTGATGATCTTTATGGCCTTCCTGTAACATCGGGTGGTTTAGGTGTCCTGGAGGGCAGGTAGTTTGCACCCGGTGATGCGTTGTGCAGACCTCACTACCCTCTGGAGAGCCTTACGGTTGAGGGCGGAGCAGTTGCCGTACCAGGCGGTGATAAAGCCAGCCAGGATGCTCTCGATTGTGCATCTGTAGAAGTTTGTGAGTGCTTTTGGTGACGATCCGAATTTCTTCAGCCTCCTGAGGTTGAAGAGGCGCTGCTGCGCCTTCTTCACGATGCTGTCTGTGTGAGTGGACCAATTCAGTTTGTCTGTGATGTGTATGCCGAGGAACTTAAAACTTGCTACCCTCTCCACTACTGTTCCATCGATGTGGATAGGGGGGTGTTCCCTCTGCTGTTTCCTGAAGTCCACAATCATCTCCTTAGTTTTGTTGACGTTGAGTGTGAGGTTATTTTCCTGACACCACACTCCGAGGGCCCTCACCTCCTCCCTGTAGGCCGTCTCGTCGTTGTTGGTAATCAAGCCTACCACTGTTGTGTCGTCCGCAAACTTGATGATTGAGTTGGAGGCGTGCGTGGCCACGCAGTCGTGGGTGAACAGGGAGTACAGGAGAGGGCTCAGAACGCACCCTTGTGGGGCCCCAGTGTTGAGGATCAGCTGGGAGGAGATGTTGTTGCCTACCCTCACCACCTGGGGGTGGCCCGTCAGGAAGTCCAGTACCCAGTTGCACAGGGTGGGGTCGATACCCACGGTCTCGAGCTTGATGACGAGCTTGGAGGGTACTATGGTGTTGAATGCCAAGCTGTAGTCGATGAACAGCATGCTCACATAGGTATTCCTCTTGTCCAGATGGGTTAGGGCAGTGTGCAGTGTGGTTGAGATTGCATCGTCTGTGGACCTATTTGGGCGGTAAGCAAATTGGAGTGGGTCTAGGGTGTCAGGTAGGGTGGAGGTGATATGGTCCTTGACTAGTCTCTCAAAGCACTTCATGATGATGGAAGTGAGTGCTACGGGGCGGTAGTCGTTTAGCTCAGTTACCTTAGCTTTCTTGGGAACAGGAACAATGGTGGCCCTCTTGAAGCATGTGGGAACAGCAGACTGGTATAGGGATTGATTGAATATGTCCGTAAACACACCAGCCAGCTGGTCTGCGCATGCTCTGAGGGCGCGGCTGGGGATGCCGTCTGGGCCTGCAGCCTTGCGAGGGTTTACACGTTTAAATGTCTTACTCACCTCGGCTGCAATGAAGGAGAGACCGCATGTTTTCGTTGCAGGCCGTGTCGGTGGCACTGTATTGTCCTCAAAGCGGGCAAAAAAGTTATTTAGTCTGCCTGGGAGCACGACATCCTGGTCCGTGACTGGGCTGGATTTCTTCTTGTAGTCCGTGATTGACTGTAGACCCTGCCACATGCCTCTTGTGTCTGAGCCGTTGAATTGAGATTCTACTTTGTCTCTGTACTGACGCTTAGCTTGTTTGATCGCCTTGCGGAGGGAATAGCTGCACTGTTTGAATTCAGTAATGTTACCAGACACCTTGCCCTGATTAAAAGCAGTGGTTCGAGCTTTCAGTTTCACGCGAATGCTGCCATCAATCCACGGTTTCTGGTTAGGGAATGTTTTAATCGTTGCTATGGGAACGACATCTTCAACGCATGTTCTAATGAACTCGCACACCGAATCAGCGTATTCGTCAATATTGTTATCTGACGCAATACGAAACTTATCCCAGTCCACGTGATGGAAGCAGTCTTGGAGTGTGGAGTCAGCTTGGTCGGACCAGCGTTGGACAGACCTCAGCGTGGGAGCCTCTTGTTTTAGTTTCTGTCTGTAGGCAGGGATCAACAAAATGGAGGCGTGGTCAGCTTTTCCGAAAGGGGGGCGGGGCAGGGCCTTATATGCGTCACGGAAGTTAGAGTAACAATGATCCAAGGTTTTTCCACCCCTGGTTGCGCAATCGATATGCTGATAAAATAACACGTAAAAAAACAAAAAACTGCATAGTTTCCTAGGAACGCGAAGCGAGGCGGCCATCTCTGTCGGCGCCGGAAGTGTAAAAAAAAAAGCGTGTGCGAGCAAGGAGGCCTACAAACCTGACTCAGTTACACCAGCTCTGTCAGGAGGAATGGGCCACAATTCACCCAACTTATTGTGGGAAGCTTGTGGAAGGCTACCCAAAACATTTGACCTAAGTTAAACAATTTAAAGGCAATGCTACCAAATCCTAATTGAGTGAATGTAAACTTCTGACCCACTGGGAATGTGATGAAAGAAATAAAAGCTGAAATAAATCATTCTCTACTATTATTCTGACATTTCACATTCTTAAAATAAAGTGGTGATCCTTACTGACCTAAAACATACTTTTTACTAGGATTAAATGTTAGGAATTGTGAAAAACTGAGTTTAAATGTATTTGGCTAAGGTGTATGTAAACTTCCGACTTCAACTGTATTTGTCAAACGGCAGCCAAGCATCGATCATCATGTCACCAATAAATATTGAGGGTCTTATTCTGGAGTATTTATCAACCTCATCACTTTACACATTCACCATTCAGTGAAGTTCATAATTTATTTAATAATCTCAAAGTATGATGACAAGCGCCCGGCAATGACAATCGCCCGGCTGAACCACTTCAGTTTGCTGTCTTTTGAGCGTGAACTGACATACATTGGATTATGATGAAATCAGCACCATATTCAACTCAGACTAGCCGTCTGCGCCTTGTGATGTAGGTCACACCTTATGATATGTCTACTAAAGGTAAGGTCCCATTTTGTAGTACTATTACCCGCCGTGGTATAAATTGTAACATCAAATATAGGCTTGTTTGCCCATCGAGAGTAAAGTGCATCTGAAGATGAGTTTTATGTTGTTGGCAACTGGTATAAAGTTACTGTCTAATTTTAATATGCTGGGATATTTAATTATTTGTATATGTAACGAGGTTCTTCCAAGTACTATGCACAAGTATAAAACTATTCTATTACGAAATAATATACGGTGCACGTCGCAATTTATTTTTTAATTAATGAGTATAAAACATGCCTATTGAAATTTTTCTAGGCCTATACCCCCCCACCAAAAAATTCTGGCTAGGCCCCTGGACCAGACCCCATTCTGGGGACTGCACACAGGTGTTTACAGCCATTAATGGACTGGCATTGGAGCAAGGTACAATGCTTACGGCACTGGATGTGTGCTTCAAGTCCTATTATGTGTTTGACATTAACTTTCCCACTGTTCCCCAGCATGGAAATTCCTATAGTGTATCAGCTGCCAGGAACAGAATTCCCCACAGTAAGAGTGTTGCGAGCATGTCTTTTTTCCACTGAACAGTAGTGTATAAGTGCCCACTCTTGTATGTAGTGTGAGAAGTGACAGGAGGAAGCACATCCCTCCAGCTGATGTGTTCCTGTGAATTAATAGATCAATGAGCCATGAGTATCTCATTCCAATGCATAATATGCTCTTAACCTCATAGTCCACCAATACCGGACGCGGGTTTGTGACTAGGGCTCAAGCTCATTAGCATAACGCACAATGCGAAAAAATATTCCTAAAAATATTTAACCTCCACACATTAACAAGTAAAATAGCTCAAATGAAAGATAAACAAGTTGTTTATCTACCCAGCAAGTCAGATTTATAAAATGTTTTACGGCGAAAACATAGCACATATTTATGTCCAACCACCACCGCAGACATACCTCATTAGCATAGCCAAGTAGGAAAAAATATGCAATCAACAAACGCAGGATTAAAAGAAAAATCATTTCACTAACCTTTTGAAATCTTCATCAGATGACAGTAATATAACATGTTACACAGTACATTCATTTTTTTTCAATAATCTGCAATATATATCCATAAATCTCTGTTTACAATGACGCATCGTTCAAAAAATGCTACTACAATGTCAGGAGAAATGAAATAGCTCCGGCAGATAACGTCAGCTAACAAGGAATACACATCATAAACTTTGACTAAATATGCATGTTTTACATATGTATAGCAAGATACACTTCTTCTAAATGCAATCGCTGTGTTACATTTATTTTTAACGTTACAGGTTGCGTTCACTAGGCTATACTAGGGAGTCGGCGCTCCAACATTAGCAGTATCCCTCCTCTATCTTGGAGTCGACAGAAACCCAAAATTAACACATAAATATTCCCTTACCTTTGCTGTTCTTCCATCAGAAGACCTGGAAGGGATTATACTTACCAAATCAGCGTTCAGTTTTCAAGTCTGTGTCTTTCGGTTCTCAAAAACGGCACATTTCGGTCGAAATGTAGGCAAATTTCAAGTGGATGCGCACCAAAACGTCGAAAGTACATATTATATGTCGAGTAAACTTGTCAAACTATGTTCATAATTAAGCTTTAACATTTTATAAAGGTGCACAGAAATCGTGAGGGCGAACAGAAACACACACGTCGTTTAATCGATCCTGAAGAAAGGACTTCACCCGGCCAGAGCGCGCGTAACAGTCACCTGTCACCTTATTTTTCGCGTGGCCGAGAGGTTTCAGCTCGCTCAAACTCCCGTGAGCGCGCGATTCTCACAATGACACGCCCCATTGAAAGCAGGCTTCGCGCTGAACACGTACAGACTGTTCCCAGGGCGGTAGCTGTTTGGGAAGTGCGTGTGAGATGACGTCAAAGTTGGGCCAACTTTCTCCATGACAAGATAGCATTTGGGAGAATGCATGCCCTGAGAGTTCTGCTTTACATAGAGACAAAATTTAAACGGTTTTAGAAGCTTTAGAGTGTTTTCTATTCGATAATATTTTTTATATGCATATATTAGCAATTTTGGGGAAAAATATTTTCAGTTTACTATGGGCACGCACTTTCTCCAACAGGGGCAGTATAGAGGGGGAGCTCTTTAAGGAACTATTTATTGTTCTGTTAAATTGACATTTAGTTTGTTTTTAAATGCATCTGTGCCTATTTTTTGCCTACAGTAATGTGTGTGTTGCTTGTTTGCCTTTAATTCAACTACTGGTGCCTTCTGGTACACTTTCATTCTATCACAACAATTTATTTTAAATACAAATGTTACATTTTGGGGACTGTGAAGTGCTTTATGAATGAACATTAGGTAATGAGTCATTAGTCCATGTCCTTAGTATAGTGTAGAGGTCGGCCGATTATGATTTTTCAACGCCGATACAGATTATTGGAGGACCAAAAAAAGCTGATACCGATTAATTGGCCGATTTAAAAATATATATATATATATATTTAAGACAATTACAACAATATTGAATTAACACTTTTTTAAAATGTAGTATAATACATCAATAAATGCATTTTAGTCTCAAATAAATAATGAAACATGTTCAATTTGGTTTAAATAATGTAAAAACACAGTGTTAGAGAAGAAAGTAAATGTGCAATATGTGCCATGTAAAAAAGATAACGTTTAAGTTTCTTGCTCAGAACATGAGAACATATGAAAGCTGGTGGTTCCTTTTAACATGAGTCTTCAATATTCCCAGTTAAGAAGTTTTAGGTTGTAGTTAAAGGAATTATAGGACTATTTCTCTCTATACCATTTGTATTTCATATACCTTTGACTATTGGATGTTCTTATATGCACTTTAGTATTGCCAGCCTAATCTCGGGGGTTGATAGGCTTGAAGTCATAAACATCGCAATGCTTGAAGCACATCGATGAGCTGCTGGCAAACGCACAAAAGTGCTGTTTGAATGAATGCTTAAGAGCCACCGCTCAGTCAGACTGCTCTATTAAATCATAGACTTAATTAGGATATAATAAACACACAGAAATACGAGCCTTAGGTCATTAATATGGTAAAAACCGGAAACTATCATTTTGAAAACAAAACGTTTATTCTTTCAGTGAAATACGGAACCGTTCCGTATTTTATCAAACGGGTGGTATCCCTAAGTATAAATATTGCTGTTACATTGCACATCCTTCAATGTTATGTCAAAATTATGTCAAATTAATTACGGTCTTTGTTAGGAAGAAATGGTCTTCACACAGTTTGCAACGAGCCAGGCAGCCCAAACTGCTGCATATACCCTGACTCTGCTTGCACAGAACGCAAGAGAAGTGACACAATTTCCCTAGCTAAAAGAAATTCATGTTAGCAGGCAATATTAACTAAATATGCAGGTTTAAAAATATACTTTTGTATTGATTTTAAGAAAGGCATTGATGGTTATGTACACATTGGTGCAACGTCAGTGCTTTTTTCGCGAATGCGGTTGTTAAATCATCACCCTTTTGGCGAAGTAGGCTGTTATTCGATGATAAATGAACAGGCACCGCATTGATTGTATGCAAAGCAGGACACGCTAGATAAACTAGTAATATCGTCAACCATGTAATTATGTTAAGATTGATTGTTTTTTTACAAGACAAGTTTAATGCTAGCTAGCAATTTACATTGGCTCCTTGCTGTACTTGTGTAACAGGTGGTCAGCCTGCCATGTAGTCTCATCGTGGAGTGCAATGTAATCGGCCATGAACGGCGTCCAAAAATGCAGATTACCGATTGTTATGAACATTTGAAATCGGCCCTAATTAATCGGCCATTCCGAGTGAACTTCAAATGTAATATTTTACACTTGATCTGTGTAACAATGTTTTAACTCGACCCAAATGAAGACTTATGTATGGCAAAACAACAGCATGGTGTGTACTGTCACCTAAAATAGCCTAAGCTAGCTGATGTGTGTCAGTTAATGTGAATGTCCATTCGATCTGGCACGGGTAAACATATTTAGACAATAGAAAAAAAAATATATAAAAAAAAATATAAAAAATATATATATTCTTGTATATTCTCTGACGTGATGTGATGTATGTTTTAAAATGCAGGCAATAGAAATTAATTGTTTGAAATTAATTGTTTGAAATTCAACATTGTATCTTGATTAGGTGTGTGTAAGAAACAGGTGGTGGGATGATAGAGAAGGCTAAATTGAAATTAGGATTAGATTGAGAGAAAAAAAATGACCCAGCTGCCCAAATTGGGTTATTTTTTGGGTTGTCAAAATTACCCAAATTAGGTTATTTTTAACCCAGCATTTTTTATAGTAACAATAGTTCATTTTGGGGAAATAATATTGCCATATTAGGCATAACTAACTTTCTACCTTTTAAGATGCCAAAATATGCATTGTTTTCAGTATCATCATTTTGTTTTGTTTTCTGATTTGTTTTAGTGCATGCATTCAACAAGCTTTGGAGGAAGGACTTTCACAGGGTCACAATCTCCAAAGTTCACTCAAAAAGGCAATAGTTCCAAACTGGGTTTGATTTAGTTTTTGTTGTTTTAATTATTTTTTTAAATAGCTAATTATCTTTTAAACTTCCATTGGTTAATTTATTGCTCAGTTATCACTTGGCTCATGTAAATCATTATTTTGTTATCCCTTTAAACATCCTAAGGTCAATGTCCCCATAGTGTTCACTTCACATTTCTCTCATGTAAATGTTGTAGCTGCATAAAAAGATTAAACATTTTATTTGGGAAATGTCCTGTCTTTGCTATTTTCTTCATTACCATGCTGATGATTTCAAGTTGTATTGGATTTATTTTATCTGTTAAGACATTGAATACATGTTGTTTAGTATATTTACTACATTTAGTATGTTTCGTTTTTCTCTCTGTGAAGTAAGTTCATTTATAGTTGTGACTTGGTTTATGTATATACTTTTCAATGTTTAACACACAGTAACCAAAACCCTGATATAATTTCAATATTCGTACTGAGTTTCCCAGAGTTGTTTGCCAGAAGTTCACAAGTTGCAAATTGTCCAAATGTTTGCCAGAAACCGGTTTTCTGTAAGGTAAATATTACCACCACCTTTTTAAAACCATGTCTATTAGGTATGTAACAATTCACATATGAATCGGTCCCGATTCAAATGTTTAAGATTCGACTGACTGCATCTGTACACGGACCCCAAACCGAACCAAATGTAGCATGCAGTCAGAAAATCGATTAAAACGTTACGCATCGCGGAGTCACAAAAATGTTTTGCTCTTTTTCTTTTTTTACACCCAATGCGTCCTCCTTCGGTGTCGAACTAAGCATGTAACGTTAACTGTGTTGACAGTCATTGATCTACAAGTCATAGTGCATGCCGGCTATATCAGTAGCCTCGTCAAACTGTGCACTGTGCCCAGTTTCGCACGATGACCAACGCAAGTTAGGCGGCCTGTCTTGCACATCTGTGTGGCACCCATAACACGTTTAGCATTAGATTAGGCGTTATTAGTTAAGTGACAAGCTATGTCATTTGCTAGGTAATTGTTATATATGCACTGTTGAAAATGCTGTTTTATCAGAATAAAAGTAAGTTACCGGAGACGCAACTCCGGCTACCTGCTTAACGGAGTTTACAATAGATTTTATTCAGATTGTTCAGGTTCACCATCAGCAATAGTTTTGGTAAACTCTTTTAAAAAATGGTGCTGTCTAGAACTTGAAAGGGTTATTTGACTGTCCTCTTAGAAGAACCCTTTAAAGAACCATTTTTAGTTCCAGGTAGGTTGGTTCAAAAAGGGACCAAAAAGGTTTCTCCTATGGGGACAGTCGAATAACCCAGATGTTCTAGCTGTGTCTGAATCCTGGTTTAGGAAGACCACCAAAAATTCTGAAATTTTAATCCCAAACTACAACATTTTCAGACAAGATAGAACTGCCAAAGGGGGCGGTGTTGCAATCTACTGCAAAGATAGCCTGCAGAGTTCTGTCCTACTATCCAGGTCTGTACCCAAACAATTTGAACTTCTACTTTTAAAAATCTACCTCTCTAAAAACAAGTCTCTCACCGTTGCCGCCTGCTATAGACCACCCTCTGCCCCCAGCTGTGCTCTGGACACCATATGTGAACTGATTGTCCCCCATCTATCTTCAGAGCTCGTGCTGCTAGGCGACCTAAACTGGAACATGCTTAACACCCCAGCCATCCTACAATCTAAGCTTGATGCCCTCAATCTCACACAAATTATCAATGAACCTACCAGGTACCTCCCAATAGATATCATCCTAACCAACTTGCCCTCTAAATACACCTCTGCTGTCTTCAACCAAAGATCTCAGCGATCACTGTCTCATTGCCTGCATCCGTAATGGGTCAGCGGTCAAACGACCTCCACTCATCACTGTCAAACGCTCCCTGAAACACTTCAGCGAACAGGCCTTTCTAATCGACCTGGCCGGTGTATCCTGGAAGGTTATTGATCTCATCCCGTCAGTAGAGGATGCCTGGATATTTTTTTTTAATGCCTTCCTAACCATCTTAAATAAACATGCCCCATTCAAGAAATTTAGAACCAGGAACAGATATAGCCCTTGGTTCTCCCCAGACCTGACTGCCCTTAACCAACACAAAAACATCCTATGGCGTTCTGCATTAGCATCGAACAGCCCCCGTGATATGCAGCTGTTCAGGGAAGCTAGAAACCATTATACACAGGCAGTTAGAAAAGCCAAGGCTAGCTTTTTCAAGCAGAAATGTGCTTCCTGCAACACTAACTCAAAAAAGTTCTGGGACACTGTAAAGTCCATGGAGAATAAGAACACCTCCTCCCAGCTGCCCACTGCACTGAAGATAGGAAACACTGTCACCACTGATAAATCCACCATAATTGAGAATTTCAATAAGCATTTTTCTACGGCTGGCCATGCTTTCCATCTGGCTACTCCTACCCCGGTCAACAGCACTGCACACCCCACAGCAACTCGCCCAAGCCTTCCCCATTTCTCCTTCTCCCAAATCCGTTCAGCTGATGTTCTGAAAGAGCTGCAAAATCTGGACCCCTACAAATCAGCCGGGCTAGACAATCTGGACCTTTCTTTCTAAAATTATCTGCTGAAATTGTTGCCACCCCTATTACTAGCCTGTTCAACCTCTCTTTCGTGTCGTCTGAGATTCCCAAAGATTGGAAAGCAGCTGCGGTCATCCCCCTCTTCAAAGGGTGGGGACACTCTTGACCCAAACTGCTACAGACCTATATCTATCCTACCATGCCTTTCTAAGGTCTTCGAAAGCCAAGTCAACAAACAGATTACCGACCATTTCGAATCTCACCATACCTTCTCTGCTATGCAATATGGTTTCAGAGCTGGTCATGGGTGCACCTCAGCCACGCTCAAGGTCCTAAACGATATCTTAACCACCATCGATAAGAAACATTACTGTGCAGCCGTATTCATTGATCTGGCCAAGGCTTTCGACTCTGTCAATCACCACATCCTCATCGGCAGACTCGACAGCCTTGGTTTCTCAAATGATTGCCTCGCCTGGTTCACCAACTACTTCTCTGATAGAGTTCAGTGTGTCAAATTGGAGGGTCTGCTGTCCGGACCTCTGGCAGTCTCTATGGGGGTGCCACAGGGTTCAATTCTTGGACCGACTCTCTTCTCTGTATACATCAATGAGGTCGCTCTTGCTGCTGGTCTCTGATCCACCTCTACGCAGACGACACCATTCTGTATACTTCTGGCCCTTCTTTGGACACTGTGTTAACAACCCTCCAGGCAAGCTTCAATGCCATACAACTCTCCTTCCGTGGCCTCCAATTGCTCTTAAATACAAGTAAAACTAAATGCATGCTCTTCAACCGATCGCTACCTGCACCTGCCCGCCTGTCCAACATCACTACTCTGGACGGCTCTGACTTAGAATACGTGGACAACTACAAATACTTAGGTGTCTGGTTAGACTGTAAACTCTCCTTCCAGACCCATATCAAACATCTCCAATCCAAAGTTAAAATCTAGAATTGGCTTCCTATTTCACAACAAAGCATCCTTCACTCATGCTGCCAAACATACTCTTGTAAAACTGACCATCCTACCAATCCTCGACTTTGGCGATGTCATTTACAAAATAGCCTCCAATACCAGTGCTACTCAACAAATTGGATGCAGTCTGGCTCCATCACAGTGCAATCCGTTTTGTCTCATTTACATTACAAAGTCCCATAGAGCGACTACCCACCATGGAACAGCCACTTTACAATAGTGCACCTGGTATTCGCTGTCTCCGTTGATTGACTGGCCCTCGTGAGGGAGTTTGTTCCACCATTCATACTGGGCTGCGCAGGAACTGTACTTCCTCAGTGGTAGGGAGGCCAAACCCACTGGCTCCATGTCATCTACAAGACCCTGCTAGGTAAAGTCCCCCCACAGGCAGGGAGCCCAGCCAACAGCAGTTGCAGTAATCAGACGGGAGATTATCTCAGCTCGCTGGTCACCATAGCATCTCCCACCTATAGCACACGCTCCAGCAGGTATATCTCTCTAGTCACCCCCAAAACCAATTCTTTCTTTGGCCGCCTCTCCTTCCAGTTCTCTGCTGCCAATGACTGGAACGCAACAAAAATCTCTGAAACTGGAAACACTTATCTCCCTCACTAGCTTTTCCTGTGTGAGGCAGCACCAACTGTCAGAGCAGCTCACAGATTACTGCACCTGTACATAGCCCACCTATAATTTAGTCACAAACAACTCCCTCTTTCCAGTTCTACTGTATTTAATTTATTTATTTTATTTTGCTGCACCTTTTCACCCCATTATTTTTTATTTATTTATTTTGCTCTTTTCACTTTTTTATTTCTACTTTGCACATTCTCCAATGCAAATCTACCATTCCAGTGTTTTACTTGCTATATTGTATTTACTTTGCCACCATGGCCTTTTTTTGCCTTTACCTCCCTTATCTCACCTCATTTGCTCACATCGTATATAGACTTGTTTATACTGTATTATTGACTGTATGTTTGTTTTACTCCATGTGTAACTCTGTGTCGCTGTATGTGTCGAACTGCTTTGCTTTATCTTGGCCAGGTCGCAATTGTAAATGAGAACTTGCTCTCAACTTGCCTACCTGGTTAAATAAAGGTGAAATAAAATAAAAATGTCATAGTTTTGATGTCTTCACTATTATTCTACAATGTAGAAAATAGTAAAAATAAAAATAAACCCTGGAAGGAGTAGGTGTGTCCAAACTTTCGACTGGTACAGTACTTTTGTATATTATATATAAAATTACAGTACAATTTTCAATGAACAAATAAGGTTTTATATGCAAGATAGTTAAATAAAGAGCTAAATTATTCATTATTATTATTTGTGCCCTTGTCCTGTAAGAGCTCTTTGTCACTTCCCACGAGCCGGGGTGTGACAAAAACGAATTATTGTGTTTAATAAATGTATGTGGCAGACTTACAATGATGGCAAAAAACAACATTTGCTGACCCTGTTTCTAGAGGGGGTACGCAGCTGGAGGTTGAATGTTTGAAGGGTACGGGACTACAAAAAGCTTGGGAACCACTGCCTTAAAACGATCAATCGAGTAGGGTAGGAGCAAACATGCTAAACATATATTGTTTCTCCCCTGTGTGTACAGAGTTCCCACATACCATTAATTGATTCCCTGATGATGGCCTACACAGTGGAGATGATCAGCATAGAGCAGGTGGTAGGCTGCGTCAAACGCTTCTCCACCTTCAGCGCCTCCAAGGAGCTGCCCTTTGACCTGGAGGACGCCATGGTCTTCTGGATCAACAAGGTGAGCCGTGCGTGCGTCAGGGTTTCCGTTAGGAAAATGTGTCACCGGACATTTGACCGGCAACATTTTAATTTATCGGACATTTAAGATGTACCGGATCCATATGCATTGGGTGCGTAACCTCATCACGGCGTCCACCCACGGTGCTCAGAATGACAGAAATGACATTTAGAATATGGTCATTCATATTAACTGAACATGCAAGTCGAGGATGCAACGATGTGCGGCCCTTCTTACTGAATTCTGACAACTACTTTTTTACTTTTCCTCAGCCAACACGACAAGTAACGAACGGCAAAATCACTAGCCTATAGTAGAACAGTTTGTTGAGAAATAAATAGCCTATTCCAAACAGACTCGGGGACAGTTGTGGGACGATAGATCCCAAATTCATATAACCAGTAGGCCTACAATAGTGTACATGTTCTTTTTTCTTTTTTTTTACTTTGAAAAACAATGAGTGATGCAAAAGATCAGAATGTTTAACTTAAAATATTTATAAACTTATTTCTTCACATTGTAAGCGCATTAATATGCTAAAGGCAGTAGGCTGCGTGCAAATGTTTGTTCCAAAGTGCAATTAGCAGGAAAACACTTGTCAAAAGGACACTGCACATGAGAACTGTTTCATGTGACCGAGATGAAAATATCTGTTAGAAATTTAGAAAGAGAGGAGATCTAATGGGCTACTTTGAAGCATGGTAAGACATGTCTTGTGTATTAAAACGTTCAACGTTAAAGCTTTCAAACAATTAAGTATATGTTTTCTAAATGCATACTGCCTCCAGCTCATTGGAAAAGAGAAAGGGGGATACCTAGTCAATTGTACAACTGAATGCATTTAACCCAACCCTTCTGAATCAGAGAGGTGCGGGGCGCTGCCATAATCGACATCCACGTCTTCGGTGCACAGTGGGTTAACTGCCTTGCTCAGGGGCAGAACGACTGCAGTGGTATGTGACGCGCTGATGACGCGCTAATGAAGCCTGCCTTCTGTTGCCGTTTGATGCCACTTTCAAAACAACTGGGAACTCGCAAATCTCTGATTTCAGTGCGTTCAAGTCAACTGGTCATCCAACTCGGAATTCTAACTCTTTCTAGAGCTCCGACCTGAAGATTACTGATGTCATGATTTGACCTCATATTTTTCAGTTCCCAGTTGTCTTGAAAGCACCACAATATTGTGCTGTCTTGACAGATTTTCCACTCAAAGGCTCTGTATCTGTATGCTGTACGCGTGTGATAAATAAGAGCATGACGAATATACTGTACACGCGCCAATTTAATTCCACTAAATTAAGAAAATTAACCACTAAGCATGACCAGTCAAATGTATTTACATTTCCAAAAATGAATAGGCTAAAAATAATTATTATGCAACAGGAATTTCTTCTCCCAGACTGTTGGCAATTTTATTTTTCAGGTTTTCTATTATTTTATCGGACAAAAGCCTGCTATTGTGTGAGTGTGAGAAAGTGGGACTATGTGCGTAGTGTACTGACCCTTGTCTGTCCCCCAGGTGAATATGAAGATGAAGGAGATCACAGAGAAAGAGACCAAAATCAAGCAGCATCTGCTAGAGTCCCCCAGCCACCAAAAGGTATTCTTGCGTTTTCCCCTCGCTGTCTCGCATGCTCACTCTCGCTGTCTTTTTCACTCTCACTGTCTTTCGCTGTCTCTCGCGAGCCATCTCTCGCGTTCTTTCAATTCAATTTAAAGGGCTATTTTGGCACTATCTGCATTTCTTTCATTTTTTTCTCACGATTTCTTTCATTTTCACTCACCCTCAGTTATGATTTTCAAATGCGCATTTTCGTGGAACAGTTTCATTTAAATCATAACGTTTTCATTTCTCAAAATCATTGTCACATGGTTAATCATAAAAATGGGAATAAAATGATACAAATCTAAAAGTTAAAATTAAACTAATGTGAGAGCACCAGCATCAGCTATATGGACACATTGATACACCGTGATCAATTGCCGGCTAAAGAAATGAGTGCATTGGAACTCATAGCCTATAGGCCAATGCAGCAGTAGGCCTATAGTTGCTCTTTCAAGATTGGTGATTATTGAAGGGAGATTGTTGGAAAGATTTTTAAAATAGGTTTTTATTTTTTTACATTTTATTTCACCTTTATTTAACCAGGTAGGCTAGAACAAGTTCTCATTTATAACTGCGACGTGGCCAAGATAAAGCAAAGCAGTGTGACACAAACAACAACAGAGTTACACATGGAATAAACAAACATACAGTCAATAATACAATAGAGAAAGTCTATATACAGTGTGTGCAAATGAGGTAGGATAAGGGGGGTGAGGCAATAAATAGGCCATAGTGGCGAAATTATTACAGTAGGGCAAATTAAACACTGGGATGATAGATGTGCAGAAGATGAGTGTGCAAATAGTGGTACTGGGGTGCAAAGGAGAAAAATAAATAAAATGAATAACAATATGGTGATGAGGTAGTTGGATGGGCTATTTAAAAGTGGGCTATGTACAGGTGCAGTGATCTGTGAGCTGCTCTGACAGCTGGTAGTTAAAGCTAGTAAGGGAGATATGAGTCTCCAGCTTCAGGGATTTTTGCAGTTTGTTCCAGTCATTGGCAGCAGAGAACTGGAAGGAAAGGCGGCCGAAGGAGGAATTGGCTTTGGGGGGCTTACTGTGAGGAACTATAGTTTTAATAAATCATTCCCAATGGATGTTAAAAAAACACTTTCCTACATTTCCGTGCAGCAGGCCAGGTACTTCTATGCATGCTCAGGCACGCGCGCTCCGTTAACATTATCAGGACAGAGAAGCCAGACACATGCCCATTGCTCACATGGATGTTTGTAAATTATTAACAAATGGACATGTACATTATGGTTATTTCTCACTAGTGTAGCAGGTTGTGAACTCTGTAAACAGTGTTTCCATTGAGAATGGTAAATGACTAATACATGCATTAACAGAAATAAATGTAACCAAGTAACATGGATTAACGGTACATATACTACTGGTGACCTATGTAATTGAGAATTGATTAAACAGTTTTATCGAACGCGAACAATTCACATAATGAAACAATGAATGTGCAAGAATTGGCAGGAGACAGCTGAGCCATTCTGGAGAGGGACTTGCCTATATCTTTGCCATGCAGCCCTCCCCTTCTTCTTGTCTCAACATTTGAAATTATACTCAAGACACATTATCTTCACACTTACACTGAACACAAATATAAACGCAACATCTCCAGAGTTACAGTTCATATAAGGAAATCAATGGATCGATGCAGTCGTACACGTCGATCCAGAACATTCCCAAACATGTTCAATAGGTGACATGTCTGGTGAGTATGCAGGCTATGGAATAACTGGGACATTTTCAGCTTCCAGGAATTGTGTACAGATCCTTGCGACATGGGTTTCATACTGAAACATGAGGTGATGGTGGCGGATGAATGGCACCACAACGGGCTTCAGGATCTCATCATGATATCTCTGTGCATTGAAATTGCCATCGATAAAATGCAATTGTGTTCATTGTCCGTATCATATGCCTGCCCATACCATAACCCCACTCCCACAATGGGGGGCACGCTGTTCACAACGTTGACATCAGCAAACCGTTCATCCACATCTGCCCAGTTCAGTTGAAACTGGGATTCATCCGTGAAGAGCACACTTCTCCAGCATGCCAGTGGCCATCGAAGGTGATCATTTGCACACTGTAGTCGGTTACAACGTCGAACTACAGTCAGGTTGAGACCCTGGTAAGGACGAAGAGCACGCAGATGAGCTTCCCTGACACAGTTTGTGCAGAAATCCTTTGCTTGTGCAAACCCACAGTTTCATCAGCTGTCTGGGTGGCTGGTCTTAGACGATCCCGCAGGTGAGGAAGCCAGATGTGGAGGTCCTGGGCTGGCGGAATTACACGAGATCTGCAATTGTGTAGTAGGATGTACTAGCAAATTCTCTAAAACGACATTGGAGGATTATGGTAGAGAAATTAACATTAAATTCTCTGGCAACAGCTGTGGTGGACATTCCTGCAAACAGGATGCCAATTTGCACGCTCCATCAATAATTGAGACATCTGTGGCATTGTGTTGTGTGACAAAACTGCACATTTTAGAGTGGCCTTTTATTGTCCCCAACACAAGGTAATGTGTAATGTATGTAATGATCGTGCTGTTTAATAAACTTCTTGATATGCCACACCTGTCAGGTGGATGGATTATCTTGGCAAAGGAGAAATGCTCACTCACAGGGATGTAAACGCATTTGTGCACAAAATTGTAAATAAATAAGCTTTTTGTGCATAAGGAACATTTCTGTGATCTTTTATTTCAGCTCATGAAATATGGGTCCAAACATTTGACATTTTGTGTTCATATTTTTGTTTTAGATGCTTTTCTCTGACAGCTGAAACTCAATAATCAAGGTTTATACAAATCGCTGTTGAAAACTAAATATTAGTCTCAAAGAAATGTGAGATGTCGAGATGCTTTTTATAGTGGATATCAAGTTTATACATTCCCTGCCTGGGCTGATGAGACAGTGTATTGCGCAGTCAGATAGAACAGAGTAAATAGGCATTTTAACATCATAGATTTAGCTGGTGGTAACTTGTGGAATAGACACCGTCTGGAATGTGCTTTTAGCCAATCATCATTCAGGATTAGACCCACCAGTTGTATAAAATTTGATAGACAACACTAACTAGAGGTGGAACAATAAACCAAAAATTACCAAAACCTACATTGCCCTCTTACCGAAGCAATTTTGCTTACGTTGGTAATGTTGGCAGTTAGGCTACACAACGTTCCTGCTTTAAACCATTATTTGTTGTCTGGGCTTTAGAAGCTTCTGATAGGCTAGTTGACATCATTTGAGTCAATTGGAGGTGTACCTGTGGATGTATTTCAAGGCCTACCTTCCAACTCAGTGTCTGGTTCATCCTTGGGAGCTATACAAACGCCTGAAGGTACCACCACGTTCATCTGTACAAACAATAGTACACAAGTATAAACACCATGGGACCACACAGCCGTCATACCGCTCAGGAAGGAGACCCGTTCTGTCTCCTAGAGATGAACGTACTTTGGTGCGAAAAGTGCAAATCAATCCCAGAACAACAGCAATGGACCTTGTGAAGATGCTGGAGGAAACAGGTACAAAAGTATCTATATCCACAGTAAAATGAGTCATATATCAACAGAACCTGAAAGGCCGCTCAGCAAGGAAGAAGCTAGTGCTCCAAAATCGCCATAAAAAAGCCAGACCACTGTTTGCAACTGCACATGGGGACAAACTTTGTACTTTTTGGAGAAATGTCCTCTGGTCTGATGAAACAAAAATAGAACTGTTTTAACATAATGACCATCCTTATGTTTGGAGGGAAAAGGGGGAGGCTTGCAAGCCGAAGAACACCATCCCAACGGTGAAGCACGGGGGTGGCAGCATCATGTTGTGGGGGTGCTTTGCTGCAGGAGGGACTGGTGCACTTCCCAAAATAGATGGCTTCATGAGGGAGGAAAACTATGTGGATATATTGAAGCAACATCTCAAGACATCAGTCAGGAAGTTAAAGCTTGGTGACAAATGGGTCTTCCAAATGGACAATGACCCCAAGCATACTTCCAAAGTTGTGGAAAATGGCTTAAGGACAACAAAGTCAAGGTATTGGAGTGGCCATCACAAAGCCCTGACCTCAATCCTATAGAAAATGTGTGGGCAGAACTGAAAAGGCGTGTGCGAGCAAGGAGGCCTACAAACCTGACTCAGTTACATCAGCTCTGACAAAATTCATCCAACTTATTGTGGGAAGCTTGAGGATTCTACCCGAAATGTTTGACCCAAGTTAAACAATTTAAAGGCAATGCTACCAAATAGTAAGTGAGTGTATGTAAACTTCTGACCCCCTGGGAATGTGATGAAAGAAATAAAAGCTGTTAGAAATCATTCTCTCTACTATTATTCTGACATTTCACATTCTTAAAATAAAGTGGTGATACAAACTGATCGAAAACAGGGACTTTTTACTTAGATTAAATGTCAGGAATTGTGAAAAACTGAGTTTAAATGTATTTGGCTAAGGTGTATGTGAACTTCCGTCTTCAACTGTAATTGAGACGATGCCCCAGCGGTAGCCTGGGCAGTCGCTAGTGGGCGCTATGAATCTCCACTATCGTATGGGCTTGATGTGCACAATCTGTTATACACTTCTGTATGCCTATTTTCCCTGTTTTCTCTACCTTCTAGCCATTCAATCTGGTTGATGAGGAAAGCCTTTACAGCCTGAATGGAGAATGTTTTATGCACAAGTGTATTACTGGCTGTACACATCAAGCACAGATGATCCATAGCGCCCACTAGCGGCTGCCCACTATGCCAGCGGAATGAAGCGGAGCTCCCCATTTGCGGTAAATACACAGTGGCCTAAATATGGCCTACAAATGGAACGTTTTTGTAGGATATTACATTTACTGTTGGATCAATTGCATGGCTATCTAGCAACAATGTCTTATTTAGAGTTAGCTATCTAGTTAATGTGTTTGACTTCCACTTCCTCAGTTGGCAAATTATGTAGCATATAAGTATAGCCTAGGCCAATATGCACAAAAAACAAGCAGGCAAATTCATTTCGATACAGCCAAAAATATATCCGATTTTTCTGGATCCTATTTTGACATGTTATGCATCAAAGTGATCCCGAGTGGTGCAGCGGTCTAAGACACTGCATCTCAGTGCAAGAGGCATCACTATAGTACCTGGTTCGAATCCAGGCTGTATCACATCCGGCAGTGAGTCCCATAGGGCGGTGCACAATTGGCCCGTCTGGGTTTGGCTGGAGAAGGCCGTCATTGTAAATAAGAATTTGTTCTTAACTGACTTGCCTGCCTAGTTAAATAAAGGTTAATTAAAAATGAAGGTATTAGATGAAATACCTAACTTCAAACATGTCTTACCTGGCACTGGAAAAAGTCAGTCTAGAGCCCTTTTTCTTAGCTATCTTGCTTCAAAGCTTTGCCATTTGATACCTGATTTTATTAGACTTTTTGTCTAATAATGTTCTAATGTTATAGCATAGTACCACCAGGTGAGCTACTGGGTGTGGAGGCTTTTGTTCCAGCCCTACTCTAACACACCAGATTATACAAATCAACTGCTCAACAGGACATTGTTAAGCTGACTCAGGTGTGTTTGAGCAGGGCTGGATCAAAAGCCTGCACAGCCAGTGGCCTAGCTCCCTGCATGGAGAGTTGACCACATGTTTTATACAGTAACCGTGCTGTATATTTGACTTTAAGGTGTTTTTTCCCAGTGGTATTGTTATGGTATTGAGTTTCATTATACTAGCTAATGATTAACCCATTGGGGTAGCCCAAACAAATGCAGAAAGGCAACCCCATCCTTCAGCCATCTTTAACTTTGCCACAATGCTACTTACTTCCGTTAAGCTACAGGAGCCTGCTCATTGCTAAAATGGCACACCTGTCTTATAATACACTACATGACCGAATGTACAGTGGGGAGATCAAGTATTTGATACACTGCTGATTTTGCAGGTTTTCCTACTTGCAAAGCATGTAGAGGTCTGTAATTTTTTTTCATAGGTACACTTCAACTGTGAGAGACGGAATCTAAAACAAAAATCCAGAAAATCACATTGTATGATTTTTAAGTAATTAATAATTTGCATTTTATTGCATGACATAAGTATTTGATACATCAGAAAAGCAGAACTTAATATTTGATACAGAGATCATACGTTTCCTGTAGTTCTTGACCAGGTTTGCACACACTGCAGCAGGGATTTTGGCCCACTCCTCCATACAGACCTTCTCCAGATCCTTCAGGTTTCGGGGCTGTCGTTGGGCAATACGGACTTTCAGCTCCATCCAAAGATTTGCTATTGGGTTCAGGTCTGGAGACTGGCTAGGCCACTCCAGGACCTTGAGATGCTTCTTACGGAGCCACTCCTTAGTTGCCCTGGCTGTGTGTTTCGGGTCGTTGTCATGCTGGAAGACCCAGCCACGACCCATCTTCAATGCTCTTACTGAGGGAAGGAGGTTGTTGGCCAAGATCTCGCGATACATGGCCCCATCCATCCTCCCCTCAATACGGTACAGTCGTCCTGTGCCCTTTGCAGAAAAGCATCCCCAAAGAATGATGTTTCCACCTCCATGCTTCACGGTTGGGATGGTGATCTTGGGGTTGTACTCATCCTTCTTCTTCCTCCAAACACGGCGAGTGGAGTTTAGACCAAAAAGCTCTATTTTTGTCTTATCAGACCACATGACCTTCTCCCATTCCTCCTCTGGATCATCCAGGTGGTCATTGGCAAACTTCAGACGGGCCTGGACATGCGCTGGCTTGAGCAGGGGGACCTTGCGTGCGCTGCAGGATTTTAATCCATGACGGCGTAGTGTGTTACTAATAGTTTTCTTTGAGACTGTGGTCCCAGCTCTCTTCAGGTCATTGACCAGGTCCTGCCGTGTAGTTCTGGGCTGATCCCTCACCTTCCTCATGATCATTGATGCCCCACGAGGTGAGATCTTGCATGGAGCCCCAGACCTAGGGTGATTGACTGTCATCTTGAACTTCTTCCATTTTTGAATAGTTGCGCCAACAGTTGTTGCCTTCTCACCAAGCTGCTTGCCTATTGTCCTGTAGCCCATCCCAGCCTTGTGCAGGTCTACAATTTTATTTCTGATGTCCTTACACAGCTCCCTGGTCTTGGCCATTGTGGAGAGGTTGGAGTCTGTTTGATTGAGTGTGTGGACAGGTGTCTTTTATACAGGTAACGAGTTCAAACAGGTGCAGTTAATACAGGTAATGAGTGGAGAACAGGAGGGCTTCTTAAAGAAAAACTAACATGTCTATGAGAGCCGGAATTCTTACTGGTTGGTAGGTGATCAAATGCTTATGTCATGCAATAAAATGCAACATTTCTGGATTTTTGTTTTAGATTCTGTCTCTCACAGTATAAGTGTACCTATGATAAAAATTACAGACCTCTACATGCTTTGTAAGTAGGAAAACCTGCAAAATCGGCAGTGTATCAAATACTTGTTATCCCCACTGTATATGTCCACCTGCTCATCGATCATCTAATTCCAAAATTGGAGGCATTAATATGGAGTTGGTCCCCCCTTTGCTGCTATAACAGCCTCTACCCTTCTGGGCAGGCTTTCCACCAGATTTTGGAACATTGTGGCGGGGACTTCCTTCCGTTCGGCAGCAAGATCATTAGTGAGGTCGGGCACTGATGTCGGGAAATTAGGCCTGTCTCGTAGTCGGTGTTCCAATTCATCCCAAATGTGTTAGATAGGGATGAGGTCAGGGCTCTGTGCAGTCAAGTTCTTCCACACCAATCTCAACAAACCATTTCGGTATTGAATTCGCTTTGTGCACGGGGGCATTGTCATGCTGAAACAGGAAAGGGCCTTCCCCAAAGTTTTGCCACAAAGTTGGAAGCACAGAATCGTCTAGAATGTCATTGTATGCTGTAGCATTAATATTTCCCTTCACTGAAAGGGGTGTACACACTTTTGTAAATATAATGTATGTGCCATGTAGGCTATAGCCTTTGGTGAAAGAGCCAGTCCTAAAAATACTACCTTTTGCCAACTTGACTTCATCTCGGGCCTAACAACACCCGTGCCAATATATCTTCCAAACACCGGCTTCTCTGGCGTTATCACTTAAATGGAGAATATTTGTGATAAAAATAAGGGGTTAAATGTGTGTATTTAATACGTACTTGTGTGCGACTGGGGATCGCATGAGTCCATAATCATCTCTCTGTGTCTCTGTCCAGCCTGATCTCATGCATGCACTGGCTTATTGGATCTAGTGGCGTTGTCTCGCGTGGTAACGTACACCCCATTAACCCGGCCCTTTCACCGCCTCTAACCTGCTACACTGCTATCCCCTGTATACAACCTCCATTCGGCAGGGTAGCCTAGTGGTTAGAGCGTTGGATTAGTAACCGGAAGGTTGCAAGTTCAAACCCCCGAGCTGACAAGGTACAAATCTGTCGTTCTGCCCCTGAACAGGCAGTTAACCCACTGTTCCTAGGCCGTCGTTGAAAATAAGCATTTGTTCTTAACTGACTTGCCTAGTTAAATAAAGGTTAAAAAAAAAATTCACCACTGTCTCTTGACTCTCGGGCTGGGCAATATATCAAATGAATTTAATAGTATGTTTCAGTGCGATGTTCCAAATGCTGTTAATGCAAGTATCAATGTTTTTATATTTTGTCATTTATATGAGCGTTTGTCTTTATGGACTCGTCTCATTCGCTCCTTCTGTTCTGTGTGCACCTTCCACTCGCACACAGGCACCAAGCCCCTACCACTTACAACTACAAAGATGATATGTATAATATAACATACACATTAAACACAATAGATACTGTTTATATATCAGACCCTTCACTTTTCCAAATGTGCCCTGTATAATACAAAATAACATACACAATATATACTGTTTATATATCAGACCCTTCACTTTTCCAAATGTGCCCTGTATAATACAATATAACATACGCATTAAACACAATAGATACTGTCTATATATCAGACCCTTCACTTTTCCAAATATGCCCTGTATAATACAATATAACATACGCATTAAACACAATAGATACTGTTTATATATCAGACCCTTCACTTTTCCAAATGTGCCCTGTATAATACAATATAACATACACATTAAACACAATAGATACTGTTTATATATCAGACCCTTCACTTTTCCAAATGTGCCCTGTATAATACAATATAACATACACATTAAACACAATAGATACGGTCTATATATCAGACCCTTCACTTTTTCAAAATAGTGTTGTTACATATTATTCTAAAATGCATTAAATACATTTTTTCCCCTCATCAATCTAAACACAATACCCCATAATGACAAGCCAAAAACAGGTTTTTAGACAATTTTGCAAATGTATGGAAAAAAGTATTATGGGAGAAACGCAGTACTTTGTTGAAGCACCTTTGGCAACGATTACAGCCTCGAGTCCTCTTGGGTATCAAGCTACAAGCTTGGCACTACTGTACATGGGGAGTTTATCCCATACACTGCTGCAGATCCTCTTAAGCTCTCAGGTTGGATGGGGAGCGTCACTGCACAGCTTTTTTCAGGTCTCTCCAGAGATGTTCGATCGGGTTCAAGTACGGGCTCTGGCTGGGCCACTCAAGGACATTCAGGGATTTGTTCTGAAGCCACTCCTGCATTGTCTTAGCTGTGTGCTTAGGGTCGTTGTCTTTTTGGAAGGTGAACTTTAACCCCAGTCTGAAGTCCTGAGTTGTCTGGATCTCTCTGTACTTTGTATTGTTAATATTTCCCTCAATCCTGACTAGTCTCCCAGTCCCTGCCGCTGAAAAACATCCCCACAACATGTTGTGTAGGGATGGTATTGGCTCTGTAGGGATGGTATTGGCCAGGTGATGAGTGGTGCCTAGTTTCCTCCAGACATGACACTTGGCATTTAGGCCAAAGTGTTCAATCTTGGTTTCATCAGACCAGAGAATCTTGTTTCTCATAGTCTGAGAGTCCTTTAGTTGCCTTTTAGCAAACTTCAAGTGGACTGTCGTGCCTTCTACTGAGGAGTGGCTTCCGTCTGGCCATTCTACCATAAAGGCCAGATGGGTGAAGTGCTGCACAGTTGGTTGTTTTTCTGGAAGGTCCTCCTATCTCCACAGAGGAACTCTGGATGTCTGTCAGAGTGACCATCAGGTTATTGGTCACCTCCCTGACCAGGGTCCTTCTCCCCCGATTGCTCAGAGTTGATTTTGAAGGATCTCTAGGGTTGGGCCATGTAGGCTTAGTCACCTGCTGGGTTAGGTTTAGATCATTACACATGTTTTTTTAGATTGTCACCCAGTATAATAACTTCGGATTTTAGTAAAGGGAAATGGATATCAATAGTTATTATTAGTTATTATTATTTGGAATGGCCACTCCACCACCTCTGTCTTATCAGGTCTGAACAGATGATAAACCTCAATATTAATATCAGAGCCCAGAATGTCCCGAGAGATCCAAAATTCAGTCAATACCAGAATATCCGGATTTGTCTGCATAACCCAGATCTTTGATGTAATCCAGTTTAGGAAGTAAGCACCTAATGTTCAGATGCATCAACCCAAGTCCTTTACAAATTTTAATGTCACAATTTTAAAATCCAACTCAAACAAGCTAGGTTCAATAGGCGGTTGCAGGGCGTCTGATGGTTGATATTGATATAGTTGTAATGACTATAAGATTGCATAGAACTGCACCATTTGGTCTATCCCTAATAGTAATAGAGGAAGGAAAAATATTGGAATTGCTTTTCCAAGGTTAACACCATAGGGCCTGAGGCTGCAGCCAATGTCAATACGAGGAACTCTGAGTAACCAATGATGGAATGTTAGAAACGGACATACATGAGCTTTGATTGCTATCATGCAACAGCCCAAGCACTCTACGTGATTTGAAAACCAAGGGGGTGTTCAAGTTTATGGAATTCACATTTGAACTTAAAGCACTGGGTGACCAGACCACAGTGAACTCATCTTTTGCGCTAACAATAACAGATCTAAGAGTGGAGTTCATATGAATGGGTTAAAGATTACAACTGACAACACCCCTAGTAGTATAGACAACAGTACGATGATAATGCTTACTACCTCCCATCCTTTCTATCTGAGCGGGGCTTGGTCTGTCTCCGAGTCAATGTCTTAATGCAGTCTTGAAATATGAAGAGAGGGTCCAGGCTCCTGGGATGGGAGGTCGGGGTAGGATGGGAAGGGCAGGTGTGAGGGGAGAGGTGACTTCACTAGGGAGATCAGCCCTTGGCCAGTCAGAGAGTGGCAATATTGTGGTGAGGCAGTGGCACAACGACCAGGCTGAGGAGTAGAAAAGGAAAAGGTCTTAGAGGGGGACCTATCCAGGATACTCTGCAATGTCTTAATTTGCTTCTGGACGTCCAGCTCAGACATATATTCCTCAATAAGCTGACAGTTTCCACATTGGTAATTTGGCTGGCCAATATTATCCAGAGAACTGTGCGAAATGGGCTCCTACATGGGATGGAGCATTCACCATAGTCTCTGAACGTGGTTGCTGCCAATCTGTAAAAAGTCAGTTTCCCCATGTGGCAGAAAGTGGTAGACTCATTTTGGAACAATTCTGTTAAAATCCATGCAAATAAAATAGGTTGTTGAGGAATCAGCTAAAAGTCAATCAATCCACACATAGAGATAGTTAGATTGAATCACACAGTTTGTAGGATCACCACTGTTATAGGCAGCAAGCCAAAACCCAATCACAAACTAGTGTTTGGTTCTAGCTTGAAATATACTTATTCATGTTACTGTACTAGAAATTATTGATTACTTTACATATCTAATGAATGTCTATGTTGGGGTCAATGGAAAGTGGATAAGAACTAGGTGTATGGAAAGATACTGAGTGAGGAAGGGGGAGTGCAGAAAGTTTATATTTGATCAAAACATGGTATTGTTAAATCTCGTGGCTCCTAAAGAGGCAGGCAAAGGTCTACAGTCTGGTTTCAGTCACTGATAAGGTAGGACAATCGTGGATAAGGGAAGAGTGAGAAATTCGGCCCGAGGTCAGGTCAGATGAAGTGAGAAGGAACAGTCCTATCCCACACACATATACTTCCATGCCCATGAAGGTTCTAGCATGAGGCAGGGCCATGACTGCACCAGTGAGAGGAACCAATTAAGTTCATGACTAGCAACAGAGGTATTGGCGGTCGAGATGTGCAAAGAGTTGACTCCGCCTAGTAGGAGGGTATAAATATATGTGCTTGTGTAAACATCTCTTTGTCTTTGCACCCAGTGGGTGAATGAACTTGGTTTGAGCTTTTTCTAGTTTTTACTCTGTTTGTTCAGAACCTAACACTAGGACCCACAATAAACACAACCAATGCGCCAAACTGGCCAACATAACAGCAAAGAGAGAGTGGTGACTTACTCAGTGCGATTAAATGCTGAGGCCGATCAAAACAGCAACGCAATGGAGGCCGTGTTACCAGTATGATAGCCAGGAGAGAAGCACCTTGGAGCGGATGTAGTTTCCAGTACAGGCCGATGGAAAGCCGAGAGGGTGGCAAGCGCTACACCTAAAAGCTTTTCAGTTTTTTCAACTTTTTTAGTTTAGGAGTCATTTTACAAGCCCTGAATTTATTAGATTATTCCTGACTGTTTGAAATGCAGTGTATTGACCTTTTAATTTAGCAACAAAGCTCATGTAGAGAAAACAAAACAAAATAATTGAGATATACAGTTGAAGTCGGAAGTTTACATACACCTTAACCAAATACATTTAAACTCATTTTTTCACAGTTCCTGACATTTAATCTGAGTAAAAATTCCCTGTTTTAGGTCAGTTAGGATCACCACTTTATTTTAAGAATGTGAAATGTCAGAATAGTAGAGAGAATTATTATTTTATTTCTTTCATCACATTACCAGTGGGTCAGAAGTATACATAAACTCAATTAGTGTTTGGTAACAATGCCTTTAAATTGTTTAACTTGGGTCAAACATTTCAGGTAGCCTTCCACAAGCTTCCCACAATAAGTTGGGTGAATGTTGGCCCAATCCTCCTGACAGAGCTGGTGTAACTGAGTCAGGTTTGTAGGCCTCCTTGCTCGCACACACTTTTTCAGTTCTGCCCACAAATTTTCTATGGGATTAAGGTCAGGGCTTTGTGATGGCCACTCCAATACCTTGACTTTGTTGTCCTTAAGCCATTTTGACACAACTTTGGAAGTATGCTTCCATTTGCGACCAAGTTTTAACTTCCCGACTGATGTCTCGAGATGTTGCTTCAATATATCCACATAATTTTCTTGCCTCATGATACTATCTACTTTCTGAAGTGCACCAGGCCCTCCTGCAGCAAAGCACCCCCACAACATGATGCTGCCACCCCCGTGGTTCATGGTTGGGATGATGTTCTTCGGCTTGCAGGCCTCCCCATTTTTCCTCCAAACTTAACGATGGGCATTATGGCCAAACAGTTCTATTTTTGTTTCATCTGAACATAGTACATTTTTCCAAAAAGTATGATCTTTGTCCCCATGTGCAGTTGCAAAACGTAGTCTGGCTTTTTTATGGTGGTTTTGGAGCAGTGGCTTCTTCCTTGCTGAGCGGTCTTTCATGTTATGTCGATATAGAACTCTTTTTACTGTGGATATAGATACTTTTGTACCAGTTTCCTCCAGAATCTTCACAAGGTCCATTGCTGTTGTTCTGGAATTGATTTGCACTTTTCACACCAAAGTACGTTCATCTATAGGAGACAGAATGCGTCTCCTTCCTGAGCGGTATGACAACTGCGTGGTCCCATGGTGTTTATACTTGCATACTATTTTTTGTACAGATGAACGTGGTACCTTCAGGCATTTGGAAATTGCTCCCAAGGATGAACAAGACTTGTGGAGGTCTACAATGTTTTTTTCTGAGGTCTTGGCTGATTTATTTTGATTTTCCCATGATGGCAAGCAAAGAGGCACTGAGTTTGAAGGGAGGCCTTCAAACATTCAATTGACTCAAATGATATCAATTAGCCTATCAGAAGCTTCTAAAGCCAATGACATCATATTCTGGAATTTTCCAAGCTGTTAAAGGCACAGTCAACTTCGTGTATGTGAACTTCTGAATTTTGGGAAAAATGACTTGTGTCAAGCACACAGTAGATGTCCTAACCGACTTGCCAAAACTATAGTTTGTTAACAAGAAATTTGTGGAGTGGAGGAACAACGAGTTTTAATGACTCCAATCTAAGTGTTTGTGAACTTCCTACTTCAACTGTATATTGTGATTGGACCATAAATGTGGAAAAAAATCTAGAAATCTTTTTAGGCCATACTGGTCGCATATCTCTACTCTTGTAGAAGAGCTTATTGTAAGGGTCGGTGTTATCTGTGTAGCTTACATAATGAATGCGATAGCTACTTACTCTGTCACTAATTCCTGGCTGTTGGTGTGGTGGTAGTTTTGTTGTTCTTGCTGTGCTCTTCTTGGCATGCAACTTCTGCTGATGACTTAACAAACAAACAAAGCAGAGCTCCTCAAATGACCTTCTAAGTCCGTGCAGAGAGGAGGATCGTGATCTCAACTGTCTCTAACCCTAACCCCTAACCCAGGATAAACTCAGAGCTAAACAGAGCTATTTAAATCTGCTGTGTCACTGGCAGGAGCAGGCTGCCAAGAAGACACCCACTACAGTGGATTGTGTGTGTGTGTGTGTGTGTGTGTGTGTGTGTGTGTGAGAGAAGGACTGTTCATCCCACACAGGCTGTGTGTGTGTGAGAAGGACTGTTCATCCCAAACAGGCTGACCCAGTCCTTGCCCCTGTCTGACCTCTGACCCATTTCTGTGTGTGTAGGTGCGATACCGTAGAGACAACCTCTCTGGCCGGCAGCTCCAGCACTTCCCCATGCTGGATGACCTCATGAAGGACATGTGTGATGGTGCCGCTCTGCTGTCAGTGGTGCACTTCTACTGCCCCGAATGTATGAGGCTAGAGGGTAGGTTGTCTTCTAACTGCCTTGAACTCATGAGTTCAGAGGTGTCAAGCATACCGGATCCGGCCTGCGAGCCGATTCAATGCTGGTGGTTTGAGTAAAAAAATTATAACTCAATCTACATTTAAATTACTACAACCGAATAGAAACTGTGTAGAGATGATAATAGACCTGTATAAAGGCTCTTCACTTGAATCATCAAAGCACCAAGCATTGAACATTTAAAAAAGGATGGTTAGAGGACAATTTTGTTCAAATTTTGACAGCAAGGAAGTATTGCCTATTTTCAGTGCGGCCCTCTGGACCTCGGTGAAGACCGAATGCGTCCCACGAGGAAAAATTAGTTACACGCCCCTGGGCTAGAGGGCACCCAAAGGAGGACAGAAAATGGGTGTCCTCCGGCTACACCATGGTGCTACCTCAAAGAGTACTGTTGAGGCTACTGTAGACCTTCATTGCAAAACAGTGTCTCAGCGATGAACTTTTTAAACTTCTCACTCTATTCTAAATATGCACCATTCTGGTTTTAGATCTGGACATAGCACTGTTTCAGCCACTATGCTTGTTTAATGTGATTTGGTAAATTGCCTAGATCATAAAAAACTTTGTGCTGCCCTATTTATAGACCTTTCCAATGCATTTGACATAACCGTATCATCTGCGTACAGATGAATATTATGTAAGCCATCGCACCGACTGTTGACCAAGCTATGTTAGAGCTGCAATCGGATTTTGTTGCATTACAGAAAGCCCTTGTTGATTTAAAACTTGTACTTAATGCGGGAAAAACAAAATATATGTTCTCTAATTCACAGACAAATCTCTCAGATGGGCTACATATTAAATAATCGAATGGCTCTCTCATTGAGCTGGTTCCCGCCTATAAATATCTGGGCGTCTGAATTGATAAAGGTCTAACGTTTAAAAAACAAACAAATTGTGATGTGATAGTTAAAAAGCTAATTTAAAATGTGCTTATTTTTTTGTAATAGATCTTGCCTCTCCATGAACAGAAGGAAGCAGATTGTGCAGTCAACCTTCCTGACAGTTCTTGACTCTGGTGACATCATTTACCAGAATTCAGCAGCCACTACTGTTAAACCTTTGTATGCTGTCTACCGTAGCGCCCTTCGTTTTATCACAGGTGACAGGTTTAATACTCACCACTGCATCCTGTATCAGAAGGTCGCCTGGACCTCACTAAAGTTCCGTAGATCACTTCATTACTTTCTTCTTGTTTACAAAGCTCTGCTCCACAAGCTTCCAACATACTTCACTTCCCTATTTACAAAAATAAATATGAGATACCAAACACATTCACAGGGTTGGTGAACTCTTGAGGTTCCGCTTGTCTCCACAAAGTTTGGTAAATTCACCTTTAGATTTAACGCACTGCAGTTATGGAATACCTTACAAAACAAATTGCACGTGAATTCCCGGGTGCTGATAGGGTAGTTTAAAACGCTCTTATTAAATGAGTTTACTTACATGTGCAATTGTTTCAATTGATTATTATAAGTTGTTGTAATAACCTGATGTAATGTAATTATTAGGGATGCGCTATATATCAGTGAACATATTGGAATCGGACGATATTAGCTACAAATGCCAACATCGGTATCGGCCCGATGTCTAGTTTAACGCCGATGTTAAAAACCGATGTCAAAGCTACCGTGGATACCGATATAACTTAGGAAGGAAGGAAGCAGATTGACATGACGTAATGAAGCCACGTAAAAATTAACACAGCATTCCTAACCTAGTCCACACAATGTCTGCTGTGTGGATCGAGCAGTCATTTGAAAGGGTAAGAAAATTTCAGCGAGACAACTCAAAAGCGAAATCCATTAAAGCCAAGATAATGGAATTCACTGCCCTTGACAATCAAGCGTTCTCTGTCGTGGGACTGGTCGAGCACTGGTACACACTACCAAGTGAGCTATTTTTCAGATGTTGCCCTACACGAGTTGCACAGTAATAGCGTCACTGCTATTAGCTTCATGACATACATACTATGGAATGCCATTTGGGTCTTTGCATGTCAAAAAATATACTGTAGCACTGTCAAACCGGTTCAAAAAACATCTGCAAACACTGGCCAAGAACGATGTGTTTACAATACCGCAATGGTAATAAAGCAACTTCTGGGGTAGCTAGCTTTAGCTTGGTACCTAGCTAGCACCAATACAACCAGCCTGAAAACAATGACCAGTAGAAACTGCAGTCATTTTCATTATTCTTAGCAAGGATTTAGGAATCCTTGTGAGTACTTATTAGCTAGTTTGCCACTTGTTGTTCGCCTATTGAAATTGAACTTCAGTTCATGAAAATAAATAGCTAGCCAGCTGCTTAACCCTGTTGCCCAAAGCTAATGTTATAAGCAGCCAGCTAGCTTCATATGGCTAGTGAGGCTCGACCAGACTGGGTTATGTGTTGTGAAGCTGGCCACAATAAGGATTAGGCACAATAGTGGAATTTGTGGTTTGCCTTCAAAATAAAAGTATGTCATTGACAGTGATGCAAATGAATAGAGATAGAGTTATGCCATACTTTTATTTTGAAAGTTAATCGCAAAGTCCACTATTGTGACTAATTCTTATTTTGGCTAGCTTCACATGGATGAGTCCGACCACCATTAATCAAATAAGAACGGTCTTATAAATTAGAGTTATTTTAAATGATGACACGGCATCCAAAGTTTTAAGAGTAGTGGCTGCTGAATTCTGGTAAATGATGTCACCAGAGTCAAGAACTGTCAAGTTGACTGCACAATCTGCTTCCTTTTGTTCATGGAGAGGCAAGATCTATTCCTAAAAAATAAGCCTGTTTTAAATCTTAGGAATCACATCACAATTTTGTTTTTAATGTTAGACCTTTATCAATCCAGACGCCCAGCTAGCTACTACTGAAACAGATTATGTCATTTTGCTATGTTTTTGGGGAAGAACATTGTTTGCATCCTTGAGCTAGCTAGCGTTTTTTTATGACCAGCACTGTAGGTGCGCGAGACAACTTTACCAGCATCATAGAATATGTATTGATGAATCGTTGTCAAATCAAATCAAATTTTATTTGTCACATACACATGGTTAGCAGATGTTAATGCGAGTGTAGCGAAATGCTTGTGCTTCTAGTTCCGACAATGCCGTAATAACCAACAAGTAATCTAACTAACAATTCCAAAACTACTACCTTATACACACAAGTGTAAGGGGATAAAGAATATGTACATAAAGATAAGATATCTGAATGAGTGATGGTACAGAGCGGCATAGGAAAGATACAGTAGATGGTGTCGAGTACAGTATATACATATGAGAAGAGTATGTAAACAAAGTGGTATAGTTTAAAGTGGCTAGTGATACATGTATTACATAAAGATGCAGTAGATGATATAGAGTACAGTATATACGTATACATATGAGATGAATAATGTAGGGTATGAAAACATTATATTAGGTAGCATTGTTTAAAGTGGCTAGTGATATATTTTACATCATTTCCCATCAATTCCCATTATTAAAGTGGCTGGAGTTGAGTCTGTGTGTTGGCAGCAGCCACTCAATGTTAGTGGTGGCTGTTTAACAGTCTGATGGCCTTGAGATAGAAGCTGTTTTTCAGTCTCTCGGTCCCAGCTTTAATGCACCTGTACTGACCTCGCCTTCTGGATGATAGCAGAGTGAACAGGCAGTGGCTCGGGTGGTTGTTGTCCTTGATGATCTTTATGGCCTTCCTGTGACATCGGGTGGTGTAGGTGTCCTGAAGGGCAGGTAGTTTGCTCCCGGTGATGCGTTCTGCAGACCTCACTACCCTCTGGAGAGCCTTACGGTTGTGGGCGGAGCAGTTGCCGTACCAGGCGGTGATACAGCCCGCCAGGATGCTCTCGATTGTGCATCTGTAGAAGTTTGTGAGTGCTTTTGGTGACAAGCCAAATTTCTTCAGCCTCCTGAGGTTGAAGAGGCACTGCTGCGCCTTCTTCACGATGCTGTCTGTGTGGGTGGACCAATTCAGTTTGTCTGTGATGTGTACGCCGAGGAACTTAAAACTTACTACCCTCTCCACTACTGTTCCATCAATGTGGATAGGGGGGTGTTCCCTCTGATGATTCCTGAAGTCCACAATCATCTCCTTAGTTTTGTTGACGTTGAGTGTGAGGTTATTTTCCTGACACCACACTCCGAGGGCCCTCACCTCCTCCCTGTAGGCCGTCTCGTCGTTGTTGGTAATCAAGCCTACCACTGTTGTGTCGTCCGCAAACTTGATGATTGAGTTGGAGGCGTGCGTGGCCACGCAGTCGTGGGTGAACAGGGAGTACAGGAGAGGGCTGAGAACGCACCCTTGTGGGGCCCCAGTGTTGAGGATCAGCGGGGTGGAGATACGGGGGAGGGCCTTATATGCGTCGCGGAAGTTAGAATAGCAATGATCCAAGGTTTTGCCAGCCGTGATTGCGCAATCGATATGCTGATACAATTTAGGGAGTCTTGTTTTCAGATTGGCCTTGTTAAAATCCCCAGCTACAATGAATGCAGCCTCAGGATATATGGATTCCAGTTTGCAAAGAGTCAAATAAAGTTAGTTCAGAGCCATCGATGTGTCTGCTTGGGGGGGAATATACACGCCTGTGATTATAATCGAAGAGAATTCCCTTGGTAGATAATGCGGTCGACATTTGATTGGAATTCTAAATCAGGTGAACAGAAGGACTTGAGTTCCTGTATGTTGTTGTGACCACACCACTTCTCGTTAACCATGAAGCATACGCCCCCGTCCCTCTTCTTACCAGAAAGATGTTTGTTTCTGTCGGCACGATGCGTGGAGAAACCAGCTGGTTGCACCGACTCCGATAGCGTCTCTCCAGTGAGCCATGTTTCCGTGAAGCAAAGAACGTTACAGTCTCTGATGTCCCTCTGGAATGCTACCCTTGCTCGGATTTCATCAACCTTGTTGTCAAGAGACTGGACATTGGCGAGAAGTATGCTAGGGAGTGGTGCACGATGTGCCCGTCTCCGGAGCCTGACCAGAAGACCGCTTCGTTTCCCTCTTTTACGAAGTCGTTTTTTGGGTCGCCGGCTGGGATCCATTCTGTTGTCCTGGGTGAAAGGCAGAACACAGGATCCGCTTCGCGAAAGTCATATTCTTGGTCGTACTGATGGTGAGTTGACGCTGCTCTTATATTCAGTAGTTCTTCTCGACTGTATGTAATGAAACCTAAGATGACCTGGGGTACCAATGTAAGAAATAACACGTAAAAAAAAAAAAACAACTGCATAGTTTCCTAGGAACGCAAAACGAGACGGCCATCTCTGTCGGCGCCGGAAGTAATACGAGCGATAGTGTAATCAATGTGTAATAACTACGTAAAAAAATTAGGAACACGTTCAATTATTATGTGACGTGCAGTCATATTCAGGTCCTGATTATTCAGCAAGCTTATTTGACCCAAATGGCGTTCCATATAAATCTTGGTTGAGAATGAAATGACTGAACAAATGAACAATGAAAAGCACAGCAAGTAAGTGAAACAAATAGGTTTTGATTATGTTTGACTGGTAATGTGGACATACGTACACTACCGTTCAAAAGTTTGAGGTCACTTAGAAATGTCCTTGTTTTTGAAAGAAAAGCAAATTTTTTGTCCACTTAAAATAACATCAAATTGATTTAAAAAAATACAGTGTAGACATTGTTAACGTTGTAAATGACTATTATATCTGCAAGATATTATACTGCGGCAAACAACATTACCGTTGGAACTTAATTTGGCCGGGAAAAAAATAATAAAAACACTTGGTTTAAATCGTCACAAAAGTTTTGAAGCTGACATATGGAATTGTTTTAAGATGGTCATACTATGGATCATTTAGCTATTTGATTATGAAATGTATGTTCCTTTGGGTAAAAAAAAAAAAAAAAATTTAAATATGGATTTGGACTACACTACTATAGCCCAGAGAAACGCGTTAATTAAATGGCAAAAAAGACAGTCAAAAAATAAATCATAAGAAACAAGGTTTTGAAGTGTTTGTCCTGTATCTAGCAGATATTGTATAAGAACGTTTCAGAAATATATACACTACCGTTCAAAAGTTTGGGGTCACTTAGAAATGTCCTTGTTTTTCAAAGAAAAGCACATTTTTGACCATAAAATAACATCAAATTGATAAAAAATACAGTGTAGACATTGTTAACGTTGTAAATAACTATTGTATCTGGAATTGCTGTCCTCCATAGGGTACTGTATACCATGTTATTATATTGAAGAAGCTTTCCTCCATAGTGTACTGTAGACCATGTTATTATATTGAAGAAGCTGTCCTCCATAGTGTACTGTAGACCATGTTATTATATTGAAGAAGCTGTCCTCCATAGAGTACTGTAGACCATGTTATTCTATTGAAGAAGCTGTCCTCCATAGGGTACTGTAGACCATGTTATTATATTGAAGAAGCTGTCATCCATATGGTACTGTAGACCATGTTATTCTGTTGAAGAAGCTGTCCTCCATAGTGTACTGTCGACTAAGTTATTCTGTTGAAGAAGCTGTCCTCCATAGGGTACTGTAGACCATGTTATTATATTGAAGAAGCTGTCATCCATATGGTACTGTAGACCATGTTATTCTGTTGAAGAAGCTGTCCTCCATATGGTACTGTAGACCATGTTATTCTGTTGAAGAAGCTGTCCTCCATAGTGTACTGTCGACTAAGTTATTCTGTTGAAGAAGCTGTCCTCCATAGTGTACTGTCGACTAAGTTATTCTGTTGAAGAAGCTGTCCTCCATAGTGTACTGTAGACCATGTTATTATATTGAAGAAGCTGTCATCCATATGGTACTGTAGACCATGTTATTCTGTTGAAGAAGCTGTCCTCCATAGTGTACTGTCGACTAAGTTATTCTGTTGAAGAAGCTGTCCTCCATCTGGGCAGACAGATTCTGTAGTGCCCTTTCCTTTATGTTTATGGCGACTACGGAGCTTTAGATTTAAGTTCTTATCAGCCTAAATTGATCACCTAGCTATGTTGTCTGCTTTATTACCAGACAGTAAATGGAGCACTCCTGAACCCGATGATCCTGTGTGTGCGCGTGTAAGTAGCGTCAAGATCTGTCCTTTTCTTCTACCAATTCAAAATAATGCGAGTACGTCCATGATTAAGGCTATTGTCTCTGCCATCTCGCTAGCTACAAGTTACCCTGCCCAGCTACCCGCCACAACTTTTGTGCTGGAATAGAAATATCGCGACGAACATATCCTAAGGGGAAGAAGTTTTATTTTGCCAACAATGAAAAGGTCAATAATGTTGTAAAAGTAACTAGGTAACGGATTACATAAAAACTAACGCATTAGGTTATTAGTTACCACAAAGTATTGAGTACTTTAAAGTCACCCCCCAACACTGGCCGTGTTTCTGTACTAGTTATGTTGTGTGTCTGTCCTCGAGAGATTACAATATGTATGACAAGGTTAGCTAATATAGCCTCATTCTAACAGTGAAGTAAAAATCAATCACATTTATTTTTTAAAGCCCTTTCTATGTGTTTTCCAGATATTTGCCTGAAAGTGGTGTCCTCCATAGCAGACAGCCTGTACAACATCCAGCTCTTGAGGGAGTTTTGTAATGAGTACCTGAACCGAAGCTTCCACCTGCGTCCAGAAGATGTGCTGTATGCTCCCCCAGTGCTGAAGGTGAGCCCCCATTCTACTACTTTACCTCAGTGGAGAAACAGAGGCTATCATTCTTTCTTGATTAGCCTCACTCATTGCTTCTCATAGCGCATTGTAGGAGGTCAGACCTCTTCCATTGTGTTTCAGGAGGAATTGAGGAAATACAAAGAGACCCTGTCTGAATACTTTTAATGTATATCTCTGCTCCCTCCCTTCTGTGATTCAAACTAAATAAGGGGTTCCATTACATGGCTTTAACCTATCCAATCCTATCAGAACATTGGCCAGTTCTATAAAGAGGGAAGTAGGATGCATCTTGAAAGCATTTAAACAGGACCTCAATGCACTCACTACTAGCAGACATACAGGTAAATGCCAGAATAAAGGAAACACCAACATAAAGGGTCTTAATAGGGATTTGGGCTACAACAAGCCAGAACAGCTTAAATGCACATTGACATAGATTCTATAATTGTTTGGTGTCGCATCCCTCCAATAGAGTTCCGTTCTTCCACAATTTTGTGTTTTTGGTCGTGGAAAACGCTGTCTCAATACACTATGTATCCCTCATTTGCTTAAGTGTTTCCATTATTTTGGCAGTTACCAGTAATTTAAACACTCTCCAATGTTGTGGTGTTGACTCTGTTGTTTCTGACATCTTTCCAAAGCACAATGTCATGGTGTTCATCGCAGAGCTATTCTGGTGGTTTGAGATCCTCAAGCCCGACTTTGTCCAGCCCCGGGACGTGCAAGAAGTCAAAGACGGTACAGACGTTGTATTCTTCTTCTTATAAAATATTATTTTACACTGTTGTATAATATGTGCTACTGCCTTTCATTCATCCAGAGCCAATGTTTTCATCAGGTTTTTTGAATTTGTCTTTGAGCTACTCATAAGAACACTAATCTATAAGGTTCCTCAGTGTTTTGGTTGACACTCTTTGCCATCAATCTCATAGTGAGGTCACTGCTGCAGCCCAAGGATTCCCGTCCCCATGTCTCCATCTCCAATGCTACCAAACGCAGCTTCCTGGCCACACCTGGCTCTCCTGACATCATAACAACGTCCCAAAGCCCAGATATCTATAACAGGTACTACTTGAAACTCACTTTTCTGTCAGTCTGTTTCTGTCTGTGTGTTATCTTAGTTTTCTGCTAGGATTGGAATGAGCTTTTGCTCACGTGTGTGTGTGTGTGTGTGTGTGTGTGTGTGTGTGTGTGTGTGTGTGTGTGTGTGTGTGTGTGTGTGTGTGTGTGTGTGTGTGTGTGTGTGTGTGTGCGCGTACCTGTGTGTGTGCGGGCGTGCTTGTGTGTGTCAGGGTTTCTGTTAGCCGGTAATTGCTGGCTTTTGGCCGATTTTAAAATAAATGAAAAGTTGATAAATAAAATTGTAACCGGCCAAATTGTCCAGAGCTGACATGCTACTGAGGAGAGAGAGAAAACAAGAGAGGAGCCTCGGCCTAGGCTGCTGTTGATGGCGAAGTTGGAGGCCTTTTTCATTGAAGTAAAATATAGTGAAAAGGCAGGGCTTTAGACTGCGACCCTTTGACTTGGCTGTGCGAGTTCAAACATTTATTGGTTGCATCGGTGCGGGCTGCAGATTCAGATTCATTCACCTCACTAAAAACTTCCTATTTTTTAGGAGGCTAAAACCATGATTTGGTCAAACAGTAAAGTACTATATCCTCATGATTTCTGTAATGAAAGTGTCTACATGCCAAAGTACCTGTTTCGCGGGAGCATGCTGCTGCACTCTCTCCTTTTTGGGCTCCTGAGTAGCGCAGCCTCTCCGTGCAAGAGGCTTCAATATGGTACCTGGTTCGAATCCAGGCAGTATCACATCCGGCTGTGATTGGGAGTCCCATAGGCCAGAGTAGGCCATCATTATAAATAACAATTTGTTCTTAACTGACTTGCCTAGTTAAATAAAGGTTACATAAAGAAATATGTACACTAGTTTGGAATCACTTAGAAATGTCCTTCTTTTTGAAAGAAAAGCAATTTTTTGTCCATTTAAAATAACATCAAATTGATCAGAAATACAGTGTAGAGCTTACTAATGTTGTAAATGACTATTGTAGCTGGTAACGGCAGATTTTTAATGGAATACATTGGGGCAAAAAAGTATTTAGTCAGCCACCAATTGTGCAAGTTCTCCCACTTAAAAAGATGAGAGAGGCCTGTAATTTTCATCATAGGTACACTTCAACTATGACAGACGAAATGAGAAGAAAAAAAATCCAGATCGAGGGAGATTATCCGTGGTCTTGTATGTCTTCCATTTCCTAATAATTGCTCCCACAGTTGATTTCTTCAAACCAGTTTCAGAATGATAACTTCCAAAATGAGTGTGCTTACATGACATTTAACATGAAGTCACCCAGGTGTCCCACACAAGTAGCCCAAATGTACCCAAGTGGCCAAATTGGTGAAGTTATACATTTTGAATGGAATAACTATATACAAAATACCAAAATTGTATTCTCACACATACCCCCAAAAAATGGAGAAAAAAAATGGAGAAAAAAATATATACATTCACAAAATAACACTTTCAATATTTGGAAGACCCTCAGTCCAATACACAATATTGTGCTGCTGATGCCAGGTGCCATAGCAGTCTCTTTCTGCAGTAAAGCAGAGGGTCACCAAGCATGTGGTGCAGGTGATGGGGGACTTCATTTTGCAAAGAACACAGCGACGCCTCCATGCTGTGCCCTTTTGGCCCTGAGGCACATCCATGCCTGCAGAAATAGATTTGGGCAGATGAACACCACTTGTGGCAGGAGCTGGATGAACCAGCTTCAGTGGGGGATGGACACCTTGGCACTGGGGGCTCCCATTCGGAGTCAGTGTCACTGTGAAAGAAAATGTTCAGTTAGAATAGTTTCACATATGAGCCCAGTATCAACAGGTATAATAAACAGATGTATATAGAGTACAGGGAACATAAGGTTGAATATATTATTATAGACCTGCTAGATCTACTGTCTCATTTATAGTATGACATTTCAGCTAGAGCTACTGTCTATTATATTATGACAGACCTGCTAGATCTACTGTCTTTATTATATTACAACAGGCCAGCTGTATCTACTGTCTCCATTTCACTTTGGCCATTGTTGTGGGCCTGCCCTCCCCTCAACAGCCTCAAATAGGCTATTTCATTTCACAAATAATATTTTATATCATTAATTTCAAACAAAGGCATTGGCATGAGAAAAACTTACCAGTCCAAAACTATGTCCTCTCCGTTCAAAAAAAATTCCTCCATTTGGGAATCGCTAAATGAATCATCCTCCAACAATCTCTGTCTCATTTTCCCGATCAACTTCTTCTAAAATTGTGTGTACATCTGTATATCTAGAGTTAGATTTATCTTTCCCTGACTTAGTCGCCATACTGATTGATATATAAACAGCTGAAGACGTGCTTTACCAAAACAACGCTGTGCGTAACATGCGTTGCTCCTTCCGGTATGAAACTTCAATGGCGAATGACCCTCTTTACGCCGGAGTTTACTACATGGGTTGGTTTTCCAACACATAAACATTACATATTGCCATTTACCTCAGCTCATTGGCTATCTACCCAGCTAGATTTCAAGACGATCAGTGGCCATTGGGTTAAAATACAGTCAATCAACTAAACAGCGGTCAAAATCATTGGTGCACAATGATGTCATTACTTGTTGCCTTCAAATCGGTTTCTTTCAGTCAATACGTCCCGCGAAATGACCCATTGGGTTTGGTTGTGTTACAAACAAACCAGTTGATTGCAATGAAACCAAACATTGACTGGAAAAGTCACGTTTCGTGTGTGTATTTCACAAAATGTTTCGTGTTAGGTTATAAAAATGGATTTTATCAAACAAAAGACCATTCATTGTGTAACAATGAGCATTGGGATTGCAAACAGAGGAAGATCGTCAAAGGTAAACGATTTATTTTATTGCAGTTTGTGATTTTGTTACGCCTGTGCTGGTTGAAATAGTTGTTTTTTATGGGGCTCTATCCTCAGATAATCGCATCGTATTCTTTCGCAGTAAATCCTTTTTTAAATCTGACAACGCAGTTGGATTAGCAAGATTCTAGGCTTTCGATAAGTGAGACACTTGTATTTTCATGAATGTTTAATATGACTATTTATGTAGCGATCACCGTATGTTGTCGAATTTCATCCCGCTAACGGGTTCTGTGTGCAGAGAGGTTAAATGTGCAGAAGTACTATCTCACAGCTCGATGAAACCTTCACTTTTGCGCATAGTTTATTTATTAAAACACTCACTCCCTGTGCTGTCTTCCGGACTCTCAGCGCACTTGTTGCAGAATAACACCTCACCTAAGGGAAGCATCAGGAAGTGTTTTTTTTGTTTTTTTGTCAGTGTTAATGACGTCGGGTCCGGGAGCTGATACAGGCTCTCATGCCTCCGCCAGATCGCCAGGATACCCTGCCTCAGCCAGCTCGTCTGGCTTTCATGCCTCCGCCAGATTGCCAGGCTCCCCTGCCTCAGCCGGCTCGTCAGGCTTTCATGCCCCAGCCAGATTGCCAGGCTCCCCTGCCTCAGCCGGCTCGTCAAGCTCCCCTGCCTCACCCGGCTCGTCAAGCTCCCCTGCCTCACCCGGCTCGTCGGGCTTTCATGCCTCCGCCAGATCGCCAGGCGCCCCTGCCTCAGCCGGTCTGTCATGTTCCCGCGCCCCAGCCAGCTCGACAGGTACCCGCGCCTCAGCCGGCATGACATGTTCCCGCGCTTCAGCAGGGGTGACTGGTCCGCTTTTGATCCCCGGGTTCATCCCCTTTGTCGGCGTCCTGCGGCTGGAGCTGCGTGTCGGGGAGGGGGTGCTGTCACGTATACTCCCTCTCCGGCCTCTAGGTCATCAGGCTGCTGATTATCCCACATACCTGTCACCATCATCAAGCGCACCAGCGCCTCATGACACTCACCTGGACTCCATCACCTCCTTGATTATCTTCCCTATATCTGTCACAACCCTTTGGTTCGATCCGCAGGTGTTATTGACTCTGTTTCATGTCGGTGCGTTGTTTGTGTTCATTGTTTTGTTTATTTATTAAAACACTTACTCCCTGTACTTGCTTCCGGACTCTCAGCGCACTCATTATACAGGTACTCTCCCGAAACGGATGACACAAACAACTGGATTAGTTATTCCTTTCATGGCCTGCCTCCAGTCCACTTACCGATATCTGAACAAGAGAGCCTCAAATTCTGGATAGGGCTGCGCTCAGAATATCCTGCCTTGGCAAATCGCAATGTTAAGACACTGATGCCCTTTGCAACCACGTACCAATGTGAGAGTGGATTCTCGGCCCTCACTAGCATGAAAACTAAATTCAGGCACAGACTGTGTGGAAAATGATTTAAGACTCAGACTCTCTCCAACATTGCAGAGTTATGTGCATCCTTTCAAGCACACCCTTCTCATTAACCTGTGCTGAATTATTCACGTTTTTGATTAACAAATAAGGTATAATATGTAAGATGGCTAAATAAAGAGCAAAATGGTTGATTATTATTATTTGTGCCCTGGTCCTATAAGAGCTCTTTGTCACTTCCCACGAAGTATAATAAATGTATTGTATTATGTGTTTGCCTTTGCGGGCTTACAATGATGGCAAAAAAACAACATTTGAGAATGCGCTGACCCTGCTGCTAGAGGGGGTACGCAGCTGGAAGTTGAATGTTTGAAGGGGTACGAGACTTGCGCTCTAAAAGTTAGGAAACCACTGTTTTACGCTTACCAGAGTTAAGCATTATATTATCTTTACAGAAAATTAGGGGCTGGGGCAAATTAGCCTGCTTCTGTACACCTATATCTGTATAGCAGACGCAGTAGTTGACAAGTATAAAGAAATTCATGTTGGTGTCGTAGAATGCCACCGGCATATCTCGATCTCTCTCTCTTTCTCTCTGGGACTAGGCCTAAGCTTCTCGTGTGGCCTAATGGGTTACATACCCGATGCATATGGATGACCGGTACATTTCTCAAATGTCCGATAAATTCAAATCTTCACTGTCAATTGTCCAGCACCAAATTCTCCTGACGCAAACCCTGGTGTGTGCGTGTTTGGGAAACTAATGCCCGATTTCTTTCTTTTGCAGTACCAAAGTCAGTCCTGCGTCTAGCCCCTCACACGTATTACTCCCCCTGAGACAGAGGCAACAGAAGTCCATACAGAAGAATGACGCCTCAGGTAAGATTGACTTGAACTGTACTATGCTAAATTGTATATTTTCTTTTCACATTGTCCTTTATGTGTAATTAGGCCAGCCCAGCACGGCTTGGCTTGCTCCTATAGTGTGAATCGGGCATTTATTTGACCTTTTGTTTAAGCAGGGAGCCACCATTAAGACTAGGGTCTCTTTCACAAGGGAGCCCTGCATGCCCCTCAAATACAGCACAACACAAATATTTAAGAAAACCAATGACATTCCTCAATAAGAAGGTCCGCAAGCACCAGAACATCCAATTGTAATTTATTTTGTATTTGGTTTCAGCAATGAGTTGCTTTTTAAAAATAAAAGCAGATTTACCTAGTTCGGTGGAGACCCGAGGATCCTTGAGTTAACCAACATGAGAAGCACAATATCAGACTTATAGTCGTACTGTAAATTAGTGATGTTAATTTTCACAAATGAGTAATGCTCATCACAATTTTTGATTTTTTTATCTCAATCCCATAATGTCACAAAGGCTGATGCATATATAAGGCTATTGTTTAATATTTTGTGTCTGTGTTTAGGGCAGAGAAACAGGTCCAACTCTCTGTCACGTGTGGACAGTCAAGTTCTGGAGTCAAGCCTGGCCTGGCCAGAGAGGAGACAGAGGTGAGTGGTTCATTTAACATTTCAGTAATGTATGCTGAAACAAGATAAAAGAAAAGCGAGATTTCATGTATGTGCAGCTAGGGAAGGTGAACTACAACAGTGTCCTTTCATACTTCTCAGAACCCTTTCCACCTGCATGTTCAAGTTCACCTCTGGCTTCGTTAGATAGTGATGTTGAAAGATATTGTTATGGCAGTATCATGGTCTTGCTTTGATCTTTCTCCTCTTTCCTCCCCTCTTTTCATCTCACCCCGTTCTACTCTCCCACTCGCTCCCCTACCCACCCAGACCCCTTTCCCAGCCGGTGCCCTACGCCCTCCACTTCCCCCTGGAGAGAGAGTGCGATGGCCTGAGCCTGGCCCACTCCATCAGCAAGGACAGCCTGGGATCCAACATCATCAGCATCACACCCAAACACATGCCTGGTGGGCCGGGGATGGGTGTACAACTGCCCCCCCACAGGCTCAACGGTCAGGACATGATGGGCCACATCCGCTTCAAGGAGATAGAGGAGGAAGAGCTGGTGGCCATCATCCACCCGGCGGCTCTGGCCAGGTGCTACGGCCCCCGTGCCTCCCCCGAGAGTGACGAAATGGAGCAGGACGACCTGGAGGTCCAGAGTGAGGTGACCTCCAGAGTGTCCAGTGCTCGTCACACCTACTGCCTCGCTGCCCCTCACCCCGACCCCCAGGCTGAGAGTTTCTACCTGGAGCCCCTGATGCCAGCCGTTTTTAAGACCGCCAAAGAGAAGAGCATCAGCCTGAACAAGGAAGATGAAAGCGGGGAGAGTACAAGCAAAGGGGTCCTTAAGAGAACCACTGAGGGTCTTAATTGCACGTTCACCCCCATCCCCAATGTGGAGGCCACCTTTGGTCCCTTCAGACCACCCACGAAGGGGGGTACGGGTTCTTCTCAGCTCCCTCTGATGGGGGCAGCAGAGCCCATCACCAAGGATCAGTCTTGTGGCTTCTTCCTCCACCTGTCACCGGAGCCCGGGGACCAGACGACGACCTTCTTGGGGCTAGCACCGAGCTACAGCCCCTTCCCCACCGCCATTACTACAGCTTGGGTGGGCCGGGACTCATACTCTGAGATTGCAAACCTGGAAGAGGAGGAGGAGGAGGATCAGATGGAGCTGGCCAAGGAAGTGGTGAGGAGGGTCATGGGGAAGTGCCTGGGAGAGGGAGGGGAGAGCAAAGGGGAACCGGAGGGGGGCGAGGGCGAGTCGGCCAAGCTCCGGGAGGACATGAAGGTGTGCGAGCGCGAGGACAAGGAAGGCCTGGAAGCCTGGAGCGGACCGTCCAGCCCTTGCCTTAGCACGGCGTCCTGGGCCAGCAGTGTGTGCAACAGCGGCACCATGCGAATGACCAGCTTTGCAGAGCGCAAGCTCCACCGAAAGGTCAACAGCTTTCCCGACGACTGCTCCAATAACAGCAGCTCCCAAAAGACCACACCCGATGGCTCGGAGAGCGCCCCCTACACTCTAGGAGGCTTGTGGTGCCTGCAGGCTCCTAGCCCATGTCGGCTGGCTAAAGACGGCGCTTTGCGGGTCAGAAAGGAGGTTGGCACCACCAACGTCCTGGCCTCAGAGCTGGTGCAGCTCCACATGCAGCTGGAGGAGCAGCGGCGGTCCATAGAGCACCAAAAGAAGAAGATGGAGACCATATCGGCGTGCCAGCGACTCAAGCTGGGCAAGGCTGCCTTCCTCAACATTGTCAAGAAGGGGGGTGGCAAGAACAACACGCTGCCCCAGCCCCTCAAACACCTGGAGACCCAATATCAGACGGCCGGCAAGGACAAGGCTTGCAGGGACGACTCGTGTTTGGATGTCCTGAAGGGTCAGAGGAAGGTGGGACAGCAGCAGAGGGACAGGGACAACAGAACAAACAATGGCGGTGCAGGGCCGCCGGACGAGGCGGGGGTCGAGCCAGACCTGAGCGAGTGTAGCCGCTCCATAGAGTTGCTGAATGAAGCCATCGGTGCCATTCAGCAACAGATGATGCAGCTGTCTCTACAGCAGGACCGTCTGATAAAGCAGAGCGTCCAGTCACCCCTAGGGGTCCCGCATGCCGCCTCCCTTCTATCCCTGCCATCAGCCCCTACACCCACCCAAGACACCTCTTCAATTCCTTCCTCAGACTCCACCGTTACCCCCACCGCTCACTCAGACTCCACCGCTACCCCCACCGACTCCAAATTCCGCCCGGCCGTGCGTTTCATGGAGACCATCACCACCGCTCCACCCACCCGCCGCCCTCCCAAACTGAGCTCCGGATGCAGCCCCAGGACCAAACCCGCAGAACTCAAACCGACCAAGGAGAATGGCAGGCCGGCTTCCAAGACCGGCACCCCTGCATCCAACACAGACCCTAGGCGCTCCCCGGGGTGGCACACCACCTCCCGTGGGGAGCAGGATAGGGACCAGAGTCAGAACAGCAGCCCCACCTGCGTGATATTCACAGAGAGCCCAAGGGCCTTGGAGAGAGGCACGCTCCGTAGCACCACCTTCAAGATCAGAGATGAGGCCAACCAGCGCAGCCACAGAGACGGGCCCACCCTTAACCCTAAGCATACCCCCCCTAAGGATTCAACCCCCTATGGCACCCCTCTCACACCCCACTGTGTGGACGTGGCTGAGGGCCGGGAGCGTAGCGGCTCAGGGAAGGAGATCGAGCCCGGCGAGGAGGGAGGTCGAGGGAAAGGCCAGCTGATCGAGGTAGACCTGTCTGACCTGAAGGAACCATCGGAGGGAAAAGACTCCGATATAGGGGACACCTCGGCAGACGGAGAACAGAAGTCAGGACTGGGTTTCTTCTTCAAGGTAGGAATTTTACTAAAAGTGGCAGCATCTCAATAGTCTCTCCTCGTCTGAAGTAATGAATTTCCCCTTGAGGGACAATACTTTTGTATTAGGGCTGTCAAAGTTAACGTGTTAATGACAGTTAGCTTTTACAATTGTATTTTATTTGAAGAATTTTTTTCACCCAAAAGGTTGGTGAGAAACCCTTAAAGGTCCAATGCAGCCATTTTTTTTATCTCAATATCAAATACTTTCTGGATAACAATGAAGTACCTTAGTGTGATTGTTTGCAATTAAAATGGTCCAAATTAAATAAAAATTCTCAGGCAAGAATTTAGCTAGGACTGTCTGGGAGTGGTTTAATTTACCACATGGTGATGTCACCATGGAAGTTCAAAACTCCGTCCCGCCAAGACAGGCAGAAATTCCAGGCGGTCTTTTCAAACAGCTCTTACACTAAAGGGGCATTATCATAATTTTCACAATTTCACAGTATTATTCCAACCTCATAAATATGCACTGATTGTACCAAACATTATGAACACCTGCTCTTTCCATGACAGACTGACCAGGTGAATCCAGGTGAAAGTTATGAGCACTTGTTAAATCGCTGCTGGGTATTTCACACTCAACAGTTTCCTGTGTGTATCAAGAATGGTCCACCACTCAAAGGACATCCTGCCAACTTGACACAACTGTGGAAGCATTGGAGTCAACATGGGCCAGCATCCCTATGGAACACTTGGACACCTTGTAGAGTCCATGCCCTGACGATTTGAGGCTGTTTTAAGCTGCACGCATGGGCAGGTGGGCAGCTCCTCTCAGACTGCGCATCTGGGCAGAGAAACACGAGATTGAACTTCACTGAACTTTCTAGTTTTCCCCTTTAGTTAATATTATCAACATTTCGCTGTGCTGTCTGAATAGTGCTCGAATCAACGCAATATTAGCCACTTTCAATGTAACATACCGAAACAAAATGAACAATGCAAGACTTGGTATGCAAAACTACCTGTGCAAGATATTTTCTTATAGGCAGCTCTCATTGGTGTAGGATTCTATTTCATTGACATGCATGACTCAGCCCGTACTCTACACAGACCGGTGCGCCAAATTGCCATATATGGATCTGTGCCATTCACTTTGAACTGGACAGCATGAGCAGTCTCGACTAGATGCGCTTGTTTTAAGATCGAAGCGAGAGTTGCATGTAGCCGCCACTGCACATGTGTTCATATTCTTTGCTATTTAGTGAGTTATTAGCCCAATCAACAATGGGGGAGTGGTTGCTTCCTACAAGAGAAAAACATTTTTGCATTTCTAGACAACTTTGAAAAGCAAGTCGTGTGAAGAGCTTTTTTATGGCTTAAAGGGGCAGTGTTGTTTTTTGAGACTGTCTTGAATAAGCTAAGTCGCCAATACAACATTTGGATAAGCAGGGTAATGTCAAGCCCTGCATGTTTTTTTCAAAAGTCTCATGGAATGTAGGCTTACATTGAACACCACACAGGCTGACTGATAGGACAGCTATTTCCATGTTAAAATGTTATGGGATGCATTTTCTCCTCAGTGTTCACAGTAAACTCGTGCCGGAAGTTGCACAGAATTTTCGTAATGTTCAAGTTTGCCCTCAGCAGACCTGAAATTTGCTCAGTGCCGAAAAAACATTAGAGGGAACATTGGGTCCAACTCAATAAATTAGGAAGGTGTTCTTAATGTCTTGTACACTGTGTATATAAAACCAGGCTTATCATGTTCACTGCACTGGGCCTTTAACCCATATCAAAATTGAAATTAATCTAAATTAATTACTGAAAATCATGCAATTAACCTGACTAATTTGTGTTGAATTTGATTAATGAAAGCACCGGACAGGGGAACTGAAATTCCCAAAGAGGCATCATCCACCATATTGCTTTAACCGATTCAGAGTTTTCAGATCAGTGCAGATTTTGTCATGTGCCTTAGCAATGAAATGGATGTTGTTCTAGTAGTAAATCAATTTGCCCCCCCACCCCCTCCCAAAGGACGATGAGAAGATGGCAGAGGATGAGAGGGCAAAGCGTCGCGCTCACTTTCTCCTCAAACAGCAGCGGAAGATGGAGGAGGCACGGCTCCGCAAACTGCAGACGGAGGCTGAGAGCGAACAGAAACGAGACGAAGCCAGGTACAAACCATAGAGATGTACTAGTGAGCTGTTCCCAATGGCCACCTCTTTGAGAGCATGGGGAGAGCAAGTAGTCCATTTCCGAAATATTTAGTAAATAAATTGAAAAAGTGTGTAGTACCACCTACTGTAATGGAGTATGTATGGTCTGAACAGGTATAAAGCCAAGATTGGTGAATTACTGCCACCTACCATTAAGGAATGTTTGCTTAGAAATATAATTATTGGCTGCCCCCTACTGCTGACCTGAATGGAATTACGTGATCCTTCCTTAACCCATAGCAAGTCATACCCACTTGACTACTACAAAATGGTGAACGCCTCAATGGCGCTTCCCATGCTGTCACAGAAGCAGCCATTGAGAAGAGCACTCTAGTATCTCTATTATACAAACACATCAGTGGCTGGTAGGCCAAAGATGGTTTCAGGCCCTGATACAGAACATATTCCATCATGGCGTGTGTGTATGGTGTGTCAGTGTGCAGGGATAAAGCAAGTGTGTGTGTGTTGTTTGTGAAGGCAAACATAAAAGGTGTGTGTGTCTCTTTCCCCCCAGGCGTAAGGCAGAAGAGGACCGTGTGAGGAAGGAGGAGGAGAAGGTGCGGAGGGAGCTGATCAAGCAGGAGTACCTGAGGAGGAAGCAGCAGGAGCTGATAGAGGAGCAGGGTTTGGTTAAGCCCAGGTGTAAAGCCAGGAAGACCCGGCCTAAGTCCCTGCATCGTGGAGAGTCCTGCTCCGACACCGGCTTCTCCAAGGGATCCTCCACACGTAGGCCTACACTATAACCCAAACCAACCCTATCTCCCCTTTACAGTTTTGAACCTCCTCCCAACTAATCTCATCCTCCCTCTAGTCTCTAACCCTGTCTCACCCTATTCATGGGTTGCACGTAGTGTCACCCCATTGTTATTGACGTTCTCTTGAGGACTGTTACCTGTTCTACTCAATGCATTTTCAATTGGCGCTGATGAAGATTTCACATTATAGTGGCTTGGAAACACAATGCCATTACAAAAGCTGACAAATAATTAGTAGGGCGATGTCACGCCAAGACAGCTCAAAAATATTAGGAGCATCTCAGCACGTCTTCCCCCTATTCTGTACAGGCTTCCTTTTTTTCACTCTGTCAATTAGGTTAATATTGTGGAGTAACCGCAATGTTGTTGATCCATCCTCAGTTTTCTCCTATCATAGCCAATAAACTCTGTAAATGTTTTAAAGTCACCATTGGCCTCATGGTGAAATCCCTGAGCAGTATCCTTCCTTTCTGGCAACGGAGTTAGGAAGGACACCTGTATTTTTGTTGTGACTAGGTGTATTGATACACCATCCAAAGTGTAATTAGTAACTTCACCATACTCAAAGCGATTTTCAATGTCTGCTTTTTGTTTTACCCATCGACCAATAGACTGAGGGAACTTAAAAATAATTGTATGTGTGTGGTACAGAGATGCAAATATTATACTTATTTAGGCTTGCCATAACAAAGGGGTTGAATACTTATTGACTCAAAACATTTCTTCACTTTGCACTTTGTCTGATACCACTGACGTGTGAGTAACAAGAGGTAGGAAAAATGGAGAACTGTTTGCCAAATATATTTTCCAAAATTGTATGTGTTAGTCATGCACATCCCCAATTTTATTTCGTAGTTAGCTCCTTAGCTAAAGCGCCATTATGACTAAGGTAGTTAGTACAGCGTTTAGTCAACTAAGTGAGAACACTTTCTTGTCCACACATGCTTTGATCTCCGCAACGGAAGTAGTAGGCGCGAGTACCCTGACGACTCACACTAAATTATTCCGCAGCTCTGTCATTCACTTCAAGGAACTAACATCCGTGGGCGTGGCGTAGCGTTTGGCCGGATCAAGGAGTAGCCAGGTAAAGGCGAGAGCGCACTGACGGGCAAAAGGCAACGTGTTGCGGTAGTTCAGTGCGCTTCACTGCATGCATGGAAATGGACATGGCAGAGACATCTGTTGTGCTAATACCTTCCTTCACATAAAGTTATGTTAGACTGTTAAAGATTAGCAGGCCTATGTTAATTAATCAGTTATTGATCTGTCCTCTTGACATACAGTGCCTTCAGAAGTATTTACACACATTGACTTTTTCCAAATGTTATGTTACAGCCGAATTTAAAATGGATTAAATTGAGATTTTGTCACTGATCTACACACAATACCCCATAATGTCAAAATGGAATTATGTTTTTAGAAATGTTTACAAATTAAGTAAAAATGTAAAGCTAAAATGTCTTCAGTCAATAAGTTCAACCCTGTTGTTATGGCAAGCCTAAATGCAATGCATTTGGAAAGTATTCAGACCCCTTCAGTTTTTCCACATTTTGTTACCTTATTCTAAAAAATACTAATCAACCTACACACAACACCCCATAATGGCAAAGCGAAAACAGGTTTTTAGAAATGTTTGCAAAAATAATTTTACATTAGAATTCAGACCCTTTGCTATGAGACTCGAAATTGAGCTCAGGTGCATCCTGTTTCCATTTATCATCCTTGAGACGTTTCTACAACTTGATTGGAGTCCACCTGTGGTAAATTCTATTGATTGGACATGATTTGGAAAGGCACACACCTGTCTATAGAAGGTCCCACAGTTGACAATGCATGTCACAGCAAAATCCAAGCCATGAGGTCGAAGGAATTGTCCATAGAGCGCCGAGACAGGATTGTGTCGAGGCACAGATCTGGGGAAGGGTACCAAAAAATGTCTGCAGCATTGAAGATCCCTAAGAACACAATGGCCTCAATCATTCTTAAATGGAAGAAGTTTAGAACCATCAAGACTCTTCCTAGAGCTGGCCGCCTGGCCAAACCGAGCAATCAGGGGAGAAGTGCCTTGGTCAGGGAGGTGACCAAGAACCCGATGGTCACTCTGACAGAGCTCCAGAGTTATTCTGTGGAGATGGGAGAACCTTCCAGAAGGACAACCATCTCTGCAGCACTCCACCAATCAGGCCTTTATGGTTGAGTAGCCAGACGGAAGCCACTCCTCAGTCACAGGCACATGACAGCCCGCTTGAAGTTTGCCAAAAGGCACCTAAAGTACAGAGAGTTCCTTGGTGAAAACCTCAGACCGGGACGAAGGTTCACCTTCCAACAGGACAGCGACCCTAAGCACACACCCAAGACAACGTAGGAGTGGCTTCGGGACAAGTCTTTGAATGTCCTTGAGTTGCCCAGACTTGAACCCGATCGAACATCTCAAATCAAATTTTATTTGTCACATACACATTTTTTGCAGATGTTATTGCAGATGAAGCGAAATGGAGAGAACTGAAAATAGCTGTGCAGCGACACTCCCCATCGAACCTGACAGCGCTTGAGAGGATCTGCAGAGAAGAACGGGAGAATCTCCCCGAATACATACCTATCAATCAAGGCTTTAATCGCTGCCAAAGGTGCTTCAACAAAGTACTGAGTAAAGGGTCTGAATACTTATGTATATGTGATATTTTTAACAAATGTGAAAAAAGAAAAAAAATCCCTTGTCATTATGGGGTATTGTGTGTAGATTAAGGGGGGGAAACAATTTAATCAATTTTAGAATAAGGCTGTAACGTAACAAAATGTGGACAAAGTCAAGGGGTCTGAATACTTTCTGTATGCACTGTACTTTCAGGAGTAAAGATGTGCTTTCCCATTCACATAATAATGCAGTAATAGTGTTTAACATGATTTTTAAATGATTACCACATCTCTGTACCCCATACAATACATACAATTATCTGTAAGTTCCCTCAATCGAGCAGTGAATTTCAAGCACAGATTCAAGCACAAAAACCAGGGAGGTTTTCCAATGGTTTGCAAAGAAGACCAACTATTGGTAGATATAATGTCTGATAGGTTAAAAAAAACAAGTATCATTATGGTGCAGTTACTAATTACTCTACAAAGATACAGGCGCCCTTCCGAACGGGATTTCACCAGAGTTTAATGGCTGTGATAGGAGATAATTGAGGATGGATCATTGTAGTTACTCCACAATACGAACATAAATTACAGAATGAAAACAAGTAAGCCTGTACAGAAAAAAATATTCCAAAACATGCACAAAATAAAAAATATTCCAAAACATGTACCTGGCACTTGAAGTAATACTGCAAGTAATACTGCAAAAAAAATGTGGCGAAGACATTCACTTTTTGTCCTGAATACAAAGTGTTATGTTTGGGGCAAATCTAATACAACACATTACTGAATACCACTCTATATATTGTCAGCATGTTGGTGGCTGCATCATGTTATGGGTATGCTTGTCATCGGCAAGGACTCATTTTTTAGGATAAAAATAAGCAAAATAGAGCTAAGCACAGGCAAAATCCTAGAGGAAAACTAGGTTCAGTCTGCTTCCATCAGACACTGGGGAGACAAATTCACCTTTCAGCATGACAATTACCTAAAACACAAGGCCAAATATACACTGCAGTTGCTTACCGAGACAACATTGAATGTTCCGGAGTGACCTAGTTAGTTTTGACTTAAATCAGTTTGAAAATGTAGGGCAAGACTTAAAATGCTTGTCAATAACCAACTTGACAGAGCTTGAATAATATGTTAAAGAATAATGAGAAATATTTTACAATCTAGGTGTGAAAGCTCTTAGAGACATACATAGAAAAGACTCACAGCTGTAATTGCTGCGAACGGTGATTCTAACATGCATTGTCTCAGGGGGTTGAATAATTATTTAATCAAGATGTTATTTTCCATTAATAAAAATATTTCACCTTGACAGAGTATTTTGTGTAGATTGTTGACAACAAAAAATGACAAATCCATTTTAATTCCATTTTGTAACTTTCTGAAGGCACTGTAGCTGTATGATTCTAACAGTAGTCTGCTATTGGTGTGGTCATGTCAAAAGTCCTTCCTCCCAATTAAGTTTTTAAGTGAAAATTGCCAGAACTATCTGAGATGCCCAAAATATGGCCTGTTGTGGAATCGCCCAGTAGGAAATGCCTTTGTCATTGGGATGTCGGCAGATTGAATTTAGATGCTACCTAACATTGCGGGGAGAGCACCAGATTTTGGCTAGCTAACTGCTAGGTATTTTTGACAAACTTTTGTAGCTAATGGCAACATTGCCTCGGTCTAAAGTAAATTTGACTACATCATAATGATGACAAAGTTGTTTCGTACTAATTATTTGCGTACTTTAGCAATGCCATCGTATTTCCAAGCTACTATACTGTAATTTAGACACTAAACAATCATTATCCCCTGTTGAGAATGATTGGGCACCACTTGACTTTCAGGAGTCACTATTGCTGAGAACGTCTTGAGAACGTTCATAACATTGGCCTACAAATTCCAGGGTTTTTCTTTATTTTTACTATAAAATCATTGTAGAATAGTGAAGACATCAAAACTATGAAATAACACATGGAATCATGTAGTAAGCAAATTTGTTAATCAAATTTGACTTTCTTCAAAGTAGCCACTTTGCCATGATGACAGCTTTGCACGCTCTTGGTATTCTCTCAACCAGCTTCATGGAGGTAGTCACCTGTAATGCATTTCAATTAACAGGTGTGCCTTGCTAATTTGTGTAATTTCTTCCCTTCTTAATGCGTTTGAGCAATCAGTTGTGTAGGGATGGTATACAGAAGATGGCCCTATTTGGTAAAAGACCACGCCCATATTATGGCAAGAACCCATCAAATAAGCAAAGAGAAACTGTTCATCCTTACTTTAAGACATGAAGGTCAGTCAATCCAGAAAATGTCAAGAACTTTGAATGTTTCTTCAAGTGCAGTCACAAAAACATCCAGCGCTATGATGAAACTGTCTCTCATGAGGACCGCCACAGGAAAGGAAGACCCAGAGTTACCTGTCTCTCATGAGGACCGCCACAGGAAAGGAAGACCCAGAGTTACCTCTGCTGCAGAGGATAAGTTCATTGGTTACCAGCCTCAGAAATTGCAGCCCAAATAAATGCTTCACAGAGTTCAAGTAACAGACACATCTCAACATCAACTGTTCAGAGGAGACTGAGGGAATCAGGACTTCATGGTCGAATTGCTGCAAAGAAACCACTACTAAAGGACCCCAATAATAAGAGGAGACTTGCTTGGGCTGGTGACTTGTTTGATACGTTTCATGTACACATTTTATTAGAATATTTATGAAATGCACATTGTTATATTCGGTGTAACCCTCTCACCCGGCTCGAATTTGACTCTCACGATATTACCTTAGAGTATCTCAACAGCATGAGATATTAGGTGAGAAGGACATCTCCAATAAGAATCCCTATTGTAAACTCCCTAGGGTGATGACAACTAGGGTATTAACTTCCGATAGAATGATTATAGATCCTTATTATTATATAAGGATATGCTTTCCCATGCATTAAAATGAAACAGAAATAGTAAATGACTCCATCAATGCAACAGACATAAGGTTCAAGATGGATATTATCACATTTTCAATGTACCACATCAAAATAAATGAAAATAATAAACCCCAATGTTTTTTCACAACCCATGTCCAAATTACTGGAAAGCTATGCAAAATATATGCATGAACGACATTACAGTTCAGGAGCAATTCGATCACCTTTTAAATCTAATACCAATGAATTAAAACAAATCATCTCTATACTTTGTTTTAACCAGGGTATTACATTGGTGACACTTTTTTCCCTCAACTCCAATCCCATTTGATGCATGGAACGGATGTGGGTGGAGCTATGTCTACGTAAGGGTGCAAAAAAAAATGTGTTTAAGTATGTTACGATATATTTCCATTTTCCTTTAACACTTTTTTTGGTTACTACATTATTCCATATGTGTTTCAGAGTTTTGATGTCTTCACTATTATTCTACATATGAGTAGGTGTCCAAACATTTGACTGGTACTGTAGGTGCATCCCATGAATACCACAATGTGTTGTGTGTGTGTTTGTATTCTTTGTTTATCTTTCCTGTGTGTGTATTGTCTGTTTAGCCCTCGCGTGTGTGTTTTTGTCACCCAGGTTATTCTCTGAGAGCATCCATGTTGATGAGAGCCCAGGGATCAGCAGCAGGCAGTAGAGGAGGTGAAACATCTAACCTCATCTGCATGACCCCCTGACCTCATAACATCATACCATACCTCATATGGTATGGTATGATGGTTTTTCCTGGTCAGGTCATGTCAGGAAAGAAGTTCCAAGCCCAACCCACAACCCCTTCAGAAAGTCTGATCATGTGGACCACTAGCCCCTTTCCCCCTAAGCAGATGTGAGAGAATTGCATAGATTTGTGTAATGTGATTGGCTTACTTTGCCCACTTATAGGATCGGGGGAATTTTCTCTCCATCTCTCTCTTTCGGTATCTCTCTTACTCTCTCTCTCGTGGCATGCCATGAGGGTAAGATCCTGATTGTGCCTGGCTGAGCAAGCAGAGAGCAATGCCTGAGTTTGCAATTAAACATTTTAAAAGGTTTGCATATCAGTTCACTGCTAATGTGACATCACACTGTGCCTGCTGCGTTGTGCCTTCCTGGCTTGTGTAAGCATGGGTTAGGGTTGGGCGATATTACAATAGCATCGTCTATCAACGATGATTGACAGCCATTGTCCATGGTTACAACATCGATATATAACAGATGATGGTTTAGCCTATTGGAACTTGACTGGCACTGCGCAGTACAAAAAAGTATCACAATGCTCAGCAGGGACCCAAGGGACATTCTGAGTCATTTGCATATTGCTATTTGCTATACCCTATTTCAATAAATGTGATTTATAGCCTACAGAACCCAAGAGAGGAATGTAGACCAGACGGAGCAGAGAATTCCACCAAAGCAGCACAAAATGTCTAGTCAGAAAATATTGTTTATCCTCTCTCTGCCTAAACCAATTTTTCCATCTCAAAAAGTGATTTGAATAGTCTAAAAACGTAAGGTAGCCAGAGGACTAATAATGATTGAACAAGCAATATCAATAGCCTACAGAAAAATCCAACGACAAGCTTAGTCAAGTTTAAGTTTATTAAGTAATAAATGATCTATGCGGGTCAGGAAAATCCCTCAATGCGAGATTGAGAAGCAAATGGCCAAATTGTCCTACAAAGCCTATCATAAAAGCTTTAAGACAAGTTAAAGTTATGAACAGTAGCGTATTTCCCAAATATTCGAGCTTTTAAAGAATAAAAATAATGAAAGTATATAGCCTAGGCATAGGCAATTTTTTATGAGGCAAATAAACAATTATTTTCCAGTCGTGAAGACTGTAGACTGCTTCCATCCAGCCCATGATGTAGGCCTATAACCTCTTGAGGCTAGGGGACAGTCGTGTCCCACTTGGGCAAAAAAATCAGGGAAAATGCAGTGCGGCATATTTTTTAAAAATTATATAAAATCAAACTTTCATTAAATCACATATGTGGAACAGACAGAGGCCAACAACAAAATTCTGAACAGTTAGTCCTCGGGGTTTTGCCTGCTACATACATTTAACATTTAAGTCATTTAGCAGACGCTCTTATCCAGAGCGACTTACAAATTGGTGCGTTCACCTTAAGACATCCAGTGGAACAGCCACTTTACAATAGTGCATCTAAATCTTTTAAGGGGGGGGGGTGAGAAGGATTACTTTATCCTATCCTAGGTATTCCTGAAAGAGGTGGGGTTTCAGGTGTCTCCGGAAGATGGTGATTGACTCCGCTGTCCTGGCGTCGTGAGGGAGTTTGTTCCACCATTGGGGGGCCAGAGCAGCGAACATAAGTTCTGTTATACTCACAGACATGATTCAAACAGTTTTAGAAACTTCAGTGTTTTCTATCCAAATCTACTAATAATATGCATATCTTATATTCCTGGCATGAGTAGAAGGAAGTTGAAATTGTGCACGCTATTTATCCAAAAGTGAAAATGCTGTCCCCTATACCTTATTAAGAGGCAGCCCGCTCCTCCTCCTCCTGTTATGCTTCTTTACCAGAAAGGAATATTAGAAAATATTTGCCATTGCCTTCACTTAGCCTCTGCCCAAGTACTCAACAACATGATATTTTGTCATGATTTGTCCACTTGAGTTCGATTCCGCATTATAGCCCAACTGTCGTTTTTTGGGGAAGGGTGGCCAATAGGGGCGAGAGCATCATATACGATGATATTTTATGTGTACATAATCACAAGAGAACAGGTTGACATCACCTAACCGTTTGGGGTGAGGGTGTGGGTGTGAGCAGGGTTGGGTAGTTTACTTTCTAAATGTAATCCGTTACTAATTACATGTCCAAACTTGTAATCAGTAACCCAAACTCAGTAACTTAACTGATTACATGCAGTTACTTTTAGATTACTTTCCCCTTAAGAGGGATGTATGTTGGTAATTGTATGTTAACAATTGAACAACATCTATTGCAGGATAAATCAATGTTAAAGTTTACATAGCTGGCCATACATGGATGTTTAATTGTACTGTATGGGTTGGTTATGTTGGCTTATTCTAACCCATCTCTTTCTACTACATATAATAACACGATTATATTTATCATTACATTAATATATATAATTTCTAAGTCCAAAAATGGATTGTGGCAACTACAGATTGCCCCTTTTTTAAGTCTATCAAAAGTGTGTGAGTTTGAGCATGTGTCCATTAGGGCTATGGATTTTTTTTTATGTATTATTTCTTACACTGTTACCCCAGGAAATCTTAAGTGTTATTACATACAGCCGGGAGGAACTATTGGATATAAGAGCAACGTCAACTTACCAACAATACGACCAGGAATACGACTTTCCCGAAGCGGATTCTCTGTTTGGTCCACCACCCAGGACAATGAATCGGACCCCAGCAGGCGACCCAAAACAACGGCGTCGCAGACGGAGCAGTCTTCTGGTCAGGCTCCATAGACGGGCTCATCGCCCACCGCTCCCGAGTATAATACTCGCCAATGTCCAGTCTCTTGACAACAAGGTAGACGAAATCCGAGCAAGGGTTTCCTTCCAGAGAGACATCAGAGATTGTAACATTCTGTTTCACGAAACATGGCTCACTCGGGATACGTTAGAGTCTGTACAGCCACCTGGTTTCTTCGCACATCGCGCCGACAGAAACAAACATCTCTCTGGTAAGAAGAAAAGCGGGGGTGTATGCCTTATGATTAACGAGTCGTGGTGTGATCATAACAACATACAGGAACTCAAGTCCTTTTGTTCACCTGACCTAGAATTCCTTACAATCAAATGCCGACCGCATTATCTACCAAGAGAATTCTCTTCGATTATAATCACAGCCGTGTATATCCCCCCACCAAACAGACACATCGATGGCCCTGAATTTTTTTTATTTGACACTATATAAACTGGAAACCACATATCCTGTGGCTGCATTTATTGTAGCTGGATTTATCCACATCGACGGGACAGTAGTGGAGAAGGTGAAAAGTTTTAAGTTCCTCTGTGTTCACATCACGGACAAACTGAGATGGTCCACCCACACAGACTGTGTGGTGAAGCCACAACAGCGCCTCTTCAACCTCAGCAGGCTGAAGAAATTTGACTTGTCACCAAAAACAAACTTTTACAGATGCACAATCGAGAGCATCTTGTCGGGCTGTTTCACCGCCTGGTACGGCAACTGCTCAGCCCACAACCGTAAGGCTCTCCAGAGGGTAGCGAGGTCTGCACAACGCATCACCGGGGGCAAACTACCTGCCCTCCAGGACCTCTACACCACCCGATGTCACAGGAAGGCCAAAAAGATCATCAAGGACAACAACAACCCGAGCCACTGCATGTTCACCCCGCTATCATCCAGAAGGCGAGGTCAGTACAGGTGCATCAAATCTGGGACCGAGAGCCTGAAAAACAGCTTCTATCTCAAGGCCATCAGACTGTTAAACAGCCACCACTAACATTGAGTGGCTGCTGCCAACATACTGACTCAAATCTCTAGACACTTTTAACAATGAATAATTGAATGTAATAAATGTATCACTAGTCACTTTAAACAATGCCACTTATTTAATGTTTACATACCCTACATTACTCATATGTATAAACTGTACTCTATACCATCTACTGCATCTTGCCTATGCCGTTCGGCCATCGCTCACCCATATATTTATATGTACATATTCTTATTCATTCATTTACACTTGTGTGTGCTGTTGTGTCTTTGGCTATGCCGGATTAAGTGATATGACATGCTATTCTATAAAATAATTTATCCGTAATTAATATCACCTGATTGAGCTAATCATGTAAATGTAATTAACATTTACATTTACATTTAAGTCATTTAGCAGACGCTCTTATCCAGAGCGACTTACAAATTCGGGCACCACTAAAGAATATTTATAGAGCTGTTATCTTCCGAATAAACTCTTAAATACCTAGTAATATTTTACATCAATAGCAGTCAATATCAATCCTCATCTTAATTCAGACTCATCTGAAAGTTGTAAATTCTTGGTTATCTGCACGAACCCTGGCTAACAATTTGAATCAGCAGTACAAAATTGGGTTTAATTATTTATTTACTAAATACCTAATTAATCACACAGAATTACACATACACATACTTAAATCATAACTTGATTACAAATTACGTCATAAAGGAAAACGTCCCTAGCGGGCGGAACAGATATGACAGCTTGTTACACAAAGGAAAAGGGCTGGGTTTGAGTGAAAGAGCGGGAAGACTGAAGGACACAGGGAGAAGCTTTGCTATCGTAAATACAGTAGCTGATGCATTCTAAATTACTTGTTATTATTTGGAAAAGAAAAATGCAATAAATATGTACTCTGAGCTGCGCTTCGGTAGGTTGGTGGTAGATGGAAGGCTGTGTTGCCAAACCAAATCCTTTGAAGAATGTCTCTGGTTGTCAATTGGATACGTTGTAGTAACGTGATAGACGGGATACTCTGTCTGTTCCTTCCTAACCCTCGTTGCATCTGCTGTTGCTAACTCAACGGCTAGGAGGTATCACTTCTGTAGTGAATAAGAGTTCAAAATTCATACCATTCGCAACCAAGCTCACGCTGATGTTGGCTTCGTTCTGTAGTTATTATCTGAACCATTCTGACATTGGACCGTCGTCCTCACATCATCGGAACAGGAAGTTGTATTGTCGTCAAGGGCTTATATAGGAAGGGAGAGGAGGGCGTGTTTGAAAAGTTTTATAGCCCATGTCCCTTCACAGGGGCCACTGATTGAGCAGCCCTATCTTATGAAAACCCACATCTCACATTTTAGAAGCTAAAATCACATTTCATCCCGTCACGAATCATTTAATATTCAAACATTTAAATTTAACAACAATTCCATGTGAATCCGATAACTCTGATGTGTAGACTTTCCACTGTAGAGTTTGTCATCTTATCATTGATGAGAATGTCTCAGATGACAACCGAACTGACATCATAATCATTAAGTACCACCATGTTCAATTGTTCGATTTACCACAATAACAATACAGTTAATTTCCCCCCACCTACTGATGTTCCCAGAATCTCTGTGTTAACCAAGGGTTTTGCAAATGTAACATCAGTAGGGTAGAGAGAGGAAAAAAGGGGGGAACGTCATGACAGTGTATACGGTAGTTTTTGTGAAATTGTTAGATTACTTGTTAGATATTACTGCATGGTCGGAACTAGAAGCACAAGCATTTCGTTACACTCGTATTAACATCTTCTAACCATGTGTATGTGACCAATAAAATTTTATTTGGATCTTGGTCTTTTTTAAGTTAGATTGAGCAATAAAAGCCCCACTTTTGTTCCACAGGCTGGGATCCGCACAATTCAGCTGTTGCAAGAGCGCATTTTTCAATGGCTGTCTAATGGTTTCAACAACAATGATTGATAGGCAGCTTAAACTTCTTGAATTCAACCATTTGTGGGTTTAAATGTACTTTTAGATATGTGAACAGCCATACAGAACAACCACAATCCGTAAGGCGCAAATAGCTAAATGAGAGAGCAGCGGTATGATTGACATCAATGCGCTATGTAGATATAAATAATAAGTGATATCCGTATCGCTGTAGACTACACCACTGCTGTCATCCTTACCTCCAAGCGTTTATTCAAGTTGGATAATCTTTGGATGCCGACAGCAGTCGCCCTTTGGAAGACATAGCTTAGACTGTAGCCTACAAAAGCCTATTCCTGCTCTTTTCCCAGGATCCATCAAACACATTTGGTGTGTCATCATAGTGGTCTCTGACTTTGGTCAGACTCGCTCAGGTGGAACAAACTTAAACTTGCGCCTTTTTTCAATGCTGATTTGAATGTCATTGACAAAAAAGTTTTTTTGCGCCAATATCCTTTCTGAATTCAAAAGTAATCCTACAAGTAATCATCTAGCTTTTCAAAAGTATCTGTAGTCTGATTACAATATTTTAGCTTGTAACAGATTACAGTTACCGTTTTTTTTAAATCCCTTGTCACGGATTACATGTCATCTGTTACACCCCAACCCTGGGTGTGAGTGATGGTCAAGAATTGGGAAAGGTTTGTATTCGTTTGCTAATAATTAAATACATGTACTCTAAATTTACAAATGCATCTATTGAGCAGATTACGTTATAACCACTAACCAAGTTACAGAAGACATTTTGATTGTTTGAAGTATGTCAAGTGCAGTGAAAATATGTTCCGTTTGGTTTTCAGCTGTGTATCAGAACAAACAGTAATTGGAACGACTAGCATACGACAAATATTTTGTCTTTAGACCTGTTTTACATGAACATGCCAGTACTTCAGTACCAAAACATGTTTGCGTACTCGAGCAGACATTCTTTCAAATGCCCATCCCTAATAAAGGTTATCTTCCTATGCTGCTTGTATGTGGATGGTTAATGAATATCAGTGAAATGACTGTTCAGTGTCTGTTTTTATTTGGTGTACACAGACGTACAGTGTATTTACAATAATAATAATATATGCCATGAAGCAGACATTTTTATCCAAAGCTTCTTGTTCTATGGTATTGATTAACTCTTGTCTCGTTGACTTCCAGAGGACATTCTCCACTGTTTCCAATCAGGCTCCACTCTCTCCTTGGCCACCGAGACAGAGAGTGTCACTTTTGGAGGAGCCAAACCACAGAGGTGTGTGTGCGCGCATATGTGCAGGGTTGGGTGCGTGTGGTTGTTTGTGTGAGTATGTGTCAGACAGACACCCTGTTAACTGTGTGTGTGTGTGTGTGTGTTCCAGGCGTGGGTCGGTGGAGTCGTTCCCTCTTCTAAGCATGAACTCCAGTAGGAACATGGAGAGAGACTGGGAGAACGGCTCTACAGCCTCCTCCATCACATCTACAGTAGAGTACAATGGTGAGTATTAAACATGCACCCACACACACCTGAGTACAATGGTGAGTAGGTGTGTGAATGTTTTAAATGTAAACCAAATTGGGATCCTAACAAAAATAAAAGATAATCACAACATTTTAATCACATTGTAGCTGGGCTCGATTACTCTTCACTAATGATGCGAGTGTGTCTTCACTCTGTTGCGTGTGGAATATTCTAGCCTATTCATTGATGATAGGCCCTGCTATACTAAAGTTCCAAGACATTGCAAGCCAAGAAATTGCGAAATACAGCATTCCATTGCGAGATACAGCTTTTGATTGCAGATAGATAGGCCTAGTGCAAAGTTCTGACTGTCTCTGCCTGGTGACCGACATGCCCATACTTTTGATTGCAGATAGATAGGCCTAGTGCAAAGTTCTGACTGTCTCTGCCTGGTGACCGACATGCCCATACTTTTGATTGCAGATAGATAGGCCTAGTGCAAAGTTCTGACTGTCTCTGCCTGGTGACCGACATGCCCATACTTTTGATTGCAGATAGATAGGCCTAGTGCAAAGTTCTGACTGTCTCTGCCTGGTGACCGACATGCCCATACTTTTGATTGCAGATAGATAGGCCTAGTGCAAAGTTCTGACTGTCTCTGCCTGGTGACCAACATGCCCATACTGTGCCACTCCCCACTCTCTCCGTCCCTCGCTAGCTCGCTATAAAAGATGCAAGTGTTTGTTCTCGGAAGTACAGCAACTAATCAGTCTCCTCTGTTCAAAATACTGAATCTTTTATTTTAACATGGGAGACCTATTGAGACATAGGACTCTTTTCCAAATGCGCCCTGCATATTACAATATAAATATACACAACCGTTCAAAAGTTTGGGGTCACTTAGAAATGACCTTTTTTTTTTAAGAAAAGCACATTTTTTGTGCATTAAAATAACATCAAATTGATCAGAAATACAGTGTAGACATTGTTCATTTTGTAAATGACATTAATGACTATTGTAGCTGGAAATAATGGAATATCTACAGAAGCCCATTTATCAGCAACCATCACTCCTGTGATCCAAAGACACGTTGTGTGAGCTAATCCAAGTTTATAATTTTTGAAAGGCTAATTGATCATTAGAAAACCCTTTCGCAATTGTTAGCACAGCTGAACAACTTTTTCTTTGCAACTCTGCCTAGAAGGCCAGCATCCCGGAGTTGCCTCTTCACTGTTGAAGTTGAAACTGGTGTTTTGCAGGTACTTTAAAGGCCAGTTTTATTGCTTCTTTAATCAGAACAAAAGTTTATCTGTTCTAACATAATTGCAAAAGGATTTTCTAATGATCAATTAGACTTTTTAAATGATAAACTTGGATTAACTAACACAATGTGCCATTGAAACACAGGAGTGATAGTCGTCTATGTAGATATTACATTAGAAATCTTCCATTTCCAGCTGCAATAGTCGTTTACAACATTAATGTCTGCACTGTATTTCTGATAAATTTGATGTTATTTTAATGGACAAAAAAAATTGCTTTTCTTTCAAAAACAAGGACATTTCTAAGTGACCCAAAACTTTTGAATGATACTGTACACATATACACATACATACGTACATACATACATACATACAGTCATGGCCAAATGTTTTGAGAATGACACAAATATTAATTTCCACAAAGTTTGCTGCTTCAGTGTCTTCAGATGTTACTATGGAATACTGAAGTATAATTACAAGCATTTCATAAGTGTCAAAGGCTTTTATTGACAATTACATTAAGTTTATGCATAGAGTCAATATTTGCAGTGTTGACCCTTCTTTTTCAAGACCTCTGCAATCCGCCCTGGCATGCTGTCAATTAACTTCTGGCCCACATCCTGACTGATGGCAGCCCATTCTTGCATAATCAATGCTTGGAGTTTGTCAGAATGTGTGGGTTTTTGTTTGTCCACCCGCCTCTTGAGGATTGACCAAAAGTTCTCAATGGAACGAAGGTCTGGGCCCAAAATATCGCTGTTTTGTTCCCCGAGCCACTTAGTTATCACTTTTTCCTTATGGCAAGGTGCTCCATCATTCTGGAAAAGGCATTGTTCGTCACCAAACTGTTCCTGGATGGTTGGGAGAAGTTGCTCTCGGAGGATGTGTTGGTACTATTCTTTATTCATGGCTGTGTTGTTAGGCAAAATTGTGAGTGAGCCCACTCCCTTTAAATTGTTTAACTTGGGTCAAAGTTTCAGGGAGCCTTCCACAAGCTTCCCACAATAAGTTGAGTAAATTTTGAAAAGTGTGTGTGAGGAAGGAGGCTGACAAACCTGACTCAGTTACACCAGTTCTGTCAGGAGGAATGGGCCAAAATTCACCCAACTTATTGTGGGAAGCTTGTGGAAGGCTACCCGACACACTTGACCCAAGTTAAACAATTTAAAGGCAATGCTACCAGGGAATTTTTTACGGATTAAATGTTAGGAATTGTGAAAAACTGAGTTTAATGTATTTGGCTAAGGTGTATGTAAACTTCTGACTTCAACTGTACATGCACGCACACGCGCACACACACACACAAAAATACACAGTCATGGTAAGCACCAATAAAACATCACAAATCACCCATAAAAACGGTTATATTCCTCCACAAATACGTCCCCAATCCATTTAAAGTACTTTTTCAGGAAAGAGTGGTCTGCACGCAGTAGGCAAGCAATGTTATTTGACTGACAGTTCTGGTCACTTAGTGATTAGTCCTACTTTAGAAGCAGCATTCCTTGACAGACAAGTAAAATTACCATTCAGTGGCGCTTCGAAACTATCTCCAGAGAAGGTTTTGTGTCTACATTTATTAAAAAGCCGTAGTGTGCCCTTACATGCTAACTAGACCGGACGCGTCACGTGTGCGAGGGTTTCAAAATAAACGTACACATACATGTTATTTAATCATTGCACCCACACTTCTCGCGAGCGTTTGCAGAAGTTGGTTCTATTTGTGACGCTCAACACGCTGCAAGTCCTGCCTCTCCCATCTCCTCATTGGGTTTTAGGAGCATATACCCACGTGGGTGATTGAAAGAAGAATTGAGGTCCAGAATCCATTCAGTTGTGGTAATACACCTTAAAGTTGGTTGCCAACCGCCATATAAAGTCCGAAGAAGAAGCCTGAAGAAAGGAGGAGAAATGACTAGAAACCAATTCAGTTTACTGTTTTGTCTGTGGATTAATTGTCAGCGTAGAGGACCGTGTGCATTGTAAAATAACAACCCAATGTTTACATCCCAGGACAAATGAACTAGCAACAGCAAGCTAGCTAAATTGCCCTAAATGTTTAATGCTTTTCGACTTGTCCCCACAATAATATAATTGGTTCAGAGTTTGTTTTGATATTTCAACCTGCGTGTCCTAATCACGTCTGGTGTGGGTAGAAAAAATCAACATGCGCCCGATGGTGTCTGGTCAGCATGTTACAGACAAACAAACATGCTGTAGCCTAGGCTCTTTTAAGGGTATATGACTGTAGTAGATGTAACTTCATTGCCCAGCCCTAGCAGTCATACATACGTAATAGGACCATTATTCTGAATTGTAAATTGACGTGGAATTTAATGATTGTTTTGTTATCGCTTTAACGGAAAATGGCTTTTTAAACGTTGATCAAAATGTTTCATTTGTCACATCCCTAATGGTGAGTATTACATACACACCAGAGTACAATGGTGAGCATTATGGTTTCTGTCCTCGTTGCAGGTCCCAAGCTGTTTAAGGAGTGTGTTTCCAAGTCCAACAAGCCGATAATCCACAATGCCATCACCCACTGCTGCCTGGCTGGCAAGGTCAACGAAGCCCAGAAGAACACCATCCTAGAGGTTAGTCCATCCATAGTATAGTATGGTAGTACTAGAAGGCCTCCATGATTTTACTATAGCCAAAAATATCAATGCAACATGTAAAGTGTTGGTCCCATGTTTCGGGGACCGAGTGGCGCAGCGGTCTAAGGCACTGTATCGCAGTGCTAGAGGCGTCACGACAGACCCGGGTTCGATCCCGGGCTGTATCGCAACTGGCCGTGATTGGGAGTCCCATAGGGCGGTGCACAATTGGCCCAGCGTCGTCCAGGTTTGGCCGGGGTAGGCTGGCATTGCCTAGTTAAGTAAAGGTTAAATAAATTTAAAAAATTAGCTGAAATAAAATATCCCCAGAAATGTTTTATAAGCACAAATGTGTTTACATCCCTGTTAGTGTGCATTTCTCCTTTGCCCAGATAATCCATCCACCTGACAGGTGTGGCATATTAAGAAGCTGATTGAACAGCATTATCATTACACAGGTGCACCTTGTGCTGGGGAAAATAAAAAGCCACTCTAAATTGTGCAGTTTTGTCACACAACACAATGCCACAGATGTCTCAAGTTTTGAGGGAATGTGCAATTGGCTTGCGACTGCAGGAATGTCCACCAGAGCTGTTGCCAGAGAATTGAATGTTAATTTCTCGACCATAATCCGCCTCCAACGTTGTTTTGGAGAATTTGGCAGTACGTCCAACCGAACTCACAACTGCAGACCACGCGTAACCACGCCAGCCCAGGACTTCCACATCCGGGTTCTTCACCTGAGGAATCATCTGGGACCACCCACCCGGACAGCTGATGAAACTGTGGGTTTGCACAACCAAATAATTTCTGCACAAACTGTCAGAATGCATAGTGCCAACTGTAAAGTTAGTTTTTTTCATAGTTCGGGCTAGGCCACTTAATTTTAACGTTACAGCATGTAATGATTTTCTAGACGATTCTGTGCTTCCAACTTTGTGACTAATTTGCGGAAGGCCCTTTCCTGTTTCCGCATGACAATGCCCTTGTGCACAAAGCGAGGTCCGTACGAAATGTTTTTTCGAGATCTTTGAGGAAGAACTTGACTGGCCTGCACACAGCCCTGACCTCAACCCCATCGAACACCTTTGGGATTAATTGAAACGCCGACTGCGAGCCAGGCCTAATCGCCCAACATCAGTGCCTGACCTCAATAATACTGTTGTGGCTGAGTGGAAGCAAGTCCCCACAGTAATGTTCCAACATCTAGTGGAAAGCCTTCGCAGAAGTGTGGAGGCTGTTATAGCAGCAAAGGGGGGACCAACTCCATATGAATGCCCATGATTTTGGAATGAGATGTTTGACGAGCAGGTGTCCACATACTTTTGGTCACTCTGCACAAACTGTCAGAAACCGTCTCGGGGAAGCTCATGCGCGTGCTCGTCGTTCTCAGGGTCTTGACCTGACTGCATCATAACCGACTTCAGTGGGAAAATGCTGTCCTTCGATGGCCACTGGCACTCTGGAGAAGTGTGCTCTTCACAGATGAATCCCTGTTTCAACTGTACTGGGCAGATGGCGTCGTGTGGGTGAGCGGTTTGCTGATGTCAGCTTTGTGAACAGAGTCCCCTATGGTGGCGTTGGGGTTATGATATGGGCAGGCATAAGCTACGGACAGCTAACACAATTGCATTTTATCGTGACGAGATCCAGAGGCCCATTGTGAGGCCCATTTCTTTTAAGGTATCTGTGATCAACAGATGCATATCTGTATTCCCAGTCATGTGAAATCCATAGATTAGGGCCTAAGGAATTTATTTCAATTGTCTGATTTCCGTATATGAACTGTAACTCAGTAAAAAATAGTTGCTTTTATATTTTGTTCAGTGCAGAAGGCCTCTGCAATTTCAGTATAGACAGTTAATTTTCCTCATTACCTGTGAGAATTATTTGAGGTGAGTCAATAGAATTGTAGTTCTAGAAAGAGTCTGTGATTTTACTATAGCCAATTAATTGTCCTCATTACTAGTGTCAAGAAGTTACCGTAATTGCTGGATTATTAAGCGCACCTGAATATAAACCGCACCCACTGAATTATTAAAAAATATGTATTTTGTACATAAATACGCCGCACAGGTCTTTAAGCCGCAGGTGCCTACCGGTACATTGAAACAAATTAACTTGGTCACTATCTTCCTCCTCCTGTGCACTGAAACCACTGAAGTCATCTCCTTCGGTGTCGGAGATGAATAGCCTCAAAATTGCTTCATCCGATGTTGGATCGTTTTCATTGTCGCTCTCGTCACTTTCATCCGGAGGCAAATACCCCGCTGAGCTCATGCTGCCCCTTCAACACGCAGCAGTCCAGCCTTTCGAAACCCGTTGATGATAGTGGATTTTTTGACAATGCTCCACGCTGTCAGGACCCACTGGCAGACTTGACCATAAGTTGCTCTTCGCATGCAGCCCGTTTTAGTGAAGGATTTCTCCCCACTTGTCATCCAAGACTCCCACTGAACAAGGAGCGCCACCTTAAATGCACGATTTACACTGATGTCGAGTGGCTGCAAATACTTTGTGCCATCTGCTTTTCTTCCCTCTGAAAGCCTTTGTTGTCTTTTTGCACTGAGTCAGTTCCTCACGCTGCTGTTTCCAACGTCTTATCATCGACTCATTAAGGCCAAGCTCCCGTGCAGCAGCTCTCTTTCCTTTTCCAACAGCCAGATCGATCGCCTTCAACTTGAAAGCTGCATCATATGCATTTCTCCGTGTCTTTGCCATGATGAGGGTGACAAAATTACTACCGTAATCAGAATGATGGGAAGTTTGAGCGCGCTCGATTTTACGTCACATTATGTGACGGTGCTCAGTTTTTTGACGGCATGAATCTTGTGAAAGCGGGAAAAATCCATAAATTAGCCTGCGTCATTGTATAAACCGCGAGGTTCAAAGCGTGGGAATAAAATAGCGGCTTATAGTCCGGAAATTACGGTATATACAGTAAAAGAGAAAACAGTCTGAGTCAATAAAAACATCAGAATGTTTGGCCTAAATGTTTTTTTGTCAGTGTTTATACAGTTATCCTGTTTTTTTATATATCCCTCTGATTCCCACTGTATAGTAGAGTTTGATGTTCTTCTTCCCACGGTTACTAATGGTTGTTTCTTCCATCTGTCTCTCCAATGCCAGGAGCTGGAGAGGTGTGAGGCCAACCACCTGATGATTCTGTTCAGGGACGGTAGCTGCCAGTTCCGAGCCATCTACTCCTTCTCCCCCGACACAGAGGAGATTGTCAAGTTCACCGGCATGGGGCCACGCAGCATCAGCCGCAAGATGATCGACAAGCTCTATAAGTACAGCTCCGACCGCAAGCAGTTCAACTGCATCCCCGCCAAGACCGTGTCAGTCAGCGTGGATGCCCTGACCATACACAACCACCTGTGGCAGATCAAGAGGCCCAGTGGATCTTCTAGGAAGAATTGAGGAAGGGAAGAAGAGGAGGACAAGAAGGCACACCATAGGCATTCATTCTACGATTGGGCAGGACCCAGTAGTCTCGGATATGACCATTCTGTGGGTTTGGCCTGTTGATGACGGGGGATTGGTCTATTGCTGTGTGTGTGTAGCCTTCGGATTGGTGTAAATGGCGGTCTCCGTGGAGATGGACCTGAGAATTTTAATGAACACCTTCCAACTAACCGAATGAGTCTTTTAAAGATTAGGAATGTTTTTGATTTTTCTCAAGGCAGTTTTCTGCATGTGGCACTTTTTATGTTTGAAGTATTAGGTTTTATGCTAACTAAGGAATAGCCTATAGTTTAGCACTGAACACACTTCTTCTATACAGTACTTTACCCTTATGTAGTGGATCAAAAAGACAAAACAAAGTAATACTGAAACTACAGACTACTGAAATAAGTGCAAATAGAGGCAGCACTGAAAGTACAGACGCTACAGACGTATAATAATAGAAACCACAGGCATTGTCAAAATTGTTTGAAAGTGTTTGTTCTAGTCGGGCAAAATCCTGCAGCTGTGACCCCTCTGATCTCCTTCAAAAGGCTATTTATTCAATAATACTAGTATGGGCTTTTAAGTTATTTTACCATGAATAAAATTTACTTAACATTTTTGAGAATTATGAGAAAGATATGGTCAATTCTTGTTTTTGTGTGTGTTTTTGCAGATGTTTGTGGAAAGGGGGGTTGGAAATGCGTGGCTGTGTGTCTCTCTGAATGTGTTTACTCGTTAAATTATGCTTTAACAAAGGTTTTATCATGCAGTGGAATAAGCTCCACCACTGTTTAATTCAGTTAAAAGATGAATGCTCTTGTCCCAGGAGAAGGGAGGCTCATCATTTCCTCAGTGTTATTGTTAGTGTTGAGGTGGTGATTAGTATTTACTCGGTTCCAAACGAGCACGCTTTGGGTTTCAGTCTATTGCACTCTATCTACAGTATGTTACAGCAGAATACTGGCCCACGATCAATGGTACACATGAAGATCCAAATCCACTGAATGCTCAGCTCACTCTTACCAGCAGAGATACACCAAGGTCTTCTGCTCCTTTTCACTAACACACTGGAACCTGATCTGAAGTAACTGACTAGGTTTAGGATTTTTTCTGGCAATGTGATCTGGCCAGGACAACAAAAACAACTATTGTCCCTACTTGCAGCCTATAACATGAGCCAGGATTTTTCCCGAGTCACATGGTCGGGGAAAAGTCCTGGCCCCATTCATGACCTAAACCTGCTGTCTGTGAGCACTAAGAGCAGCTCTACAATGACTGACTATGCCTCAAGTTCATTCAATTCAAGGAAAACTGGACAATACTTGATATTATTTGCTGCATTTTGTACATGTGAGTAGTGGTTTTGTATATACTGTACCACCTTATGTTTACTAAAAGTTGGCGCAATTGAATTTTTCATTACTGGCTTTAAAGATTGTATTTGTTTCTTTAAAATATTCTACTATATATTTATTTTGAAAAACACTAGTGTAATAAATAATACTGGTAAACTAACAATGGTTACTTTGCTTTGTTGCCCATGATTTCATTTAATTCATGAAAATGTATTTGTATTGTGGGTTTTTTCAGCTGTTGATCATAATGCATTGCTTCTAAACTGGATTAAGATCTTGATTTATCGTGACATTATCGCATCATGGGGGATAGAGTGCAAGCAGAGCATTGGAAAAGTCACATACAAATAGCACTACAGTCTGAAGTGTAGCCTATGATTTAAGCATGCTTTTGGCTTTTTATTTGGAAAACTAATCCTTGGGCCAGCCTGGTGGACACTATCTTTATTTTATGAAATGTCTTTATAAACATACCATGTGTCTGGAGAACTAAATATAGTCCTGCTGGGCTACACAAGACTCATCTGAAGGTCCCCCGGTACAAGTGGGGGAAAATCAATGGGAGTATACAGTATATGGAGATTTTTTTAGTGCCACAAATAAGGGGTTAAATATATGTATCTTTTATGTGACCCGTTTCAAGAAGATTGACGTATATCACACATTACTACTTAATCAAAATATTTTTGATGCAGAAATGCTTTCTGGAATGTGAACTTTCATGTGCCTTAATAAGGAACTTGTATGCCATCTGTAAATATTAGGGATGCACGACATATCGTTAAGCATGTTGGAATCGAACGATATTAGCTAACAATGCCGACATCGGCATCGGCCCGTTGTCTAGTTTAACGCCGATGTGCAAAACCGATGTCAAAGCTGACGTGCATGCCTATGTAACGTAGGTAGGTGACTTAATGATGCCACGGAAAATAGCACTACACGTGCAACAGCATTCGTAACCTAGCCCACAATATCTGCAGTGTGGATATATTTTGAAGGAAGATAACAAAAATGCCATATGCCATGTTTGTGCTGCTATTATTTCCAGAAGAGGGGAGAAAGTGAAATCTTTCAGTACCACAAACCTAATCACTCAATTTGAAAGTGCATCACCCCCAGACATTCAGCGACTACTTAGAACGAAAGCAGAAAAAAACTAAGCGCACACTTCAAACAACTAAATAAGTTCAAGTCGATTAGTCATTTGAATGAGTAGGAATATTTCAGCCAGACAACCCAAGGGTGAAATCCATTAACGCCAAGATAATGGAATTCATTGCCCTTGACAATCAACCGTTCTCTGTCGTGGGTGATGTTGGCTTTCGCCGACTGGTCGAGCACCTCGAGTCCCAGAACACACTACCAAGTAGGCGCTATTTTTCAGATGTTGCCCTACCGGAGTAACACGGTATTGTTGAACGCACATCCATGAGCTACTTGCTATGGACGTCACTGCTATTAGCTTCACGACTGACATTTGGACCAGCGATGTCAGCTCCATGTGCATGCTGAGTCTGACAGCAGAGTGGGTCGACGAGGATTTCATACTGTGGAAAGCCATATTGCATGCTCAAGAATGTGCTGGTTCTCATACCGCTGCTGCCATTTCAATGGCATTTGAGAACGTTTGAAACATGAACACACTCCTAGCTTCATTCGAACGACTGACTCGAGAAATAAGCTCATCAACTATTGTCTGCAGCAGACGTGATACCCTCTGTCATGGACTGAAACGCCTGCTCAACAAAATTGCTGACAGACCGTGGGGTTAAAACTTGCAAAAGTACTCTACTAGAGGCTGTGAACAAGCGATTCGGTGGCATTCTCTCTGAGCCTCTTTACTGTGTCGCCACCATGCTCGATGCTAGTTACAAGGGCCGCTACTTCGACGCAGACAAGAAACAGGGTTTACGTGAAATGTTACAGACACAGATGGACAAGATGGAAACGGACACAGTGACAGTGCGCACAGAGGAAGAGGACCCACGACAGAAGAGGCCACGGACAGACAGAGCTGAGATTTCACTGCTTGACATGTATGATAAAATCCTGAACAAATGAACAGCGAAACAGCACAGCAAGTAAGTAAAATAAATAGGTTTCACAGCTGTATGAATGTTAATAAACAAATACTACAGCTCAGTGCAATGGTAAATGTTAAGTCAGCTGTGGGGTATGGACAGTAGAGGGGGATGCTGTTGTAGTGACAGTAGCGTCACCACTATTTTCTGGACTTGTTTTCTGATGAGGTTCACAGCACTGGAGAATAACCTGGTTCTGGTCCAGATGTCCCGGACTCATTTACCTGAGGGTGGCCTCTTAAAGAGTAAATAAACTGTACAGCTGGCCTATGACATCAGCCCATCTCCTGTTTAATATATGACTGTGGGCCATAACTACTTGAGGCAGATAAGGGCTGCCCCCACAGGGCCAAACGTGTTGGGTCACATCAATGAGCAAAATACATTGGTCCCAGTGCATTGCTTATATACAGACAAACAAAATAAAACGTTCCTACATTTCTCCCTCTAACAAGTAACCCTGATCCATGTAACCATCCTTCTCATATTAGATTATGGCAATGTAATTTCTAGAACTGCAGGGAAGGGTGCTCCTGAGGGCCTTGATGCTCTGTATATCTGCCAACTTTGCCATCAACACAAGATCATTGCAACTTATGTTTGCTTGTACACTAGTCATCCTTATGCACTCCATGCAATACTTGCTGTTGTTTGTAATAGTTATTGTCATGTTTTTGTCCACGTTTGTTTGGAAATACGTGTACTGTGTACTGTGACATTAGTTGTCATGTTGTCACTAAGCTGGTTGTTGTTAGTCTAAAGCATACGTTTACAAGTTTGTTTAATATTTGAATTTGTCACCCAGCTCTTTGCCTCAAGAGTCCAGTTTGACTTGCACAGCCCTTATTGCAAAGAGGACATTGTAAGTCATTTACTGTCCTGTAAAAAAAATGTTAAAAATGAATTTTAATTTCTTACAAATAAGTGGTTTTGTGCGGGGTGGATTTTTCGTATTGTGATGATCTGTTTTCATATTTTTAAATATTGTAATTGTCAAGCCCTGACCTTAGTATTCTTTGTTTTCTTTATTATTTTGGTTAGGTCAGGGTGTGACAAGGGTGATATATGTGTTAATCTGTCTAGGGTTTTTGTATGTTTATGGGGTTGCTCTAGTCTAGGTGTTTTTATGTCTATGGTTGCCTAGATTGGTTCTCAATCAGAGGCAGTTGTTTATCGTCTCTGATTGGGGACCATATTTAGGTAGCCATATTTGTTGGGTATTTCGTGGGTTATTATGTCTATGTGTAGTTGCATGTCAGCACTCGTATTAGCGTCACGTTCATTTTGTTGTTTTGTATAGTTTGTTAAGTGATCTTCGTTTATTAAAAGAAGATGTATTCATATCACGCTGCGCCTTGGTCTCCTCGTTACGACTAACGTGACAGTAATAAGCAACTAGAAATTGATAGCGGGTGCTAACATGGCAACGGTTTAACCCTTCTGCGCCTTTACCTACTGTAGAGGACTGCTAATTCCTATGTAGGTGACATTACATTACTGCTAATTCCTATGTAGGTGACATTACACTACTATAGCTGAGACACATAGTAAAACAGGTTGGGCCCCATACAGGATATCTCTCACACACACACACTCACTGTAATCATCCAGAACACTGTCACAACAGGATACTCTTAGCCACAGGTGCTAGCCGGCAGTTCGGCCACAACTCCCCTGAAGATAGGGACGCATACGCTCTTACACACTGACCCCAGAAGACAGGGACGACGCACATACAGTACACACATAGCTGCCGAGGACACCCAGATAAGACACCCACAGATTGGCAGAAAGCCTAGACTTAGAGACAAACTAACACACACACATAATCTCCCTCCCAGCCGAACATTGTGTGACTGAAGATAGCGCACACACCAGATCTCCTTTTCAGCTGAACAGGGTGTGACGACCAAGAACAGGCATGGCAGGATTCTACGATGACGGACAGACAACAAAGCCAATGCCGGATGACTACACCCCAGCCTGATCCAATCCGAAGATCCGATCTCCTAGATATCAACCTACTTTCTGTTCTGTATATGAAGCTTGTACCCATTGTTAGCTAGTGTCTTTTTTGCTAGTCTCTGATGAGCTAACAGAGGGGCCCGTATATACGCTGTACCAGATATCTCCACTTTGAAATAAACCTGTCGCTTGTCGTACAATCTACCACCTTGTCTGCATCGATCCTTGACCGACTCACCCTTTATCATGTCCCATTATCAACACTACCTATAGACAAATAAGCTTTTTCAAGTATTTTCACTGGCTATGTTAGTCCATAGTATATAAGGCTTGACAATAGACATGCGCCACAGTTAATTTGCCCACTCGCGAATATATCCCAAACTATTGTCAGCTTGACTGTGAGACTAACGTGATTTTAACGTCATTGCCAAATGTGAAAATGTCTTTATACAGAAGAAAATATGTCTCATTTAGTTAGGTTTGAAAAAGTCCACACAAGCTCGGAATCAGATCTGTGTAAAAAAGGCAGAGGGAGTTCTGCAGGCTTTCGTTTCACATGGGTGTTAAAAAAAAAAAAAGAAGTGGAAGTTAACAAATGTTCCAGCCTCGCAATAACTATCTTTCACATGAACACTGAAAAGATCCACAAATGGCTGTATGTGGTATGGAGCAAGGACAGGAGAGGTGTTCGAACAGAGGTGTTAAAAGGAAGACGCACAGGTAGACCTCATGAAAAACAAGGTTTCCTGAACAAGCATACAATTCTCTGTATGCTCATCGTCACTGGAGCTCTTCTATGTTTTGGAGAATTTTCATATGCTCTTTTTAATTACAGCAATAGGCAGTGATTTGTCATTCAGAGTGAGCTTGACAAGGTGAAATAATCGTTTTTCAGAGCATCACTTTCATATACATTAAGACAAATCCTTCTGTGAGTATTAGCACGCAGTTTACATAACCTGCTAATGACAATGGGCTTCCTCATTGACTTGACATTTGAGTGCATTCACAACAAGCCACCTGCAGACAACATACAAAACGCAGCAGTGCATTTGAAGATGACTTTTTCTGATGAAAATAGTTATTTGATGCATTGCCTACTATTTCTAACACCAAAATGTATAACATTCACACCACAACTACACATTGATAATACAGATTGTTTCCTGTGCAGTGATCAACTTACATTGAAAGCTTTTTGTATTTCTGAGTGACGTAAAGGTATCGACAGAGTGATTCACTTTTAATGTCATTACATAAAAATGACAACAAAATGATGGAGTTAACAACACATTAGAAACAGAGCATGAAACTGACTAATAAAGGAAACAATGGAAAGGGAAATATCGTTGGCCAGAAATTCAGTCAACACCAACTAGATGATTACTCCAGAGACAGAGGGACAGAAGGTGAGGCAGAGACTCTAGAGGACAGAAAAAATGACATACAAGCACAAAGTGATGAGGAGTACTCCAGAGACAGAGGGACAGAAGGTGAGGCAGAGACTCTAGAGGACAGAAAAGATGACATACAAGCACAAAGGATTCTTTTGTGGTAATGCAGGGGAGGGTTATAGGGGTGGATGTCACTATAAGGGATTGTAAATTTAGATTAGTGGTGGTGTATGGGCCACAGGTGGTGGCAGACAGGAGGGAGATGGTTGACTGTCTGACGCCCCTGTGTGTCACAAATAGGAAATTAGTGATAGGGGGGGATTTTAATACAGATTTAGGAAGAGGGGGGGATAGCAGTGCAGGCGCCATTGCCGGGCTAATGGCTTGCCATGGTCTGGTAGATGGTGGTCTGCACACTACTCCGAAAATGGCCGGTCCTACATGGCGCAACTCCAGGGGGGTTGAGCGGAGGCTCGACTATATTTTTGTACCCAGGTCTTTGGGTAAGTTGTCTGGACGGCTGTTGCCTGTTTTCTTTTCGGATCACGACAGGGTGCTCCTGCAGGTGGGGTCGCCAGACTGCCTCTTTGGTAGGGGGTACTGGAAGTTAGATCGGGATGTGCTGGAGGAGCAGGCTTTTGTTGACGGGTTTTATGGTTTCTTTTGGAGGCTTGAAGGCCTCCGGTCCATGTGCGAAGGGGTGTTAGAGTGGTGGGAATTAGTTAAGGTGAGGATTAGGGCTTTTATAATAGGGTATTGCAAGATGAAAAAAAGGGAGGAGAGGAGGGAGGTGGATCGTATACAAAGGTTAATTGAACTCGAGTACGAGGCAGGCAACCTCAGCGGGTCGTTTGACTGGGAGAGATCCGCAACCCTAAAGGTGCAGCTCAGGGAGTTGCAGGAGCGGAAGGCTCGAGCTTTCCTGGAGCGTGCGCATAGTGGCTTTCTATAACATAATGAGACTTGTTCTGCTATGTTCTTTAAGTCGGTTAGGGCCAGACAGAGTAGGAAGGTAATGCATGGCGTTAGGGAAGAAAATGGTAGTATAGTTAGAGAACCAGAGGATATGGTCAGGGTGACAACTGATCATTTCCAAGGTTTATTTAAGGAAAGGGAAATAGATGTAGAGCAGGGAAATGTGTTTTTAGAACACTTGTCCAGGCGGTTGCCGGAGGACATTAGAGAAGTGATGGAGGCCCAGATTTCACTAGAAGAGGTTGAGAGCGCTCTTAGGAGGATGGGAAAAGGGAAGGTGCCTGGGATGGATGGGCTGCCGGCTGAGTTTTATCTCATGTTTTGGGGTATACTTGGACCAGTGGTCCTCGAAGTCTTGAAGGCCATCCTTGAGACGGGGGTCCCGGGGGGATCAATGGCTGTTGGTGTGCTGTCACTTTTATATAAGAAGGGGGAAGTAACAGACCTTGGCAACTGGCGGCCGTTGACCATGCTGTGTGTAGATTACAAGCTACTTGCAAAGGTTTTAGCAGACTGGTTGCGCATAGCCCTTCCCTACGTCGTCCATGAGGATCAGACGTGCGGGGTAGAGGGCCGCTCTATTAGATGGAACCTACAGTTAATCAGGGACTCCATCGCTAGGGTTGAAGATAGAGGACTGCCTTTAATGGTAGCAGCACTAGATCAGGCGAAAGCCTTTGATCGTGTGAATAGATCCTTTTTATTCAGAGTGTTAGGTCGATTAGGATTTGGGGAGAAGTTCATAGGATGGATTCGTACATTATATGTCGGAGCGGGGTTCCGAGTTAGTGTTTTTGACCTCTCGTCTGGGGTCAGGCAGGGGTGCCCACTCTCGGCTCTCCTTTTTGTTCTGTACATGGAGCCTCTGGGGGCTGCCATTAGGGCAGACACAGGGGTGGAAGGCTTGTTGATCCCTGGAAGTGGTGGGCTGCGGGTTAAGATGACACAGTATGCCGACGACACTTCCTTGCTGCTGTGCAAGGACTCGTGCCTGACAAGGTCCCTTGCCATCTTTGGGGATTTCACCCGAGCGTCGGGAGCGGTTCTGAACCATGCAAAGTCTTCCGTCAAGTTGTTCGGAAGATGGCGCAGTAGAAGGTTATCTCTCTGTGAGGGGGCCCTGAGGATTCTCGGGGTCCATTTTGAGACGCAATTTTTGTTTCTTTCTTGTTAACGGAGCTTGCTACCTCCTGCGGGTGTTCTTCTCGTATCAGGTGAGAAGCGTAACGGTGTGGTCTAACACGGGTCCTCGGGCGGAACAGCTGCCGTGGCACTTTGGTCATGTGGCCAAGTGGCTGCGTGCACACCCTGAGGTTGAAGTTGCCCGAGTAGGTTTAGATCACAGGCACCTGTACGAGGAGGTCAGAAAGTCAGAGAGTCCGGCGCCTGTAGTGGGCATCTCTGAAGTGGTCTGGGAGGGAGTGCAGGCGCGGGGTCTGGACAACAGGCTCAAGGACCTGAATTGGTTGAGCCTCCATAAGTGCTTGCCGGTACGTTCCATCATGTACCGGTATAGTTTGGTGCAATCCCCCACCTGTCCAAGATCCTCTTGTGGCAGGGAGGAGACTGTGCGCCATGTCTTTTGGGACTGTGCCTTTGCCGGAGTAGTATGGGCTAGGGCACGGGTGTTGTTAGGTTTGGTAAGGGGGGATTTTGTATTGGCGAGAGGGACGGATAGGGACAGGTTTCTGCTCTGGCTTCTCATGAGTCTCTTTAAACGGGGGCTGTGGGAAGCCAGGCAGAACATGGTGAAGACAGGGAGAGATTGGGGGGTGGAAGCGATAGTGAGGAGGGTGGAAGGAGATTTGAGGGGGAGGATGAAGAGGGAGGAGAGGAAGTGGGGGCAGCATGCTGCTCGGGAGAGGTGGAAGGGGGGTTTAGGGCTGGGTGTCATTTAGATTTGTAAGGGGATAGATTAAGGACGGGGAGATAGGGAAAGGTAGTTTGTAGGGTGACGGGGAGGGAAGATGCTCCCCTGAGGTTTTGTGTGGGGTTTTTGTTTTGTTTAGTTAAATTAAAATACCATTGTTGGAGTATGTATGAAAATTATGAGTTGTAAAGAATGAATGGTATTGAAGGTAATAAATAATTTTTTAATACATTTTTTTTAAAGATAGCCTGTATAGGTTTTCACATTTCCGTTTGTTGTTTTTGTATTATTCGTGTTTTTTTCTTCCTTAAAGATGTATCGAACTAACCACGCTGCATTTTGGTCCGACTCTCCTTCGACGGAAGAAAACCGTAACACAGGTGTCTGTAATCATGGCCAAGAGTGGCCTAATATCATTGGTTAATTCTCAAATATTAAAATGGCATACAAAGAACAACATACAAAAAACAAATGGATAGCATGCGATCATAAATTCATTTTAGACTACACAAGCTTACAAACAATTACAATGGCAAAGTCACAATAATCACAAGAATGGCTTCAGATCAAAGGCTACGTTGAGACCGAAGGTATGTAGTATGATCTCTATCATTGAATCTCTTGATCTTCTCCCTGAGAATACCTTGTATTTACTTTTGATGTTGAGTCGTTATACACTAATATTCCACATGAGGGCGGTATTGAAGCTATGGAACATTTTCTTCTGCAACGACCCTAATGAACTACCTCAAATCAAATCAAATCAAATTGTATTTGTCACATACACATGGTTAGCAGATGTTAATGCGAGTGTTGCGAAATGCTTGTGCTTCTAGTTCCGACAATGCAGTAATAACCAACAAGTAATCTAGCTAACAATTCCAAAACTACTACCTTATAGACACAAGTGTAAGGGGATAAAGAATATGTACATAAAGATATATGAATGAGTGATGGTACAGAGCGGCATAGGCAAGATACAGTAGATGGTATTGAGTGCAGTATATACATATGAGATGAGTATGTAAACAAAGTGGCATAGTTAAAGTGGCTAGTGAGAATTAACCAATGATATTAGGACACTCTTGGCCATGATTACAGACACCTGTGTGTCTTTTGACACTATATAAACGAGTCATCCCGCAGTGTTTGTGATTATACCCTGATGAAGACAGCTTGGTTGTCAAAACGTTGGATATTACATTTTTGCATCTGAGCTCCTAGAGTGTGCGGCTCTCCTTTATTTTCAAAGATGAAAATAAAGCCCTTACCAGGTACCTCAAATATTTAAAAAAATATATTTAAAAAACAGCCATGGACAGATGTGCTTTATTCTGAATTTAATAAGGTCAATCCATGCTGCACCTTGGCATTCAAATACCAGCATATCAAAGCTAGTCACAGCCGGAAAAAAGCCTCACCGTACTCCTGTGCCTCGGCCATCTGCACCTTTCAGTCATGTAAAGCGAAATACATGTTTTGACGACAAAGGCCTAGCAAATATAGTAAATATGTCAATATCATGGTATTCTGATTTAGTGAGGTGACACACCCAATGAAGTGAGAGAAAATGTAGGCCTGTAAGATATAATCGCAGAGGTGCAGTACAAAAAGGTGCTAGCAACCACCACTACAGACAGTTAAAAAACATACATACAGAGGAGATTTTGGCAGGCAACATTAAAAGAAGCCTTTCAAAAGATATTCTCAAAGTGATTGGGGCTGAAATCAGAAAGCACACAAGGCTGCACAATGGCATGATGCTAGAGCTCATGCTTACACTAAAGGTTTTGAAGGAGTGTGCCACAACTTCAGCTACTACATCTCCAAGTCGAGCTGTTTGGCGTTCACTTGTACACAGAAAAGTGTTTGAAGATCCTAGTTGTATATCTGAGAAAGTGCAGTCCAGTGACTCTTCATCTTGACGCCACTGGTGAGGTTGTGTCTAAGATTAGCAATCAAAGTAAAAGAGATTTGTACTCTGCTCTGGTTCTGCCCGGAATGGGCAAGGCTAAACCACCCCTATGTCACGTATACTCCCTCTCCGGCCTCTAGGTCATCAGGCTGCTGATTATCCTGCACACCTGTCACCATCGTCAAGCGCACCCGCGCCTCATGACACTCACCTGGACTCCATCACCTCCTTGATTATCTTCCCTATATCTGTCACTCCCCTTGGTTCTTTCCTCAGGTGTTATTGACTCTGTTTCATGTCAGTGTGTTGTTTGTGTTTCGTGTTTATTTATTAAAACACTCACTCCTCGTACTTGTTCCCGACTCTCGGTGCACTCGTTACACCATCCCCGTATCCGAGATGATTAGTGTTCCAGCACTCCATCCCAACAATAAGCTTTTGGTTAATGGAGACAGTATGCAAGGTCTCACAAATGACAAGCTGCAAGGTGAGACAGATGGAGGCTGATTTCCGCTGGGTGATGATTGGAAGTATATTGCTCTCATTTAACAAAGAGAGCATCACTTATCTAAACAGAGCCCACAGCATAGTTTCCTTGGAGGAAAAAGAGGATTGCAAAGACTTCACAATGCTCCATCTGTGCTCTGCCCACATCCTTAAGGCTGTCGCCCAGGGATTCGGGAAGAAAACAAATGACAATGGGCTCAGAGTATACAACTTTTTTCTGTGCCTTGTTGCTCAACAGCACCTCTTTGAGGCACTGTGCTTTTCAAATCACAACATAAAAGTAATATTGTGGATGAATCACAAAAGTATTTAGATGAGAGTATTATGAAGTCAGAGAAGGTGAAAGTGGAGGATGAGAGGACAGTTATGAAGAAAGTGCAATGTCCGCAAAAAACAAAACATGTGGCCAATCTCCCTTCACAAGTGAATTCCTGTCAGTCGTTAATCATTCGCAGAGTCTTCTGGAGGAGACACAGACAGTGCCTGAAAATGTGTTTTTCTGCCCTGAGATAATCAATGTTCTAATGGACACTTACATGGCCATTTTCCCCCTTTGGAGTGGGATATTGCTGGGTGACCTTACAAGATATTGTAATGTGACCAACACAACATTGCAATCAGTGAAATCACGGAACACCAACTGCTATGTGGAACAGTGGTTCTGGATCATGAAGCATTCCATTTTGCAAAAGAAGAAATTCCTCCGTCCAGCTGAATTAATTTAGAAAATGCTTCACATAATAAAACATGGCCTGCCAGAATCACAGTTCACAAAATCTCCCTACCGCAAGAAGTCGTTGGACCAGGAAGTGGAGCACTGGGCCAAGAGGACAAGAAATGACTCAATTGACAAGTCCAGGTCAAAGTATTTCCAGCCTCCCAGACAATTACCTGAGCCAAAGAAGAAATATGAAAGCAGGGATGAAGCAACATTACTTCAACGAGGCTGCAGGCCAGGCCAAGACAACGAGGCTGCAGGCCAGGTATGTTTTTTTTTTCAAATATTAAAGGATTGTGATAAACTGAAAAAAATCTATGTTGAAATGAGCGGACAATAACTCTTCTAAATGTGTTTCATTTAGAAGAGTGGTGAAGAAAGAATTGTGGCGAAGAAAGAATTTGCGAGATGATGGTTGCTGTTGTGAGGTCAAAAAACAAAGTCCTCTTTCACTGTAAAAAAAAAAAAAAAGGCTTTTGCAATTAAGTCAAAATAACTCATTTCATCTATTGAAGCCAACTAAATGTGCAAAATGTGTTGATTTAACAATCATGTTAAGTGAAGTTGACTTCAACTCAACAAAAGCTGTGAAAATAAAAAATCTACTTCAGTTAGCAAAGAACAATCTGCACAGTCAACATTCAAATCAGGACTAATAAGTCAAACTAAAACAAAGATCCTAGTTGTGCTGACGAAAAATGGCAAGTTATAATAAGTACAAGTCAATACATTGTCTTAACTTACAAAATCAAGTTGAATCAGCAATAAACCGTGTTCACTCAACTTTCAAATTAGATCCAATAAGTCAAATTAACAAAATAAAGACAACAGTTGTTTTGACTTTAAATGTCAAGTTTTGACTTTAAATGTCAAGTTAGTATAACTACAAATCTTGACATGAACTTTACTTACAAAATAAAGTTAAATCAGCTAAGACCTGTGTGTTAATTTAACTTTCAAGTCAGAACCAAGAAGTCAAATCAGTGGTCTGTGCAACTGCCTCCGGTGCACATGTACTGTTGTGTGGGTTTGAGTCTGAACTTCTTAATTATTGCCCTAATACTGTACCTATTGTTTAATAGTGGAAACCATTTTTTTATTTTAGTGTTTTTGCCTTTCCACATTGTGATTTGATGAAAAAATGTATATTCCATGCCTATTGCCTTATTTGTATATCCCAGTTAAGGGGAGCCATAGAAGGCCACAATACGGCTCCTTTTTTCACAAGTAAGAATCCCTATGGGGTGCCAACCATTGTAATTTTGTTGATGGTTTGTTTTAAATTGAATTTGATTGGTGCAACTTTGCTCGAGCGACTTCCCCCATATTCCTTGCAGCCAGTAAATTCATCTTTTGTCTGTGGGAAAAACTCGTGCAATATCTAATTTTCTAATTTCTGACACCAATGCAGCAAATTTTAAAGAATATGGAGCCACATAGCATGAGCTGTGTCAATTGTGTGGGCTATGGGTTTATATTGTGTTAGCTGGGGGTTACAGGTTTTTACTGTATGAAGGTCTACACATGTGTAACTAAGGTCAAGCTGCTTGCTTAGCAAGTAAGCAAATTGCTTATTCCTGAAAGACTAACTGTAAGTCGCTCTGGATAAGAGCATCTGGTAACTGACTAAACTGTAGGAGAATGATTTACATATACTATTTCTCTATGCATGTACATGTATTAGCGATCCTAATATTGGGTGTAAGCTTTTATGGTTAGCCATCTAACAGTTGGTGTTTGGTGAGGCCAATGTAGTGAAAGTAATATGTGTAATGTTACAATTGGTTATAAAAGAGATGAACTACAACAAACTATGTGAATGCATCAGATCACCTATCCCAATGTGTGATGTTTGTGTAGAGTTTGCTCCTTGTTTGCGCATTGATAGGGGATATAGATCAAACTTAATTTGATTTAGCACTTACTCCGTGTAATTCGAGTAATCATTTAATTCTTAAACAAAAGTGTATAATGTTTAGAATCAAACATTTTTTATTTACTGAAGCCTTGTCGTACTAGCATAATTTATTTTAGAACTCTGTGGTAATTTATAGGCTGTGGCACATTTCAGGAAGTGGCTTGATCAAGACCATGCTTCGGCAACTCCTCTACTGCATTCAGCTTTCTAAGCTGAATAGCTTGGCAAAAGGTGAGTATCTACTTTAAAACAAAACAATACAACCACTAGCATGTAATTTACCTACTTGGTAACCGACACGGTATACATATTTACTGGGTAAGTTAACAAGTGCCCTTGATGACTTTTCAGCACAAGAATAGCAAGGACATTAGCCACTATGTTACATGCGAGCTAGCTGGTCAGCACCGCACACACACCATTTTAAAATGGTAATTTGGTTAAATTAAATTTAAAAAACAGATTTGGATACATTTGGCAAATAGTATTTTACTATATCCGTTTACATCGGATTTCTTGTGCAATTCTGCTACGTGTATTGTAATTGTAGCTAACAGCTGTTATCATGCTGTTAAATAGTACCGCTCTAGCGAGCAGCACACATGGCGCCAACTTGCAGACATGCTATTTGTGCTCCTTGTATTTTGTAATTTGTTTGATAACCTGTATAACAGTAGCTAGCTACAAAAGCTAACTGTAGTTACGCTTGTAGTTATAATTACTATTAGATTGGGTGGTAACTATAATTACTATTAGATTGGGTGGTAACGAGCTGTTATCAGTTTATTTTACTATTGTGGTTGTATTCAGTGACTTGCTAGCCAAACATCAGATACAGGCATGTGTAGCTAAGTAAATTATCCAGGGTATGTTGTGGCATTTTGATAGCGCGATGCTAGCTAACAGCATACTATCTAGCATGTTGTCCGCTAGCATAGTGTTAGTTAGGACCGTTAGGACATGTGGCTGAATTTGCACATGTGCTGGTTAGTTAGTGTGTTTAGTTAGCATGGCGCCAGATAGGTGGTCGGAATTGCACATGTGCTGATAAAAGATGCGTGTTGGCTATCTTGGAAATAGTTTGAAAACCTGCATAATAGTACAAAAGAAAGACGTTTGCTAGCCATGCTTCTAATTAGTATTGGGTTTTAAACCCTTATTTTTTTACAAAATATATGATTTAAGAACCTAATAATATTATAATAATATATAATTAGCCTAATTTGCAAGTAGTAATGTTAGTATATATGTGTTTCTTTACAATTGTTAGTTTGAGTTTAATGTTATGTTAAACAAACGATGTTCTAAAAATAAATTTTGTAGTTAGTAAACAGGTTTACCTAGATAGCACTTATATCTTGAATATTTGATAAATTCCCGAATAAGTTGACTAAAGTGACTAAAAAATGTTTATGTAAACATTATTTTTTAGATTCTTGGAAATCCAAAAGCATTATTCCTTCAATGGATGTAGTGGAACTGTAAATACTGCAGATTAGACACATCAAATCAACGCACCCTTATTGGACATTACAAATTCAAGAATGGACATTATACAAGAACCTGTCCATTACCATGTATCCATCAAGAATGTCTGTGCACCTTTAAAACAGAAATAGCACTCAAGAAGCATTTGACTCAACATGGAAGAAATGTTCATGAAACAGTTACTGCTTGTATAAAATGTGACCTGAACCCTGTAATGTTAAGCAGTACTTTTCTCATTTGAGAAGTCATTTCAACAATAAGTATTATATGCAAGAAGAGATTCAGAAAATAATTCCTGACTGGGTAACTGTCGTGCTTCTACACCTGCATTGCTTGCTGTTTGGGGTTTTAGGCTGAGTTTCTGTACAGCACTTTGAGATATCAGCTGATGTACGAAGGGCTATATAAATAAATTTGATTCGATTTGATGCAGCAATGATGACTACTTTCTCATTAAGAAGAAAGGAGATTGTGGAAGATTGTGATTGACATCAAATCTAGATGGCCAGCACTGTTCACAAACAGACAAGTAAGTGCTTATTTAAAATCTGCAAAAGGTCAAATAAGATTTTCTATGATTGTTGAAATGAATAATATACACAATTTCTCATACCTCAGGAGCTTGTCTCCCTTCAGACCTTTGAGCATTTTGAGATTAAGGTGATTAGAGACACAAGGAACTACATAAGTTATTAATGTAATATGCTTTTCAAAAATGTATTCCTTTTATCTGTAGTGCTCTTAGCCAATCATAACTGACTGTTTATAGGTCACACAAATGCAGGGCTTTATACAGTGTTGGATGACCATGGGCCTTTGTGGTGCTATAGAGGACAATCAATAGTTTTTTGCAAATAGGAAAATAACAGACATGTTTTACCTCAACTAAGAACACATTCTATCTTGACCTGGGAGGAAGCATGGCTGACTGACGTGCTTAAGAGCCATGCTTGTTTACTGGTGCCATGCTCTTGACGACTAGGCTACCTGCCATCCCACTTGCCTGCATCAATATGCAACAGTACATTTGTAGACAGTTTCACATAAAAATTGTATTGGAGGATGTTTTGTAGGGCAATGCCTCTAATCTTTGCATATTTTTGTTCTGTTTTTCAGAAGACTGATTCTGAGAGAGTCACCCGCGGAGTGAAAATCTGTGTCGTTGTGGATGGAGCTGCAGCAGATGACCCAATGCCAGCTGACAATGTGAACGTTGCCCTTGTGATAGAAGAGCAGGTGATCATACATGAGCTTCACAATGTCCCAAATGCCTTTGCCACTTTGTTTGGACTTCTTTAATGTCTGAACACCCAAAACATTTGAGTTACACTTTTGAGGTAGTTCAGAAAATATTTTTTAAGACAGGTGCAGAAAACTGTACAGCAAAAGTGCATGGACTGAAGAACCGTCTTCTTCGTTAAGACAACGAATTGGTGTGCTTTTGTTTTACTCGCGGTAGTTGAGTTAATTCCTCCTCCGACGATGCTGTTATTTGCCTAAATCTTACAAATCTCAGTTTTGGGAAGACTTAAGTTACTCTATTTTTACGTGTGACCTTCAGTCTACAAACTACAACCGTCTTTTGTTAGAGACCATTGATTTGCTATCATCTCTACAGTGCATTCTGAAAATGTTTACAACATGTAAAAAATATTTTAAAAATCACACTCAACACCTTGTCTTAGAAACCATTGTGAAGGTTGTCTTTGCTCAGTGTTTGAATTTTTATTTACCCTGCCATAAAGTCATGTTTCAAATGTGCCATTTACAAATGTACATGGGTTTATTGGACAGTGGAATAAAAAAAAAGTTTGACAAAACATTTATTTTTAGAAAAAAATTTACTTAGCTGATATTGGTTAAAAGACCAATAAGTGACAGCAGAATTTGCCTGCCCGTTGAAATATACCCAAAAACATGCATCTAATAATATAAATTGTTAGAATATTTTTTGCATTCTAGGGAATAATACATTGTTGCAAATCTATTTGTTTGTTAATACATAGTGTAATAAATGTTCTGAAATACACGAAAAGACTAGAATACTATAGTATAGTTACAGTTGAAGTCGGAAGTTTACATACACTTAGGTTGGAGTCATTAACTCGTTTTTCAACCACTCCACAAATGTCTTGTTAACAAACTATAGTTTTGACATAAGTCATTTTCCCAACTATTGTTTACAGACAGATTATTTCACTTAAAATTCACTATCACAATTCCAGTAGGTCAGAAGTTTACATACACTAAGTTGACTGTGCTTTTAAACAGCTTGGAAAATTCCAGAAAATGATGTCATGGCTTTAGAAGCTTCTGATAGGCGAATTGACATCATTTGAGTCAATTGGAGGTGTACCTGTGGATGTATTTCAAGGCCTACCTTCAAACTCAGTGCCTCTTTGCTTGACATCATGGGGAAATCAAAAGAAATCAGCCAAGACCTCAGAAAAAAATTGTAGACTGCCACAAGTCTGGTTCATCCATGGGAGCAATTTCCAAACGCCTGAAGGTAACACGTTCATCTGTACAAACAATAGTATGCAAGTATAAACACCATGGGACCACGCAGCCGTCATACCGCTCAGGAAGGAGACGCGTTCTGTCTCCTAGAGATGAACGTACAGTACTTTGGTATGAAAAGTGCAAATCAATAGGACCTTGTGAAGTTGCTGGAGTAAACAGGTACAAAAGTATGTATATTTACAGTAAAACGAGTCCTATATCGACATAACTTGAAAGGCTGCTCAGCAAGGAAGAAGTCAAATCCGCCATTAAAAAAGCCAGACCTCAGTTTACAACTGCACATGGGGGCAAAGATTGTACTCTTTGGAGAAATGTCCTCTGGTCTGATGAAACAAAAATGGAACTGTTTGGCCATAATGACCATCGTTATGTTTGGAGGAAAAAGGGGGATGCTTGCAAGCTGAAGAACACCATTCCAACCGTGAAGCACAGGGGTGGCAGCATCATGTTGTGGGGGTGCTTTGAGGGACTGGTGCACTTCACAAAATAGATGGCATCATGAGGGAGGAAAAGGATGTGGATATATTGAAGCAACATCTCAAGACATCAGTCAGGAAGTTAACCTCTCTGCGCACCGAACCCGTTAGCGGGATTAAATTTGACAACATACGGTGATTTCTACATAGTCATATTAAACATTCATGAAAATACAAGTGTCTCACATGATTCGAAAGCCTAGAATCTTGCTAATCCAACTGTGTTGTCAGATTTAAAAAAGATTTACTGCGAAAGAATACGATGCGATTATCTGAGGATAGAGCCCCATAAAAAACAACTATTTCAACCAGCACAGGCGTAACAAAATCACAAATTGCAATAAAATAAATAGTTTACCTTTGACGATCTTCCTCTGTTTGCAATCCCAATGCTCATTGTTACACAATGAATGGTCTTTTGTTTGATCAAATTCATTTTTATAGCCTAACACAAAACATTTTGTGAACCGCTTGTGTCGCGAATTCTGTCTCATTCAATTTTCGACGACACATTCGATGTAAATACACACACTAAACGTGACTTTATCCAGTCATGTTTGGTTTCATTGCAATCAACTGGTTGTTTGTAACACAAACAAACTGATGGGTCATTTCGCAGGACGTATTGACTGAAAGAAACCGATTTGAAGACCACAAGTAATGACATCATTGTGCACCAATGATATGACCGCTGTTTCGTTGATTGACTGTATTTTAACCCAATGACCACTGATCGTCTTGAAATCTAGCTTGGTCGATAGCCAATGAGCTGAGATAAACTGCAATATGTAATGGTTATGTGTTGGAAGACCAACCCATGTAGTAAACAAGCCACGCATGTTACGCACAGCACTATTTTGGTAAAGCGCATCTTCAGCTGTTTATATATCAATCAGTATGGCGACTAAGTCAGAGAAAGCTAAATCTAAGTCTAGATATACAGAACAGAATTTTTACTAGGATTAAATGTCAGGAAAACTGAGTTTAAATGTATTTGGCTAAGGTGTATGTAAACTTCTGACTTCAACTGTGTGTATTTGTGTTGCCTGCTTGACTTGCTCATAGCCAGAAATTGAGAACTCTTTGCTACAATAACTCAATATGAAGTAGGCTTGGCTTAAGTGCATGTTAATTGAACAAGGATAACAAATGGTTAACTCTTTTAAATGTGGCTTTAGATCAGATTACTCTAGCTTTGTTTCAACTTGTTATTTCCAGTCATCTAGTTGCACGACCTTTTTCAAGCTCAGAGCACTTGGCATGTCACGTTATCCTTGCATAGACCATTTTGTTATGAAAACTTTAAATGTATTTATGATAAATGTATTACTAGTTACAATAACTTATTTGAAAGTTGACGTAACAATGTGAAATTAATTAAACTAAAAATGGTTGGTCATACTGACATGATGTGGACTTCAATGTTTTTTATTCGTCAACATAAATGTTGCTTTAGCTATGATAACTCAACATTTAATGTTGACGTAATAAATGTTTAAGTTGATTCAAATGAAAATAGTAACTTACACTGAAATTAAGCAGTTGACTTGACTGTATTTGTCAACAACAATGTAGTTTTAGGTATTAGAACTCCACATGTATTGTTAAAATAAAAAAAGGTTTAAGTTGATTCAAATAATATTAAATTAACAATTAACAAACATAAAAAATAACCATCTATTGTTAGTCAAAATACATTTAATAAAAGCTTGGATAACGTGAAATGTGAAGTTGAGCTTGAAAAAGGCCACTCAACTAGGTTACTGGAAATAAGTTGAAACAACACATTGTTTTTTGTTCCTTCTCTATCATTAATAGTTTTAAACTCTGCACCCCCACAAATGGCTTGTGGGTGAGGTAATAAATACTAGTCATAACATGACAAGCATTTTTTCAATCACAATTCTAAACATATCGTAGAAAAATACATTTCAAACAGTATGAAGGATGAACATAGAAGTACATTAGATGTGCACCTAACCAAGGACATGTAATATCATTAAGTAGTTAACTGGAATTAGAGTTGAATGTTTCTGATGACATACACTTTAATATTTATGGCCCTTATTCTGACACTTTATAGTAGAAGGTACGAATCCCACCGTACCTTCTCCGCTGTGCAATCTGGTTTCCGAGCCGGTCACGGGTGCACCTCAGCTACGCTCAAGGTACTAAACGATATCATAACCGCCATCGATAAAAGACAGTACTGTGCAGCCGTCTTCATCGACCTTGCCAAGGCTTTCGACTGTCAATCACCATATTCTTATCGGCAGACTCAGTAGCCTCGGTTTTTCGGATGACTGCCTTGCCTGGTTCACCAATTACTTTGCAGACAGAGTTCAGTGTGTCAAATCAGAGGGCATGCTGTCCGGTCCTCTGGCAGTCTCTATGGGGGTGCCACAGGGTTCAATTCTCGGGCCGACTCTTTTCTCTGTATATATCAATGATGTTGCTCTTGCTGCGGGCGATTCCCTGATCCACCTCTACGCAGACGACACCATTCTATATACTTCCGACCCGTCCTTGGACACTGTGCTATCTAACCTCCAAACGAGCTTCAATGCCATACAACACTCCTTCCGTGGCCTCCAACTGCTCTTAAACGCTAGTAAAACCAAATGCATGCTTTTCAACCGTTCGCTGCCTGCACCCGCACGCCTGACCAGCATCACCACCCTGGATGGTTCCGACCTTGAATATGTGGACATCTATAAGTACCTAGGTGTCTGGCTAGACTGTAAACTCTCCTTCCAGGCTCATATCAAACATCTCCAATCGAAAATCAAATCAAGAGTCGGCTTTCTATTCCGCAACAAAGCCTCCTTCACTCACGCCGCCAAACTTACCCTAGTAAAACTGACTATCCTACCGATCCTCGACTTCGGCGATGTAATCTACAAAATTGCTTCCAACACTCTACTCAGCAAACTGGATGCAGTTTATCACAGTGCCATCCGTTTTGTCACTAAAGCACCTTATACCACCCACCACTGCGACTTGTATGCTCTAGTCGGCTGGCCCTCGCTACATATTCGTCGCCAGACCCACTGGCTCCAGGTCATCTACAAGTCCATGCTAGGTAAAGCTCCGCCTTATCTCAGCTCACTGGTCACGATGGCAACACCCATCCGTAGCACGCGCTCCAGCAGGTGTATCTCACTGATCATCCCTAAAGCCAACACCTCATTTGGCCGCCTTTCGTTCCAGTTCTCTGCTGCCTGTGACTGGAACGAATTGCAAAAATCGCTGAAGTTGGAGACTTTTATCTCCCTCACCAACTTCAAACATCTGCTATCTGAGCAGCTAACCGATCGCTGCAGCTGTACATAGTCTATCGGTAAATAGCCCACCCATTTTTACCTACCTCATCCCCATACTGTTTTTATTCATTTACTTTTCTGCTCTTTTGCACACCAATATCTCTACCTGTACATGACCATCTGATCATTTATCACTCCAGTGTTAATCTGCAAAATTGTAATTATTCGCCTACCTCATGCCTTTTGCACACAATGTATATAGACTCCCCTTTTTTTTCTTCCTTTTGTGTTATTGACTTGTTAATTGTTTACTCCATGTGTAACTCTGTGTTGTCTGTTCACACTGCTATGCTTTATCTTGGCCAGGTCGCAGTTGCAAATGAGAACTTGTTCTCAACTAGCCTACCTGGTTAAATAAAGGTGAAATAAAAAAAAATAAAAAATAAAAAATGGTGAATATGTGTCATTGCGTAATTTTCTTGACTACATAACCCCTTATGTATGATACTTAATCTCCCTAACAAGGCATATATATATAATGTGTGACAATGACCTATTAAGTTGCATGTAGCCCGAATATATTAGAAAAATAAAAAAGGCAAATGTAATTTGATTATCTGGCCACCATTGTGGTTACATGTTCAGTATATGTATTGCCCAGCAAACCCACTGCAGCCTACCTTACTGGCCGTGTAAACTCGTGTGAGATGAAAACTGAGGAACTAAAGGGTGTCTACTGAGTGTACATTCTGAACCTTGTTTGAGGTCAGTAGTGTCAGGATTTGGCCAGGGTTGTTCCGGTTTTTGGTCACTAGATGCCCCCATTGTGCCTTTTGACCTTTTGTTTTCCCTTGATCCCCATTATTATTTGCACCTGTGCCTCGTTTCCCCTGATTGTATTTAAACCCTTTGTTTTCCTCAGTCCTTTGCTCTGTGTTTGTATGTTAGCACCCAGCCCTAGTATTCTGTTAACTCTTGTTGATCCCGGTGGACGCTCTTGTGGAATTCTGTTTTTTGTTCTTGTTTATTTATTTTTGAGTATCTTTTGAGGCTTTTTGTGCTATACCTACCACCTTGTGGATTTACCTTTTTTGTCTTGGAGGATTACCTTTGTTCTTGTGGAATTCCTTTTGAGGTTGTGGAGTTACATGTGTTCCTGAAGGACTTCACTTTTTACTACATTAAATACACCGTCTCAAGTACTGCTGTGTCTGCTTCATCTTCTGGGTTCTGCCGACTATTCGTGGCTCAGTTGGTTAAGTGACTGTTTCTCACTCCGGAGAGACTATTCGTGGCTCAGTTGGTTAAGTGACTGTTTCTCACTCCGGAGACCCGGGTTCGTAACCGGGTCCTGACAAGTAGGTCACATGACCAAGGAGCTATTGGAATTCTAAAGTTGGAAAGATTCATGTAAAATCGTGTGAATTTCAAACGTACACACTTCAATAGCTCATTGGTCATGTAACCTACTGGACTCAAACAAGGTTCAGAATGTCCACTGACTACCCTTATATATTGCAGAGCCTTTAGTTTGTCCATTTGAATCTCACACGGTTTTACATGAATTTTTAAACGTTTTTAATTTCAACAGATTCCTTGTCATGTGACCTACAAACCTCAAACTACTTTCAGAATATCCACTGACTCATATATATATATATATATATAGCACACCCTTTTGTTTGTCTATTTTCATGTAAATACCATGTGAGATGAGAATGGACAAACTGAAGGGTGTGCAAATATATAAGGCTACTCAGTGGATATTCTGAAAGTAGTTTGAGGGTTGTAGGTCACATGACCAAGGAGCTATTGAAAATTGAAACAAAAAAAACGATTGTAAAATCTCATGAGACCCAAATGGACAAACAAACAAGGGTGTGCAATGTGTAGGCCCACTGAGTGTACATTATGATACCTTGTTTGAGGTGTGTGGGTCACATGACCAAGGTGCTATTGAATTACATTAAAACAAAATAATAATAAAAAATAGTGCGAGATGTAAATCGACAAAAAAAGTGTGCAATTTGTGTCTCTGCCATCGGGTTAACTAGAACCAGTTTTGAAAGTTTTAGGACTAATTTGATTTGATTTGTCACTATTTGATTTGTCACATAAGGAAAACTAGGCGAATATCCGTCGAATATCCAACCTGGATCTGTCTATCTCGGTTAAGTTAATGTTACAATTGGCCTAGAGAACTTTGGGAAAGTTTGAAATGAAGAGTGCTGTAACAAACGTTTGAATATGTAAATGTTGAGTGAATCTAATTTCAATCTTGAGCTGGTATGTAGCCTTAGCTAGTCTCATAGGTTCTAGGCGTGTACATTGCTGGGCTGAGCTAACCAGGCTGACATATATTATTTCACCAGCCTATGAATTGAAGAGAATAATCCAAGTTTTCCTGTGGCTAGTGTGTCACGACTTCCGCCAAAGTCGGTCCCTCTCCTTGTTCGGTCGGCGGTCGACGTCACCGGCTTTCTAGCCATCGCCGATCCACTTTTTATTTTCCATTTGTTTTGTCTTTGTTTTCTTCACACCTGGTTTCTATTCCCCAATTACATGTTCATTATTTAACCCTCTGTTTCCCCCATGTTTGTGTGCGTGTTTGTATATAATGTTCAGGTCGTTACTTTGTTTGCCGGGTTCGTATTATGACTGGTATTTCACGCAGCTTTTAGTATTTGTTTTATACTGGTGCTGTTCGTGGAATAAATGACCTTGTACACTCATCTCTGCTCTGATTCCATGCACCAGTTACCCACAGCCTGACAGTGTCCTTCCTAATTGTGTATGTGCTGCTGGAACAATGTGATTTCTAGTCTTTCAACAAGGGCTCATGCTCCTGTGTCCAGGTTGGATTCCAACTCTGTACACTGGGCTGCAAGTCTGTGTAGAGCGACTGAAGAGCTTTGGAGACGCACACCCTTCTGGTCTACCTTTGGCCTGTCTTTTCTTGTCTTTCTGAAAAGCGTTTGTTCTCCTATTTCTAAGAAGGGCCCAAATCATCTTGAGCTAACACTGCTCCTGTCTCATGTGGAAATACACTTTAATGGCAGTTGTCACAAAATAACTGGGTGTGAGTTTGTCTGTTGTTGCTATTTACACTGTAATGCACTATAAACATTTTAATATTTGATAAAACACTCATATTCAGTCAGCAAAACAGGCTTTTAAAAATTCTAAACACATTGAGTAATCAAAGTAATAATTGACATATTATCAAAATAGTTGTTAGTTGCAGCTCTTACAAATGTGTTTTGAGTACGGTTTTTAACAGCTTTTACTTTATTTGCCTGAATAGTGTAGGTTCACAAGAATAATAAATTAGAGCAGCAGCAGTGGTGCAAGCCTCTCCGGTCACGCCATGCTGCTCTTCCCGGCCTGACACCATGACAAGTAACCTAAATACCTGTGGGAAACATTGGTCTGGATGGGTGGTAAAGCATGCTAAATGTTGAAAATCTTGGAGAGCCCCTATAAGCTGTCCATTAATTAAATAAATAATGCATATGAAATATCCCAAACAACCTTTTACATACTGTAAGTGAGCTAACATTTCCTCAGAGTAAATATTGGTAAACAAAGCTGGTGGCTTTTTAAGTCAAAATTGCTCATAATTCTGTGTTGATCGACAACTGTACCAATCACAATGTACCTCTCACCTTTCTTAGGATTTTCATCCTTCTTGTTAGGGTGCTTGAGCTCCATGTAATGCCATCCACTATCATATCAACTTGCCTCAAGTGTAGCCCCGGTGCAAATCTGCAATATCGCAACAAAGAAATTAGCAAATCAGATCAATTGTATATGAGAATAGAAACCCAACTCTTTTTTTCATAAATGGCCCCAGACTCCACCCATTGAGACCCAGCTTTTGGTAACACAACTTTTAAACCACATTATCTTCAGCCTGGAGAGACCTGCTTGCCATACCTTGCTCCACTTCTGTACTAATCTATGCCACGGAACACTAACATGTAATTACCTAGCAGAGAGGCCCACACTCACCAGTACCTTGTATGGTTGTTATGCTTCATTTTATTGGGGGCTGAAAGAGCATGGACTTTCTGTTGGTGGCAGCTATTAACAAAGTGGTCAAAATTATGTATTTTCTGACCTTGGCAAGTCTACCGCTAGCCCAACAATCATCAATGAAGCATGCCATCCCAGTGTAAAAACATTTTTGTAAGCCTTTTTGGGTAATGTAGCCCCTGATTGTGAATCACTTTTTTTTTTAATGTAATTATCCAAAACTTTGTGTCAAATTCATGAACCTACTGATGAAATGTTACCCAATCCGTAAGTGGAACCCGAGAATGGCTAAACATGGAATCCTTCTGGATGGAGCAGGAGGGAGTCTGATGACGCCTCCTCTTGTTTTGATAAATCCTGCAAGGAAATATGCACATTTAACTCAGATACAGGTGCGTGTTTCAAAGGCCTACACTAAGTGATAATTGAAATGGAAAGTAAGTAAGTAATTATATTACATTCTCTTCTACTATGATTATCAATGAACTTTTTCAGTAGCAGTAAGAATACAACCACATTATCCCTATGAAGATGTATTTTGAATTTAAGTGTATTTCCACATGTGACAGGAGCAGTGTTAGCTCAAGACGATTTGGGACCCTAAGTGAGATTTGACTTCGATGCCCCTCCTATAGAAGTTGAGGGTCCTGCTTCCCTGGGACACTGAAGTCTTCTCATATCACTAACATTTGTCTTACCTCTCATTATTGAAGGTCTGCAACAAAGCCTTGGGGAGGTTCAATATGAGGAAGGGTTTCCAAATTGGGTGAAGTTCTCTACGGAGATTGGTGGTGATAGATTTTGATGTAGTAACATTCATTTTCTGGGCTTGGGAACTGAGAATTGGTTGATATATTTCACTTATGGTAATTTGTTATTAGTTAAATTACTCCACAGTAGATATACTGATATGGATTTTGCCCATTTCATATACTGAATTATTTGATAAATACATATCTGTGCTCTTGGACACATCAGTGATGTTTCCTAGGATCATGTTTTGGGTCTTTCAACCTTATACAACTTCACTCATCAGACCTTAGCTTATGTCATAAGTGACATTATGCTAGTTCCCATGGAATTACTGATCCCCGCTATTTCAAGGTGTGACTAACCACTGGCCAACTTCCTGTTACAAATAACTATGCACTTGTTCCTATCTTTCAGTACAACCGTGGAAGGATGGGGTCAATGTGGAGAAGACAGGGTTGGGTGTTTGGGATGATGGAGGTCAAACACAAAAGATGGCGGCCAGTTCTTAAAACAGTGGAAAACCGTTCACAGGTAACCTTAATCCCTATAATCAGACGACATGCTTGAAGAGGTTCCATCATTGAGTGACTGCTGGAGAGCACATGTCAGGTCGCTGAATAGGCTGGGTTACAATCACTAGACAGCCAACCACACAAACAACTTTGTGGATCCTCACACAGGATTCCACACACAACACATTGAAAGAGCGTGGCGGACAATAAAGGGGCAGGTCTGGAGGCTAAGGGGCAATCTGACCCCAAAAAGTTTAAAGAAGCATCTCCATTTTGAGTGGATGTACTGGTTGGGTAAAGAAAATAAGGAGAACTCTCAACTCTTCAAAGACATCCGATAAGTATATCAGCTGTAATATTTTCACTCTTAGCATGCACCCCTTAGAGGAAATGTTTTGTCAAGACCATTCCAAGCTGTAAAATCAGACAGACATTGTTTGTCATGTAAGTAAGGTCAATGTCATCTTTCAAAAAAGAGCCTACTGTGATAAACTATCCCGTGTTATAACCAATCCTTTCCATTTTCTTTCAATGTGAATAGAATATTGTTTGTTGCACAGTACCTCAAAAAGGACATTCAATTACAAATATTTAGTGATAAAAAAAAATACATATATATATATATATATATATATATACCCAACCATCACTAATTTCAAGTGTGGTTGCATTTGTGAAAACCAAATGCCAAACACTTTCCAGAAGGAGCTGGGAGTAATTTAAATAGTGGTTAATACCGGCCCTTTAAATGCACACAACCCCCTGTAAGCTCTTTTTAGCCGAAAAACAACAATCTCAACTTTGAATTTATATCAATCAATCAATTCAGATTGTCTTTGGAACTACAATCCTACAGCAAATTAATGTTTCATTCTTTTGACAGGGTTATAAGCAGGCCTTGTTGCTATCAGTGTTTTTTGGGTCACTCCATGTAAAAATGTTTATCACATGAAACAGGAGACAATGGATTCCATTGCTTCCAAACATATCACTGTCCGATCAACAGGCTATGCACCAACAATCAAAGTGTATTACCGAACTTCGCCTACTACAATCAAAAACACGTAACATAATAACTACATATTAATTACATGAGGAAATAAAATGTGTTTCACATTACATTAAGTTGCTTGTTCCTGTGTAGAAACATTGTATTTATAATACTTTTCTTTAAAATGACATTGTAATAACACATTTTGATATACCCTGCAAAATGTTTAATAATATTGAAAGTATATAGTAATTACACTTCAAATGTGCTGTAACAACATTTTTCCTAGATTTGAGATTCCCAGTGATCACAACTAGAACTATTATATTGCGTGTCTGTTGTAACATATAACTAACTACATGAGTCATTCATGATGTGTTTTACTTTACATTTAGTTACTTGTGTAGAAACACATTATAGTTACAATACTTTTTATTACATTGTAATAACGGACATTTTGAGATCCTGTGAAATATGTAATTGCTTTGAAAGTACAGTAATTACACTTAGTTGCTGTAAAAACATTTTTTTCTACATTGAAGTGTATTTTCCCAAATGTAATAAGTTTTACCCTACTGTGTTTCACTTTATTTGAAGCTGCTTGCTCATGAGCATATTAACATTATATTATTTTGAATAACATTTCACTTACATTACACCTTTGAAGCATGGGAAATAAACCACAATACATAGTATTTACAAAAGCTATACCATTGTGTTTCACTTTACATTAATTTGCTTGCTCCTGGGTAGATACATTATAGTTACATGTATATCCATTGTAAATACATTGCTCTTACATTTAATTCAGTACATCCTTTAAGCCAAATAATATGTAAATAAGATAACTGAAGCTGTAGTTAATGATATGGTGTGCATTGTTACCACAGCTGACAGAGTCCTAGCCTAGCTTATTTTGGTAGTAGAGACTTATGTAGTTACATGTAACAAGGTTACATATTAGGATGCATTGTTAACATGGTGCTACACAGGAGACCTCAAATGTGTAATTACAGAACAACTTAGTTACAATTGGAACAAGACATTTTGTAATTGCATGTGCATTCAGAAATTATTCAGACCCTTTCCCTTTTCCACATTTTATGTTACAGGCTTATTCTAAAATTGATAAAATATTTTTTCACTCAATCTACACACTACCCCACAATGAAAAGCAAAAACAGGTTTAGTTTTTTTGTGTACAAATGTATATATATATTTTTTAAACATCTCTTATTTTCACAAGTATTCAGACCCTTTGCTATGAGACTTGAAATTGAGTTCAGGTGCATCCTGTTTCCATTCATCATCCTTGTAATGCTCCGGGTGTCGTGGGTGTGGAGTCAAATGCAGGAGACAGAGTTCAATGCTGTGCGTCTTTACTAGCACCAACGCAACACAGGGTGCTCACAAAAGTAATGTTTCCCAAACACAGGGGAAAAAGTACAATGGAGAAAATCACAACTAAGCACGTACCTCTTACAACAGAGCCGAAAGTTTACAATGAAAAATAATCCCGCACAACAACCAGGCGGGCCAGCTGTCTAATAAAGACAAACTAATTAAACAAGAACAGGTGCTACCACTAAACATACAAGGAGGGGGAGGAAAAACAATCAGTGGCAGCTAATAGGCCGGTGACGACAACCGCCGAGCGCCACCCGCCCGGGAAGGGGAAACACCCTCGGTCGGACTCGTGACAGTACCCCCCTCTGACGCGCGGCTCCCGCAGCGCGCCGACACCGGGCCTCGAGGTCGCCCCGGAGGACGAGGTGCAGGGCGATCCGGATGGAGCGATGGAAATCCCTCAACATGGATGGGTCCAAGATGTCCCTCACCGGTACCCAGCACCTCTCCTCCGGACCGTACCCCTCCCAGTCCACGAGGTACTGCAGGCCCCTCACCCGGCGTCTTGAGTCCAGAATGGCCCGGATCGTGTGCCCGGGGTCCCTCGATGTCCAGAGGGGGGGAGGGACCTCCGGTACCTCACTGTCCTGCAGGGGACCAGCTACCACCGGCCTGAGGAGAGACACATGAAACGAGGGGTTAATACGATAATAGGAAGGAGTTGTAATCGATAACACACCTCGTTTATTCTCCTCAGGACTTTAAAGGGCCCTACACACTGCGGACCCAGCTTCCGGCAGGGCAAGCGGAGAGGTAGGTTTCGGGTCGAGAGCCAGACCCTGTCCCCCCGGTACAAACACGGGGCCTCACTGCGGTGGCGGTCAGCACTCCTCTTCTGCCGTCCACTCGCTTGTCGGAGAGATTCCTGGACGGCCCTCCAGGTCTCCTTGGAGCGCTGTACCCATTCCTCCACCGCAGGAGCTTCGGTCTGGCTCGGATGCCATGGTGCCAGGAGCGGCTGGTACCCCAACACACACTGAAAAGGGGACACGTTAGTAGAGGAGTGGCGTAGTGAGTTCTGAGCCATTTCAGCCCAAGGAATGTATCGTGCCCACTCCCCTGGCCGATCCTGGCAATACGACCGCAGAAACCTACCCACCTCCTGGTTCATTCTCTCCACCTGCCCATTACTCTCGGGTGATAACCGGAGGTCAGGCTGACCGAGACCCCCAAGCGCTCCATGAACGCTCTCCATACCCGAGACGTGAATTGGGGGCCCCGATCAGAACGATGTCCTCCGGCACCCCGTAGTGCCGAAAGACATGGGTAAATAATGCCTCCGCAGTCTGCAGGGCTGTAGGGATACCGGGCAACGGGAGGAGACGGCAGGACTTAGAAAACCAATCCACAATCACTAGAACCGCGGTGTTCCCCTGAGACAGCGGGAGATCGGTCAGGAAATCTATGGACAGATGTGACCATGGCCGCTGTGGAACGGGGAGGGGTTGTAGCTTCCCTCTAGGAAGGTGCCTAGGAGCCTTACTCTGAGCGCACACTGAGCAAGAGGAGACATAACCCTTAACGTCCTTGACCAACGTAGGCCACCAATACCTCCCCTGAAGGCTCCCCACTGTCCTCGTCACCTCAGGGTGACCCGAGGAGGGTAGGACGTGAGCCCACCGAATCAGTTTGTCCCGGACACCAAGCGGCACGTACCTTCGCCCCGCTGGACACTGAGGAGGCGCGGGTTCAGCCCGTAACGCCTGCTCGATGTCCGAGTCCACCTCCCATACCACTGGGGCTACCAGCTTTGAGGCGGGAAGGATGGGAGTAGGTTCGGTGGACCCATCCTCGGTGTCATAAAGGCGGGACAGTGCGTCAGCCCTCACGTTCTGGGAGCCTGGTCTATAAGACAAAGTAAACCGGAACCGGGTGAAGAATATGGCCCACCTTGCCTGACGTGGGTTAAGTCTCCTAGCTGCCCGAATATACTCCAGATTCTGGTGGTCGGTCCAGATGAGAAAAGGGTGCTTAGCCCCCTCAAGCCAGTGTCTCCCACACCTTCAGAGCTCTAACCACCGTTAGCAACTCCCGGTCCCCACATCATAGTTACGCTCCGCTGGGCTGAGCTTCCTTGAGAAGAAAGCGCAGGGGCGGAGTTTTGGTGGCGTACCCGAGCTGTGATAGAACGGCACCCACCCCAGCCTCGGACGCTTCCACCTCCACTATGAATGCTAGAGAGGGATCCGGATGCGCCAACACGGGCGCATCAGTGAACAGCGCCTTCAACTTGTTGAATGCTCTGTCCGCCTCTGCTGACCACTGCAACCGCACCGGGCCCCCTTCAGCAGTGAGGTAATGGGAGCCGCTATCTGGCCAAAACCCGGATAAACCTCCGGTAGTAGTTGGCAAAACCCAAAAACCGCTGCACCTCCTTTACCGTGGTTGGAGTCGGCCAATTACGCACGGCCCTAATGCGGTCACCCTCCATCACCACCCCGAGGTGGAAATGCGATATCCCAGAAAAAGAGACGGCTCGTTTAGAGAACACGCATTTCTCAGCCTTGACGTATAGGTCATGCTCCAGCAGTCTACCAAGCACCTTTGCGCACCAGAGACACATGCGCGGTGTGAGTGGCCGAGTAGATCAGAATGTCATCGATATAAACAACCACTCCCTGCCCGCACAGGTCCCTGAGAATCTCGTCTACAAAGGATTGGAAAACGGCTGGAGCATTCTTTAACCCATACGGCATGACGAGGTACTCATAGTGGCCGGATGTAGTACTAAATGCGGTTTTCCACTCGTCTCCCTTCCGAATACGCACCAGACTATACGCGCTCCTGAGATCCAGTTTTGTGAAGAACTGCGCTCCGTGGAACGATTCCACCGCCGTAGCGATGAGAGGTAGAGGGTAACTATACCCCACTGTGATGGCGTTTAGACCTCTATAATCGATACACGGACGCAAACCTCCCTCCTTTTTCCTCACAAAAAAGAAACTCGAGGAGACTGGTGAAATGGAGGGCCGAATGTACCCCTGTCCCAGCGATTCCGTGACATATGTCTCCATTGCCAACGTCTCCTCCTGGGACAACGGGTACACGTGACTCTTGGGAAGCGCAGCGTCCACCTGGAGATCTATCGTACAATCCCTTCCCGGTCGATAAGGTGGTAATTTAGTCGCTTTCACTTTACTGAAAGCGATTGCCAAATCGGCATACTCGGGGGGAATGCACACCGTGGAACCCTGGTCTGGACTCTCCACCGACGTGGCACCGATGGAAATTCCCAAACACCTTCCAGAACACTCCTCTGACCACCCCTGGAGAACCCCCTGTCTCCACGAAATTTTAGGATTGTGCCGGGCCAGCCAGGGAGTCCCCAGTACCACTGGAAACGCAGGTGAATCAATAATAAAAAAACTGATACGCTCCCTATGATTCCCCTGCGTCACCATGTCCAGTGGGACCGTGGTCTCCCGACCATCCCTGACCTAATGGCCGGCTATCTAGGGAGTGCACGGGGAAAGGAGAATCTATCGGCACCAGCGGAACCCTAACTTAAGGGCGAGTCCGCGATCCATAAAGTTCCCAGCTGCGCCTGAATCGACTAGCGCCCTATGCTGGGAAGAGGGAAAAAAATGAAGGAAAGAGATTAAGACAAACATATGGCCAACAAGGGGTTCTGGGTGAGTTTGATGCTGACTCACCTGGGGTGACCGAGAAGCGTTCCGCCTGCCATCTCTACTCCCAGACGGACCCCCAGCACCGATCAGACGTGTGCCCTCTCCGACCACAGTTGGTGCAGGAAGGCCACCTCCTCCGGTACCCCTCGGCGTAGCCCCTCCCAACTCCATGGGAATGGGAGCGGAGGGGCTGGGTGGTGGAACGCACAGAACCCTCTCTGAACGCCCGCGGGCAGCCAGCAGATTATCCAGTCGAATGGACATGTCGATCAGCTGATCCAGTGACAGAGTGGTGTCCCGACACGCTAACTCCCGGCGGACGTCCTCTCGGAGACTACACCTGTAGTGGTCCATAAGGGCCCTGTCGTTCCACCCAGATCCAGCTGCCAAGGTCCGGAACTCCAGCGCGTAATCTTGGGCGCTCCTCTTCTCCTGCCTGAGATGAAATAGTCGTTCTCCCACCGCTCGGCCGTCTAGAGGGTGATCAAACACGGCACGGAAGCGGCAGGAAAACTCTGTGTAGTGCTCCCGCACTGAGTCTGGCCATTCAGACTGCGTTCGCCCACTCAGAGCACGACCCGTGAGGCAGGAGATGAGGACACTCACCCTCTCTGCTCCTGAGGGAGTGGGTCTGATGGTGGCCAGGTATAGCTCCAGCTGAAGCAGAAACCCCTGGCAACCCGCCGCCACTCCATCATAAGCCCTCGGTAGCGTCAGACGGAGGGTGCTGGAGTCGGGAGATGGGGAGTCCGGAACCGTGGGTGCCGAAGGTGGAGAGAGGAGATCACTCCTCTCCCATCTGTCCATTCTCTCCATTACTTGATCCATCGCGGATCCGATCCGATGGAGGACGGTGGTGTGGTGGAGAACCCGTTCCTCCATCGATGGGAGAGGGTTGGCTGCTGCTCCTGCTGACTCCATAAATCAAAGGTGCGGGATTCTGTAATGCTCCGGGTGTCGTGGGTGTGGAGTCAAATGCAGGAGACAGAGTTCAATGCTGTGCGTCTTTACTAGCACCAACGCAACACAGGGTGCTCACAAAAGTAATGTTTCCCAAACACAGGGGAAAAAGTACAATGGAGAAAATCACAACTAAGCACGTACCTCTTACAACAGAGCCGAAAGTTTACAATGAAAAATAATCCCGCACAACAACCAGGCGGGCCAGCTGTCTAATAAAGACAAACTAATTAAACAAGAACAGGTGCTACCACTAAACATACAAGGAGGGGAGGAAAAACAATCAGTGGCAGCTAATAGGCCGGTGACGACGACCGCCGAGCGCCACCCGCCCGGGAAGGGGAAACACCCTCGGTCGGACTCTTGACATTCCTTTGTTTCTACAGCTTGATTGGAGTCCCCTTGTGGTAAATTCAATTGATTGGACATTACTTGGAAAGGCACACACCTGTCTATATAAGGTCTAACAGTTGACAGTGCATGTCAGAGAAAAATCCAAGCCATGAGATCGAAGGAATTGTCCATAGAGCTCCGAGACAGGATTGTGTCGAGGCACAGATCTGGGGAAGGGCACCAAAACATTTCTGCAGCATTGAAGGTCCCCATCATTGTTAAATGGAAGAAGTTTAGAACCACCAAGACTTTCTAGAGTTGGCCGCTGTCGTGTCTGGACTATCATTAAGTGTGAAGACTTATTTATATCAAATCAGTACTCTAGGTTTAATTATTATGTGATTTAAACTAATCATGTAAACGTTAACTGGGAAGTCGGGGACACCACGGAAAATGTTGAGATTTACAGAGCATAACACGATTATTCTTCTATTAATGAATTACAATTACCTCATCAGTTCTCATTACTGAATGTCGTAAACCCTTGGATATCTGCACAAACCCTAGGTTCCATAATGAATCAGCAATATACAAATTGGCTTAATTATTTATTTACTAACTAAATAATCACAGAAATGCATAACAAACAAACAGTAGATATTGGTTACTAACGATGATAGAAAAGTCCCTAGTGGGCTAAGCTGATATGACGGCTTGGTAGACAAAGGAAAGGGGTGGGGACTGAGAGAGAGCGGGAAAGACAAAATGGATTCACTACACACAGTGGATAATTATAATAATTGAAATGCTAATCCTTTGCACATGAACGGCCGCTCATTTGAGAATAATTGCAATGTATATATTTACGCCCATATGTCATTGTTGTCTTCTCTGTGGGAATCTGGTCCGTCTGCTGGAGAGTCAATCACAAAGTCTCTGGTTGTGTTCATAATGGATACGTCAAGTGTACCCATGGTTGTCGCATAGAATAGATGTTTCGGCAGTTGTCTGTATTCTCATTCTAGACTTAGGTAATTTCTAACTGCTAGTAATTATATGTCTAACATTTGCTCTTATTCTGTAGTGATCGATAGTCTCAGTTTAACCATTTCGATCCTTGTAGCCAAAACTACATCTGTATTGTCTACAAGGCCTATAGATTTGTAGCCATTCCAATCCCGGCGTTCTCTGACTGTTCTCTGACTGATGTAGATTTTGTAGGAAGTGGGTTTTATACTCTGTGGAAAAAGGGGCGATTCTATGACGCCTAATGTGATGTCTGGGCTCACGGGGTTGTGGCCACTGATGTTAACCTTATAAAGATGAATATGAAAATCCATACTTTCATTTTGAAGGTTAACATCACACTACATCTTTTCACAAATAGTTTAATGTTTATTCACATACGTTTCACAATATTTAGATTACAGCCTGACATTTGGGAAATGTACACTTTTAAGAGATACAGTTTGGTGTTTCCTGTCCTTCAGACACACTCGTAAAACACACTCGTCATGACTGTCCCTTAAGTGTCCACGGACCATTCCCACATTCACAAATTTAGAAATATTGTTTAATTCTCCGATTTTGGGGATTAGGAGTTTGGCCAAGTCTCTGTGTCCCACCTTCACACATTCCAATCTCAATACTACATACCCAGAAGCAGAGTATTTATGACTGTCATAAACTGTGGAGAAAGAGCGAGAGAGAGAGGGGGACTATGATCCTCCCCCCAGGGCACGTCATGACACCACCCAACCAAACTGAGCAATCGGGGGAGAAGTGCTTTGGTCAGGGAGGTGACCAAGAATCCGATGGTCACTCTGACAGAGCTCCTCTGTGGAGATGGGAGAACCTTCCAGAAGGACAACCATCTCTGCAGCACTCCACCAAGCAGGCCTTTATGGTAGTGTAGCCAGACGGAAGCTACTCCTCAGCATTTAACCCAACCCCCTCTGAATCAGAGAGGTGCGAGGGGCTGCCTTAATCGACGTCCATGTCATCAGCGCCCAGGGAGCAGTTGTTGTGGGTTAACTGCTTAGCTCAAGGGCAGAATGGCAGATTTTTCCATTTTGCCAGCTCAGGGATTTGAACCAGCGACCTTTCAGTTACTGGACCAATGCTCTTATCCTCTAGGACCCAAGACAGGGGTGGGCTGAAGGAAGGGAAAAAGAGTGTGATGTATCCGTGTATGGGTAGGGTTTTGGTTAGGATACGAACCCAGTTTAGGGTTAGGAGTAGGGTAAGGGATTGGGTTAGGTGGTGCTCTGTATGTTGAAGAGAGTAGTGTCTGGTGGAAAGGCTTTGTCGGTCAGAAGGAGGATTTTGTAATCAACAAATTGGAAGATAGGGAGCCAGTGGAGTTCAAGGAAGACAGGGGTGATGTGCTTCGAGAACTTCATGTCGGTGAAGAGTCGTGCTACAGAGTTTTGAGCCATACAGGAGCTTATGAAGGGAGCTTGAGTTGATGCCGGAGAGTAGTTGCAGTAGTCAAGATGGGAGGAGATGAATGCATGTATGAGGATTTCAGCAGAAGGTTGGGAGAGGGAGGACCTGACTTTGGCAATGTTGCAGAGGTGGAAGAACGAGGTTTGACAGTCTGTCTTATGTGGTGGTCAAAGGAGAGGGTGGAGTCCAGGATGACGGCAAGGTTACGAGCATGGAGGGAGGAAGAAACAGTGGTGTCGTCAATGGCGATGTTGACAGTTATGGTGAAGGTAGATTTGGTGCAAATGAGGAGTACTATTTTATCACATTTGAGCTTGAGGAAGTTTTGCTGCATCGATGTTATTCCAGAGAGGCAGGATTCGATATGGATTGAGGAGGGATTTGGTGCTGAGGTAGATCTGGGTGTCATCGGCTAAGGAGTGGAAGTCGAGGTTGAAGTGACGGAGGATCTGACCAACGGGGAGGATGTAGATGATGAAGAGTAAGGGACCCAGAAAAGAGCCCTGGGGGACACCCTGTCTAACTGCAGCTGGGTCTGATGTGTGGCCATTGAGGGAGATGTAGTGAGTCCGGTTTGTGAGGTATGATTGTAGCCAGGAGTGTGGTACCCTCACCACCCAGAACCTCAAGCCTAGTGAGGCGGATCTGATGGCTCACTGTGTCAAAGTGGCACTGAGGTCAATGAGAATCAGGATGAGGAGGTCATTGACAACTTTGAGGAGTGCAGATTCAGTACTGTGAAGGAGGCAGAAACCAGACTGGAGGTGTTTGAGGTTGTTGATTAGCAGGTGGGTTTGTAATTGGGAGGCAACAGTATGTTCCAGAGTCTTGGCAAGGAAGGTTGGAGATGGGGTGGTAGTTGAGGATGGCGGTATCCAGTCCGGGCTTCTTTAAGATGGGGGTGACTGCAGCTGTTTTGTAGTTGGAGGTGACAGTTTCGTGGGGAAGGGAGAGGTTGACGATGCGTGTCATATATGGACAGAGAGCAGGCAGGCAAGCTTTGACGAGAACAGTGGGGAGAGGATCCACGGAGCAAGTCTTGAATGAGGTTTGAGATATAGGGAGAGTCAGTGAGGGGCGAATTTGGAGAGCCAGGTTTCAGGGGTGACGGTTGGGAGGTTGACAGGGGTAGGGGGATTAATCAGTCAGTGATGAGTTAATTTTGTTGGTCTTGTCCTTGAAAAACCGAGTTCAGTGGAGGGAGTAAAGAAGTTGTCACGGGGCTAAAGCATTTTTCTGACAGTGAAGAACAGAGTCCATGAGTTCTTATTGGAGCTGTTAATGATGTTGGAGAAGTAGGTGGACCTGGCAGCACTGAGGCCATCTCTGTAGGTAAGGTGGAGTTTGTAGGCCTCCGCATGGACAGTGAGCCCAGACTTCCTGCTCAGGCGCTCCAGGCGGTGGTCAGTTTGCTTCGGGGCACGGAGCTCAGGGGTAAACCAGGGGGAGGTGGAGGTGGAGACAGGTTCCATTTGGTAGGGGTTCAGCGAGTTGAGGGAGACAGAGCAGTATTGAATTGGGCAGCTACATCATCAGGTGAGTTGGGGGAGTGGTCAAGGGACAGGGCAGAGCAGATGGTATCGGAGAGTTGGAGGGAGTCAACAGCTTTGATGTTGTGGAAAGAGATGAGGTGTTTGTCCGTGTTGTGGGGCGTATGAGGGAAGAGAGAAATCTCTTCCCTCATACAGGATCTTGTGGTCAGGGAATGGGAAATATGAGTTAGGTAGACGCCAACAGAGCAGACGAGATCATATATATTTGTCCCTTGACGTGAGTGGGAAAATTGACATGTTGGGTAATATTGAAACAGTCCAGAACAGGAAAGAAATCTGAGACATGTTTTGAATTTAATCAGTCTATGTGAATATTCATATCGCCAAGCTAAAGTAAGTTAGAGTTAATGCTGCTACCAGCAGTATAGTTGACAGACCAGTTTCGACGTGAGCCACCATGCCCGATGAGCAGCCAGGGATAAGGACATCAGAGGAGAGCCGATAGTTATTATGCAGGTGGCCAAGATCAAGGTGGGAGTATTTGGTAGGAGGAAAAACAGGGAGGGACAAACCATAGTAATCCAGGACAGCGCTAACAGGAGGAACAGAGAGGAGGCAGTGGGCAGGTGCCTGACAGCAATTTAGATCCAATAAAATGTCAGATAAATTCACACAAACGGTTAAAAAAGCAGCATGCCAGAGCTCAACTAGCCACCTCTAACCCCGCTAGCAATAGAACCCACAGTCAAAAACACATGTGAAACACAACCCTCACCAGCCGAGCAAAAGCAAAGAATACCCATTCCATTCAATTTCTTTAGTAGACCTTTCCGCCACATTGTATCATATGCTTTTTCAATGTCAAAATATACTATTAATATACTATTACTTCCATCATTGCCAAAGCTTTGGTCAACTCAGTACTAACTTTAACTAATTAATCAAGGGTAGTCCTTCCTTTTCTGAATCCACTCTGGTATGGACTTAATAGAACCCTAGGTTCCAGATAATACATCAATCTGCCTACAAACAACTTTCCATTAGATTACAGAGATTTGATGTAAGTGCAATAGGTCTACAACTAGTAGGAATGGATGGATCTTTCTAGAAGAAAAAGAAACGCACACCTATTTAGGCGAGGTGCTGGCTGGCGGAGTAGAAAATGTGAAAATATAAGAGAGCCGCACACTCTAGGCGCTCAGATGCAAAAATGTAATTACCAACATTTCGACAGCCAAGCTGTCTTCATCAGGGTATAATCACTAACAATGCGGAATGACTCATTTACATAGTGTCAAAAGACACACAGGTGTCCTAATATCATTGGTTAATTCTCAAATATTAAAATGGCATACAAACAACAAATGGATAGCATACAATCATAGATTCATTTTAGGCTACACGAGCTTACAAACAATTACAATGGCAAAGTCACAATAATCACAAGAATGGCTTCAGATCAAAGTCTACGTTGAGACCGAAGGGAGCAAGGGTCTTTAAGTTAAAGATCCAGGCAGCCTCTCGTATTAACAATAAATTATCAAGGTCACCCCCTCTCCTAGGGAGGGTGACATGTTCGATGCCAATATAACGCAGAGACGAAATCGAGTGGTTTGCCTCCAAAAAGTGGTCCGCAACTGGGCAAGTCAAGTTTTTGCACCCTAATGGTGCTACGATGCTCTTCTTGGTGCTACGATGATCTTCAATGCTAGGTTTGTTATTCACTTTCCGAACAGCCTTAGCATTGGATACATTGTTTGGAATTTTGTACCTCTGCTCTTCCATGGTTTTCTGTTGTACTTCACATCCTCACTATGTTCTCTGTTACAAGAGTAACTTTAGCATCAGGCCCACATTTCCCATGCTGGTGATCCCCGCTAATACTTTGCACATCTCATTTAACCTTTGCACACATTAGCAACATGCCTCATCCATGCACACTTAAAGCACCGAAGTGTAGGTGGCACATACTCTCTAACATGATAACTGAGTTATCCTAGCTGCACCCTACCCTACTTTTTGCTTTTCATCCTTTTTGCTCAATAACTTTTCCTCTTTTCAGGGAAGCCTTAACTTAAGGGCCTCCCGAGTGGTGCAGCGGTCTAAAGCACTGCATCTCAGTGCTAGAGGTGTCACTACAGACCCAGTTCTATCCCGGGCTGCATCACAACCCGGCTGTGCTCAGGAGTCCCATAGGGCAGCGCACAATTGGTCCAGCATCGTCTGGGTTAGGAGAGTGTTTAGCCGGGGTAGACCGTCATTGTAAATAAGAATTTGTTCTTAAATGACTTGCCTAGTTAAATAAAGGTAAAAAAAAATACAAATGAAACTTCTTCCATAGTAATTTCCAATGGCATCCCAGCAATTACTCCTTTCAGTTTAGACATAGCACCTGGAATGTGACATTTCACCCAACCCCCATTTAGTGAGTTAAATTTCAAAACGTTCTCCTGCTCAATTTTACTATTTAAATTACCAGGATCTTCCCATAACCCAGCGTTTTGGCATCATTAATCACCCCACTCTCTTTCCTAATTGCTTTTGTCAAACGCAAAGGATGGAAGTATTTACTAGCTGGTTCTGGGGACACTTCCATAACTTTCTAACGTTCTACTCCAACCTCTTTCTCTAGAGTGGTCCTGCACTTTACAGGTCTACTCTCGGTATTCATCCCTCCATCACCCTAATTATGATTTCTCTTACTCCTGTTCCTCATATTTATAACATGTGTAATTAGCTGATCATCACTGGTTTTATCGCCGTTATCAATTGCGAAAACGCTACCATCTGAACTATCCACTTGTACAGCTGTGCCAAGAAACAAACAGAGATGCATCTTGTCCCATAACCAAGAATGAGTTGCGCCTGTTGTCATAGAGATTGATAGAGGACTCATCATGGATGTAACCTATATCAGCATGGACATTGTCAATGAGGGCTTCCACCATTTTAAAATAGTAAACTGGGTGGGGATTCCTATGAGTTGGGAGCAATCAGCCAATGAAAAAGAAAAATTGACTACTTTAAAAAGGAGATGGAAAGATGAGCCCTCTATTTATCTCAATGGCCTGTTGTTCACACGCGTATCTATCCTCTCATTGGCTAGAATGGTCGACTCCCACCTGATCTCGCCTGCCTTCCATCTTTGAGGACATGTAATTACCATTGTTAGAGTGGTCACTTGAATATCTTGTCAACATAAAGGACAATCTTCGTTGTGAATTAAATGTACAAATATGGCGGAGGTGAGTAAGAAAACCGGGCAGAAGCATCTTAGCTATTTGAAAGATGTATTTTTCAGATAGATTGTGTTAAGTCAACGGTGTCACTATCGACAGTGGTCTTTAAGGTTTTAATCTGAATTGCCGATTTTCAGTATTGTCATTTAGCATTTAAAAAAAAATCAAACACAGCGGCGTCCTCGGTTACAGCAAATGTATTTATAACTAACCCTCCTATCTGTGGTTGTAGCCTAGCTAGCTAGCAGTTCGCTAACATTAGGTCCATGGCAGGGGTTCGCATCGGGCATACTTTGCAAGCTAGCTACGTTACCTGGACAGCTAGAATGTTTCGTACCGATAAATCCAGTGAAATTCGATTTTTCTACAATATCAACTGAGATTATTCAAACGTTTTTTCGGTAACTGTGCTCCGTGGCATTGCATTTCGTTTTACATTAAGTGGCTACATTAAGTGGCTTTAACGTTAACGCGTTAGCTCTCGAGAATCCAGCGTTGGGCCATAGTTTTCCTTAACACATCAGCCATCGTTTCTGGGAGCATAACACGAGCTAACTAGCTACAAAATTGTGGTTACTGCTGAAGGCACATAGATTAAGATTTCATGCAATTTACTGGGGGGGGCAAATCTATTATTTTTTGCTCTGGAGAGGGTTGTGTTATTTTTATTTATTTAGGCACAGGGGAGGGTAGTGCCCCCTCACGGTTTACATTCGGTATTCGAAGGTTTTACTTTATAATTTCTTCCATGCTAGTCACATTTCCTTATCAAATTTTTGAAGGTGTTTTGGTACATCCCTTATGCACGGTAAACTTTCGCTATATCACAGGTCACTATGGTCTGACGGTCGATCCTGCACTCTGTCCACCGTTCAGTGACAATAGTGGTAGGGGGATAATTTGTCCAGATCCGCAATAGGCTAACTCGCGATCATACCACACACACAATAAAAACATTCAAAGCTGCATCAATTGTAATAGAAAGAAAAAAAGGAATAGCTGATAGGCAGCGGAAAGGCCAGGTGCATCATTGAGCATGAAAGAACAGTGAAGACATGACACACAGCTCAAAGCTCCCCTATTGATCTTTAGGGGCAATGCAATTATCCTACCTAGACTAGCCTACAACAATGCAACGAAAAATGGCATTGTTTTTCAAGCTAGTACAAAATGTTACTCAAGGTGCAGTGAAAATGTAATTTGAGTAACTGCACAAAAGCCCTGTGATTTGAATGTTTCAATCGATTTGGCTCAGTTGTGGGTCTACTCTCGACAGTTTATAAGGTCTAGAAAGAGTAGCAGGCCAGTCTGGCTATATTTTTGCTTCTGATACTGTGTACTCTGTTGCAGATCATCATTCTCCCATATCATCCTATAGTAATGTGGCCACATATGCTCCCGGCAGGCCCAGTTATTCAGGAAAGCTTAGTAGTACACACTCTGCATCCTCTCCGAGAGGCTGTTCTTCGCACACCTAGAACCTGCACTTCAATATAACCTAAATATTTTACTTTTAATATGTATTACCTTTTTATGTGGCCAGGGCCTAAAATTTAACACTTGCCAAATGCGGATAGATTTTGGCATTGGCGGGTATAAAATGTGTATTTCACCAGCCACTTTGGCGGGTGATCGGTGCTCCACAGTGTGAGCAGGTAACTCGGATTTGTGAATAGAAAGTATGTTCACATTTATAGTAAAATAAATGCTGCAGTGGTTTTCAAAGTATTTCTGCCATTTTGTTTCATAGCTGGTAAATGAATCGCACAAAGTCCACTATGAATCCCATATAGCCTATTCCACCTGGTGCTGCAACACTGCCTGGCTGGGGACTGCGCATGTGAAGTGCTGAGTGATAGATACATTTTTAGAAGTGCTGCACACAGGCTTAAAAGTTGGTCTAATTTCCTTGAAACAAAAGTCTACTGAAGTGAGACATTGTCATTGTTTCTTATCAATTTACATTGTTTTGTTCACACACTAGGTTGTTTTTCTATGTTTGCGTTTCAACTGCTAGAGAAGAGAAGACAATGCGTCTACTAGTCAATCTCAATCTCACAGGCACTAACATGATTTGTGTTAACAATACATGTTAACAATTTACTACATTACTTCTTACTAGTAATACATTTGTTTTAGGAACATTACAAAGCATGCTGATATTTTTTTTGTGTTTTTGTTGGTGAAAAAAATATTTTGTCTGGTAAAAAATCTGAGTAGGTGGTAGATTTTTAAATCTATCTGCCACATTGGCTGGTGGACCAAAAAGTACATTTTTATACTTACCCTGTATGTGGCATCAACACATTCAGTCACAAAGTTTTAATCTGATTAGGCTACTTCAAAAGTCTCTTGAAGGCCTGTTCACATTCATAGGAAATATCATTTCAGCATCCTCAAAGTGACTTGACATTAAACAGGTTTCCATCCAACCTTTTTATACAACCAAAGTATTAAAAGGTAACGACATTGTCACTGGTTGTGGGCTCCCGAGTGGCGCAGCGGTCTAAGGCACTGCATCTCAGTGCAAGAGGCGACACTACAGTCCCTGGTTTGAATCCAGGCTGAATCGCATCTGGCTGTGATTCGGAGTCCAATAGGGCAGTGTTTTCTGGGTTTGTAAATAAGAATTTGTTCTTAACTGACTTGCCTAGTTCAATAAAGGTAAAACATATATATAACACATCCTAGATCTGAATGAATGAAATATTCTTATTAAATACTTTTTTCTTTACATAGTTGAATGTGCTGACAACAAAATCACACAAATTATCAGTGGAAATCAAATGTATCAACCCATGGAGGTCTGGATTTGGAGTGACACTCAAAATTAAAGTTGAAAACCACACTACAGGCTGATCCAACTTTGATGTAATGTCCTTAAAACAAGTCAAAATGAGGCTCAGTAGTGTGTGTGGCCTCCACGTGCCTGTATGACCTCCCTACAACGCCTGGGCATGTTCCTGATGAGGTGGTGGATGGTCTCCTGAGGGATCTCCACCCAGACCTGGACTAAAGCATCCGCCAACTCCTGGACAGTGTGGTGCAACATGGCGTTGGTGGATGGAGCGAGACATGATGTCCCAGATGTGCTCAATTGGATTCAGGTCTGGGGAACGGGCAGGCCAGTCCATAGCATCAATGCCTTCCTCTTGCAGGAACTGCTGACACACTCCAGCCACATGAGGTCTAGCATTGTCTTGCATTAGGAGGAACCCAGGGCCAACCGCACCAGCATATGCTCTCACAAGGCGTCTGAGGATCTCATCTCAGGCTACCTCTGGCGAGCACATGGAGGGCTGTGTGGCTCCCCAAATAAATGCCACCCCACACCATGACTGACCCACCGCCAAACCGGTCATGCTGGAGGATGTTGCAGGCAGCAGAACGTTCTCCACGGCGTCTCCAGACTGTCACGTCTGTCCCATGTGCTCAGTGTGAACCTGCTTTCATATGTGAATAGTACAGGGCGCCAGTGGCGAATTTGCCAATCTTGGTGTTCTCTGGCAAATGCCAAACGTCCTGCACGGTGTTGGGCTGTAAGCACAACCCCCACCTGTGGACGTCGGGCCCTCATACCACCCTCATGGAGTCTGTATCTGACCGTTTGAGCAGACACATGCACATTTGTGGCCTGCTGGAGGTCATTTTGCAGGCTCTGGCAGTGCTTCTCCTGCTCCCTCCTTGCACAAAGGCGGAGGTAGCGGTCCTGCTGCTGGGTTGTTGCCATCCTACGGCCTCCGCGTCTCCTGATGTACTGGTCTGTCTCCTGGTAGCGCCTCCATGCTCTGGACACTACGCTGACAGACACAGCAAACCTTCTTGCCACAGCTCGCATTGTTGTGCCATCCTGGATGAGCTGCACTACCTGAGCCACTTGTGTGGGTTGTAGACTCCGTCTCATGCTACCACTAGAGTGAAAGCACCGCCAGCATTCAAAGTGACCAAAACATCAGCCAGGAAGCATAGGAACTGAGAAGTCGTCTGGTCACCACCTGCAGAACCACTCCTTTATTGGGGGTATCTTGCTAATTGCCTATAATTTCCACCTGGTGTCTATTCCATTTGCACAATAGCATGTGACATTTATTGTCAATCAGTGTTGCTTCCTAAGTGGACAGTTGGATTTGACAGAAGTATGATTGACTTGGAGTTACATTGTGCTGTTTAAGTGTTCCCTTTATTTTTTTGAGCAGTGTATATACATACACACACAGTTGGGGTTGGAAGTTTACATACACTTAGGTTGGAGTCATTTAACTCATTTTTCAACCACTCCACAAATTTCTTGTTGGTCTTCTGTAGTTTAGGACATCTACATTGTGCATGACACAAGTAATTTCCAATAATTGTTTACAGGAAGATTATTAAACTTAACTCACTGTATCACAATTCCAGATGGTCAGAACTTTACATACACAGTTGACTGTGCCTTTTAAACAGCTTGCAAAATTCCAGAAAATGATGTCATGGCTTTAGAAGCTTCTGATTTACTAAAATTATGTCAATTAGCCTATTGGAGGTGTACCTGTGGATGTATTTCAAGGCCTACCTTCAAACTTAGTGCCTCTTTGCTTGACATTATGTGAAAATCAAAAGAAATTAGCCAAGACCTCAGAAAAATAATTGTAGACTTCCACAAGTCTGGTTAATCTTGGGAGCAATTTCCAAATGCCTGAAGGTACCACATTCATCTGTACAAACAATAGTATGCAAGTAATAGCACTGTGGGACCACGCATCTGTCATCCCGCTCAGGAAGGAAATGCGTTCGGACTCCTAGAGATGAACGAACTTTGGTGCGAAAAGTGCAAATCAATCCCAGAACAACAGAAAAGGACCTTGTGAAGATGCTGGAGGAAACGGGTACAGAAGTATCTTTATCCACAGTAAAATGAGTCCTATATATCGACATAACCTGAAAGGCCGCTCAGCAAGGAAGAAGCCAATGCTTCGGCATATGGGGACGAAGATCATACTTTTTGGAGAAATGTCCTCTGGTCTGATGCAACAAAAATAGAACTGTTTGGCCATAATGACCATCGTTATGTTTGGAGTAAAAAGGGGGAGGCTTGCAAGCTGAAGAACACCATCCCAACCGTGAAGCACGGGGGTGGCAGCATCATATTGTGGGAGGGACTGGTGCATTTCACAACTAGATGGCGTCACGAGGGTGGAAAATTGTGTATATATTGAAGCAACGTCTCAAGACATCAGTCAGGAAGTTAAAGCTTGTTCGCAAATGGGTCTTCCAAATGGACAATGACCCCAAGCATACTTCCAAAGTTGTGGCAAAATTACTTAAGGACAACAAAGTCAAGGTATTGGAGTGGCCATCACAAAGCCCTGACCTCAATCCTATAGCAAATGTGTGGGTAGAACTGAAAAAGCGTGTGCGAGCAAGGAGGCCTATAATCCTGACTCTGTTACACCAGCTCTGTCAGTAGGAATGGGCCAAAATTCACCCAATTTATTGTTGGAAGCTTGTGGAAGGCTACCCGACACGCTTGACCCAAGTTAAACCATTTAAAGGCAATGCTACCAAATACTAATTGAGTGTATGTAAACTTCTGACCCACTGGGAATGTGATGACATAAATACAAGCTGAAAGATCATTCTCCCTAGTATTATTCTGACATTTCACGTTCTTAGGATCACTGCTTTATTTTAACTGACCTAAAACAGGGAATTTTTACTAGGATTAAATGTCAGGAATTGTGAAACCGAGTTTAAATCTATTTGGCTAAGGTGTATGTAAACTTCCGAAACAACTGTGTGCATGTATACATACATACATGAATAGTTTTAAGTTAGGCTATTGATTATAAACTTCAGTTGGGTTTTTTTCTCGCATTTCTTAGCCAATTAAGGCAAGCGCTGTTTTCTATTCTCACTCTGCTGCTGCCTTCGCCACATTGTTCTCAACACCAATATGCTGGTTAACTTTGCTGTTTTGCACATCAACATGGTCTAGGAAAAGGTGCCATTTCAGAATTGCAGACAGCGACTGCTATCCAACGCGGGTGAAATCACATTGGTCATAAAATATAATTTTTATTAGTGTTGCACCTGGTTGGAGGATTCTGGATTTCCTATTTTATTCTATAATGATTCCAGCACACCTCTAACTGGGATTTCTGGAAAACCAGGGAATTTATAGGAAATTGCAGGGATTTTGCAACCCTAGTTGCACCATTGTTCTTATATAATCATATACATTTCAGTAGCACATGTCTTAGTGATGGACTGTACCATCCCCACAGCCTCCGCAATGGATTAGTCCACTGAGACTGGCGCAAATCAGATATTTGCGGCGACTCAAATCTGTCTACCAAGATGGGGCTAGCTCTAGTAGGGGGGATGTCTTTTCTGTTTGTCGAGATTAACATAGTCTACTATTGCGGTGTTGAACACGGAAACCATGTTATTGAAGTGCCTGAAGTCGGTATGCTTTGTTAATTGATTATGCGGTGCATTGTTACAGCACTGATGAATGCATAAGGCTGACATGTATGCTTTGTTCCTTTAAAAAAAAAAAAAAAAAAAAATGTTTTTAGCACCTTGCACTTTCACTTTTTTTGGTATTCTTTCAAGCATGGATTACTTTTTGAACTCTACAGATATCTTGTCTTCCATGCACCGCCGGCCGGCCGCCTTTCATTCTAGCCTGAACGCAAACCCTCATACTGGCTTTCTGCATTGACACAGAAGCCTGTTGGTGGAAAATTCGTTGCATATATTTTTATTTAATTATAAATATTGCATCAATATGTAGAAAATCTGATTTCCCCCTAGCCGATCATAGTGTAATGAAACAGGCAGGAAGAGTTCGGTGGTCGGTGAACCCTCAGCCTTCTAGCCTGTAGCCCTGCTTGATAGACTGACACACAAGCATGCTGAAGTGACAAAGTTGATATCAGTATTTAATAAACAGTTATTTGTGCCTCCCCCCCAGTACATTTTGATCTGTCCCTTAGCGAACAATGCCTGAATTGACCCAACTATGTACCTTGCTACCAGTACCTTGCTATTTAAGAGCTCAGCAAATGGTGTAATGGTAATACCAATGACTGTATATGGTGATGTAAACTAGACGGGGGATTATCTTTTATGTTAACTAAATTGGGTTATAGTTTCATATATAACTTACTGTCATTGCGATGATTTTGCCTGTTTACTAGATGTAGCCTAGCTAGCTAACGTTATTCCAAATCTCACCCCCTACTATCTCTTATTTTTTTTAGGCTTCCTTTGGAAGTACAAGCCCAGGTAAGTTTTCTACAGGTTTTACTTTTTGTTGTATTAATGCAGGTGGAACCATGAATTTGTTGTGCAGTACCCGTCAAAAGTTTGGACACACCTACTCATTCCAGGGTTTGTCTGTCTTTTTACTATTTTCTACATTGTAGTATAATAGTGATGACATCAACTATGGAATCATGTAGTAACCAAAAAAAGTGTTAAACAAATCTAAATATATTTGAGATTCTTCAAAGTTGCCACCTTTTTCCTTGATGACAGCTTTGCACACTCTTGGCATACTCTCAACCAGCTTCATGACTGCATTTCAATTAACAGGTGTGCCTTGTTAAAGGTTAATTTGTGGATGTTTGAACCAATGAGTTGTGTTGTGTGAAGGTAGCCCTATTTTGTAAAATACAAAGTCCATATTATCGCAAGTACAGCTCAAATAAGCAAACGACAGTCTATCATTACTTTAAGACAAGAACGTCAGTCGATGCAGAAAATTTCAAGAACTTAGAAATTTTCTTCAAGTGCAGGCGCAAAAACCATCAAGTGCTATGAAGAAACTGGTTCTCATGAGGACCGTCCGTATCTTACGGCAAAAAAGAGCTTCTGGATATTAGGACAGTGATCATTCACCTCGGATTAGACAACGTTTTTTTTCTTCAACAAGCAAGACACACAGGACGTTCTCCAAACACCCGACAGGACCAACGTCCCCGTTATTTGCAAGAGGAAGAAACGCAGGTACAGGGGACACAGAGCAGGATGCCTTGTGAGGACCCGCAGAAGGCGAGTGGGAAAGCTGCCATTACCGTCAATATTACTCGCCAACGTGCAATCATTGGACAATAAATAAGACGAGGTATAATCATGAATATCCTACTAAAGGGACATCAAACTGTAGTATCCTATGTTTCATGTAATCGTGGCTGAATGACGACATGGATATTCAGCTAGCGGGATATACGCTGCACCGGCAAGATAGAACGGCACACTCCGGTAAGGCAGGGCGGTCTGTGCATATTTGTAAACAACAGAAGGTGCATGAAATCTGATGAAGCTTCTAGATTTGGCTCGCCTGAAGCAGAGTATATTGTAATAAATTGCAGGCCATACTACTTGCCTAGTTTTCAGCTATAATTTTCGTGGCTGCTTATTTACCACCACAGACAGATGCTGGCATTAAGACTGCACTCAGTGAGCTGTATAAGGAAATAAGTGAACAGGAAATCACTCTCCCAGAGGTGGCGCTCCTAGTGTCCAGAGACTTTAATGCAGGGAAACTTAAATCAGTTCTACCAAATTTCTATCAACATGTTAAATGTCCATCCAGAGGGAAAGAATTTCTTGATCACCCGTACTCCACACAGACACGTACAAAGCTCTCCCTCGCCCTCCATTTGGTAAATCCGACCACCACTCGTTCCTCCTGATTCCTGCTTACAAGCAAAAATTAAAGCAGGAAGCATCATTGACTTGATCTGACCACTTTTCTTTTTATAGATGAGGCAGATGCTAAGCTAAAGAACTGTTTTACTAGCACATACTGGAACATGTTCTGGGATTCTTCCAATGACATTGAGGAGTACACCAAATCAGTCACTTCCTTTATCAATAAATGCGTTGAGGATGTTGTCCCCACAGTGACTGTACGTACATACCTGTAATCCATGGCTTCTGGTTGGGGTAACAGTCGCACTGACCTAAAGGACAGAGCTGCCGCTTTCAAGGTGCGGGACTCTAACCCGGAAGCTTGCAAGAAATCCTGCTTTGCCCTGCATCGAACCATCAAACAGGCAAAGCGTCAATACAGGGCTAAGATTGAATCATACTACACCGGGTCCGACGCTCATCTTAATTAAGTGGCAGGGCTTGCCAACTATTACAGACTACAAAGGGAACCACAGCCGCAAGCCGCCCAGTGACTCGAGCCCACCGGACGAGCTAAATCACTTCCATGCTCGCTTCGAGGCAAGCAACATTGAGCCATGCATGAGGGCATCAGCTGTTCCGGATGACTATGATAACCCTCTCTGTAGCCGACGTGAGTAACACTTAAAAAAAATAGGTCAACATTCACAAGGCTGCGGGGCCAGACAAATTACCAGGACGTGTGCTCTGGGCATCTGCTGACCAACTGGCACTCACATCCGTAGCCATGAAGTGCTTTGAAAGGCTGGTAATGGCTCACATCAACACCATTATCCCAGAAACACTAGACCCACTCCAATTTGCATACTGCCCAAACAGATCCACAGAGGATGCAATCTCTATTGCACTCCACACTGCCCTTTCCCACCTGGACAACCGTGTCTGATCACCGACAACGACGAGAAAGCCTATAGGGAGGAGGTCAGAGACCTGGCCGGGTGGTGCCAGAATAACAACCTATCCCTCAACGTGACCAAGACTAAGGAGATTGTGGACTACAGGAAAAGGAGGACTGAGCACGCCCCCATTCTCATCGACGAGGCTGTAGTGGAGCAGGTTGAGAGCTTCAAGTTCCTTGGTGTCCACATCACCGACCAAACTAGAATAGTCCAAACACACCAAGACCGTCGTGAAGAGGGCACGACAAAGCCTATTCCCCCTCAGGAAACTATAAAAAGATTTGGCAATGGTCCTCAGATCCTCGGGGTTCTACAGCTGCAACATCGAGAGCATCCTGACTTGTTGCGTCACTGCCTGGTACGGCAATTTCTCGGCCTCCGACCGCAAGACACTACAGAGGGGAGTGCGTACGGCCCAGTACATCACTGTTGCTAAGCTGCCTGCCATCCAGGACCTCTACACCAGGCGGTGTCAGAGGAAGGCCCTAAAAATTGTCAAAGATCCCAGCCACCCCAGTCATAGACTGTTCTCTCTACTACCTCATGGCAAGCGGTACCGGAGCGCCAAGTCTAGGACAAAAAGGCTTCTTAACAGTTTTTCCCCTAAGCCATTAAGACTCCTGAACAGGTCATCAAATGGCTACCCAGACTATTTTCATTGTGCCCCCCAACCCCTCTTTTATGCTGCTGCTACTCTGTTTGTCATATGCACAGTCACTTTAACTATACATTCATGTACATACTACCTCAATTGGCCTGACCAACCAGTGCTCCCGCACATTAGCTACCCAGGCTATCTGCATTGTGCCCCCCAACCCCTCTTCACGCTACTGCTACTCTCTGTTCATCATATATGCATAGTTACTTTAACCATATCTACATACAGACACCGGTTAGTCAGGCTGATTGAGGTAGTATGTAGCCTTGCTACTTTTATAGCCTCTCTACTGTTTTTTACTGTTGTTTTTATTTCTTTACTTACCTGTTGTTCACCTAATAGCTTTTTTGCACTATTGGTTAGAGCCTGTAAGTAAGCATTTCTCTGTAAGGTCTACATCTGTTGTATTCGGCGCATGTGACCAGTACACTTTGAATTGAAAGACCGAGTTGCCTCTGCAGCAAAGTTCATTAGCGTTAACTGCTCCTCAGTTTGCAGCCCAAATAAATGCTCCAGACTTCAAGTAACAGACACATCTCAACATCAACTGTTCAGAGGATTCTGTGTGAATCAGGCCTTCATGGTCAAATTGCTGCATTGAAACCACTACTAAAGCATGTCAATAAGAATACTTGCTTGGGCCAAGAAACACGCGCAATGGACATTATACCGGTGGATATCTGTCCTTTTGGTGTGACGAATCCAAATTAGAGATTTTTTTTTGGTTCTGACTGCCATGTCTTTGTGAGATGCAGAGTAGGTGAACGGATGATCTCTGCATGTGTGGTTCCCACCGTGAAGCATGGAGGAGGTGTGATGGTGCTTTGCTGGTGCCGCTGTCAGTGATATTTTAGAATTCGAGGCACACTTAAAACAGCATGGCTACCACAGCATTTTGCAGCGATGTGCCACTAAGCCCAAACCAGGTGGGATATCATTTTGTTTTTCAACAGGCCAATGACCCAAAACATACCTCCAGGCTGTGTAAGGGCTATTTGACCAAGAAGGAGAGTAGTGGAGTGCTTCATCAGATGACCTGGCCTCCACTCTCACCCAATTGAGATGGTTAGGGATGACTTGGACCGCAGAGTGAAGGAAAAGCAACCAACCAGTGCTCAGCGTATGTTGGAAAAGCAGTCTTCATGAAGCTGGTTGAGAGAATGCCAAGCGTGTGCAAAGCTGGCTTCAAGGCACAGGATGGCTACTTTTGAAGAATATAAAATATATTGATTTAACACTTTTTTTTGGTTACGACATGATTCCATATGTGTGTGTTTTGATTTCTTCACTATTCTGTGATGTAGAAGATAGTAAAAATAAAGAAACCAGTCAAAAGTCCAAACTTTTGACTGGTACTTTACCTCATTCACCGTATTAACTAGCAAAGTCTAATGTACTGTGTTGTTATTATCCAGTTGGCTCTCTGTCTTCAGAAGATCATGACTTTGATCCGACAGCAGAGATGTTGGTCCATGACTATGACGATGAGCAAACTTTGGAGGACGAGGAGATGCAGGAGGAAGGGACAAGCGTCAGCGCCGAAATAGCAGATTTGGAGAAGGTACAATTTGATGTTCCACAGATGTCATTGTTACAAGATGCAAAATTAGACAGGCTAGAAATCTAAAATAATGCATCACATGCATGCACCCATATTGGATTACATGTCATTCATTGTACACTTGAACTCTTTTTGTAATTAAGGGATCGTTCAATATTTGTTGGACCAGATTTTTCTAAATTGAACTTGGGCATTTAAAAAAACAAAAAAACATTCACATTTGGGATATTTTGTTTCTTTCAGCTGTCGCTGGCAAAAGAGTAGCTCCCGCTAATGTAATCCAATGGGGCCAATATTCTGAATCGCAAATGTTTTCCCATGACACTCCAAAGCAACGTGTAGCCTTGAGGTACACACACACACACACACACATTTATTACGTAAGGGGTTCTCAACTACTGTAGTAGTTACAAACTCCCAAGTCGCGACCACCAAACAGTTCACACACCTCTTGTTGGCGGAAAGAACACTTTGCAGCAGTGTTTCCGCTGCACTAATATAACTGGCGCTGCGCCATGGCAAATAATTGCCGTCACGCCCCAAAAATATGAAACATTGAAAGATATTTGTCAATGGGCACTTTGAAGATGTTAGAACAGTCCACATTTTACTTTTCCTCTACAAACAAAATTAGTAATGAATAGAACAATCTGACAAACCCATAGAATCATTTATCTATACTGAAAAAAAATATAAATGCAACATGAAACAATTTCCAAAGTTTTACGGAGTTAGTTTAATAGAAGGAAATCAGTCAGTTGAAATAAATTCATTAGACCCTAATCTATGGATTTCACATGACTGGGCACGGGCGCTGCCATGGGTGGGCCTGGGAGGGCGTAGGCCCACCCACTTGGGAGCCAGGTCCTGCCACTGGGGAGCCAGGCCAGGCCAAGCCAATCAGAATGAGTTTTTCCCCACAAGGGCTTTATTAGACAGAAATACTCTTGAGCAACTCCCCTTCTCTCCCTCCTTCCTAAGACGATCCTGCAGGTGAAGAAGCCGGATGGTGGACTTTCCGCCAGTCAGCATGCCAATTGCACCCTCAACTTGAGACTTCTGTGGCTTTGTTGTGACACAACTGCACATTTTAGTGGCCTTTTTATTGTCCCCAGCACATTGTGCTCCTGTGTAATGATCATGCTGTTTAATCAGCTTCTTGATAATCCATCCACCCAACAGGTGTGGCATATTTGGCAAACGAGACACTCACTAACAGAGATGTAACATTTCTGGGGTCTTTTTTATTTCAGCTCATGAAACATGGGACCAACACTTTACATGTTGCATTTTTATATTTTTGTTCAGTATATTTACCTAGTCTGCTTGTTCTGTGAGAAATGTTCCTCTCCAGGTGCATTCAAGTTACTAGTGCCATAGGGAGGGAGAACTGCATTCTGACCCAAGTTTTTACCAAGTTTTAATGGTGTTTGTTCCCAGTGTTCCTTTCTGAATTTATTTCTCAACTCTTAAATAAGTATAAACTGCACCATTTAAAAAAAATGTTAGACTGAGTGGTTTCTGTGAGAAATATAGGCAGGGGGCGTGTTACCCTAACAGGTATGTCTACGTTATATTCAGTGTGTTTATGCAAGTTTTTTTGGGGGACAGGGTGCATTCGGAAAGTTTTCAGACCCCTTGACTTTTTCCACATTTTGTTACATTACAGCCTTAGTCTAAAATGGTTTAAATAAATGTTCCTTATCAATCTACACACAATACCCCATAATGACAAAGCGAAAACAGGTTTTTAGAAATGTTTGCAAATCTATATAAAAATAAAACGCCTTATTCCAGACCCTTTTGCTACGAGACTCCTGTTTCCATTGATCATCCTTGATGTTTCTACAACTTGATTGGAGTCCACCTGGAAGACCCCCATGACATGTACAAAAAATGACTGGCAACATATTGCCGTTTGGCAAAGTATATACACGATCGCAAATACCACTCAAATCGACAGCAGTTCATTCAAAGCAAATGCGAAGTGTCACACAGCAAAAATCCCAACGATGGCGAGCGTGCTCCACCGTAAATGTTCATATTGCAAATGGACATAAAGTCAAGACCCAACGGTCAAATTTAGATTTTTTTTTTTATTATAAAAAACTCCCTCAAGTGCTTTCTGGACAGTTTTATTTTTTATTATTTCTTTTTAATTTTTTTGTTGTTGTCAATAATACATATATAACAACCATATGAACATACCTTAGCCCTTATGGGTTTTGTCCGTTTGCAATATATGACCTTAGGAAATCAAAATCCCAGTGAACCATGGCATAAGAAATGTCCAAATGCCATACATAGGTATTGAAAGTACCAAATCAGGGGGGGAGCTAGCATTTTGGAGTGAACTGCTGTGTGTGAGAGGCACCTGCAACTTTTTTGCAAAATAATCTAATTTAACCTACTTTATGGCACTTTTTACAACAAACATTTCTTTTTAATAAAATATTAACTTTTTATATGAAAATGCCGAGTAATAAGCGACCAAAGGACAATAAATCCACAGCGGAGGCCTACTCTCCACTAAACAACGAGACCGACATGGCGGAAGGCACATGCAACAACGTGACACTTAGAACTTACCTGGGCTTTGGGGGAGCTACGTGTTGCTATAGCTGAGGATCTTAAGGCCACTATTGCTGAACTGGACACCAAAATCGAGAGCATCATTCAAACGGTTGCTTCGCATGGCCAGTGTATTGTGGGCCTTGGGAAAGCTTCTGAATTCAACGCTGGTAGGATTGACGAGTTCGAGAAGCTATGCACGTCATTGCAGGATAGTGTGCAGAGGCTTTCTGTGAAAGTGGTGGACCTGGAGGCCGATCCAGACGTAATAACCTTTGCGTTGTTGGTCTGGCAGAGGGGGTAGAGGCGGGCTCTCGCCCCACCGACTTCTTCGCCAAGCTATTGAAGGATGCAATGGGATCGGATGTTTTGGCTTCGGATCCCCAGCTGGACCGTGCACATCGCTCCCTTGTCCCAGTACCTGGACCGGGTCAACGTCCTCGCCCAGTAATCATCTGTTGTCACAGTTTCAAGACAAAGGATCTTATCCTGCGTGAAGCTCGAATGAGGGGCAACCTGTCACATAAAGGGCACCCATTCCGTGTCCATGAGGATTATGCGCCCGATGTGGCAAAGCACCGCACCGACTACAGAGATGTCATGACCAAACTCTACAAACTCCATCTTCGCCCAGCCTTGCACTTCCCTGCAAGACTAAGAATTAGCCCGCCTTCCGGTGAGAAGATTTGGCTCTCCTCGGTTTTGCACGCAGAGAAGTTTATCCGGGGATATACGCCAATCCCTCGTACAGATTAGAATGCCTTGTCATTGTGTGTTAGGGTCTGCTCATGGACTTGAATCCATACTATACCATAATGGGTGAAACCGTATTAAACGGGCTCAACAAGGGCTACCGAACATGTAAGACGCTGAGCCGACCAATGGATGGCGGTCAGCTCTCATTTAATGTTAAATTCACTTTCATCCCGGCTGTGCTCAGAGCGATGCATATTTTTACTTCCAGGTTTGATCACTGACACCTTCGGATGGATATACTTCCCCCATTTTTGTTTCGTTATTTATTTTACAATCCTTACATTATTCTTATGAACATTTATTTATTGCTTGCAGGGGACTGGGGGTGATGGTTGGGAAGGGGCAGACACCTGGTTAGCAAGTTGATGTTTTGTGCCGTTCTGCCTTTGTCTAGCCGTGGGCCGCTCTCCCGACTAGAAAACGAGAGGCACAGTGATTCTGGTATGGAAAGGAATTCCCTTTCTACATAAAACCACTATTGCGGATAGAGGGTCGGTACGTGATCGTAATAGGAGAAATCCACTCTACCTCAGTAACTCTACTAAATATCTAAGGGCCAAACATTGATAACCCCTCTTTTTTCAAGAGTCCTTGCCCTGATTCCAGATATCTCCCATACTAACCTGGTCATTGGAGGGGACCTTAACTGTGTGCTAGACCAATATTTGGATAGATCCTCTACCCGGCGAACCCCTACCTCCTATTCAAGCGAATTCTTGAATACCTACGTAAAAAATTCTAACTTATTTGATATATGGAGGATCGCTAACCCTACGGGTAGGGAATACTCCTTTTACTCATGTTCACAATGTTTACACTCGAATTGACTACTTTTTGGTGGATGCTAGACTACTCCCCTATACCTGTAATGTGAGGTATCATGATATTATAATCTCGGACCACAGTCCTCACCTTTTCCCTGAGATTGGGTGACATTGTACCAAACGAGAGGGTCTGGAGGTTGAATCCTCAGCTCCCCACAGAACCAACATTCTGTGAATATCTTAAAGACCAAATTAAATTTTTCTTTGATACCAACGACAACACAGAGACCTCCCCAGCATTATTGTGGGAAACACTGAAGGCTTATCTGAGAGGCTGTATAATCTCCTTTCAGGCTGCCAGGAGTAGGCAAAACCGAGGAGAACTGGAGGGACAAATTCACTTACTGGATAGGGAGAATGCTAGCCATGCATCTATGGAGAAACATAAAAAATTACCTCTTTAAAATTTGAATATAATCAGATTCTCTCAGCTAAAATGGCTAAATCTTTTCTCTATGCCAAGCAAAAATATTTTGAGTTTGGTGACAAACCACACAAATTACTCACCAGACAACTTCGAAAAAATGAATGACAATGATTCACAAAGTTAAATCTGCATCTGGGAAATTATTCTCTTCCCCCAAAGACATCAATGACAGATTCCGTCGGTTTTATGAGACTATATACATCTAAAGCGGATCCTAACTCCTTAATTATGCAAACTTTTTTGGAGGACTAATCTTCCTGCCCTGAACCAGGAAGATTCTAACTTCCTGAATAAGGAAAGATCTCTTGATCAGCGGCAGGGAATGGGAGGCTAGTCAGGATCAAGGGAAAGATGAACTGAGCAAAGTACAGAGAGATCCTTGATGCTTTTACACCTGCATTGTTTGCTGTTTGGGGTTTTAGGCTGGGTTTCTGTGCAGCACTTTGAGATATCAGCTGATGTACGAAGGGCTATATAAATAAATTTGATTTGATTTGATGAAACCTGCTCCAGAGTGCTCGGGTCCTGAGACTGAGATGAAGGTTCACCTTCCAATAAGACAACTACCCTAAGCACACAGCTAAGACAACGCAGGAGTGCCTTCGGGACAAGTATCTGAATGTCCTTGAGCGGCCCAGCCAGAGCCTGGACTTGAACCCGATCGAGCATCGCTGAAGAAACCTGAAAATAGCTGTGCAGCGATAATCCCCATCCAACTTGACAGCGCTTGAGAGGATTTGCAGAGAAGAATGGGAGCCCCCCAGGTGTGCCAAGCTTGTAGAATCATACCTGTTACGAATCCCTTTTGGCCCGACAGTCTAGGGGGGATGGTAATGAGACCCGTAACATAACTCATGCAAATTATTATTGTGACAAAGTAAGTGTGAACGAAATATCTACCGTCAAACTCCAGGTTTATTTATAAACACACGGTAATGGGGGGAGCAGGAAAAGGGGCTGAGCTGGACCCAAGGAAAGAAACAATAAGTATTCAAAAACACCCCTAAGCTAGACTAGCCTACTTTAACAACAGCTAACTAACTAACCAAAAATACAGTGGGTGGTCCACCCAGTTCTAACTAGTGTATTTAACAAAGTTCACCTACGGGTAGTGTATGCCCATGGGCGACTTGTCTTGGTTTCCCCTTTTCCCACCAGCAAACAAACACCATAACCAAAAACAATACTCACAGGTGATGACAAAGTGCTATGAGGTGCTTAAACAAAAGAGAGGTTAAGACACAAAGCGAGAGTGAAACACAGACCTACAGACATGGCATTTACAGAGAGATTGAGCTAGAGATTGCTAGAGATCAAACAAATGATGGGGTTTTTAAACCATGGGGAAGGAACTGTGATAGGGTAGGAAATAGGAGGAGGTGTGTCTTCTGATTGATGATTGATTGTTGACTGATTGGGGAGTGATGGTTTTCACCTGTGAGGGGAGAAGGAGAGAAAAGAAACACACACAGGATACACACACACACACAGGATAACTGTATCCGTAACAATACCCAAGAAGACTCGAGGCTGTAATCGCTGCCAAAGGGGCTACACAACAAAGTTGAGTAAAGGGTCTAAATACTAATCTAAATGTGATATTTATGTTTTAGCCAAATAGGGTAACTGCAGATGGGCAACAACATGCTTCAGCCTATTTATTTATAGCCACTATGCTGCATCAGTTAGGCTACAGGTGATAATGCTTATTGCTAATAGCATACCTGATCATATGGACCATGCATAGGCTATATGTGTGGTCCAATATGAAAACATATTATATATGTATTATATATATATATATATATATATATATATAACATAATTTTACCAGTATGTTATTTCAGGAGGTGGAACTTTTAAACTAGATGGTGTCTGCATAATTTTATTTTTATTTTGGAGTGGACTGGACCCCGACAGTGGAGGCTGCTGAGGGGAGGATGGCTCATAGTAATGGCTGGAATGGAGTCCATGGAATGGTATCAACCACATATGTTTTCTACCATTCAATTGACTCTATTCTAGCCATTCTTATGAGCTGCCCCCCGTGACTTTTTCCTCCCACTGCTCTACATTTTTTCCAGAGCAAACACTGTTTTGCTGTTTTAAAGCCAATTTCCTGGAATTCTACACATTTTGCCCTGTCTCGTGTTCATATGATACTTTAGTGACTCCACACAATTTATTGGGGCCCCCCTGGTGGTTGAGGCCTCATGGGAACATAATCTGGTCATGATAACTGCAGTTAACCTAACTTACCTTGCTAACATGGGATAGTTTTGAACAGGCTATAATTAATGGCCGATACAACTCCCCTCAATACAATACTAGCCTCGCTCTGTACAAGAAAATGCTAGAAAGGCCGACTCCGTGGATTGACAACAGCCAAGGTGTGGGAAACCAGATTAATTTGTATTGAGTGAACTGTCCATTTTTTTATGTTAACATTCTGTCATAAATCTTCCTAACTGTTATGCATGAACTTTTGTTTGTTATGATTTATAAAACTAAATCAAGTCATCTTTAATCATTCAGGAGGGGAACATGCCACTGGAGGAGCTGCTGGCTATGTATAGATACGAAGCATCAATTGGCACCGCTGGAGGGTCCAGTGTGGGCGGCTCTTCTGTTGAACTTACGGACGAGCTACCTGATATGACATTAGATAAAGTAAGTAAGCACCGTGTCAATTTTGTACGTTGGACTTCGTCTTCTGTAATATTACCATTCAGTTATCCCACCTGCAGTGAAAACATATTTGTAAACAAATTGTTAGTAGGTTGTGAGAGGGCTTTCCTTTTAAAATAATTTGCCTCGGATTCACTGTTGGATGCTGGGGGTTTCATTGTTGGATACTGGGGGTGTCCTTGTGATGACATCCTGAACATTGTAAGTCGCTCTGGATAAGAGCGTCTGCTAAATGACTTAAATGTAAATGTAAATGTACTTCACTCTTTTTCCAAAAGTTTCAGCGAAACCATCGTTTTAATGTATTATATATACTACCGGTCAAAAGTTTTAGAACACCTACTCATTCAAGGGTGTTTTTTTTATTTTTACTATTTTATACATTGTAGAATAATAGTGAAGATATCAAAACAATGAAAAAACAAATATGGAATCATGTAGTAACCAAAAAAGTGTTAAACAAATCCAAATATATTTGAGATTCTTCAAATAGCCACCCTTTGCCTTGATGACAGCTTTGCACACTCTTGGCATTCTCTCAACCAGCATCACCTGGAATGCTTTCCCAACAGTCTTGAAGGAGTTCTCACATATGCTGAGAACTTGTTGGCTGCCTTTCCTTCACTCTGCGGTCCAACTCATCCCAAACCATCTTAATTTGGTTGAAGTCAGGGGATTGTGGAGACCAGGTCATTTGATGCAGCACTCCACTACTCTCCTTCTTGGTCAAATAGCCCCTACACAGCCTGGAGGTGTGTTGGGTTGTTGTCCTGTGGAAAAACAAATAATAGGGCCTCCCGGGTGGTGCAGTGGTTAAGGGCGCTGTACTGCAGCGCCAGCTGTGCCATCAGAGTCCCTGGGTTCGCGCCCAGGGTCTGTCGTAACCGGCCGCGACCGGGAGGTCCGTGGGGCGACGCACAATTGGCCTAGCGTCGTCCGGGTTAGGGAGGGCTTGATCGGTAGGGATATCCTTGTCTCATCGCGCACCAGCGACTCCTGTGGCGGGCCGGGCACAGTGCGCGCTAACCAAGGTTGCCGGGTGCACGGTGTAGCCTCCGACACATTGGTGCGGCTGGCTTCCGGGTTGGATGTGCGCTGTGTTAAGAAGCAGTACGGCTGGTTGGGTATCGGAAGACACATGACATTCAACCTTCGTCTCTCCCGAGCCCGTACGGGAGTTGTAGCGATGAGACAAGATAGTAGCTACTACAATAATTGGATACCACGAAATTGGGGAGAAAAAGGGGTAAAATAATAGTCCCACTAAGTCTAAACCAGATGGGATGGCGTATCGCTGCAGAATGCTGTGGTAGCCATGCTGTTTAAGTGTGCCTTGAATTCTAAAGAAATCTCTGACAGTGTCAACAGTAAAGCATCACCACAGCATAACTCCACCTCCATGCTTTACGGTGGGAAATACACATGCAGAGATCATTCGTTCACCCACATTGCGTCTCACGAAAACACGGCGGTTGGAACCACCACCATTTCCACTGGTCTAATGACCATTGCTTGTGTTTCTTGGCCCAAGTAAGTCTCTTCTTGTTATTGGTGTCCTTTTAGTAGTGCTTTATTTGCAGCAATTTGACCATGAAGGCCTGAAGGTTTCATCATAGTGCTTGATGGATTTTGCGACTGCACAAGTTCTTCAAAAAAAATTAATTGACTGACCTTCGTGTCTTGAAGTAAGGATGGACTGTTTCTCTTTGCTTATTCGAGCTGTTCTTGCCATAATATGGACTCGGCCTTTTACCAAATAGCCCTATCTTCTGTATTCCCCCCCCCCACTTTGTCACAACACAACTGATTGGCTCAAACGCATTAAGAAGAAAGTTAATTTGTGACTTTTTTTGAAGAATCTCAAATATAAAGTATGTTTTGATTTGTCATTTTTTTGGTTACTACATGATTCCATATGTGTTATTTCGTAGTTTTGAACTCTTGAATGAGTAGGTGTTCTAAAATGTTTGACTGGTAGTGTATGTAGTGTATGTATTGACTTATTGGTGTATTTTAATCAGGAAGAAATAGCCAAAGATCTTCTGTCAGGTGACGATGAAGAAACACAGTCCTCAGCTGATGACCTCACACCCTCGGTGACATCCCATGAAACCAGTGATTTCTTCCCCAGAACACTACGTTGTAAGTTTAACATTGGGATCATTCACTTCCTTGAACTGTGGAAAGCTTCCTTTTTGTTTCCCTATAATGCTACCACTGACATGCATCATCTGACATCAGTGCATTTAGCAACCTGAAATATATTGTGAGATTTAAGTCCTAATGTAAAAGGTTTGTGGTAAAGTGTAATGGTAGTGTCCGCGATACAAATTTCGGAAAGTAGCATATCGAGCTGACTTTGGCAACAACGAGAAGTGAGAGGCTAATCTCCTCCACTGTTTTTCCATGCAGCTATCACTTCGTAGCAGAGTGAAGCAAACTCCCATGTGTGTGCAGATGCTCTGTGTGGGTGCTAACAAGTGTGGTATCATGTTTCTGCAATATTTTTATTTATTTCATACTGCTGCTCGTATCGCTGTTTCACAGTTTAAGTTGACACCCCCTATGCACTGCAGTCCCATTTACTTCCCTCAACTTCTACTATCTGCTTCTCTAGCTAATGCTATTTACGATGGAGACAAGGAATCGGAGGGTGAGGAAGATGGTGTGTGTCCTGAGGACACCAGGAAGGTGTGTATTTTAGTGCTTCTCATGATCAGTCATTTCTCCACCGACTCCTAGTAGATGAGGCTCATGACACGTGGATGGCTTGTTACACTGCAAATGTCAACATAATGGTATTTAAAAATCTGATTTCAAAGGAAATCATGGTCGGGTCCCAGTATCAAGCTGAAATCCCTGCCCTTGTCTGTTACTACGATGCCAATGAAAAAGGTCAGTGTATGTGAGATACCAAATATACATTTAGAATTTCTCTCGCACACTCCACTCACTCTAGCTCTCTTGAAGATCAACTCTGAATTTAAATTGATTTTTTTTGTCCTTTCCAAGGCATTGTATTAGCTTGTGAAGTGGTGCAATTCAATGTTAAGATGTTGAACAGATATCAGTTTACTTGATTTGATATTTGTTCAATATATGTACAAAATCTGTTCAGTTACTGTATGTAACGTCATATTCAACAGATATGATGTAAAGGTAGGAAACTTCCTTCAAAGCTTCCAAGTGTTGTCCTTGTCTAAAAATGTATCCTCCTAGTGTATGAGAATGAAGACCAGTTGCTATGGCAACCTGATGCCCTGCCGGAGCGGACAGTGAAAGACTTCCTGCATGACACTTCCGCCCTAGTAGTTAATGGGAAGGTGGGGCCTGCGCTGGAGAGTGGTCTCGTTCAAGACAACGAGCAGGTACATTTTTCTTTCTTTCTCTCTTGTTCTCTAGCTCTCTTAACTGATTAGTGTTATGTGTCCCTCCCAAGGCCTTGTATGAGCTTGTGAAGTGTAACTACACCGTCCATGATGCACTGGAGCGTTATCGCCGGAGTGAAAAGTCCTCTGAGGGTAAGTTGACATTTTTACACACCGATTCATATTGTATTAAAACAGTGGAGTAAAAATAAATGTTCCACCTTTTGATTTCAGGTGAAATGCCTCCCTGGTCAGAAGAAGAATGCAGAAACTTTGAACTTGCGCTCCTCCTTTATGAGAAGAACTTTCACCTCATCCAGAAACATAAGGTAAGACCAGTCTTATCAATACAGTAGGACTTCAAAGATACAATGATGTCGGGAATGGAGGTCGTTCGGGAACACTGAAATATCTACAACTTTGAAATTAATTTAAAAACAAACAAACAAACCAAAATTCTATACAGGAACTGTTTTTTTTTTCTTTCGCCAAGGACTATGCTTAGTCTGGAAAACCAGCCCTGAGTTTTGTAGCTTCTGAAGTTCTACTTGTGGTTCAATGCCAGTCATGTTCTTGATACAGGACTTGATACATCTCTCCATTTAACCCTTCACCTACTCTTTCTCCTTCAGGTGAATACAAGGACAGTCGCTGAATGTGTCGCCTTCTACTACATGTGGAAAAAGTCGGAACGATTTGACTTCTTTGTCCAACAGAACCGGTTTGGGAAAAAGAAGTATAGCAGCTACCCTGGTGTAACGTGAGTGCCCCTTTGTCATGGATTGACCTCGCATTTTGTCTGATGTTAACCCAGAAAGTGTCTTTCCCTCTCTTCTGCCAAAGTACAATGGGATCATTCCCGCACAGGCACGCAGCTCCCCTTGGACCGCTGCGCAGAAGCAATTCAAGCCCACGCCGAGATGCACGAGATTAAATATCAACGTTTCGCTCTGCTGTGGGAATTGTGCTCGAATCAATGCAATATTAGGCACTTTCAATGTAACATACCGAAACAAAATGAGCTATGCAAGACTTGGTATGGTATGCAAAACTAACTGTGCAAGAGATTTTATTGTAGGCAGAGGGCATTGGTTTAGGGTTCTATTGCATTGACAAGCACGACTCAGGCCCGTACTCTACACAGACCAGTGTTTCATAACGAATCAGAGCTGCAGTAGGCCTATATGCAAATAGCCATTGCCATATACAGTATGGATATGTGCCATTCACTTTGAACTGGATTGTGTTTACAGCATGAGCGGTAGTGAGTTAGTTGTGAGATCAAAGTGAGAGCTTTGTTCATATTCTTTGTTAGTTAGTGAGTTAGCCCAGTTATAGCTAATTTCTAGTCAACAATGGGGGTGTGGTTGCTTCCTACAAGAGGACACAATGTGGTCTTGTCTGAAGGACAAGTGGATAATAAGGTTAATTTTAAGCCCTGCATGTTTTTTTTCTCCAAAAGTACATTGAACACCACACATTTGCTGCTACTATAGGCTGAATGCTTTTTAGAATGTTGTGGGATGCATTTTTTTATCAATTGTTTTTGATGGTAGGCCACCCTGTTAGGCCTACATTATGATCAAATAGTCACAGTAGCCTACTTGGCCACTGTTCAAACGAACTAAAGCAGGTACAGCCTCAGTGTTCACAGTAAACAATCACAGGAAGTTGCACAGCATTTTTAAATCAAATTTTATTTGTCACATGTGCCATGAAGTGCTTACTTACAAGCCCTTAACCATCAATGCAGTTCAAGAAATGGAGTTAATCAAATATTTACTAAATAAACAAAAGTTTTTTTTTAAAGTGAAAAAAATCGAATCAATCAAAAAGCAACACAAGAAATGTGTTACCGAGTCAATGTGCAGGTTAGGTTAGTCGAGGTAATTTGTAAAGTGACTAGATAATAAACGGCGAGTAGGGGTCAATGTAAATAGTCTGGGTGGCCATTTGATTAGTTTAGTTCAGCAGTCTTATGGCTTGGGGTAGAAGCTGTTAAGGAGCCTTTTGATCCTAGACTTGGCGCTCCGGTACTGCTTGCCGTGCAGTAACAGAGAACATTCTATGACTTGGGAGACTGGAGTCTTTGACAATTTTTAGGGCCTTCCTCTGACACTGTCTCGTCCTGGATGGTTGAAAGCGTGGCCCCGGTGATGCACTAGGCTGTACACACTACCCTCTGTTATGCCTTATGGTCAGATACCGAGCAGTTTCCATACCAGCCAGTGATGCAACTGGCAAGGTGCATCTCGACGCTGTAGAACTTTTTGATGATCTGGCGTCCCATACCAAATGTTTTCAGTATCCTGGGGGGAAAAAGGTGGTGTGCCCTCTTCACAACTGTCTTGGTGTGTTTGGACCATGATAATTTGGTGTCATGGAGTGGGTTAAAATCTTCCAAGAAGTGACAGGGATGTCAAAATGCTGAAATTTTGCACTTTAACTAACGTTAGCCTTTATTCATAAAAAAAAATCTGATTTTATTGAGTTCTCCATCTGGTCAATATTAAAGGGCACTTAATTTAATATAACAGGCTTTTAAAATTCTATATTGGTATATATTCTCTACTTAAAATATCAAAGGGATGCAAAAGGCACTAATTTTGTGGAGAGACCCAATGAAGTATTGTTGCAATGTCTTTTGGAGGAACAATATGGGTTGTCTCATAACTAGCTTTTGTAGTTAAAACCTCTCCAGGGTATGTGGGACGCTAGCGTCCCACCTGGCCAACATCCGGTGAAATTGCAGTGCGCCAAATTCAAAAACAGAAATACTCATAATAAAAATTCATAAAACATACAAGTGTTCTACATCGGTTTAAAGATTAACTTCTTGTTAATCCAACCGTTGTCAGATTTCAAAAAGGCTTTACGGTGAAAGTTGCAAAAATTCTAAAATGTTTGCCTAATTTCAGTTTGACAAAACAAGCATGGTGTAAGAAATACTTTTCACATATAAACTACTGTTAATTTTTTCAATAACCCAAATTATAATTTTCTGCTGTTTTGAAGAACTAAACTTTGAGGGGCCAATCTGCAGGTCAAACAACAAGGCAACTAACCTGCCACCTTTTTGGATAAACCTCTTAGGGATGGGCCTAGAGAAATGTAACCACTCTTAAATTCATAGACTGACTTATGGGATGCAAGGACTGACCAACCATGAGTTCAAATTAATGATAGTTTAATCATGTTTTGAAGCTATACAGTGTTTGTTTACATTGAAATTTTTTAGCTTATTTTTGGTTCTGATGGGTTAAACAGTTTAACCACAGATGTGCCAGATATTTCACTGAATTTATAAATGTGAAGCATTCAGTTGGCTTTTCCACTCAATACAAAATATGGTGATGAGAGGAAGCCTAGTGACCCGGCAGTGGGAGAAGGAACGATATGGATTTTGGCCGACATTCTGCAAATTTTCTCATCAATGAAACATTTCCATTCAATTTTCTGTTTCCAAAACTAGAATCTGTAACATGGTGGACTGCGTTTTGTAGACTTTGCCAAAGTAAAAAGGGCGAATTGAGTTATTGCACACCCACACTTCATAGTAGGTATTCCCTAACAGAAATATGCAAATAAATGCTGAAACACACCAATAGGATCTCACTAACTCATTCTTGGCTCTGCCCACCTCCTTACTTGTTTTGCCCACTTTGATAATTTCTTTCCCATTGGAAACCTGGTCGTTCCCTGGGTTGTTCCCAATTTTAAAAAATAAAATCTTGGTCCAATAATCTTGGTCCAATAAATTCTGTTCTTCGACCAATCGATTGCTCAATTTGTGTATTTTTCAATATATAGACACAGTTGATTTTATTAAAACACACAGGCTATGTGTTTTAATCAAATCAACTACAGTGCATTCGGAAAGTATTCAGACCACTTCACTTTTGCCACATTTTGATACGTTACAGCCTTATTCTAAAATTGATTAAAAATTGTTACCTCAATCTACACAAAATACCCCATAGTGGCAAAGCAAAAACAGAATTGTAAACATTTTAAATTATTATAAATACATTTTATCACATTTACGTAAGTGTTCAGACCCTTTACTCAGTACTTTGTAGAAGCACCTTTGGCAGCTATTACAGCTTCAAGTCTTCTTTGGTATGGCGCTACAAGCTTGGCACACCTGTATTTGGGGAGTTTTCCCCCATTCTTCTCTGCAGATCCTTTCAAGCTCTGTCAGGTTGGATGGGGTGTGTTGCTGCACAGCTATTTTCAGTTCTCTCCAGAGATGTTCGATCGGGTTCAAATTCGGGCTCTGGCTGGGCCGCTCAAGGACATTCAGAGACTTGTCCCGAAGCCACTCCTGCGTTGCCTTGGCTGTGTGCTTATGGTTGTTGTCCTATTGGAAGGTGAACCTTCGCCCCAGTCTTAGGTCCTGAGGACTTTGGAGCAGGTTTTCATCAAGGATCCCTCTGTACTTTGCTCTGTTCATCTTCCCCTTGATCCTGACTAGTCTCCCATGCCCTGCCACTGAAAAACATCCCCAGAGCATGATGCTGCCACCACCATGCTTAACCGTAGGAATGTTATTGGCCAGGTGATGAGCAGTGCCTGGTTTCCTCCAGATGATGTCTTATCCATATTTTTTGAAACGTCACTGTCTGTTAGGGGCTCGTAAGTAAGCATTTCAGTGTAGGGTCTACTATACCTGTTGTATTCGGCGCATGTGACTAATCAAATTTGATTTAATGTGACGCTTGGCATTCAGGTCAAAGAGTTCAATCTTGGTTTCATTAGACCAGATCATCTTGTTTCTCATGGTCTGAGTCCCTTAGGTGCCTTTTGGCAAACTCTATAAGCGGCCTGTCGTGCCTTTTACTGAGGAGTGGCTTCCATCGGGCCACTCTACAATAAAAGCCTAATTGGTGCAGCGCTGCAGAGATGGTTGTCCTTCTGGAAGGTTCTCCCATCTCCACAGAGGAACTCTGGAGCTCTGTCAGAGTGACCTTCGGGTTCTCTTCCCCGGTTTGGTCAGGCTGTCAGCTCTTGGAAGAGTCTTGGTGGTTCAAACCTCTTCCATTTTAAAGGGCAATGGAAACACTATGATTTAGAAAGCAAGCTAACTGTAAATCGCCATATTGGCATTGTGTCACTGGCAGGAGACAATTTTGGAACTCCCAAAAATAGCTGAATTTACAGAGTAGCTCCGAGTCTGATAATGAGTTTATTACAGAGAATGAAATAATGTTAGCTAGGGAGCAAATAAAACTACTGAAGCCGTTCATGTTTGAGCCGGTCGTTGTCCCTGATCAGAGTTCGTTCTCGTAACAGTAACGTCAGCTAGAGGGTCGGCGTAGGCAAACATAAACTGGTGTGAGTGGGAATGCTGCCAGATAATGGCTTGTGTGTGTGTTGTAGAGGGATGGTGGCGATACAGCACAAAATCCCAGCGGATGGTGGCTGTGTTACATCCAGTCAATCTGTCTGGATGGCGATGTATTTATTGGCTGTGTCACTAATCCTTATGAAGGACTTCCTGGCAGAGAGGTTACTCGACCAGTCAGAAGCAGATATGCCAGTTTAAATAATTGGTGAAATTTTGCTTGACTATAAATTTAAGGTTTATATCAGTAGTGGATAGGTGCTTATATACTCAGAAAAGAATCATCCCTTTTTCAGGACCCTGTCTTTCAAAGATAATTAGTAAAAATCCAAATAACTTCACAGATCTTCATTGTAAAGGGTTTAAACACTGTTTCCCATGCTTGTTTAATGACAGCATTTGTGGAACAGTCATTAAGACCCTAACAGCTTACAGACGGTAGGCAATTAATGTCAGTTACGAAAACTTAGGACACAGAGGCCTTTCTACTGACTCTGAAAAACACCAAAAGAAAGATGCCCAAGGTCCCTGTTCATCTGTGTGAACGTGCCTTAGGCATGCTGCAGGGAGGCATGAGGACTGCAGATGTGGCCAGGGCAATAAATTGCAATGTGGCAGACCACGTGTAACAACACCTGCATAGGATCGGTACATCCGAATACCACACCTGCAGGTCAGGTACAGGATGGCAACAACTGCCCAAGTTACACCAGGAACGCACAATCCCGCCATCAGTGCTCAGACTGTCTGCAATAGGCTGAGAGATGCTGGACTGGGGGCTTGTAGGCCTAATTCAAGGCAGGTCCTCACCAGATATCATCGGAAACAATGTCGCCTATGGGCACAAACCCACCGTCGCTGGACCATACAGAACTGGCTAAAAGTGATCTTCACTGACGAGTCACGGTTTTCTCTCACAAGGGGTGGTGGTCGGATTCACATTTATCGTCGAAGGAATGAGTGTTCTATGGAGCGGGATCGATGTGGAGGGTCTGGGGCGGTGTGTCACCACATCATCGGACTGAGCGTGTTGTCATTGCAGGCAATCTTAAAGCTGTGTGTTACAGGGAAGACATCCTCCTCCCTCATGTGGTACCCTTTCTGCAGGCTCATCCTGACGTGACCCGTCAGCATGACAATGCACCACTCACAGAACGAGCAGTATGGCTGATTTCCTGCAAGACAGGAATGTCAGTGTTCTGCCATGGCCAGCGAAGAGCCTGGATCTCAATCCCATTGAGCACGTCTGGGACCTGTTGGATCGGAGGGTGAAGGCTAGGGCCATTCCCCCCAGAAACATCTGGGAACCTGCAGGTGCCTTTATGGAAGAGTGGGGTAACATCTCACAGCAAGAACTAGCAAATCTGGTACAGTCCATGAGGAGTACTTACTGCAGCTGGTGGCCACACCAGATACTGACTGTTACTTTTGTTTTGACCCCTCCCCCCCTTTGTTCAGGGACATGTTATTCTATGTCTGTGGAACTTGTTCAGTTTTTCTCAGTTGTTGAATCTTGTTATGTTCAAACAAATATTTACACATGTTGCGTTTGCTGAAAATAAACTCCGTTTTGAGTTGGTTTTTGTGAATGAAGAATTTGTTTTTCATACAAGATTTCTCAAGTAAGCCCAATCCAATCTGTTCTGGATGTTCCAATCTGAGTTCTGGATAAACTTCATTAGTGTAGTTAGACCACTGGGAACGGCTTTGATCGTAGAAATAAACGCTCTGAAAGGTATTGGAAACTCTTTCAATGTTAGAAATTGTTCATATGTGAGAATATTACCCTTGTTGTCGAAAACATTAAGAACAAAGTCTATATTCCTCACGCCAACTGGGGTAGAACAATGACTTATTCCTTAGTTATGTCTGAATTATTCAACAAAAGAGCTTTATGCGGGGAAAAATTGTGCAGAAAACATATTTTCCAGGCCATTAAAGCTTGTTGGTGAAACCTAGCCAATTTAGCGGTTAATCTTTCAGGAATATAGTTACATTTCTGAATTACCTCCCAATTTATTAAACACATTATTTGAAATGAAATACCATATTGAATCAGTATTTATCAAACATCTTTTCAACCAGTTGATCTTGAAAGTGTTATTTATGTCAACAAAATCCAACACTTGCAGACCGCCTTCAGCTCTTTTATTAGAAAGGACTGACTTTTAGTTTGAGACTTATTTTTCCAGATGAAGTCAAGAAAGGTCTTATTAATCTCTTTACAAGTAAGCAGGATTTACAAATATAGATGATGAGGGGTACACAAAACAAGACTGTCCCTCTCTCTGCCTTGGACAGAAGTACTCTCCCAAGTATAGAAAGATCTCTTTATAGCCAATTATTAAATATATTTTTGTTTTTCTTAATTTTAGGAGAGAAATTCATGTTGTTTTTTTGACGTATGTTGTCCTAAATATTTAACGCAGTCCTTTACAGGAATATTTTCTATTTATCAGAGTCAAATAAACATAAGATTTCACATTTAGAAACATTCAGTTTTAATCCTGATGCAATAGAAAATGCAGTTATAGCATTAAGGGCGTGGGCGACCTGTCTCTTAAGAAAAGAGGAGTATCATCAGCCAGTTGGGAAATGTTGATTTCTTTGTTAAAAATGGTTAAGCCATATACATTTGCATTATTCAGAATATCTAGAGATAGAAGTTCCACAACCAAAATTAATAAAAATGGCGAACTTGGGCATCCCTGTCGTACACTTCTGTTGATACTGAATCTTTTGGAAGTATTAATATTTAGTAACACAAATCTATTTATATATTTTGTAAAACATGCGAATGACTTTGATAAACCTTTTGGATTTGGTGAAAATTCTAAGTGACCCAAAGAGAAATTTGTGTTCAATTGTGTCAAAGGCTTTACAGAAGTCCAAAAATAAGACAACCTTCAATTGCATCTGAATAATCTATAAGGTCTAAGACTAAACAAATGTTAGAGCTTATGTGACAACCCTTCATTAATCCTGTTTGAGTCTCATTTATAATGGTATCTATTCCTTTCTTTAACCTGTTGAGTGTAGGGGACAGTCTTTTGAAATTTGGAAGAAAAACGTACCCAAATGAAACTGCCTATTTCTCAGACCCAGAAGCTAGAATATGCATATTTTAATTGGCAGATTAGGATAGAAAACATTCTGAAGTTTCCAAAACTGTCAAAATATTGTCTGTGAGTATAACAGAACTGATATTGCAGGCGAAAACCTGGGGAAAATCCAACCCGGAAGTGCTGTTATTCCTGAAAGCACTCTGTTCCATTGCCTGCCTTCGCTCCATTTAAAAGGGATATCAACCATATTCATTTTCCTATGGCTCCCACATGTTGTGAACAGTCTTTAGATAGTTTCAGGCTTTTATTTTGAAAAATGAGCGAGAAAGATCACATCGCGTCATTGTATAGCTGGGTGCCAGCAGCGTTTTGCATGCGGAACAGCTTGGAGCAGACATTTTCTCTCCTATTGAAGAAGTGAAATATTCTCGATTATTGAAATATTATCGATTTATATATTGTAAAAACAACCTGACGATTAATTATAAAAAAACGTTTCTAACTATAAACAGAATTTATTTGCAAATTATGGTGGAAAATAAGTATTTGGTCAATAACAAAAGTTTATCTCAATACTTTGTTATATACCCTTTGTTGGCAATGACAGGTCAAATGTTTTCTGTAAGTCTTTACAAGGTTTTCACACACTGTTGCTGGTATTTTGGCCCATTCCTCCATGCAGATCTCCTCTAGAGCAGTGATGTTTTGGGGCTGTTGCTGGGCAACACGGACTTTCAACTCCCTCCAAAGATTTTCTATGGGGTTGAGATCTGGAGACTGGCTAGGCCACTCCAGAACCTTGAAATGATTCTTACGAAGCCACTCCTTCGTTGCCCGGGCGGTGTGTTTGGGATCATTGTCATGCTGAAAGACCCAGCCACATTTCATCTTCAATGCCCTTGCTGATGGAAGGAGGTTTTCACTCAATCTCACGATACATGGCCTCATTCATTCTTTCCTTTACACGGATCAGTCGTCCTGGTCCCTTTGCAGAAAAACAGCCCCAAAGCATGATGTTTCCACCCCCATGCTTCACAGTAGGTATGGTGTTCTTTGGATGCAATTCAGCATTCTTTGTCCTCCAAACACGACGAGTTGAGTTTTACCAAAAAGTTATATTTTGGTTTCATCTGACATTCATATGTCATTCTCCCAATCTTCTTCTGGATCATCCAAATGCTCTCTAGCAAACTTCAGACGGGCCTGGACATGTACTGGCTTAAGCAGGGGGACACGTCTGGCACTGCAGGATTTGAGTCCCTGGCGGTGTAGTGCTACTGATGGTAGGCTTTGTTACTTTGGTCCCAGCTCTCTGCAGGTCATTCACTAGGTCCCCCCGTGTGGTTCTGGGATTTTTGCTCACCGTTCTTGTGATCATTTTGACCCCACTGGGTGAGATCTTGCGTGGAGCCCCAGATCGAGGGAGATTATCAGTGATCTTGTATGTCTTCCATTTCCTAATAATTGCTCCCACAGTTGATTTCTTCAAACCAAGCTGCTTACCTATTGCAGATTCAGTCTTCCCAGCCTGGTGCAGGTCTACAATTTTGTTTCTGGTGTCCTTTGACAGTTCTTTGGTCTTGGCCATAGTGGAGTTTGGAGTGTGACTGTTTGAGGTTGTGGACAGGTGTCTTTTATACTGATAACAAGTTCAAACAGGTGCCATTAATACAGGTGATGAGTGGTGGACAGAGTAGCCTCTTAAAGAAGAAGTTACAGGTCTGTGAGAGCCAGAAATCTTGCTTGTTTGTAGGTGACCAAATACTTATTTTCCACAATTTGCAAATAAATTCATTAAAAATCCTACAATGTAATTTTCTGGATTTTTTTTCTCATTTTGTCTGTCATAGTTGAAGTGTACCTATGATGAAAATTACAGGCCTCATCTTTTTAAGTGGGAGAACTTGCACAATTGGTGGCTGACTAAATACTTTTTTGCCCCACTTATACATGACAAAAGATGAAAATAGAATTGTCAAGTTTAACAGTTACTTTGCTCATCTCCATCTTGTGAAGATGTGGATTCTAGAATGTTACCTTCAAACTTGTGAATAAGTTTCAAAACACCAGCAGAATGGTTTGATCCATGACTGAAATAGGCTGTCTCCCCATTGTGATTTCCAAAATTTCAAATCACATTCACCCGACAAAATCTGCGTTACTGCGTTTACAATATAAAAATAAGGCTTTCCTTTTTGTAAGATCTCTCGAACCCCTAGCATTCAGACTAACGATACTGAGTGAGTTTAACAAACTCCTGCATTAAAAAGAGAGAGAACACAAATTAGATAACAGAAGTAGTAATGTGAACAATAAAACAAACCAGTGAACCTTGAGAGGATTACTCAAACTACACTCAGCTGAGGTAGGTGGTTAACAGTATAACAAATCTATTTACTTCCTTTTCTTTTTTTTTAGTTGGCAAGTGTTCATCAGTTGTAGTTCAAACGGTACATTTACTCGTGGCAGTACTTATAGTTCCAGTTTGGTTAATGTCAACAGTTACCCAGTAATTATTCTTCCTTGGATAAACGCGTGTTGGCCCTTGAACCCAGCTTTCTTTCCTTTTGTCATGCCTTCTGTATAAGTTTCTCCCTGGCAATCTGATCCTGCGGTATCAGAGCTTCTTTGATGCGGAGCTTCTTCTCGTCCAGAAACTTGTTACCCTTTGCCATTTTCCAGATGATGTCTCTGTAGTGACGCATAGTTAAGCACAAGATGACATTGCGAGGGGGTCCATCAGATCTTAGTTTCCCAAGTCGATGTACCACGTCGATCACGTCTCTTAGCTTGTCTTTTATGCACGGAGCCACCATTCCCAGGATATTAATGACTGCTTCACGAATATCCTCTCCCTCTATCTTTTACCCCTTGGATTTTCATGTTTCCATCCGCGAGGGTATCTTTTGAAGTTCGTATACATTCTCACGCAGCTCATTATTTTGGGATTGCAGTTTCTTCAACTCATTCTCTAGGAACGTTATCTTTTCCTTGTTCTCGCTCACAATTTTGAGTAGCTGACTGATAGTTTCTGACAAATGATCGATCTTTGATGTTTCTTCGGTAGCCCACTCTATGATGGACACTTTGGAGAGCGTAGCATCTTGTTTAGTAGACGGGGACTGGATTGCAGAGAAGTTCAGACATGGAAATGTCATCTTTCATTTTTTTCACCTGTGGATTTTTAATTGGTGTCTGAGGTTGCAAGGATTTCATCCTGGTCAGTTTTGTTCTTTCTCTTGCTTGAGTTCGTGGCTTCTTATGTATCCATGCTACTCTGGTTCTCGTTGTGGCTAGCTAGCATGTCTGCCGTCTTCTGTGAGACTTGAATATTCTGTGTACTATTGTCTTTCTGTCGTTCTTCCCATTCAACTTGACAAAAACGTGGAGTGGTTGAAAAACAAGTTTTAATGACTAGTCAACCATAAAGGTCTGATTGGTATAGTGCTGCAGAGATGGTTGTCCTTCTGGAAGGTTCTCCCATCTCTACAGAATAACTCTGGAGCTCTGTCAGTGTGACCATTGGGTTCTTGGTCACCTCCCTGACCATGGCCCTTCTCCCCTGATTGCTCGGTTTAGCTGTCCACCCAGCCAAACTGAGAAATCGGGGAAGATGGGCCTTGGTCAGGGAGGTGACCAAGAACCCGATGGTCACACTGACAGAGCTCCAGAGTTATTCTGTGGAGATGGGAGAACCTTCCAGAAGGACAACCATCTCTGCAGCACTATACCAATCAGGCCTTTATGGTTGACTAGTCATTAAAACTCGTTTTTCAACCACTCCACGTTTTTGTCAAGTTGAATGGGAAGAACGACAGAAAGACAATGAATGACAAGCGTCACGTCTGGAGGAAACTAGGCACCGCTCATCACCTGGCAAATACCATCCCTACGATGAAGCGTGGTGGCAGCATCATGCTGCGGGGATGTTTTCGAGCGGTAGGGACTGGGAGATTAGTCAGGCTCAAGGAAGAGATGAACAGAGGAAAGTACAGAGATCCTTGATGACAACCTGCTCCAGACGCTCCGTACCTGAGACTGGGCGAAGGTTCACCTTCCAACAGGATAACGACACTAAGCACACAGCCAAGACAATGCAGGAGTGGCCTTGGGACAAGTCTCTGCATGTGCTTGAGTGGCCTAGCCAGATCTCAGACTTGAACCCGTTCAAACATCAGTGATGGCCTCTATTAAAAATAGGAAGATCCCATCAGCTTTCTATAGGCTAGACCTACTATATTTATTTCTCAACCTTCCTAATATTAAGCACATTGGTTATTTTTAAAACAGGCTGGCATGAAAATGTGTCCGCCATTTGCTATTTTAGTGCTTGGATCGAGACCGTTGTATGATAATGGTCCATTCTAAATCCAAATAAATTTCATACGTATATGTAAAGACTAGATTAAATCAGGAATAGTGTGATGGGTGACAGGCTAATATTATCACTTGTGAATGATGCCCAGTTTAAGGCTAACGGCATACTTTTTTAGCGACTTTTTCGAATCAGTCACACCACATGTCGTCTAGCACATAGGCCTATAATGTTTTGATAAGGTTTGTATCACAACTAAAGTGGCCAAATAACTTCTTAAAATTAAGAACATTAGGCTCTACACCCGTTGTAAAGCTGATTAAATGGCATACATTTGCAGCGAGTGAGTTTCAAGTTTGGGGAAGATAATTTTCACCAGACAAATGCACCTTTTTATAATAAAAGCATTACATGCATAATTGCATTTGTGGTCACTTTTGAGAATGGGGTTTAGCCTTCACATAAATCCCCTATTTGTTTGTTCCTACCCTCCCTGTAGGGATCTGATGGACAGGCTGGTGGATGAGGCTGAAGGCTTGGTGGTAGACGGGTCGGCCTCTGTGTGCTCCAGTAGCAGTGGAGGAGGTCGGATGGAGTACTCGGCAGAGCACCAGCTCAACCTCCTTAACTCTATCACGGCCAGCGACCTCTCTGGTGAGCAGGGCCACGGGCCAGGACTGAGAAATCAGAGCAGACGAGAGAGATACGGCTTGTGAACTCTACATAAATTTTGATGGATAGAGTGAAGAATGCGATTAGCAGTGGTAGCCGCTTGGAGCATGAGGCTGTAACATTTTAAGCAGTGATTTTCTTTTCTTCTCTGTATGCTTCTGGGGTCCTACATAGTACGCTTCTCAGAGTAGGAGTTCTAATCGAGGATCAGGTCCCTCCTGTCCATGTAATGTTATTCATTATGATATGAGAGGATAACTTCCGGCGCCGACTGAGATGGCCGCCTCGCTTCGCGTTCCTAGGAAACTATGCAGTTTTTTGTTTTTTTACGTGTTATTTCTTACATTAGTACCCCAGGTCATCTTAGGTTTCATTACATACAGTCGAGAAGAACTACTGAATATAAGATCAGCGCCAACTCACCATCAGTACGACCAAGAATATGTTTTCCGCGACGCGGATCCGGTGTTCTGCCTTACAAACAGGACAACGGAATGGATCGCATGCAGCGACCCAAGGAAACGACTCCGAAAAAGAGGGAAACGAGGCGGTGTTCTGGTCAGACTCCGAAAAAGGGCACATCGCGCACCACTCCCCAGCATTCTTCTTGCCAATGTCCAGTCTCTTGACAACAAGGTTGACGAAATCCGAGCAAGGGTAGCATTCCAGAGGGACATCAGAGACTGCAACGTTCTCTGCTTCACAGAAACATGGCTTACTGGGAAGACGCTATCCGATGCGGTGCAGCCAACGGGTTTCTCCACGCATCGCGCCGACAGAAACAAACATCTTTCTGGTAAGAAGAGTGGCGGGGGCGTATGCCTCATGACTAACGAGACATGGTGTGATGAAGGAAACATACAGGAACTCAAATCCTTCTGTTCACCTGATTTTAGAATTCCTCACAATCAAATGTAGACCGCATTATCTTCCAAGAGAATTCTCCTCGATTATAATCACAGCCGTATATATCCCCCCCCAAGCAGACACATCGATGGCTCTGAACAAACTTTATTTAACTCTTTGCAAACTGGAAACCATTTATCCGGAGGCTGCATTCATTATAGCTGGGGATTTTAACAAAGCTAATCTGAAAACAAGACTCCCTAAATTTTACCAGCATATCGATTGCGCAACCAGGGGTGGTAAAACCTTGGATCATTGTTACTCTAACTTCCGCGACGCATATAAGGCCCTGCCCCGCCCCCTTTCGGAAAAGCTGACCACGACTCCATTTTTCTGATCCCTGCCTACAGGCAGAAACTAAAACAAGAGGCTCCCACGCTGAGGTCTGTCCAACGCTGGTCAGACCAAGCTGACTCCACACTCCAAGACTGCTTCCATCACGTGGACTGGGACATGTTTCGTATTGCGTCAGATGGAAATATTGACGAATACGCTGATTCGGTGTGCGAGTTCATTAGAACGTGCGTCGAAGATGTCGTTCCCATAGCAACGATAAAAACATTCCCAAACCAGAAACCGTGGATTGATGGCAGCATTCGCGTGAAACTGAAAGCGCGAACCACTGCTTTTAATCAGGGCAAGGTGTCTGGTAATATGTCTGAATATAAACAATGCAGCTATTCCCTCCGCAAGGCTATTAAACAAGCTAAGCGTCAGTACAGAGACAAAGTGGAATCTCAATTCAATGGCTCAGACACAAGAGGCATGTGGCAGGGTCTACAGTCAATCACGGACTACAAGAAGAAACCCAGCCCAGTCACGGACCAGGATGTCTTGCTCCCAGGCAGACTAAATAACTTTTTTGCCCGCTTTGAGGACAATACAGTGCCACTGACACGGCCTGCAACCAAAACATGCGGTCTCTCCTTCACTGCAGCCGAGGTGAGTAAGACATTTAAACGTGTTAACCCTCGCAAGGCTGCAGGCCCAGACGGCATCCCCAGCCGCGCCCTCAGAGCATGCGCAGACCAGCTGGCCGGTGTGTTTACGGACATATTCAATCAATCCCTATACCAGTCTGCTGTTCCCACATGCTTCAAGAGGGCCACCATTGTTCCTGTTCCCAAGAAAGCTAAGGTAACTGAGCTAAACGACTACCGCCCCGTAGCACTCACTTCCGTCATCATGAAGTGCTTTGAGAGACTAGTCAAGGACCATATCACCTCCACCCTACCTGACACCCTAGACCCACTCCAATTTGCTTACCGCCCAAATAGGTCCACAGACGATGCAATCTCAACCACACTGCACACTGCCCTAACCCACCTGGACAAGAGGAATACCTATGTGAGAATGCTGTTCATCGACTACAGCTCGGCATTCAATACCATAGTACCCTCCAAGCTCGTCATCAAGCTCGAGACCCTGGGTCTCGACCCCGCCCTGTGCAACTGGGTACTGGACTTCCTGACGGGCCGCCCCCAGGTGGTGAGGGTAGGCAACAACATCTCCTCCCGCTGATCCTCAACACGGGGGCCCCACAAGGGTGCGTTCTGAGCCCTCTCCTGTACTCCCTGTTCACCCACGACTGCGTGGCCATGCACGCCTCCAACTCAATCATCAAGTTTGCGGACGACACAACAGTGGTAGGCTTGATTACCAACAACGACGAGACGGCCTACAGGGAGGAGGTGAGGGCCCTCGGAGTGTGGTGTCAGGAAAATAACCTCACACTCAACGTCAACAAAACTAAGGAGATGATTGTGGACTTCAGGAAACAGCAGAGGGAACACCCCTATCCACATCGATGGATCAGTAGTGGAGAGGGTAGCAAGTTTTAAGTTCCTCGGCATACACATCACAGACAACTGAATTGGTCCACTCACACTGACAGCGTCGTGAAGAAGGCGCAGCAGCGCCTCTTCAACCTCAGGAGGCTGAAGAAATTCGGCTTGTCACCAAAAGCACTCACAAACTTCTACAGATGCACAATCGAGAGCATCCTGGCGGGCTGTATCACCGCCTGGTACGGCAACTGCTCCGCCCTCAACCGTAAGGCTCTCCAGAGGGTAGTGAGGTCTGCACAACGCATCACCGGGGGCAAACTACCTGTCCTCCAGGACACCTACACCACCCGATGTTACAGGAAGGCCATAAAGATCATCAAGGACATCTACCACCCGAACCACTGCCTGTTCACCCCGCTATCATCCAGAAGGCGAGGTCAGTACAGGTGCATCAAAGCTGGGACCGAGAGACTGAAAAACAGCTTCTATCTCAAGGCCATCAGACTGTTAAACAGCCACCACTAACATTGAGTGGCTGCTGCCAACACACTGTCATTGACACTGACCCAACTCCAGCCACTTTAATAATGGGAATTGATGGGAAATGATGTAAATATATCACTAGCCACTTTAAACAATGCTACCTTATATAATGTTACTTACCCTACATTATTCATCTCATATGCATATGTATATACTGTACTCTAGATCATCGACTGCATTCTTATGTCACTAGCCACTTTAACTATGCCACTTTGTTTACTTTGTCTACATACTCATCTCATATGTATATACTGTACTCGATACCATCTACTGTATGCTGCTCTGTACCATCACTCATTCATATATCCTTATGTACATATTCCTTATCCCCTTACACTGTGTATAAGACAGTAGTTTTGGAATTATTAGTTAGATTACTTGTTGGTTATCACTGCATTGTCGGAACTAGAAGCACAAGCATTTCGCTACACTCGCATTAACATCTGCTAACCATGTGTATGTGACAAATAAAATTTGATTTTGATTTGATATAAAAGTGAAACTGATGTTAGATCTGCACTTCTACTCTAACATGCTTGATACATATGGCTCCTGATCTTCAAGCTCATCTGCTATGAGAAGGGTCCTGACCATGTTACTTGAACAAGGAAAACCTAGGTCCCTATAGCATGTTTTCCTAGTAGGTCACATTGACACCAAAAACTCCTGTCTGTAGCGACGATGCAGTGTTTCTGATGAAGGACGTTGTCTTTTTGGACAGTCAAGGTTAATTCCAATTCTCTAAATTTTCTTCCCCCCTCACTCCAGTGTTGACCAGCAGTGTGGCGTCTGTATGTAACCCGTCTGACGTGGGCTGCCTGGAGTCCTACAGCTTTCCTACGTTAGAGGGCCTCCACCGGGGCTCCCTGAGCCATGACGAGTCCCTGGGATTCATCCCCAATGGCACAGGAGACCCCGACTGCATCAACCTGCTGGACGCCGGCTTCTACCACTCCGACCTGGGTCAGTTGGCCTCCTGCACGGACGACTACGTCAGACCCCCCTCCAAGCGCCTCAAAATGAGCTTGCCTGAGGCCACTGTAGAAAATCTGGGCCTGATTCTGAGGCACGCCCGCATCCTATCACGAGCAGCAAGATGGCAGTGTCGGTGACAGACTTTGGCAGCCTAGTGACCGACGAGGCCAACGGCTACATTGGAACACGACCATGCACACACAAGACACCGGTACCAACCGCACACAGCCCTACAGTCGAAGTGAATGGTTGCTAGGTAACCGTGTGAGAACGGCTGCGCCACGTCACACCACTTCTCCCTCCCTACTTTATGATGGAGCCCACCATCATCTGTGTACATATTTGTTCATTGGAGATTATATTTATTGTGTGTGTGTGTATATATATGTGTGTGTGTGTGTGTGTGTGTGTGTGTGTGTGTGTGTGTGTATATATACATACACATATGTATATATACGTTTGTGTGTGTGTGTGTATACATATATATGTATGTATGAGTGTACAAAACATTAAGAATGCTTCCTAATATTGAGTTGCACCCCCTTTTGCCCTCAGAACAGACTCAATTCTTCAGGGCATGGACTCTACAAGGTGTCGAAAGCATTCCACAGGGATCCTGACAGTTGTGTCAAGTTGGCTGGATGTCCTTTGGGTGGTGGACCATTCTTGATACACACTGGAAACTGTTGAGCTTGAAAAACGTAGCAGTGTTGCAGTTCTTGACACACTCAAACCCGTGCACATGGCAGCTACTACCATACCCCGTTCAAAGGCACTTAAATATTTTGTCTTGCACATTCACTGTCTGAATGGCACACATGCACAATCCATGTCTCGAGGCTCTCCTCCCTTTAATCTACACTGATTTTGAAGTGGATTTAACAGGTGACATCAATAAGGGATCATAGCTTTCACTTGTATTTACCTGTTCAGTCTGTCATGGAAAGAGCATGTTCCGTACGCTCAGTTTATATGATATACATATGATGTTTTTTTATTATGACATCAGTGATGTCTTCTTGTACAGCAAAAAAAAATATTGAATATAGCCATTTTATTTTTCCGTCCGGAATTTTGGGAAATGCCCATTTGTGTCCGAATACTGTGTGAACAGGAACTACTGGTGGGAGATTTGTGCTTTTGGGGGTCTGTTCCACATCAGTGGATCCCATGAGCGTTATCCTTCAAGTGTTGGCAAAACTCACCACGACATCTGACTAGTTCTCTTTCTCGCTGGTGTATGAGCAGCATTCTCTCACCATTGCTACTTTCCCAGTGTTTACAGGTACCAACGACCTGGCCCTAAATGTAGCATTTTGTAAGAGGGTCCCCAGGTTTTGTATATTTTGTACAGATGTACTACTTGTCATCCATGTGCATAACACTTTTTTGTAAATGTTTGCCTCTGTATGTGTAACCTTTTATTTAACTAGGCAAGTCCGTTAAGAACACATTGTTATTTACAATGCCTGCCTACCCTGGCCAAACCCAGACGACGCTGGGCCGATTGTGCGCCGCCAAATATACTGTAAATAAAGAGATGTATATTCTGTTTTATTGGCTTGTTTTTTAAATATTTTTTCTCTCCATCCCAGAGTTTCATTAGATGAAAATATCAATTAAGTTTTGGTTTTATGTACATTTGATAAATGTTTTTCCAATTTCAGTTGGCTAGCTTGGGTGGCCTGGGTATTTATAAACATTGGACTGCAACATGGTCCTCAACATAAGATTCTTTGTTCATCTGAAAATGCTTTGTAAGCAGACGTGGGCACATTCAGCTGTTTAGTTTTAAATGCACTATAGTACAGTTATGTTTGACATTGTTATTTTTAAGTTAAAACAATGCATGTATCTTATATCCAGCAAGCTATACTTTTCATAAGTAGTGGAAAGACTTGTTTGGGAGTTGAATCCCCCCACTCTTAAACATCAATTATGCAAATCCTGGGGGTTTACATTGCTGCTGTGAATGTCACTACTCCTCTGCCCCATCTGTACCTGTGTGTCAAGATGTGCTGTTAGCCAGCGTTCAGTCAACTTCATTTATCTATGCATAATTTGAACTCACTTGGAATGGACGTGATAGAATGTCGGTGGTTTTGAGTACTTGAAGTGCATTAAGGGTATCTGAAAATGATGAGCAACTCTGTGTGAGTGTTTGAGGTTATTAGCAAAGGTTTGACTTGTTTTCAATTGAAATTATAGAGGCTGGTTGGGAAGTTATGGTTGGCTGAAGTGCAAACATATCTAGGGCTCCCAAAGGTTCCTGATTTACCACACACAATTTATTAACCAGCCCATAATGCGTAAAACCAGATTTAGTTTCATCCTCTTTTCCTTTGACTTAATCACTATGGGCTTTGTCTGTGCTCACCCTTGAACCCTATAGAGTCCCACAGTGGAGGTGTCATAATACCCATAAAACCTAGAGGTCAAACAGGGAAATTGTTTCCCGCCATTTCATTTTTCCCATAGGGGATTTTAGAAACACTTCAAATAAGGTGTGTTTCATGTAGGCTAACCCTGGTGTGTCATTTTGATAGCCATGTAAATCACTCTGACAAGGTGACATCAATATATTCAGCTCTATTTACTGATTTGAATGCTAATTAGCATCAAAGTAGACATGCAAAACTACATCCATGCAAGCTTCTTCACATCATCTCTAGCTGACACCTTTGCTAACAGGTATTGTGTCAATTTAAAACTTGCACAAGACGATTCACATAATTGTCAAATTTTAAAGAAATGCAGCCAATTAATGAATTACTACATTTAGCCAACATTGGATAGTTAATCCAGAGATTCTTACCTTTACCTCGATTCTGCAGTCTTGTCAAGATCATCATGGCATTTGTAGTTCTTTAACAGCTAATTAGCATTTCATTTTGGGGAGGGAAAAAAAAGGCTAATATACTGATGTTACCTTGTCCTAGAGAATTACACGGTTATCAAAATGTCACGCGAGGGTAAGCCTACACGAAACACAGCACTTATTTTAAGTGTTTCTAAAAATCCACTATGGGGAAAAATGAATGGTGGAAAACAATTGGAACCATTTCCCTGTTTGACCTCTCGGTTTTATGGGCATTATGACTCCTAACTCTTTACAAGGCAATAATTTCTAAATATGTTAAGATGTATGTAAACCTTCCTCTCCGTGGAATTGTAACCCTCAGTCTACTGTCGTGGAAATTAGACTCAATACACTCAGTCCCACAGACACAGATGAGTACTCATCAAAGCTATTCGATGCATAAACCGTATTAAACCACTGTCATTTTTCTATTATTTATGTATTTTGAAGAGCATCTGATAGACCTGCGCTGTACAGTGCCCAGACTGTACTTGGGGTCATTTCACTGTCTCATAAATATAACTAGCAGTGTATGCGATAAGTCCTTAGGGAGCTATGTGGCAGTAGTGGTGTATGCAGTATTAAAATGTACGAGACAGCCTTTAGTCTTTGCTTGTCTATTTAACGTGTTGAGGGAAGCGAATGTCATTGAATTAAGTGCTTAGTATCACAACTTGCAGGAAAAAACAGTTTGTTCGAGCTGAATGTTTGGCCTGTCTAGGATTACGACTTGTTGCTGTGTTGGTTGACATCCAGTTGTGTGAATACAGGCATGTTTAATGATTTGAGTGAGGATGAGGGTGGACTTTGCAGGAAAGTAACTTTTGAGTGTTTGTTTTTGTACCTCCCCATGGAGTCATCTTTCCATTAATTTGTAACTAATTGTTTTTCCCTGATGTACTTACTTGAAGGATGTATACACGGAGTATACCAAACATTAGGAATACGGTCCTAATATTCAGTTGCACCCCCCACTCCTTGCCCTCAGAACGCAAAAGCGTTCCACAGGGATGCTGGCCGATGTTAACTCCAATGCTTCCCACAGTTGTCAAGTTGGATGGATGTCCTTTGGGTGGTGGACCATTCTTGTTACACACATGAAACTGTGGAAAACCCCAGCAGTGTTGCAGTTCTTGCCACAAACCGGTGTGCCTGGCCCCTACTACCATACAGGCACTTAAATATTTTGTCTTGCCCATTCGTGGCACACATACAGTCGTGGCTAAAAGTTGAGAATGACATTAATTTTAATAAATTAATCAAGTCTGCCTCAGTGTCTTTAGATATTTTTATCAGAGGTTACTATGGAATACTGAAGTATAATTACTGTGTCAAAGGCTTTTATTGACAATTACATGAAGTTGATGCAAAGAGTCAATATTTATAGTGTTGACCCTTCTTTTTCAAGACCTCAGCAATCCGCCATGGCATGCTGTCAATTAACTTCTGGGCCACATCCTGACTATGCAAGAATGGGCTGCCATCAATCAATACTTGGAGTTTGTCCAAATTTGTGGGTTTTGTTTGTACGCCCGCCTCTTGAGGATTAACCACAAGTTCTCAATGGGATTAAAAGGTCTGGGGAGTTTCCGGGCCATGGACCTAAAATATCGATGTTTTGTTCCCAGAGCCACTTATCACTTTTGCCTTATGGCACGGTGCTCCATCATGCTGGAAAAGGCATTGTTCGTCACCAAACTGTTCCTGGATGGTTGGGTGAAGTTGCTCTCGGAGGATGTGTTGGTACCATTCTTTACTCATGGCTTTGTTCTTAGGCAAAATTGTGAGTGAGCCCACTCCCTTGGCTGAGAAGCAACCACACACATGAATGGCCTCAGGATGCTTTACTGTTGGCATAACACAGGACTGATGGTAGCGCTCACCTTGTCTTCTTCGGACAAGCTTTTTTCCGGATGCCCCAAACAATCGGAAAGGGGATTCATCAGAGAAAATGACTTTACCCCAGTCCTCAGCAGTCCAATCCCTGTACCTTTTGCAGAATATCAGTCTGTCCCTGATGTTTTTCCTGGAGAGAAGTGGCTTCTTTGCTGCCCTTCTTGACACCAGGCCATCCTCCAAAAGTCTTCGCCTCACTGTGCGTCCAGATGCACTCACACCTGCCTGCTGCCATTCCTGAGCAAGCTCTACTGGTGGTGCCCTGATCCCGCAGCTGAAACAATTTTAGGAGACGGTCCTGGCGCTTGCTGGACTTTCTTGGGCGCCCTGAAGCCTTCTTCACAACAATTGAACCGCTCTCCTTGAAGTTCTTGATGATCCGATAAATGGTTGATTTAGGTGCAATCTTACTGGCAGCAATATCCTTGCCTGTGAAGCCCTTTTTGTGCAAAGCAATGATGAAGGCACGTGTTTCCTTGCAGGCAATCATGGATGACAGAGGAAGAACAATGATTCCAAGCACCAACCTCCTTTTGAAGCTTCCAGTCTGTTATTCGAACTCAATCAGCATGACAGAGTGATCTCCAGCCTTGTCTTCGTCAACACTCACACCTGTGTTAACGAGAGAATCACTGACATGATGTCAGCTGGTCCTTTTGTGGCAGGGCTTTGGGATTCAGTTAATTTCCATGGCAAAGAGGGACTTTGCAAGTAATTGCAATTCATCTGATCACTCTTCATAACATTCTGGAGTATATGCAAATTACCATCATACAAACTGAGGCAGCAGACTTTGAAAATTAATATTTGTGTCATTCTCAAAACCTTTGGCCACGACTGTACATACACAATCCATGTCTCAATTGTCTCGGCTTAAAATGTATTCTTTAACCTGTCTCCTCCCCTTCATCTACACTGATTAAAAAGAGACATCAATAAAATAAAATAGCATTTTATTTGTCACATGCGCTGAATACACCTTACAGTGAAATGCTTACAAAGGATCATAGCTTTCACCTGGTCAGTCTGTCATGGAAAGAGCAGGTGTCCTTAATGTTTTGTATACTCAGTGCATCTATACCATTGATTTTGACATAGAAAAACATGCTCAGTTATTTTCTCCCTACTCTGGAGGAGCAAACACTTTTTTTTGCAGAGCTTTAGAAAAACAAAATGTAGGGTTGTATTTAAAGTAAAAGGTTAAAGAGTATTTAGTGGTAACCATTTTTCTTCAATGTGTATATTTGACCTCTCCCTCCGTCTGTACAGAAAAATGTGAGTCCTTTGTAATACACTACATGACCAAAAGTATGTGGACACCTGCTTGTCGAACATCTCATGGTGTTAATAACCAAAATCATGGTCATTAATATGGAGTTGGTCCCTTTGCTGCTATAATAGCCTCCACTCTTCTGGGAAGGCTTTCCACTAGATGTTAGAACATTGCTGTGGGGACTTGCTACCAAACTTTACAGTTGGCACTATGCATTGTGTCAGGTGGCGTTTCCACTGCTCCTGAGAGTCCAATGGCGGCAAGCTTTACACCACTCCAGCCGACGCTTGGCATTGTGCATGGTGATCTTAGGCTTGTCAGCGGCTGCTCGGCCATGAAAACCCCTTTCATGAAGCTCCCAACTATAACAGTTATTGTGCTTAAATTGCTTCCAGAACTCGGTAGGGAGTGTTGCAACCGAGGACAGACTATTTTTTCCGCGCTTCAGCAGTGCAGTTCTGTGAGCTTGCGTGACCTACTACTTCGCTGCTGAGCAGTTATTGCTCCTAGACGTTTCCACTTCATAATAACAGCACTTATAGTTGACCGTGGCAGCTCTAGCAGAGCAGAAATTTTACGCACTGCCTTGTTGGAAAGGTAGCATCCTATGACGGTGCCACGTTGAAAGTCACTGAGCTCTCCAGTAAGGCCATTCTACTGCCAATGTTTGTCTATGGAGAGTGCATGGCTGTGTGCTCAATTTTATACACCTTTTAGCAACGGGTGTGGCTGAAAAAGCTGAATCCACTAATTTGTCCACATACTTTTTTGTAAATATAGTGTATTTGACTTACCACAGTAAAGTTGTGAAGGCTGACCGTTCAATTGGGGTTAAGACTATAGTGTAAAGTAGACTAGACAGGATTTAATCTCATCATTCAAAAGTAAAGTTTATTGTTCATAAAACTGTATATACTCTTTCATTGAATATTTTATATTTTGTTCCAGACAAATCATGTGTACAGATGCAGAAATAAAGGAAAATGTTCTTATGAATATGGTCTTCTCAGTTTCATGTTCTCCATTCTTGCTTCAGTCTCTTTCATTGTCCTTCCCTCATAGGCTACACAGAATCATCTGGCCACAGTTCTTCAGAGGGGCTTTCACTTCACTAGTTGAATAAGTACTTTTCATAATCTTACGTGTTCAAAAATCTTAGACCTGGGTTGTGTGCACTAAGGCACACTGTAGCCAAGTGTTTCTTCTTGAACAAGTTCGAGTAGTACCGGTTTTAAAATGTGACCTAATGCACGATAGTGAAGTAGTTAGAAAAGAGTTCCTCCCCTGGACAGATGTCTCTTAATGCTACAAGGACCACACATCGTAAAGGCCTGGAGGAGAAGAGAGAAGCTGTTGTCACTTTAGTTAAGACTTGCTTTGGCCAATGCAAGCTGAGCCAGTGCTTGTCCAGATGTATGTGTAAAGAGTCGCAGCCGAATCAAACGTCGTTTGGGCGTGAGATAGACCATGCGACCAAGATTAAACATTGCGTGAGCAAATACGAGTCGAGAAAGAAGAAAAGTGGTAGAGCGAGAAGAGGACAGGTCCCACAGGCCAGCGTGGTGAATGCAAATTAAACTTGAGAGTTTGCAAGTGTGACTGAGTGAGCAGAACTGAATTGCTGCATGAATGCTGTGTGTGCTGATTCAGTTCTAAACAACCATCAGAGTCCATCCTCACCTCCTGAATCACTGCAACGGATTGTCCGTTCTGCTGAGATGGTCATTGGCTAACACCTGCACTCCAAGGTCCTGCACGACTCCAGGGCAAAGAAGCATGTAGGGTGGAAATTCTGCATCTATATATTTTGTCTGTTTATTGTCACAGTACCATTTCACAGAGTCAAATTCCTGTACATGCAAATGTACTGGGAAAATAAAGCAGATTCTGACATGTTTAGCTGGTTTATCATATTCATGTCAGTTTCTATTATTTTGGACATATAATTCAAAATCCCCATTTGTGCTGTGTCCTTGGGCTTAATACGCTAAATATTGGATCCTGCCTTCAATTAGTGGACTCATTTTATGGTGTTTGCTAGAGCTGACTGTCTGCTTTTCGTTTTACAGATGAATGTTGCTGGCTAAGAAGTAATTATCTAACTTACTCTAGCGTGTAGATTCCACTCAACTCAAGGTATAGTATACCTATTTGAATTTATTTGGAGGTTACTGCTCAAGCAGGCTACCAAGCTAAACCTTAGTCTGAGCTAAACAGACGGCTCTGCAGTGCATCTGTTTGAAGGCACACAAACAAGAAGGCTCAACCAATCACACTGGGTTGCAGGCCAAATAATAGCCAGTCACAACCCTGGATTGGCCAAGGGAAGGAATTTGTTAGTTTGGCCACTTTCACTGGAATGACGGACAATCTAAGGTTTCTAGACACTCGCCTGCCCCCCCATCAGCCTGAAATCGATAGTTACTGGGTATGTAATTCCAGTTCTATATCATAGAGCTAGATGTCTGTACTACTTGCCGGTCCCAACAATTCCCTTGAAAAAAAGGTAAGGCCCAGTTGTGGCTGCCACCAAGTACTAGAATGTAGTCCAATAGACTAACAACTACTGTGACCTAACTCAACTCGCTGTACCTAGTCAAAGTTTTGGCTCTCCACAGCCGACTGGCCGGTTCCCTGCAGGAATCCCTCCCCGGAGGAGTCTCTGCCTTCTCTGGAGAATGGATTTAGGAGGATGTGTCTGGTGACTTAGTCGACATTCCTGTTCACGATCCTACCTCCCAGCCGTGGAGATATGTCACTCACCATGGAAGTCTACCTCGGGTTCAGATCTTCAGAGCTTTCCCCCCTCATGGGACAGTGAGACTAAGAGTCTGGCCCATTCATCATCCACAATGGATACTACAGCTGTCTCAGGTCCATCGGGTCCCACCACCCTTTGGTCCTTGAGGGGTTTGCGAAATCACTCGAGGCGAAAGAACGGCCGGACCTCATCAGCCGTTGCACCAGCTGTCGTCAGCGGCGGCTCTATGGTAAGAAACATCTTGGTTCCTGGGGCAAAAACCCTGGAGCACGAGTACAGGACGTTACAAGGCAGCTTCCAACTGTTCTACGACAGCAGCTGGGTGCTGACAGCGTCATGTTGGCTCCTGAACTCTGTCCACGAATTTCAAGGCTGCATTGAGACAATGATTTATCAATGACCCAAGCCCAACTCAGATAATCCCTGCCATTGTGTAGCCGACTTGTCGTAATGCTGCAGCAGATTTACATTATCCCAGGGGTGTTGGCATTCACAATGTAAGTAATCTCATTTATGTCCCTCTAACTCCCCTGAATGCCTCTGTCGAGCCTATAACCAACTATTGTATACAGCAATCATGTGCCTATGAACCAGAGTTATACTGTTAGCACTGAGGCAGTGTGCCCTAGTAGGAAGTCCACTGTGTTTTTCTCACTCTGTACTATCAGCTCAAACATGAATAACATAGTCAAGTCTACGTCTAAGTTTCCCAGTAAAGCGATGAACAAAAATCAAGCACCCCAGAAAAGTGCTAAAAATACCCCACATTAACATATGTAGCCTAAGAAACAAGGTTCATGAAATCAATAACTTGTTAGTAACATATTACATTTATATTCTGACTCTCTGAAACACACTTAGATAATACACTGGTAGAAATACATGGTTATAAAAAGAAAGACAAATGCCAATGGGGGCATGTTGAAGTCTATATTCAGAGCCGCATTCTGTGAAACTTAGAGCAGATCTCATGTTAAATACTGTTGAAATAGTATGGCTACAGGTTCACCTGCCTCACCTAAAGCCCAATCTTGTGGGAAGCTGCTATAGACCAAGTGCTAACAGTCAGTATCTGGATAATATGCATGAAATTCTTGATAATGTATGTGATATCAACAGAGAGGTATATTTTCTGGGTGACCTTAATATTGACTGGCTTTCATCAAGCTGCCCAATCAAGAGAAAGCTTCAAACTAACCAGTGCCTGCAACCTGGTTCAGGTTATCAGTCAACCTACCAGGGTATTTACAAACAGCACAGGAATGAAATCATGTATTGGTCACATCTTTACTGATGCTGCAGAAATTTGCTTTACAAATCCATTGGATGTAGTGATCACAATATAGTAGCCATATCTAGGAAAACCAAAGTACCAAAGGTTGGGCCTAATATAGTGTATATGAGGTCACACAATTAGTTTTGTGATGATGTAAGGAATATTTGCTGGTCTGTGGTGTGTAATGAGGAGCAACCAGATGCTGCACTTGACACATTTATGAAATGTACTATTCCAATCACTAATAAGCATCAACACATTAAGTAAATTACTGTAAAAACGTAAATCCCCGCAGATTGAAGAGGAATTGAAAAATAGTATGGTTGAGAGGGATGAGGCAAAATGAATGGCAAATAAGTCTGGCTGCACAACCAATATGCAAATGTACTGCAAATTGAGAAATCATGTGACTAAACTGAACAAAGAGAAGAAACTATACTATGAAACACAGAAATTGTATAAAGAATGATAGTAACACGTTAACGAGCACCGTAAATTAAATTTTGGGCAAAAAGTCCAACTCCGCTCCGTCATTCATTGAATCAGATGGCTCATTCATCACAAACCCAGTGATATTGCCTACTTCTTTAATGATTTTTTTCTCCCATCGGCAAGATTAGCAAACTTAGGCATGACATGCCAGCAACAAACGCCGACACTACACATCCAACTATAACTGACCAAATTATGAAAGACAAGCATTGTAATTTTGAATTCTGAAAAGTGAGTGTAGATAACTGAGGTTAATAGTGGACGATATTGCCACTCCTATTTGCCATATCTTCAATCTAAGCCCACAAAAAAGTGTGTGTTCTCAGGCCTGGAGGGAAGCAAAAGTCAATCTGCTACCCAAGAATGGTAAATCCCTCTTTACTGGCTCAAATAGCCAACCCTTAGTAAACATTTGGAAAAAATTGTGTTTGACCAGATACAATGCTATTTAACAGTAAACAAACTGGCAAGACTTTCAGTATGCTTATAGGGAAGGACATTCAACAAGCATGGCACTTACACAAATTACTGATGATTGGCTGAGAGAAATGTTTTGTTAGACTTTAGTGCGGCCTTTGACATTATCGATCATAGTGCCACTGTAAAAATGGATGCGTTATGGCTTTACACCCACTGCTATATTGTGGATAAAAAGTTACGTGTCAAATAAAATAAAATTGTATTTGTCACATGCGCCAAATACAACCGGTGTATGCCTTACAGTTCAAAGCCCTTAACCAAGAAAGCGGTTAAGAAAAATACCTAAAAAAAAGTAACAAATAAAAGTAACAAATAATTGAAGAGCAGCAGGGGTGCCGGTTAGTCGAGGTAATATGTACAAGTAGGTAGAATTATTAAAGTGACTGTGCATAGATAAGAGAGTAGCAGCTGCGTAAAAGGGGGGGGGGCAATGCAGATAGTCTGGGATAGCCATTTGTTTAGATGTTCAGGAGTCTTATGGGGGTAGAAGCTGTTTAGAAGCCTCTTGGACCTAGACTTGGCGCTTCGGTACCGTTTGCCGTGCGGTAGCAAAGAGAACAGTCTATGACTAGGATGGCTGGAGTCTTTGACCATTTTTAGGGCCTTCCTCTGGCACTGCCTGGTATAGAGGTCCTGGCTGGTAGGAAGTTCGGCCCCGGTGATGTACTGGGCCATACGCAGTACCCTCAGCAGTGCCTTGCGGTCGGAGTCAGAGCAGTTGCCATACCAGGCAGTATGTCTAACAGACCACAGAGGGTGTTCTTTAATGGAAGCCTTTCCAACATAATCCAGGTATAATCAGGAATTCCCCAGGGCAGCTGTCTAGGTCCTTTACTTTAAAAAATATTTACTAATGACATGCCACTGGCTTTGAGTAAAGCTACTACAGCAAGTGAAATTACTGCAACACTTAGAGCCGAAGTCAGTTTTAGAATGGGTGGCAAGAAATAAGTTGGTCCTAAATATTTCAAAAACTAAAAGCATTGTATTTGGGACAAATCATCCACTAAACCTCAACTAAATATTGTAATAAATAATGTTGAAATTGAGCAAGTTGAGGAGACTAAACTGCTTGGAGTAACCCTGGATTGTAAACTGTCATGGTCCAAACATGTTGATGCAACAGTAGCTAAGATGGGGAGAATTCTGTCCATAATAAAGTGCTACTTTGCCTTAACAACCCTATGAACTGCACAGTGACTACATGGAACTATATTCCATATCAGGTAACTGATGCAAGCAGTAGAATCATAAAAATAAAAATAAATACACACCTATGCAACAGCGGAGACAGGCACAGATACTCACACGCATACACATGATTACACACGCACTCTACACACGTACAAATGGATTTTGTATTGTAGATATTTGCTAGGGTAGTGGCCTAAGGGCACACAATGTGTTGTGAAAAGTGTTATGAAATGTAATAGTTCTAATTGTATATAACTGCCTTAATGTTGCTGGACCCCAGGAAGAGTTAATAAATAAAAATATAAATAGACTGGTGGGCAAGAGAATCATGTATTGAACTAAACATGTAGACCAGTGGTACTCAGCTTTTACACTACGAGGTCCTGAGCCCTCTGGTTTCTGTTCTACCGGATAATTAATTGAATCAACCTGGTGTCCCAGGTCTAAATCAGTTTCTGGTTAGTGGGGGGCAGTGGAACTGGCTTCGAGGTCTAGAGTTGAGAATGAGGGATGTAGACAGCCAATCAAATGTATTTATAAAGACCTTTTTACATCAGCAGAGGTCACAAAGTGTATATACAGAAACCCAGCCTAATGCCCTAAACCTACCCAGCCCTAAGGCACTGGGTGCCCCTTAGTCTCATAGGCCAAGGCAATGACATCGCAGAGCCAGTGAGACAACCTCTGTTTTGAGAGTGGCGGACCAAGCGCTCCAGCACCATAGCACACAAACCCCTAACCATTGCTGTGCCCTTCACATAAGGTGGGGACAGGACACAGATGGAGTTGTTCCTCTCTCCAGCATGAAGAGGAGGAAAAAAGGCCTATAGCTCTAAGGTCTGCGATATGTAAGAGCTCTTAATAATCACAGGCATGACCACCGGATTAGAAAACAACACCGCCCTGCTCAGATCACCATTAATGGCGAGACATTCAGGTCGCGTTGACAGAGCGCGAGGTGCTTGGGCGAACCGAAAAGGCACTGATGTACTCATGTACGGACTTCTTTCAAACCCACATATCCAGAATCTGCCTAATCTTTGGCATGAGGAAATAGGTAAGAGTAAAGCCCGTTGTTTCTCTGCTCTGGGGGAACTACTGTTAGTGCTTCCTTCACCAGAAGCTCTGCAATTTCCTTGTTCAGAGCTGTAACCTTCTCGGGTGACGCCATCAGCATTTACACGACTCCAGTCTCGCTGAAGAAAATAGGAAGACTGTAGGGGAGCGCTCCTATATACAGGGAGAGCTGTACTCCAATTGGCTGGAGCACATGCATAATTATTTTGTCAGGCTATTGGCGCCACAATATAGAACTAAACCCAAGTTGGCAAGACTTAAAAGTGAGCAACTTGAGAAATTGACAGTGAAAACTTGACCATGACAAGTGACTATTGCTGGTGGACAATTTAATGATTTAAAATGTATTTGTTACACATGTCTTTGATTACAATTCTATATTTATTGTTTAAGAATTTTTATTTTATTTTTATCTGTGGCTCTGATGTTCTGCTCACTCAAAGTCACACTTGCAAGCTCTCAAGTTTAATTTGTGCTCTGAGCTGGCCTGTGGACTCGTGGGACCCGTCCTCTGCTTGTTCGACCACATTTCTTCTGTTTGCACACGCAATGAGGTTTCATCTGGCACCCCTTCAACTTTTTAACCGGATTTGACTCCATAGTGATGCTTTCCATTGCCTGTCCAGCATAGCCACGCATTATTACATTTAAGAAAACTTAAAATGTCCCAAATGACATTTGGATTTACTCTGCTGATTGTCTGTGGTGTTGACTCTTATTGGTTTGAAATTGGAGACAAAATATTCAAGTATTATTTATTGGACTTTGAGATCTGCCGTTGAGATTATTATAACTTTTTAACCGCTTAGATGTTAAATCCTCTATTTAAGGGAATTGAAGTGGTTCAGGACCAGTTCTGACTGACATTTGTGTACAATGCGCTCTGTGAATGTCGCAGGGTTCAGTGCCTTATAATGCCAGAAAGCCCCCCACCTGTCTGCTCTCCCCTCCATCTGAGCGACAGAGCCCCCAGCCTGAGAGATGGCATATTAAAGGGGAAAGTAGCGATTTCAGCAATCGTACTTTCATCTCGCTGTGATATTCTCAGCCGGATTTAGAACTCAACATGAAAAAATACTAAATCATTTTGTAGAATTGAAGCACAACCACATTCCCTTGGTCAATGAGGGACGTAATCACTGCAGACATATGAATGGTGTCTTTGCATCACTCAGAGGGGCTTGTCAGAAAATGCCCTCATCAGTTATATGAAAATTTGTACTGTCACTAAATATGATCATATTTATTTTACAGTTATAAAGGTGAAATCTTAAAGTTGTTTGTAACTTGTTTGTTACTATATTTTAAAAACATTTCAGTCATTGCAAGCCCTATTCCCCCACTTTTGTTGAATAGGAAAAAACGTGTTTTATATTTTCTGAATATTTGTATAGACTTGAGTACACCTTAGGAATTTCCAACTACTTTTCCTAGAAAGGTGAGTTAGACTTGTGTAGATATATGCAGCATTACTAGTTATTGTTCATGGCCATCTCATGAAAATAAATTACATTTGGGTATTTCTATTTTGGAGGAAATCTACATTTTGCCATAACATTCCTTAAAAAGTTATTTTTAAGGAGTGGGGCAGTCCCACTCCTTGCATAATTGTTTTGATTCATTAAAGAGATAGTACAGTGTTGGAAAAACATGGGAGATCGGGGAGTCAAACGGCAGTGGGTCAGATTCGAACCCATGCTGACTCTGGCATACATGTGGGTCAGCGGCTGGAACACACAGGCCACAACATCGAGATTTCTATAACCTGGCACATAAGCACAACCATGTAAACACGAGCAAGACTTTGGTTAGTATGCATTGCATGCATGTTCTTCAGTCTTGTGCACGTGCCTTAGGGGGATGAGCAAAATAAATATTGATTGCCACACAGAGACCTGTGTTTTGAAGTTGGTTTAATAATAATTTCCTGTGGATATTTTGTCTCAAATTTCAACCCGAATAATAACCATTGACAGACAAGGGACATTTAGGTTTTATTCTATGTAATAAGGCGTGGCTATGCTGGACAGGCAATGGAAAGCGTTGCAATGGAAAGCGTTGCCACATTGAGACTAAGCAAGACAGTCTGGCTCAGAAGACTACTCATTAGTCAACAACAGCAAAAGCTGCTGTTTGGAAATGGAGCCAAAACAGAGTCATTAACATTTGTATTAATACATTTATAGCTGTGAATACAAACAAACACTAGGTTTGGTATCCCTGGTAGAAACCGGTTAAATAAACACCCCAGTAGCCTAGACCAGAGCCGTATCCATATTAATAGCTCTGGCCTACACTTACTGTTAATTGCTCGAAATTACTTGTGAGTGAATCAATCCACACAGCTGCTGAATTAATAAATTAACTTTTGAGATTGCAATGGGAGCAGTCAACAGTAACACAATCAAACAAATACTGTAGGAAGTAGGGACCAACATTATTTCATGCATCCTTTAAATTCTTGCCTTTGCGTGTCATGTCTGTAGTTCACATTGGGAAGGTACTGGCGAAGTTCTAGAGGAAATGCTTCAGGCACATCATACTCCTGATAGCACACATTTGCAGCCCTCTCTGAAAGACAAGAGTATAATTACACCAAAAAAAAGGAAAAGGAATATTTAGATAGTCAGTGGTCACAGCATTCACAACATTGCAGACAGACAATAATTATGTAAAATAAAATACAGAAATATTTCATCTAATTATAGCTAGCCCCATTTCTCCTATGGGTGAGCAGAGATGTGTACCATTTGAGCAGTTGTTCACATATTGACCCACTGCTAGCGGGTTTTTTGTATTGGCTGTCAACCAAGTGATGTCACTCAAACTGAAAGGACCAAGCCTGTCTCTTCCACTGCACGACCTGGAAAACATCAATACTTTTGAATATGAATGCTGTCCATCTACATGTGAAAAATTGTCGTAGGACAGTCATAAAGCCCTAGGACAATTTACAGTAACACTTTACTTGACACCAAGCATCATAACACGGTCATAACCATGTCATACCAATTGACATAACATGGTCATAACCCTTTAATGACATATTTAGACCGGTTGTGACATTTATTGCGTTATTTTATGGCTGGTTATGACACCCACATAAGAGTGTCAAAACCCACAAAACCTACCACACAAGGCAAAACATTCCATTACACCATATCCTACATGACAACAGTATGTTTGTTGTAGATTTTTTAAATAAATTGACCATATTAAACTATCATTGTAATTGCGGACACATTGATGTCAGACATGCACCTACCCCAATGCTCTGTTGACGACTGGGATGAATGCAGGAGCAGATTTCAGGTGCAGGAAAAGATAACCTCTATTTGACTGATATAAGGGCATGTATGATTATGACAGTCACAATGCTTCTTGACAGTGTCATAAAGTGTATTTTCTTAGTCCAAGTAAAGTGACACAGGATGGTCATAATACTTCTTGACAGTGTCATAAAGTTATAATAACAAAAAAATGCTATATGTTGAAAAAAAACATGACTAGAGAATTAATTACAACAACAAAGGATTTAAGAAACAAACTTTCAAATGAAAGGAAACTTCTTGGCAGTGAAAAAAATGTGGGTTTTCATAACCAGCCATAAAATAACGTAATATATGTGTTATGACAGTGTTATGATCATATGACAGGTTATGACAAGTTATGTCACCTGTTATGACATTATGCAATGGTTATAACCGTGTCATGACACTGGGTGTCAAGTAAAATTGTTACCCATTTTTCGATGCCACATTTCTCACCTGTACACTATTTTAGAGATGCCTTTGTCATTGCCATCAATCAAAACATGATCTATGCATCTGAATACAAAAGGGTTCCGAATGGACTGGAAGAGAATGGGCTCATATGCCTGATAGATGGTACCTGCATAGATAACACAGAAATTAGTCACTCATTCACACAATGGTAAATCACACCACTTGTCCAAGTGATATGCATTTCCTTAATTACTTTCAAAATAGCTATGCTATGTATTAAAAGGGGTACTTTTTAATCCATGTTCTTGCTTATACTAAAGAGATAAGAGTATAAATACGTATCCCTCTTCTTAGATTGGCGTTATGATAAATTATGGTTTGTACGGTTGTGGTTATCAGTACAGCTCCATCTAGTTGTCGTGTTGGGGATAACAGTTGTGGACAATAGCATTTTAGCTCAGCCTAACCCAGTTTATTTTCACTCCAGATACAAACTTATACATACGAACAACTTACAGACACACACAAACAATGACTACATCTCATCTGCCCAGACCCATATGCTCACACCCCCATCCATGCCCAGACCCGCATGCTCACAGCCCCATCCCTAGTGCCTGCATTATTGTTTGCCACTTGGTCTTAAATTGTGCCAATTTGTTTTTCCTCATTCGCCCATGCTATTTCAATAAATCATTTGATTTTTCCATTGTGTTAATGATGGCGGATTGATTGATTTCCAAGTTTCTAGTATGTGTTTTTTCAGGATGAGTGATAAGAGAATCGTCCAGCTCATTGGGACATATGCCTCATCTTGAAATATGACACAGATTAAAAGGAAGTTTACATTGTAATACTTCTGACAGCCAACTTTCTAGCTCCGCCCACAACTTCTGGACTTTTTAGGATTCCGAGAAAGCATGGTTTATTGAGTCATTATTCATTTTACACTTATTAAGACATAACTCTGCAGTTGTGCTGTAGAATTTGTGAATTTTGTGAATTTTGTTTCTTGTATAATACATTTGTTAATACCAGATTAAGCGTAAATTTTAGTTAACTATAATGTCATTATTATTATTATTTAGGTCGCAATTGTAAATGAGAACTTGTTCTCAACTTGCCTACCTGGTTAAATAAAGGTGAAATAAATAAATAAATAAAAATTTATGCTCCAACTTTCCCTCCGTCTTGTGCCAACATCAGTCTTGGTTCAAAAAGATTGTCAGTTGGATATACTCTCTGCAAGGTGTTGTATATCTTATGAATGTCCTTTTCTTGGCTCAAAAAAGATTCCCTCAAGGTTGCTCTGATGTCCAAAAGATTTCAAATGTAATTGTGTAATGTAACTTAAGTTGCATGTATTTGATCTGGTCTGATTAAACCAAGATTGAACTCTTTGGCCTGAATGCCAAGCGTCACACTTACGAGCTCCTAGCCAAAAATGCAGTTAAAAAAAATATGGATAAGAATAAGAGATAAAAGTAACAAGTAATTAAAGAGCAGCAGTAAAAAATAACAATATATAGAGGGGGTGCCGGTACAGTGTCAATGTGCGGGGACACCGGTTAGTTGAGGTAGTATGTACATGTAGGTAGAGTTAATTAAAGTGACAATGCATAGATGACAACAGAGTGTGGCAGTGGTGTGGAGAGGGGGTTTGGGCAATGCGAAGAGTCTGGGTAGCCATTTGACTAGATGTTCAGGAGTCTTATGGCTTGGGGTAGAAGCTGTTTAGAAGCCTCTTGGACCTAGACTTGGCGCTCCGGTACCGCTTGCCGTGTGGTAGCAGAGAGAAGAGTCTATGACTGGGTGGCTGGAGTCTTTGACAATTGTTAGGGCCTTCCTCTGACACTGCCTGGTATAGAGGTCCTGGATGGCAGGAAGCTTGGCCCCAGTGATGTACTGGGCTGTTCGCACTACCCTCTGTAGTGCCTTGCGGTTGGAGGCTGAGCAGTTGCCATATCAGGCAGTGATGCAACCAGTCAAGATACTTTCGATGGTGCCGCTGTAGAACCTTTTGAAGATCTGAGGACCCATTTTAAGTCACATCTGGAGGAAACCTGGCACCATCCCTACAGTGAAGCATGATGGTGGCAGCATCATCATGCTGTATGGAAGTTTTTCAGCAGCAGGGACTGGGAGACTAGTCAGGATTGAGGCAAATATGAATGGAGCAAAGTACAGAGAGATCCTTGATAACTTGCTCCAGAGCCCTCAGGACCTCAGACTGGGGCGAAGGTTCACCTTCCAAAATGACAACGATCCTAAGCACATGGCCAAGACGACACAGGAGTGGCTTCGGGACAGGTCTTTGAATGTCCTTGAGTGGCCCAGCCAGAGCCCGGACTTGAACCTGATCGGACATCTCTGGAGAGACCTGAAAATAGCTGTGCAAACAATAGCTGTGCACACTCCATTCAGCCTGACAGAGCTTGAGGGGGTCTGCAGAGAAGAATGGAAGAAACTCCTCAAATATAGGTGTGCCAAGCTTATAGCATAATACCCAAGAAGACTCAAAAATGTAATTTAAAAACAATCTATTTTAAAATAAGGCAAAATGTGTAAAAAGTCAAGGGGTCTGAATACTTTCCGAAGGCATATTATAGAGCATTGGTTTATATTACTTAATAAATGCAATTAAAGTATAGTTGCTGGTGGGGGGTTTACTTAGTGTGGGTCCTCCGAGAGAAGTATCTGATCCCAGTCACCCCATCACATTCCCCCGGATATAGCCCCTCTCTATTTTCACAAATAACCACCAACAACAACCACTGCCGGGATTCGGAGTTGAGACTGGATTTCTTTCTCCTCCAAGTGACTATCTGATCGCAAGGGTATTTAGCGTTCTTCTGCTTCACGCCAATCCGATGGCATCGCACCAGATGCTCCGGTGATAAATCCACGCCTAGCTCCTCCGATATCAGCTTGATCACGTAGCTGGAAAGGTCCCCTTTTTCCTCATCTTCCAGTAGGGACGATATTCTCATTATTTTGTCTCTGTTTTCTAGCTAATTCAGATAAACTTTTAAAGTTTGCACCTTTGTTTCCAGAAGGCCAATTTTGTCTTGTTCATCCACAAGCCAGCCCTGTATATACATATGACACGATACTTTACTTTTGAGGAAATCTACTTTAACAGATTGTAACAGTTTGTTGTGGTAAGCATAGAGAGCATTTTAGCTATGTTTTCCTGGATATCCTTCAGCTGTTCATTGCTCTCATTTGCATCGCCAAGTTGTTCTTTGTCTTTTCCTTTAAGGGAAGCCATTGCTTGTTAGGTTCGAGTCTGTCGCTTTACTCAGATTGGTTTGCAGTTGTGCATAACTGACAGCTCACTTTCTCCTGGTTGCTTGGGGATATATTGATCTATCGACTTGTAATGCTTAATTTAAACTGTTGTCTGGCTTCTACATATAATCCCAGTTTCTACATACATTTTCCTAACCTGTTACGTTAAATTCTCATAACCTGCTACGTAAATGTCACTTCTGTCCGTAGCTGGGTTGGCTTAGCTAAAATGCTACAATTGTCAACAAACCATCAGTCCTCACAAACCATCAGTATCACCCCACTGGAATTCAATACGACCGCAGGCTGTCGACAATGCAGCTTTTAAAGGCAATATTCCCATATTCGCAGATCACATTCATTCAACAGTGGATTTCCACTGGGGACGATGAAACAACGGAAGCCACGCATTTTCAATGAAAGACAAGCAAGGTGGTGGGGGACCGTTAGGCGAGGCAAGCATCAGTGAGGGAGCATGAACAGGGCGGGACCTAAATTGGGGAAAGCTGAACTTGATCCAAATGGTATTCCAATACATTTTTGAAAGTTGAAGCTCATTTACTGCATTTCTATGCAATTGAAAAACAAAAATGACACCAGCCATTATCACCTTGGCTTCTGTAGCTTCATTCGCCTCAGTTGATCTACGAACTAGAGGTCGACCGATTAATCAGAATGGCCGATTAATTAGGGCCGATTTCAAGTTTTCATAACAATCGGTAATCTGCATTTTTGGACACCGATTATGGCAGATTACATTGCAGTCCACGAGGAGGCTGCGTGGCAGGCTGACTACCTGTTACGCGAGTGCAGCAAGGAGCCAAGGTAAGTTGCTAGCTAGCATTAAACTTATCTTATAAAAAACAACCAATGTTAACATAATCACTAGTTAACTACACATTGTTGATGATATTACTAGTTTATCTAGCGTGTCCTGCGTTGCATATAATTGATGCGGTGCCTGTTAATTTATCATCAAATAACAGCTTACTTCACTAAACGGGTCAAGATCTAACAAGGACATTCGCAAAAAAAGCACTGACGTTGCACCAATGTGTACATAACCATCAATGCCCTTCTTAAAATCAATACAAAAGTATATTAAACTTGCATATTTAGTTAATATTGCCTGCTAACATGAATTTATTTTATTAACTAGGGAAATTGTGTCACTTCTCTTGCGTTCTGTGCAAGCAGAGTCAGGGTATATGCAGCAGTTTGGGCTACCTGGCTCGTTGCGGACTGTGTGAAGACCATTTCTTCCTAACAATTTGCCAGAATTGTACATAATTATGACATAACATTGAAGGTTGTGTTCCGAACTGTTCCGTATTTCACTGAAAGAATATATGTTTTGTTTTCAAAATGATAGTTTCCGTATTTGACCATATTAATGACCTAAGGCTCATATTTCTGTATATTATATTATAATTAAGTCTATGATTTGATATTTGATAGAGCAGTCTGACTGAGCGGTGGTAGGCAGCAGCAGGCTCATAAGCATTCATTCAAACAGCACTTTCCTGCATTTGCCAGCAGCTCTTCGCTGTGCTTCAAGCATTGCGCTGTTTATGACTTCAAGCCCATCAACTCCCGAGATTAGGCAGGCAATACTATAGTGCCTATAAGAACATCCAATAGTCAAAGCTATATGAAATAGAGAAATAGTCCTATAATAACTACAACCTAAAATTTCTTACCTGGGAATATTGAAAACTCATGTTAAAAGGAACCACCAGCTTTCATATGTTCTCATGTTCTGAGCAAGGAACTTTTACTTTCTTCTCCAACACTTTGTTTTTGCATTATTTAAACCAAATTGAACATGTTTCATTATTTATTTGAGACTAAATTGATTTTATTGATGTATTATATTGAGTTAAAAATAAGTGTTCATTCAGTATTGTTGTAAAAAAAAAAAAAAAGACCGGTTAATCGGTATCGGCATTGTTTGGTCCTCCAATAATAGGTATCGGCGTTGAAAAATCATAATCGGTCGACCTCTACTACAAACACATAGCCTGCTAGCTATAGAGGAGAGTGGGGTAAGTTGAGCCAAAGGGGTAAGTTAACCCACCCTTGTTTCTAGGAAACCATAAACAAAATATATCATTTGACAAAATATTGAGGAAGAGGTCATTTCATGGAGTCTGTGGAGGAAGAAACCACATGGAAAAAATCTAAATAAAAAAAAGTGGTAAGGAAGTTCATATCCCAGCGATAAAAAGTACAAAGTGTTTGTTAGGCATTAAGCCTGTGTTAAAAGATGCTTAAAATGAATAAAATACAAAAAAAGCGATTGTGATTATGTTAAAAGAGTAATAAAGCTAGACATGGTTTTAAAACTGAGCCTGTCCGGTGCACCAAGAGACTACTTTTTTTTGGACAATCTGTTTTCAAAACTGTCATGTTAATATGAATTCTGATTATTTCCAAGTATACACAACATCTTGAAATATATGTAGATATTTGTTGGAAAGAATGCTATACATCTCCCTTGATGGAGTGATGCTGAATATTTTTTTTAAAGTATGCTCAACTTACTCCACTCTCCCCTACAATTTGCCTCTATGTTGCTCATACAGTATCAGACTGACAGACTGAGTATGCTTCTAGGTTCACACATACTCAGATCATGTATTTGAAACCCATCTCAATAATAGTAACATCATAATGTTACACCCCTGAATGGGGGGGGGGGAAGGGGGAATAGGAGAAAAACATATCGTATGTGGGCTCAATTGGAAATTACCTTTAAAATGGTGCATTGTCGACAAGCGCGATCAGATTGAATCCCGGCCATAGTCATCATCAGTGGTGAGAATTACCTGGGTACATGGCCACTGTAGTTCCTTTATGCACAAAGCCCCTGGTAACAAAGACTCCTGTTCCAGCGAACGGCAAGGAACTAGGCTTTCGCTCAATACAGAACCCAACCGTGAGTAACATCGTCTCGATGGGCTTATGCTCTCCTTTTGGTTCTCCTGTGTCATATTATAATAATTAGTCATACATTTTAGGAAAATATGTTCCATATGGTTGGCCCCAGCCAGATATTTGAAAGACAGGTATAGAAAGGAAGACATGCACAATTAATAGGGCTGAGAAGGGAACGGTACAGATTGCTATTTTTTGCATGTATAGATAGGATGTGTGCTCTTGAGTTGGCTCATCATTATCTTGAATAACAAATAGTTTACATTTTTTTTATCTGAACATGGTATAGTTACACATATAACATCAATACAGACTGAGTGTACAAAACATTAGGAACACCTGCTCTTTCCATGATAGACTGACCAGGTGAAAGCTATGATCCCTTATTGATGTCACTTGTTAACACTCCAATCAGTGTAGACAAAGAGAAGGTGATAGATTGAGACATTGTGTATATGTGCCAATCACAGGGTTAATGGGCAAGACAAAAGTTAAGTGCCTTTGAAAGGGGTATGGTAGTAGGTTCCAGGCGAACCGGTGGCCCTTGTAGAGTCCATGCCCCTGACGAATTGAGGCTGTTCTGAAGGTGTTCCTAATGTTTGGTATACTCAGTGTATAAGTGTTATTTTTATCATCATCATCAGACCTGAGTCAAACACTTAAAATACATTCAAAGTGACATTTTGGCTTTACCCAGGACTTCTTTATGACTCCCTAATGATTCATCTCTAGGTTCTTCAAAGCAAAAAAGTGTCATATGAAACTCTTGATATGTAATATAACTAGTATTTTGATTTCAATAAAGAATTACATTAATTTTTGAAAACTGTATAAACATGAATATTGAAAATACTGTATACCATTTTTGGTTTGGCAAATGTTTCTACATATTATTGAACATAGTTTACTCCACGGGCATATCAAAGTTCCAGAGTGGGATGTCTGCTACTTTTAGAGTTATTATCCAATTTGTAAACCTTAACAGATTGACTGTGAAAATGGATTCAAAAGGATCGCCCTCTCCTGGTGATTTGCAGGGAGTGCTTCAAATGACACCAATATTTGCTTTGTAGCACCTACCAATGAACCATTATGTTGTCTTAAAGGAGAAGGCCAAAATGTCATAAATATGCAAACTTTTATACATTATTTCTCAATAATGCTTTTACATACAGTGCATTCGGAAGTATTCAGACCCCTTGACTTTTTACACATTCTAAAATGTATTAAATATTTGTTCCCCCCTCAATCTACACACAATACCCCATAATGACAAAGCAAAAAACAGGTTTAGACATTTTTGCTAATTTATTAAAAATAGAAAACTGAAATATCAAATTTACATAAGTATTCAGACCCTTTTTATCAGTACATGGTTGAAGCACCTTTGACATCTTGGGTATGACGCTACAAGCTTGCCACCCCTGTATTTGGGGAGTTTCTCCCATTCTTCTCTGCAGATCCTCTAAAGCTCTGCCAGGTTGGATGGGGAGCGTCGCTGCACAGATATTTTCAGGTTTCCCCAGAGATGTTCGATCAGGTTCTATTCTGGCTGGGCCACTCAAGGACATTCAGAGAATTGACCCGAAGCCACTACTGTGTTGTCTTGGCTGTGTGCTTAGGGTTGTTGTCCTGTTGGAAGGTGAACATTCGCCCCAGTCTCAGGTTCTGAGCGCTCTGGAGCAGGTTTTCATCAAGGATCGCTTTGTACTTCACTCCGTTCCATCTTTCCCTCGATCCTGATTAGTCTCCGCCACTGAAAAACATCCCTATAGCATGACACTGTCACCACCATGCTTCACCGTAGGGATGGTGCCAGGTTTCCTCCAGACGTGACACTTGGCATTCAGGTCAAAGAGTTCCATCTTGGTTTCATCAGACCAGAGAATTTTGTTTTTCATGGTCGGAGAGTCCTTTAGGTGCATTTTGGCAAACTCCAAGCTGGCTGTCATGTGCCTTTTACTGAGGAGTGGCTTCCGTCTGCCACTTTACCATAAGGGCCTGATTGGTGGAGTGCTGCAGAGATCGTTTTCCTCTACCTAGAGCTGGCCACCTCCCCAAATTGCTCAGTTTGGCTGGAAGGGCCTTGGTCAGGGTGGTCACTCTGACAGAGCTCCAGAATTCCTCTGTGGAGAGGGGAGAAACTTCCAGAAGGACAACCAACTCTGCAGAACTCCAACAAGCCCGCTTAAGAGTTTGCCAAAAGGCACCTAAAGGACTCTCAGACCATGAGAACTCTTTGGCCTCAATGCCAAGTCTCTCATCTGGAGGAAACCTGGCACCATCTCTATGGTGAAGCATGGTGGTGGCAGCATCATGCTGTGGGGCTGTTTTTCAGCGACAGGGACTGGGAGAAAGGTCAGGATCAAGGGAAAGATGAACGGAGCAAATTACAGAGAGAAACTTGATGAAAACCTGCTCCAGAGCACTCAGGACCTCACACTGGGGCAAAGGTTCACCTTCCAATAGGATAACGACCCTACGCACACAGCCAACTTGAACCCAATCTAACTTCTCTGGATAGACCTGAAAATAGCTGTGCAGCAACACTCCCCATCCAGTCTGACAGAGCTTGAGAGGATCTGCAGAGAATGGGAGAAACTCCCAAAATACAGGTGTGCCAAGCTTGTAGCATCATACCCAATAAGACTCAAGGCTGTAATCGCTGCCAAAGGTGCTTCAACAAAGTACTGAGTAAAGGGTCTGAATACTTACGTAAATGTGATTGCGTTTTTTTTTTTAAATAACTGGACAAAAAAATTCTAAAAACCTGTTTTTGCTTTGTTATTATGGGGTATTGTGTGTAGGTTGATGAGGGGAAAAATGATTGAATCCATTTTAGAATAAGGCTATAAAGTAACAAAATATGAAAAAAGTCAAGGAGTCCGAATATTGTCAGAATGCACTGTATGTCAACAATCCTTCCTCCAAAGGACCATCCTACGGATTACATTTCATGAAAATCCCCCAAATCATGGTCAATATTTGTCTAGGTTTAGTGAGGAATCACTCCAAATAGTTGAGCTGTGCTTGATTTAGTTTCCTCTGTATACTGGAACAGTTTAGATCAAGCACACGTCAGTAAGTATTTAAAAGTATATGATATTGTATACATTTGAACTAGGTCTGATTCTTATCTCTGGTAAATAGAACACTAACACGATTATTTCAAACTAATCGACAACTCATCAAGCCTCTAAGTCATTGAATAAGCTGCGTTAGTGCTGGGCTGAAACAAAAGCCTGCACACCCTGTGCCTAGGAGCCGGTTTTAACGAATGCTGTGCTTCTATGTCTTTCCCACCCATGATTCCATTCCCTAACAAAAGGCAGAAACAAAAACACAACCTATGTCTGGTCCCTCAGTGGTCTCTGGGCTGAGGTAGCGGGTTTGAGTCGAGGCGGGAAGCAGACGTAACACCTCTCCCTGGTGTGCAACGTCATTTCTGAGCAGTGCCCTAAAAAGGCATAGTAGTGTTTCTGACACCACATCATCCGAGACCAGCCTGTCTTTTGAGCGCTCTGTGACCTGGCGAATAGTTCTGTGGGGAAAAAAAAGGACAGAATAGGCAATTGCAAATCAGCTCTTCACTTACTTTGAGGCTAAAGAAAATATGCTGCCACTAAATGTCTGGATGCTACAGAGGTGCTTGCCTGCTTGAGGACAAGCAGGCAAGCACCTCTTATCAAGGGGATAGCCAACATAAATCAGCAGATTATGCAAAGTAAAGACAATGAAACTAGAAAAGTACATTTCATAAAGAAAATATATGCTTGTTAGCTTGTCTTAAAGTGTCTATTGTTGTGAAATAAGTAGTGACTGCAGTAGTGGTAGTGACTGATTATAGTTGGAAAAAGTAGGTTGATGGAAAGATTGCTTGATTGGATAGGACAGCCTGAATATGTTGGTTTGGTGTCTAGCTTGAACGGTCAAGAGTTATTGTCCGTGGGTTATTTTATGCATATTTTTAGAGTTAATAAAAGGTTTTAAAAGAAGAGAAAGTTAGGATAGCTTGAACATTTGAAAGTTGGTCTTATACATAGAGAATGATAGAGGACCCTAGATGGATAAAACTTGTTTTTGCAGGGACATTTTGAAGCAGTCAACTAGGTGGGACTTCCTATGGATTGAGGAAGGATCACGATTCCATCCAAGTCATCAGAAGGGATCAACCAATGAATTACACTCTTGAGCAAACATTCTATAACTGGAGGTGGCAGTAATTCGCCAACCTTGGCTTTCTACCTGTCGAAACAACACACTCCAGATGGCAGTATGCACACTTTCAGTTTGTATACCAACTCATATTAGTAGAGAAGAAAATTGTCTACTTCGAAATGGAGATGGCCTCAATGGCATTGCCCATAGAGTCACAGATGTCATAATGGCACAGATACATAGAAGAGTCCTCTATTATATCTCTATGGTCTTGTAGCTTAAAAATACAATATGTAACTTTTTGGGCGACCTGACCAAATTCACAAAGAACTATAGATCTGTTATTGTAATTGAACGCAAGTCTAAGAAGCGCTAGATCTGTTCTATGTCTGCCATTTCTATGCTTCCCGTTTATAAGTTTAATTTTTGAGTTTTTTGGTTTTGTACACCAGCTTCAAAACAGCTGAACATTCAATATTTTTGGTTATTGAAAATATATTTCACAGTGGTTTAGATGGTATAATGGGTGGGTCATACGTTTACAAACACTCAATTAGTATTTGGTAGCATTGCCTTTAAATTGTTTAACTTGGGTCAAACGTTTCGGGTAGCCTTCCACACCCACAATAAGTTGGGTGAATTTTGGCCCATTCCTCTTGACAGAGCTGGTGTAACTGAGTGACGTTTATAGGCCTCCTTGCTCGCACATGCTTTTTCAGTTCTGCCCACATATTTTCTATGGGACTGAGGTCAGGGCGTTGTGATGACCACTCCAATACCTTGACATTGTTGTCCTTAAGAAATTTTGCCACAACTTTAGAAGTATGCTTGGAGTCATTGTCCATTTGGAAGACCTATTTGTGACAAAGCTTTAAACTTCCTGACTGATGTCTTGAGACGTTGCTTCAATATATACACAATTTTCCTATCTCTTGATCTCATCTATTTTGTGAAGTGCACCAGTCCCTCCTGCAGCCAAGCATCCTCACATGATGCTGCCACCCCCGTGCTTCACGGTTGGGATGGTGTTCTTCGGCTTGCAAGCCTCCCCCTTTTTCCTCCAAACATAATGGTCATTATGGCCAAACAGTTCTATTTTTGTTGCATCAGACCAGAAGACATTTCTTCAAAGATCTTTGTCCCCATGTGCAGTTGCAAACCGTAGTCTGGCTTTTTTTATGGCGGTTTTGGAGCAGTGACTTCTCTCTTGCTAAGTGGCCTTTCGGATTACGTCAATATAGGGTTTGTTATACTGTGGATATAGATACTTCTGTACCCGTTTCCTCCAGCATCTTCACAAGGTTCTTTGCTGTTGTTCTGGGATTGATTTGCACTTTTCGTACCACAATACGTTTATCTCTAGGAGACAGAATGCGTCTCCTTCCTGAGCGGTATGACGGTTGCGTGGTCCCATAGTGTTTATACTTGCGTACTATTGTTTGTACAGATGAACATGATGCCTTCAGGCGTTTGGAAATTGCTCCCAAGGATGAATCAGACTTGTGGAGGTCTACAATTTTTTTCTGAGGTCTTGGCTGATTTCTTTTGATTTTCCCATGATGTCAGGCAAAGAGGCATGGAGTTTAGGCCTTGAAATACATCCACAAGTACACCTCCAATTGACTCAAATTATGTAAATTAGCCTATCAGAAGCTTCTAAAGCCATGATGGAATTTCTGGAATTTTCCAAGCTGTTTAAAGGAACAGTCAACTTAGTGCGTGTAAACTTCTGACCCACTGAAATTGTGATACAGTGAATTAATCTGTCTGTAAACAATTGTTGGAAAAATGACTTATCATGCATGAAGATGCCCTAACTGACTTGCCAAAACTATAGTTTGTTAACAATGCATTTTTGGAGTGGTTTAAAAATTAGTTTTAATGACTCCAACCTAAGTGTATGTAAACTTTCGACTTCAACTGTACTTGCTTATTTTGTCACAAACTAAAATTAGGCAAAATATTCCAATTTTAGCAACCAGGAAATGGCATAGTGATTTCTGCATATAGAACCTTTAATTGGCCAAGGAGCAGGACCATTTTGAATAGCTACCTCTGTAGAACTATGGTTCTCATTCAAAATTGGTTAGAGTTCAAAAACATTACATAATAATCAAAAAGCTATTAAGTACGGTCAGTCTTAACATTTCAATGTTGGTTTGGAGTTGATAGCTTAAACGGTGAAAGACATAGATTTATACGTTTTGTTTTTCCTGGCCCTTTTCATTTCAATTGAAATGCATTGGGAGCTCATTTAAATATTTTTGCAGTTCAAAAAGTATATATGCTATCATTAAGATTTTCTCAATCAATCAATCAAAATTAGGTCAGTCTGCCCATTTAAAAAGTTCGTTTCCTGTTAATAGCTTAAATCGTTTAAGCACCAGAGCGAGGGGAATAAATGGAATATTACGAGTATTTCAGAAATCTAGAGTGGTCTTGCCTTTAGCAAGTACTTTAATTACATGAATTAAATTGCTGTAGTTAACTAAATTGTTACCATTATATTAACATAGGCCAACACAATTGCACTGAATTGTGCACCTTTCTCGATCAATTTCTTCATACATAAAACCCTTGACATTGTACACGTAATTCAGAGGCTTCAGAATTACCTCTCATTTTTACGAAGATTCAATGCAATCCACGGAACGAATCTGTGCCTGTAGGACTTCCAATTGTCTAGAATTCTTTTCATTACAATTCTGAACATAATCTGGACATGGAGGCTGACATGTTGGGTTCTCCACCGTAAATCAAGTAGCTGGTGGAAAAACCGCTACCGCCATCTGCTGAAAGAAGGGAGAAACATGCCTACTTAAGCAGTAAAATAAAAATAACACATCGTGCCAATAGTTTATAGACTTACACGAAGAAGTTGAATTTACTCTAGCCTAGTTTTAAAAAATGTGTTAATTTGTAGCCCAAAAACATTGAAAACACATAGCGTGGAAGGTATTGTCATTATAGGCCATTAGACAATGAATACCAGTAGCCATGACTGTATGCAACAATAGCATATACACTGATACATATACACTGTATACGTACATTTATGAACACCCTCAGTACCAAATTGTTATGCAATCTTTTCTAACTGTCCAATATTAACATTGGACTTGTTCAAATCGTGCGCAAGGTGGAAACATCTGCCGGTCAGCCCGGAACAAGTTATGCTGCGTTAAAACGAGTGACGCAAAAACAGTCATACCAGTAAGCATGGCAAGAAAGAGGGTGACGGCGGAGTTTGTAGCGTTATGAAGGAGGCCAACATGGCGTCTTGAACAGACGCTCTTTTTTTTACCGAGCTCCGCACTAAACTTCGGATAGATTGTGGCAAAAAAACAAGTTTACAGTCATTACTATTTTTAGTTGTTCAAGATATAACAACTTTCCAACGTTCATGTTTGCATGTGGTGAAAGGATGTGAAAATGAGAGTGGCAAAAGTTTTTAAAAAGCGTGGAAAATAATAACAATGTCTCCTATAGATGTCTCACTGATCTGGAACAATACACAAGATGGAACCTGAGACTCTACGGCGTGCCAGAGGTGGAGGATGTGCGAGGAGAGGCTATCCCCATCTGCCAAGAAGTTATAACTGCAGAGAAGAAGAAAAGTTGGTGATACCATCGACGTTGTGCATCGCCTCGGCAAGAAGTGACATCAAAACGATTCAAGACCAAGGGGTCTTTATATAATCTTTGTTGTTTTGTCTTTGTCTATAGTTTCTATTAATGCTAGGGGGTTACGAAACAATGTGAAGCGCAAGACCTTATTTTTATTTGCTAAACAATTTCAAACAAGATTTTTGCTTCTTTCAAGAGTCTGACTCAATTTCAGCTGATGCCAACTTCTGGAGGTCACAGTGAGGCAACGATATTTGGCTTTCCAATGGATCTGAACGCTCCGCTGGTGTCACTACAATGAAAAATACCTTTGGTGGTAATATTCTACACTCGGAATGTGACCACTTTGGTCACTTTATTTGTCTTGTGATCAGTTACAATGACATTACACTCATTACTTCCATGTGTACAACACCAAACATGAGAATGATGAGTTGCTTGAATCTATAGAGAAACATACTTCATTGGTTATCTAAATTTCCAAATTCGTTATTATTGATAGGAGGGGACTTTAACATTACTATAGATAATTCAACTGATAGATGGCCCACAGGGAGGCCAACCAATCAGAATTGGGGTTTAATACTTTTTATGGAAAGGTTTGATCTTACTGATATATGGAGGGAGAGGTTTCCGGCTGACAGATCATTCACTTGGAGTAACAAAACAGGTTCCCGACAATCCAAAATAGATGTTTGGCTTATATCCAAATGTATTGATAGTGAGTGTGTTACTACTGATATTTGTACTACTCCCCTCACAGACCATAGGGCCATTTATAATTAATATCAAAATATTTACCCCTGATACTAACCTTGGTAGAGCATCCTACTGGAAGCTAAATAGCTCATTATTAAATAATGATATAGTTAAGTTTGAGGTTAAAGATCTGCTTTCACACTTTTGGGAAAGGGCTTGTGAAGAAAAATCTTATTGCAAGAACTGGGAGCTCTTTAAATTTGAGGTGTCCAAATACCTTAGAAAATATGGTAGTAATCTTGCTAAGACCAGAAGAGCTGAGGAGGAAAAGGTGATCACTAAGATAACTTCCCTTTCTCAGAGGTCCCCAGCCGGCCTCTCTGGGGAGGAGAAAATGGAACTGATTGAGTTACAAAATAAACTGGATAATATGTATAGATTCAAAGCAGAAGGAGCCTTTTAGATCTAGGAAAAAATGGATTGAGGAGGGAGAACAGAATTCATCCTTTTTCTTTAGCCTTGAGAAATTTCACTCTACAAATAACACTATCCATAAGTTAAACATTGATGGTGTTATTACAGATAAGCAGAAATGAATCGCTAAATACTGGAGCAATTTTTACAGAAAATTGTATAGCTCTACCTACTATCAGGAATCCACAGATTTGTTTTTTGACTCACTGAATAATGTTCATTCTATCAGTGATATAGAATCTAAACAGTTTGATGAACCCATCAAATTTGAAGAGATTATAGTCTATCAAACATTTAAAGAACAATAAATCACCAGGTGTTGATGGAATTACATCAGAATTTTACAAATAATTTTCTAAACAAGTAGCTCCCTTCCTATTTGATGTCTTTTTAGAGAGTATTAAAAACAATGTTCAAATCCAATTTTATTTGTCACATACACATGGTTAGCAGATGTTAATGTGAGTGTAGCGAAATGCTTGTGCTTCTAGTTCCGACAATGCAGTAATAACCAACAAGTAATCTAGCTAACAATTCCAAAACTACTACCTTATAGACACAAGTGTAAGGGGATAAAGAATATGTACATAAAGATATATGAATGAGTGATGGTACAGAGCGGCATAGGCAAGATACAGTAGATGGTATTGAGTGCAGTATATACATATGAGATGAGTATGTAAACAAAGTGGCATAGTTAAAGTGGCTAGTGATACATGTATTACATAAGGATGCAGTAGATGATATAGAGTACAGTATATACGTATACATATGAGATGAATAATGTAGGCTATGTAAACATTATATTAGGTAGCATTGTTTAAAGTGGCTAGTGATATATTTTACATCATTTCCCATCAATTCCCATTATTAAAGTGGCTGGAGTTGAGTCAGTGTGTTGGCAGCAGCCACTCAATGTTAGTGGTGGCTGTTTAACAGTCTGATGGCCTTGAGATAGAAGCTGTTTTTCAGTCTCTCGGTCCCAGCTTTGATGCACCTGTACTGACCTCGCCTTCTGGATGATAGCGGGGGTGAACAGGCAGTGGCTCGGGTGGTTGTTGTCCTTGATGATCTTTATGGCCTTCCTGTGACATCGGGTGGTGTAGGTGTCCTGGAGGGCAGGTAGTTTGCCCCCGGTGATACGTTGTGCAGACCTCACTACCCTCTGGAGAGCCTTATGGTTGTGGGCGGAGCAGTTGCCGTACCAGGCGGTGATACAGCCAGACAGGATGCTCTCGATTGTGCATCTGTAGAAGTTTGTGAGTGCTTTTGGTGACAAGCCAAATTTCTTCAGCCTCCTGAGGTTGAAGAGGCGCTGCTGCGCCTTCTTTACGATGCTGTCTGTGTGGGTGGACCAATTCAGTTTGTCTGTGATGTGTACGCCGAGGAACTTAAAACTTACTACCCTCTCCACTACTGTTCCATCGATGTGGATAGGGGGGTGTTCCCTCTGCTGTTTCCTGAAGTCCACAATCATCTCCTTAGTTTTGTTGACGTTGAGTGTGAGGTTATTTTCCTGACACCACACTCCGAGGGCCCTCACCTCCTCCCTGTAGGCCTTCTCATCGTTGTTGGTAATCAAGCCTACCACTGTTGTGTCGTCCGCAAACTTGATGATTGAGTTGGAGGCGTGCGTGGCCACGCAGTCGTGGGTGAACAGGGAGTACAGGAGAGGGCTCAGAACGCACCCTTGTGGGGCCCCAGTGTTGAGGATCAGCGGGGTGGAGATGTTGTTGCCTACCCTCACCACCTGGGGGCGGCCCGTCAGGAAGTCCAGTACCCAGTTGCACAGGGCGGGGTCGAGACCCAGGGTCTCGAGCTTGATGACGAGCTTGGAGGGCACTATGGTGTTAAATGCCGAGCTGTAGTCGATGAACAGCATTCTCACATAGGTATTCCTCTTGTCCAGATGGGTTAGAGCAGTGTGCAGTGTGGTTGAGATTGCATCGTCTGTGGACCTATTTGGGCGGTAAGCAAATTGGAGTGGGTCTAGGGTGTCAGGTAGGGTGGAGGTGATATGGTCCTTGACTAGTCTCTCAAAGTAGTTCATGATGACGGAAGTGAGTGCTACGGGGCGGTAGTCGTTTAGCTCAGTTACCTTAGCTTTCTTGGGAACAGTAACAATGGTGGCCCTCTTGAAGCATGTGGGAACAACAGACTGGGATAGGGATTGATTGAATATGTCCGTAAACACACCAGCCAGCTGGTCTGCGCATGCTCTGAGGGCGCGGCTGGGGATGCCGTCTGGGCCTGCAGCCTTGCGAGGGTTAACACGTTTAAATGTTTTCCTCACGTCGGCTGCAGTGAAGGAGAGTCCGCATGTTTTAGTTGCGGGCCGTGTCAGTGGCACTGTATTGTCCTCAAAGCGGGCAAAAAAGTTATTTTGTCTGCCTGGGAGCAAGACATCCTGGTCCGTGACGGGGCTGGTTTTCTTTTTGTAATCCGTGATTGACTGTAGACCCTGCCACATACCTCTTGTGTCTGAGCCGTTGAATTGAGATTCTACTTTGTCTCTATACTGACGCTTAGCTTGTTTGATTGCCTTGCGGAGGGAATAGTTACACTGTTTGTTTTCGGTCATGTTTCCAGTCACCTTGCCCTGATTAAAAGCAGTGGTTCGCGCTTTCAGTTTCACGCGAATGCTGCCATCAATCCACGGTTTCTGGTTTGGGAATGTTTTAATCGTTGCTATGGGAACGACATCTTCAACGCACGTTCTAATGAACTCGCTCACCGAATCAGCGTATTCGTCAATGTTGTTGTCTGACGCAATACGGAACATATCCCAGTCCACGTGATGGAAGCAGTCTTGGAGTGTGGAATCAGATTGGTCGGACCAGCGTTGAACAGACCTCAGCGCGGGAGCTTCTTGTTTTAGTTTCTGTCTGTAGGCAGGGATCAACAAAATGGAGTCGTGGTCAGCTTTTCCGAAAGGAGAGCGGGGCAGGGCCTTATATGCGTCGCGGAAGTTGGAATAGCAATGATCCAAGGTTTTTCCAGCCCTGGTTGCGCAATCGATATGCTGATAAAATTTAGGGAGTCTTGTTTTCAGATTAGCCTTGTTAAAATCCCCAGCTACAATGAATGCAGCCTCCGGATATATGGATTCCAGTTTGCAAAGAGTCAAATAAAGTTTGTTCAGAGCCATCGATGTGTCTGCTTGGGGGGGAATATATACGGCTGTGATTATAATCGAAGAGAATTCCCTTGGTAGATAATGCGGTCGACATTTGATTGTGAGGAATTCTAAATCAGGTGAACAGAAGGACTTGAGTTCCTGTATGTTGTTGTGGCAACACCACGTCACGTTAACCATGAAGCATACGCCCCCGCCCCTCTTCTTACCAGAAAGATGTTTGTTTCTGTCGGCGCGATGCGTGGAGAAACCAGCTGGCTGCACCGACTCCGATAGCGTCTCTCCAGTGAGCCATGTTTCCGTGAAGCAAAGAACGTTACAGTCTCTGATGTCCCTCTGGAATGCTACCCTTGCTCGGATTTCATCAACCTCGTTGTCAAGAGACTGGACATTGGCGAGGAGAATGCTAGGGAGTGGTGCACGATGTGCCCGTCTCCGGAGTCTGACCAGAAGACCGCTTTGTTTTCCCCTTTTACGAAGTCGTTTTTTGGGGTCGCCGGCTGGGATCCATTCCGTTGTCCTGGGTGAAAGGCAGAACACAGGATCCGCTTCGCGAAAGTCATATTCTTGGTCGTACTGATGGTGAGTTGACGCTGCTCTTATGTTCAGTAGTTCTTCTCGACTGTATGTAATGAAACCTAAGATGACCTGGGGTACCAATGTAAGAAATAACACGTAAAAAAACAAAAAACTGCATAGTTTCCTAGGAACGCGAAGCGAGGCGGCCATTTCTGTCTGCGCCATCTCTGTCGGCGCTACAATGAGTTGGATTAATAACACTGATACCTAAGCCTAAAAAAGAAGTGCTGCTCGTCGATAACTGCCGTCCAATTTGTCTTCTTAATAATGATTATAAGATATTAGCCTTACTACTTGCAAAAATAATGAAAGAAGTCCTGGATGCAATCATTGATGTAACACAGTCTGGCTTCATGAGGAACAGACATATTTCTAACAATATCAGACTAGTATTAGACATACTTGACTGCTCAGACCTAATAACCGAGGATAGCTTCATATTATTTTTAGAGTTTTATAAAGCATTTGACACCGTAGAGGATCAGTTACTTTTCCACTCCCTTGGGAGACTTGGCTTTGGGGACTTTTTCTGTAAGGCTATTAAGACTCTTTGCAAATGGTAACAGCTCTATCAAATTGAAATACGCTCAATCAATGGCTACAGAGCGACTTATCTTTAAAAGGAAGAGTCCTAATAACCAAGGCTGAAGGTATCTCTAGACTAACATATGGTGCTCTATCTTTATATCTTGACAGTAAAATAAGCAAGGAGATAGACCTGATGCTTTTCAACGTTCTGTGGAGAAACCATACCCATTACATTAGGAAAACTGTTGTAATGAACACTTATGTGAATGGTGGGCTGAATTTTCTGGACTTTACTATCTTAAATAATACTTAAGATCAATTGGATAAAACAATTCCTAAGAAGACACACTTCTATGTGTAATTTTATTCCTCATCAAGTCTTCTCTACTTTTGGTGGCCTTAACTTCATGTTGGTTTGCAATTATAATATTGACAAAGTTCCAGTGAAACATTCTGATTTTCATCGGCAGGTTTTCTTGTTATGGTCCTTAATTTATAAGCATAATTTTCCTCCACACAGATATTATATATGGAATAATTGGGATATATTGTATAAAAATACTTCTTTGTTTTTAGAATATTGGTTCCGAAATAATATCCTATTGGTGAGCCAACTGGTAAATGCAGAGGGTCTTTTACTCAGTTATAAGGAATTCTTATCACTTTACAAGATCCCTGTAACACCTAAAGATTTTGCAATTATTTTAGATGCCATTCCCTTAGGTGTTGCTTTATTATTCAGGAACATGTCAAGACCTGGCCCTCAGAGCCTACCTTCCGTTGACCCTGTTGACTCATCAGTAGAAAATATTTGTTTCTCTTTTGATCCATTCAACAACAGAGCGATATGAACCTTGTTTCAGCAGGATGTTGTATCTATATCTTGTCATGCCTTATTGGAATGGATTTATTGATCAAATCTGTTGGAAAAAAGTTTGGATGTTGCCACACACATACCTACTTGTTAACAAAATTAAGTTAAGTTTCCTTTAAAATTGTTCATAAATATTATCCTGCCAACCACTATATGAAGAAGTTTAAGGAAAACATCAACTCAAAATGCTCCTTTTGTAATGACCACCCAGAAACAGTGTTGCATCTCTTTTGGCATTGTATTCATGTAAGAAAACTGGCAAGACATCAGTAGATTTATAATTGAACACATTTAGGATGTTACACTATTGTGGATAGATCTACTGCTTGGATTCTTTACCTATGATAGAAATAAGCGTTTTTATGTAATTTATGTAACTTTTATGTAAGAAAATGTTATTTTTATGTAATTAATTTCATTATTCTTTTGGCCAAATTTCATATTCACAAATTTAAATTTACAAACAGAACACCACATTTTCTTACCTCACAAAAAGAAATTAAACTGTATTTTAAGACGATTAAATAAATACAAAAAAGCTGTTAGAATAATAAGTGTGTGTATGTCCCTTAAGGTCCTTGTGTAATGTGATATTGTACTCCCTAGCCCAATTGTCCTTGATAAGACCACAGTTCTGAGTAGGTGTTGGAAGCCATTTTGTAGATGACATGGCGGGTGCAGGAGGCTTTGTTGCGGAATAGCGACTCTTGTTTTCGAAAATGTGAGTCAAGGAGAGTTGCATTTTGCAGGAGATGCAGTTGGAGGCCACGGAAAAGCATGTATATTAGAGAAAGAGTCCCGTTGAACCTGACCCCCATAGAGACTGCCCAGAGGACCGGACAGCATGCCCCTCCGATTTGACACACTGAACTCTGTCTGCAAAGAGCTATTGAGTCTGCCGAGAAGGTTTATATATACTTGTGTTCCCACATGTACTTCTTGTATTGATTTGTTGTGAATAAAAAATTAAAAATAGAGGGTGACGGCAAAACCAAGCCAGTACGACGTTGCTATGGTGATTTCAGTAAACAAACAGTCCAAATCAACATCCGGTAGAATACCAATGGCAAAAATGTAAATATTTAATCTCTGGCGGCCTGTCTCAACCAAGTGTAGGTAGCTGCAATGGGCGTGTCTCGAGAATTGGGATGATAGGTAGCACTAATGGGAGGAAGGAGGAAATCATCATACCATTCAAATGGTGAATGTGGTATCCCACACGCCACATGTGTGGTACGTGGTACATTTGAATAGCGATTCAGAACAACACATTGTACTGTGTGATACACGACGCGTTCAATTGTGATTTTAGACCATTTCAACTAAGACTAAGTGCACATGTTCAAATTCATGGGTTTTTGGAAAATTGTCCTTTCTCACCAGTAGCAGCATGGAGCAAGGGTGTGTTAGCTGTCAACCCAACTGACATTGCTAGGCTTCCATTTGCTGTCTTTGCGACGTGGGGTATAAGGGGTTGGGATGTATTTATTATAGGGTTTTTTTGCAACGAAAACGAGAGTTTCTATTGGACAGATTCACGTACTGGTAAATTCCCTTTGCTTTCGCTTGGTCTTCTTCGGTGGGTTTTTGTGGCGGAATTACAACCAAAAAGGTGTGTTGCTGCCACCTACTGGATGCGGTGATTCTAAGCGAATACGCCCTAAATCAGGCTTCTTCAACTGGCGGCACGCCGGACGAATTTATATGGCCCCCCAAGTTTTCTGAGAAAAAAATATAGAATTATAATACCAACTAAAAAATATATATATATATTTTTTGTGTGTGATTATGTACAAATAATAATTGATTGGATTTATATATATTTCTACCAACTGAGGTACTCAAAGCGCATTACATAGTAGGGGAAAACTCACCTCATCCACCATGAATGTGTAGTACCTGACCATTTTTGTGCCAGAACGCTCACCACACATCAGCTATCAGTTGGAGAGGTGAGGAGTGATATATGCCAATTAGGAATGAGGTGGATGATTAGGTGGCCATGATTGAATGTGGCCAGGTTGGCAACTTTAGCCATGACACTGGGGTGAACCCTCCTACTCTTACAATAAGTGCAATGGGATTTTGAATGAGACACCCATTTTAACGCCCCATCCGAAAGACGACACCCTACACAGGGCAATGTCCCCAAATGTAATCAAGGTTTGAAATGATTATGTTTTAGTCAAATATTTTTATCTGTTCAGGCTTCTTGAAGTCAATTTGCAATCTACAAATATTTGTTTTATGTTCCGGCCCCCCAACTATCCGCTCAAGAAAAAATTGGCCCACGGCTAAATCTAGTTGATGTTCCCTGCCCTAAATGTTGCATAAATCCTTGTCAAATTATTTTTGAAATATCAGACACCTTTTGAAAGTGGACAATAATTTTCTGGCTTCTGGCCTTCCTTGAGTTTGTGATCAACTTTATGTATTTTATCTGATTCTTCATAACGGCCTTTGTTTCAGAATTGTGCAACAATGCCCAAATTTGGGAAAACAAAAACCTTTATCCTGGGAAAGGAAATTCAATTGAGAGGCGAAAGAGGCACATTGTCCCTCAGGGCTGCAACTCCGTGTGTGGGATCGAGCTAGAGATAATATGGAGGTGCACTGACTGTGGGGCTGAGACAATATTTTGCTCTGACTGTGTGGTGGCCACCCGTAAAGACCAAAATATTTGTGCACTACCTGGAGATCTGACAGGTAATTATCATCGACAATGTTTCATCGTGTATCCAATTGACAAAGAAACAAATTTCTCAAACATAAGTTAAGTGAAATGGTCCGTTTCTGAGGCCTTCGCAGAGGTTTATCCCACGAAGGATACAGTCACCTTAAAACAAAGCACTTGTACTATTTGCAGTTGTACTTAAACTGATCAACTAAATGTATTTGCTCTCGGCCTATTTTTGTCTATCTGATACATATTTCCAACACCTGGAGGCAGAGAGGTGGCCATACGTGCTCATTCTACAACAGTAGACTTCTGAGGGTATTTGATGACTTTGGGAAGTAATAAAGCATTTGGTAGTAATATCTTACCGTAAACAAAAAATGTTAAACTCAATCTGTACATAAACCTTTTCGTTAAAAAATATATATATTATGCAAGAAGTTCAAGGCATTTTTTTTTACATTTTCAAATGATATATACTGAGTATACAAAGCATTAAGAATACCTGCTCTTTCCATGACATAGACTGACCAGGTGAACATATGATCCCTGATCCCTTCAATCAGTGTAGGTGATACTAGCTATATTAGCTAGCTCAGAGAGTATGAAACGATGATAATCAGGGTCAAAACAGCTCTCAAAAGTTATAATTAAAGCATGCTTTTATGAGAACCATACTTGCCAATAACATAATTAAGTTGTAGAAGGGGTGGCAGGTAGCCTAGTGGTTAGAGTGTTGAGCCAGCAACCGAAAGATTGCCGGAGCAAATCCTTGAGCTGAGAATGACGGCCTACTGTTCCCCTGTAGGCCGTCATTGTAAATAAGAAATTGTTCTTAACTGACTTGCCTAGTTAAATAATAACTTTCCTTACTTGTAAATATTACACATTCAAAAGCTCAAGACAATTTCCCCTGAAACCCTGGAATTTGACACTAAAAACTCCCTGGAAATATTTTGGGTTTGGCTTCTATGGTGAACATGCGCCCTTAGTCTCAGTTAAAATCACAATTGAAAGGGTCGCGCGTATCACACAGTACAATGTGGGGTTCTGAATCACCATTCAAAGGTAATGCGTACCACACATGTGGCATGTGGAGTACCACATTGGTAAGATGATTTCCACTAAATTATCATGTGAAAGCTAGAAAGCCACAATCTAATTTTGATAGAATCACACTGTGTCAGTTGAGTGTTAATGAAACAGAAATAGCAAACATCTATCTTAGAGCCTAAATTAAAATAAAAGTACTTTTTATGTCACTTTTTACCAATACATGTTAAGTCTATAACTCATTATGACGTCTGTTTGGCTATCATATGATGACAATAAAATTGTATTTTGTTAATAAGGCTCATTATAATTACTGATGTAAGCTTATTTTTAGACACAAAAACAGACTATACCGTTTTTTAAAAATTTACCAGTAAATCTATATTTCCTTATTATAACTCATGGCTATCATCATAGGATGAGAATAAAATAGTTTTTGGCTCAATAATCTACTTGTAGAATCTGGAAACAAACCAGTTTAGAATTGGAACAGCTGTATTGTATTGTAATTCTATTCAATGACAAGTTCAACAATAAAATCCATCAATATGACTCCTACCAGAAATCCACTGTTATGTAGCCTATTATGAAAAGATTGTCAAATAAACCTAGTGACTTCTACATAAAGTTGTACTAAAACTGTAAAGTGTGTTGACATGCTCAAAATCAAACTCTGTCATCTCTAAGACTTTAAACATCTTGAAGAAAAATATAGCCTTAATTCTTAAATCATAACCAGGAACAGCCAGAAGAGGAATGGCCACACCTCTAGATTTTCCCCTAGGGCCTAGGTTCCTGCCTTTCTAGGCAGTTTAAGCACTTAATGACAATCCCAGATGTAAAAAGGGTTTTATAAATAACCTCCCCTGTTATTGTAATGTTCTTGGGGGCATGATATTTGTGTGTCTGTAACTTTGCCATTCATCATTATTCACGATTCATTCAGAAGTATCTGTAATCATGGTAGCATCCACATTAATATAGAAGCTTTTAGAAACATATTCTATTGTTATTTACAATAAAAGTGACTCAAAATGACACAATACATTATTTACCATTAATTTCTATTGGGCGCAAAATAATCTGAAACAAAACCAAAACAAACATCAAATGCATCCAACAAATTTGTAGTCACAAGCTTGATGTAGTCATTGCGTGCTATGATTGTTGGCCCAAATACCTAACTTTTTACTACATTAATACACATACAAGTGAATTTATCCGAATACTTTTACTTCCCTAAAATAGAGGGACTATGTACAACAAGTCATTGTTTGACTTCAAATCCCAACAAAGAATTAAAAATGCTTCGCTGTCCCAATAATTATGGAGGGAACTGTATTTTTATTATTGGTTTCAGATGTGTTAGGCCAAGGCCAGAGTGACAACCAACAGTATGGCAGACCCCCAGGGCCAGGACTGAGCAGTCCAGCTTTCCTAAATAGGTATCTCTCCTGACATGGGCATGTTTTCAATGTCGTACAGTATTCTATATAAGGCATCCAGACCTTGTGAAAGTTGCACAGTATACCTTTAATATTGTAATAAATCAAATCTAGTGATACATAACTTGATATATCTGCCATCCTTTCTGACATTGTGGGAGGATAACCAGCCTTCCAATTAATGACAATGCATTGCATAACCTCTATAAATGCTAGGTTACACAGTTTCTTCTTATAACAGTCTCCAGTATCAATATTTCCAAGCAAACAAAAACAGGGAGAAGGGTGAATCTGTAGACATGCAGAGATAAAAGAACACACTCTTTGCCAGAATTCAACCAGCCTTCACAAGAGCATAACATACACTACCAGTCAAAAGTTTAAGAACAACTACTCGTTCAAGGGTTTTCGTTATTTTTTACTATTTTCTACATTTGAAGAATAATAGTGAAGACATCAAAACTATGAAATACCACATATGGAACCATGTAGTAACCAAAAGAGTGTGTGTCTTGTTCATTTGTGGAATTTCTTTCCTTGCGTTTGAGCCAATCAGTTGTGTTGTAGGTAGGGGAGGTATACAGAAGATAGCCCTATTTGGTTACTACATGATTCCACATGTGTTATTTCATAGTTTTGATGTCTTCACTATTATTCTACAATGTAGAAAATTGTAAAAATAAAGAAAAACCCTTGAAAGAGTAGGTGTGTCCAAACTTTTGACTAATACTGTATGTATATATACAATTGAAGTCAGAAGTTTACATACACCTTAGCCAAATACATTTAAACTCAGTTTTTCACAATTCCTGACATTTAATCCAAGTATAAATGACCTGTCTTGGGTCAGTTAGGATCACACTTTATTTTAAGAATGTGAAATGTCAGAATAATAGTAGAGAGAATGATTTATTTCAGCTTTTATTTCTTTCATCACATTCCCAGTGGGTCATAAGTTTACAAACACTCAATTAGTATTTGGGAGCATTGCCTTTAAATTGTTTAACTTCGGTCAAACGTTTCGGATAGCCTTCCACAAGCTTCCCACAATAAGTTGGGTGAATTTTGGTCCATTCCTCCTGACAGAGCTGGTGTAACTGAGTGAGGTTTGTAAGGCCTCCTTGCTCTCATACACTTTTTCAGATCTGCCCACACATTTTCTATAGGATTGAGGTCAGGGCTTTGTGATGGCCACTCCAATACCTTGACTTTGTTGTCCTTAAGCCATTTTGCCACAACTTTGGAAGTATGCTTGGGGTCATTGTCCATTTAGAAGACCCATTTGCGACCAAGCTTTTACTTCCTGACTGATGTCTTGAGATGTTGCTTCAATATATCCACATAATTTTCCTCCCTCATGATGCCATTTCTACCTTTAGAAATGACATTTCTATCTTTAGATTTTGTGGCATAGAGAAAGTTAAGATATCCGACAGGCAAGGTGATATTATTAATACTCTGAGTAAAAGATCATGTTTTGGTATTTTCACCCTCCAGACATTATTTCCTAAAGATCTTAATGATGAAATGCCTATGTATGTTATGTTGTGAATTTGAACATGAATCATGTCCCTATTTAAGATTACTCTGATGTTTTTCGTTACATGTACCCAATGATTAATGAAAACTTGCTATGTCCTCGTTGTGGTATTACAGACGTGTTTAATAAGTTTTATTTACACACTTTATTTGAATATTTATGAAATGCATATTGTTATATTTGGTAGCACTTATTAGTTTTTCCTTCGCCTCCAACCCCCTTTCGATGCGTGGAACGGATGTGGGTGGGGCTAGGTCTACATAAGGGTGCAAAACATTTTTTTAACTCACAAAAGCTCTGAGGAAGCCGTGAGGCCGATACCTAAGCTTATTAAAGATCAGTGATACTATCACGAACAGTGTGTGGTTTTCTTTTTCCTATACCTCTAATTGACTCAAATGATGTCTAATTGACTCAAATGATGTCAATTAGCCTATCAGAAGCTTCTAAAGCCATGACATAATTTTCTGGAATTTTCCAAGCTGTTTAAAGGCACAGTCAACTTAGTGTATGTAAACTTCTGACCCACTGGAATTGTGATACAGTGATATAAGTGAAATTATCTACCTGTAAACAATTGTTGAAAAAAGGACTTGTGTCATGCACAAAATAGATGTCCTAACCAACTTGCCAAAACTATAGTTTGTTAACAAGAAATTTGTAGAGTGGTTGAAAAACTAGTTTTAATCACTCCAAACTAAGTGTATGTAAACTTCCGACTTCAACTGTATATATATGTTTTTATCTCAGAGAGTATGAGGCCTTTGGAGAGAATTGTAGGCGTGACATAAAGTTGGACTAAAGGCTCATGATTCTACCCTTACCAATCACCAAACCTTCTCCCACAGTTGCTGATATCACCAACCTCCATCAGTTTTGAAAGTAGTGCTTACATCAGAAAAATGCTCCAAAGCGATAAGAAAAAAATACAGTAAACATAACGTATCTTGAAACTGTTTTCCAATAAAAGCTATTTACTGTATGTACTGAACCAAAGGACTTTTTAAATGTTGCTTCTGTAATGTACCTTATAATATAGTAGACCTCCTTCGCTGGTGTAGATGGACGTCACAAGGATGGGCTCCTACATGTGCTCATAGATGTTGCCTTTCAGTGGGTACACCCCCACCTGGAACTCCTAGGACACACACACAAACGAGTCTGCTTTATTCTAAATGGAAAAGTAAAGTAAATCGAACCTTATCAAGCTAATTTATACAGTTAAAAGGGTTGCTAGCCAGTTTTTCTAATTGGGAATTTGGAAATCAATTAGCTCTGACTGGGAAAAATCTATTTATGTGCTAATAGCACAAACTCATGGCGCATCGAACTCTGTCAATGCCACACCCCTTCTAAACCACTTTACTCGATGCTCTCCGAGTTTGTGCTATTAGTACAAATAAAAATAACAGCTTATTTGGATGTAGCTAGCTATGTTACAGTGAAAGCGAGGTAAGTTAAGAAATGACCAATAATCTAGTATTTTCTGTATTTCGGCCCGCATAATTCTAGACTTTTATTTTATTTTAATCAGTTATGTGTATTGCTTTATCATCTTGTGTACTGGAAGGGATCTTTAATCGCTCTGGACATCATTGTTGTTGTATTTATTTAACTAGGCAAGTCAGTTAAGAACAAATTCTTATTTATAATGATGGCTTACCCCGGCCAAGCCCTAACCTGGATGACGGGCCAATTATGCGCCACCCTATGGGACTCCCAATCACAGCTGGTTGTGATACAGCCTGGAATCGAACCAGGTCTGTAGTGACACATCTAGCACTGAGATGCAGTGCCTTAGACCGCTGCGCCACTCGTTAACATTAGCTGGTTGGTTCCCGGAAGCGTGTAGGCCTTTTAGCTAGCTGTTTAAAAATCTGTTGTTACTGTTGTTATCATTTATGTAAAAAGGCAATCAATAATATCAATCGTGCAAACACATGGATATACTTTTTTGCAAATGATTTATTTATTTCAGACTCATGACTTAAATGGCAGGCTGTGAGTGACAGACTGTGAAACTCAATCTCCCATGATTCCGTAGTACCGGAACTGACCGTGTTGTCATTTGTAATATAATTAATCAACTTAATAATGTTGAACTCCGCAACCAAACTTAAGAAAAAGACAATTACTCTTTATATATTACTTTGCATACAATGTATAATAATAGAAGAAACAATTGTATTTTACGTTTTAATTTGATCTGTGATAATGTAGCTAGTTTATTTATTGGCCTGTATGTGTCCAATAGAAAAAATATTGGTATGTCCCGCCTGCACAACCATTAAAATGATCAGAGAGAAAAAAGAGAGAAAATCAATTGGGCCTTTGTAGTTGCTCAGTGAAACATTGTTGACAGCATATTGAGATATTTTTCACAGTACACTCAGAGTGCACAAATGCCTGTAGGGGAACCCTCATAAAAAAAAGGTTCCAGATCGAACCATTTTAAGATCAGATAAAATCCTTATTTTTGAGAGTGTAGATTATTCATTGCCCCACAGCTCACTGTTTTTATTGACGACTAGGTCAAACATAGGCTACAACAGTCGTTCTAAATTTGCGCTGGGACAGCATCAGTGGCAGCATCAGTGGACTAGACTGGGACGGTTTACTGTCCAAGTCTATAGGGCAACAGGGATGTGACCCAGCAGGCAATAGTGGAACCAATAACACTATATGACTTTGGCAAGACTGCCCTACAAAGGCAAAACGCAGTAACTATGAATTTGGTAAAACATCTTTGATCTGTTGTAATGGTTTCCTGACACAAGAACAAGCCAGTTGATCAGAATATATCATGGATTATCAGAAATTACAGTATAGACAGAAAAATAATAAAGTCCAAAAAATGCCTTTTGTTTTGCCTTTGTAGGGCAGAAGTCGGAGCCTAATAATAATAATATCTTACTATCAATATATAGCAACTATACAATCAAATATAGGCCTTCAACATTTTACAATCATGGAGGGACCCAGTCTAAGTTGGGTACCCCTCAAAGTAAGGGTAATTTAAATAAATTAGAAAAGGTATTGCATTAGGTAAAACGACCTCCTAACTCTTTCTGTTGAGCACTTTGGCATTACAAGCCAATAGCTAGAAGTACTCCTAGGGTCTTTTGAAGAATTATACAGATATGCAGTTTTTGTCTGGTTCTCTGCTCTGTCATGACCTTCAGAGAGTCTGGTGTCAGGCCAATAAGTAACTCCAATAACTGAATCGGCCTTCTTAATCAGTTTATTGATCTTGTTCTTGATGTGGACAATTTAATATCTAAAATATCCCTCTATTTACTACCTCATTATGGAATTATAATTCACATAATATGACATGATGCTATGAGTATGACATTAAACAATTAGCCTTTTGTGTTCATATTGACAGATTATAAAGCTGCACCTTGTCCTCAATTTCAGAAATGCCGGGATCAACAACAACAAAATACGTGTCCAAGCTGTACCCAAACCTTTTCGGTAAGGGCAAAAAAAAATAAGTTCTTGGAAAAATCAAACAAGTGGGTACAGGACTGATGATAAATTCGTCAAACCTGTGGATAATGCAAATACCTTGATATGAGTGAAGATATTGTATGTCACAATCATATCTGTTGATATTTTGTTTGTGGAGGCAGACTGGCATTTTTTTTTTTTTTTACATCTACGAGGAAGGAGACTTGTTTGACTTTCCTTTGAAATTGTACAGAAACAATGACCATAACATACTTTGTGTTTTCAGCTTTAGTCTGCTTCTGGGGGAAAAGAAGAAGACGGGGAGGGGGGCTTAAAGCCCAGGTCCTCACCACCTCTCAGGACCTGTCAGAGGAGGAGATGGTGGATCACACTGCCCTTAGATTTGTGTTTGAGAAGTTACTTGATTGATATACACTGAGTGTACAAAACATTATGAACACCTGCTCTTTCCATGACAGAGGTGAATCCAGGTGAAAGCTATGATCCCTTATTGATGTATTTGTATTTATTATGGATCCCCATTAGTTCCTGCCAAGGCAGCAGCTACTCTTCCTGGAGTCCAGCAAACATTAAGGCATATACATATACATTATAATACCCTTTCACAATATATTAAGTGTGTACCCTCCAGGCACTACCCTACTACAACACAATCCAGGTGTATGTGTGTGTATAGTGTGTATGTATGTGTGTGTTTGTGTCACTTGTTAAAACCTCAACAGGATCGGTAGGTCCCCCGCGGGATGGTTGAGATAACGTAGGCTAATGTGATTAGCATGAGTTTGTAAGTAACAAGAACATTTCCCAGGACATAGACATATCTGATATAGGCAGAAAGCTGAAATTCTTGTTAATCTAACTGAACCAATTTACAGTAGCTATTACAGTGAAATAATACAATGCTATTGTTTGAGTAGAGTGCACCGTTATGAACTTGAAAATGTATTAATAAACCAACTAGGCACATTTGGGCAGTCTTGATACAACATTTTGAACATAAATGCAATGGTTCATTGGATCAGTTTAAACTTTGCACACACACTCTGCTGCCATCTAGTGGCCAAATCTAAATTGTGCCTGGGCTGGAATAATACATTATGGTCTTTCTCTTGCATTTCAATGATGATGGTACAAAAAAAAACGCATGTTTTTTTTCTTTGTATTATCTTTTACCAGGTCTAATGTGTTATATTCTCCTACATTAATTTAACATTTCCACAAACTTCAAAGTGTTTCCTTTCAAATGGTATTAAGAATATGCATATCATTTCTTCAGGTCCTGAGCTACAGGCAGTTAGATTTGGGTATGTCATTTTAGGCAAAAATCCTTATTAAGCAGATCCTTATTAAGCCTTGACATAATTGAGGCATGTATGTATGACATTCAGAGGGTGAATGGGCAAGCCAAAATATTTAAGTGCCTTTGAACAGGGTATGGTAGTACACTGTAAACTCATATGCTTTACTAGCACAAATATATTGAGTAGACTGAAATGAAATATTTCCAAATTTTTCACACACTCAAACATTTTAAGTGGTACTGACACAAAACTTGATGAGAAGTCATGTGAACTTTACATTTTTAAGTTGACCTAAACAATTACACACTTTTAACTACTTGTAACATATTATTTTTAAGTGACAGTAGCTTAGTTGTGTAAGTGCATATAACAAAAGACAGCTTGTACATTGAACATTAATTTGCTTGTAGATGCAATATAAAAGCAATTGTAACATTAAAAAAACTGATTTTTATGAGTATAACATTTGTTTTGCTTTAAGTACCTTGTACTCAATTTATTTCACTTCCTCACACATTAAACAAAATATCTTTCAAACAACACTTATTTAAGTAATTTTGCGCCCAAATGTATTTAGTGCAATTAACATAAAAACATATATTTTTTATTTTGTTACATGTTCATTTTCTATTTGTTTTATTTCACCTTTATTTAACCAGGTAGGTTAGTTGAGAACAAGTTCTCATTTGCAACTGCGACCTGGCCAAGATAAAGCAAAGCAGTTCGACACATACAACAACACAGAGTTAAACATGGAATAAACAAACATACAAGCAATAATACAGTAGAAAAATCTATATACAGCATGTGCAAATGAGGTAGGATAAGAGAGGTAAGGCAATACATAGGCCATGGTGGCGAAGTAATCACAATATAGCAATTAAACACTGGAATGGTAGAATGTGCAGAAGATAAATGTGCAAGTAGAGATACTGGGGTGCGAAGGAGCAAGATAAATAAATAAATACAGTATGGGGATGAGGTAGATTGGATGGTCTATTTACAGATGAGCTATGTATAGGTGCAGTGATCTGTGAGCTGCTCTGACAGCTGGTGCTTAAAGCTAGTGAGTGAGGTAAGAGTCTCCAGCTTCAGTGATTTTTGCAGTTCGTTCCAGTCATTGGCAGCAGAGAACTGGAAGGAGAGGCGGCCAAAGAAAGAATTGGCTTTGGGGGTGACCAGTGAGATATACCTGCTGGAGCGCGTGCTATGGGTGGGTTGCTATGCTGCTATGGTAATCAGTGAGCTGAGATAAGGTGGTGCTTTACCTAGCAGAGACTTGTAGATGACCTGGAGCCAGTGGGTTTGGCGACGAGTATGAAGCGAGGGCCAGCCAACGAGAGCGTACAGGTCGCAGTGGTGGGTAGTATATGGGGCTTTGGTGACAAAACGGATGGCACTGTGATAGACTGCATCCAATTTGTTGAGTAGAGTGTTGGAGGCTATTTTGTAAATGACATAGCCGAAGTTGAGGATCGGTAGGATGGTCAGTTTTACGAGGGTACGTTTGGCAGCATGAGTGAAGGATGCTTTGTTGAGAAATAGACAGCCGATTCTAGATTTAAGTTTGGATTGGAGATGTTTGATGTGAGTCTGTAAGGAGAGTTTACAGTCTAACCAGACACCTAGGTATTTGTAGTTGTCCACATATTCTAATCAGAACCATCCAGAGTAGGGATGCTGGACGGGCGGGTAGGTACAGACAGCGATCGGTTGAAGAGCATGCATTTGGTTTTACTTGCATTTAAGAGCAGTTGGAGGCCATGGAAGGAGAGTTGTGTGGCATTGAAGCTCATCTGGAGGTTAGTTAACAAGGTGTCCAAAGAAGGTCAGAGGTATACAGAATGGTGTCTGCGTAGAGGTGGATCAAATAATCACCAGCAGCAAGTGTGACATCATTGATGTATACAAAGAAGAGAGTCGGCCCGAGAATTGAACCCTGTGGCACCCCCATAGAGACTGCCAGAGGTCCGGACAACAGACCCTCCGATTTGACATACTGAACTCTATCAGAGAAGTAGTTGGTGTAGTAGTAGGCAATCATTTGAGAAACCAAACCACACGTGATATTTAGTTGGCATTTGTAACATTGTAATTTTGTGTTTAAATCAAGTTAACATTGGGCTCCCGAGTGGCGCAGTGGTTTAAGGCACTGCATCTCAGTGCAAGAGGCATCACAGCAGTCCCTGGTATTGAATCCAGGCTGCATCACACCCGGCTGTGATTGGGAGTCTCATAGGGTGGTGCACAATTGGCCCAGTGTTGTCTGGGTTAGGATGTCATTGTAAATAAGAATTTGTTCTTAACTGACTTGCCTATTTAAATTATAAAAGTAATTAGACATTTACAAAGCAATGCATAATGAACTGCTAAATGGGTTAGCATGGCTTTGAACTTTTCTCCCTGGTTTGCTCTACTTCCACTACTAAAACTGAGCACATTCATATAGCAGTCTATACAGTAATATACTCAGTCATCTGTCTGTGTTATAATATTGTGGTCTTGAGGGAGCTCACGGTTTCCAGGTACTCCTTCAGGCAGTGTTAACAGCAGTGCTCCAACGACAATTGATTTTGGCATGTTCGGTGGCATCTGCCTGTTCGTTGCACAGCATAAAATTGTTTTCCACAGCAGGGTTAACTGGTGCATCCGAACATCACAGTTAGTAGGCCCAACTTCTAAGACACACCATACACATCATTTTGAAACTAGGAAATGGAATGGTTAGGAAAGGGGTGGGTAGTGAGGTCTAAGTCAGTCTCTCTTCTTGCCTATCGTTCTTTCTCCTCTTATGCCTTGTCATTTTACTATCTCCTACTGTCTCCTCTCACAACACACACCAGCAACATCATGTGGATAAAGCCAGATAAGAAATGAAAGGGTGTGGGAAATGGTTGGTGAGGTCAATTTTTTATGCCTTACACAATTTGTACTCCCTGTAGTCTCCCATCAGACAGAGTAAATTATGCCGATGTACTGTCCTCTGCAATGACTTGTGTGCTGACCCTAATCTGGTCCTCTATAACATTGTACTCTGTCAGTGTGCGTGGTGTATAGGTGGTAGACATGCATCTCTGGCATAATGTAGGCAGAATTATGTAGGTAGCTCAAAGCCTAACAGTGGCATTAATACATATTGCGAAGTGTAGTAATGCCCCAATTGGTTAATGCCCCTATTGGAACAGTGACAGGGTGAGGCTGGAGGCTGGAGGCCAACTCAAAATGTTGTCAGGAGGCCTAGATTCCCAAAATTATGGTGCAATTACATTACACGTTCAACGTGTCCAGGACATGGTCCTTGAGCGCCTGGTGTCCAATTCAATTTAGGTTAAGGTTTTAAAACTGTTTTGCATCTGATCAAGGAAGTGGTCTAGTGTAGATTAAATGTAGCTTGCACCTGGGCCTAAAAGTGATCAACATGGTGTTAAGTGGTCATTGGTAATTATTAGATTAGTTGTGTGTAACGTGCCACTGTGGATGTCTGTCTGTCTCAAAGAGAATGTGGCTTATGAAGCCTTGAATTAAGAGTAATGCTTATGTTCAAGTGACGTTCAAGTGATGTTCAAGAGTTAACTGCATGTCATAAAAAAGCTGGTTAATTTGACATTTTGGGCGGGCATCTGGAAAGATGTATTCTTTTAAACTGAAGCCCGCTCATCGGCCAAAGGCAACGTCTTCTCTGTGATCATACCGCATTTTCTCCAAGTGCATGTGCAGTAGTCTACCTCACACACAGGTGGCTGACTTCCCACCAGTGTCACACCCTGATCTGTTTCACCTGTCTTTGTGCTTGTCTCCACCCCACTCCAGTTGTCACCCATCTTCCCCATTATCCCCTGTGTATTTATACCTGTGTTCTCTGTTTGTCTGTTGACAGTTTGTTTGTTTTGTTTTGCGAAACCTGCCAGTGTTTGTTCCCCTGCTCCTGTCTGTTCTTGCTCCTGTTTTCTAGTCCTTTCCGGTTTTGACCATTCTGCCTGCCCTCCCTGAGCCTGCCTGCCGTTCTATACCTTGCCCCACCTCACTGGATTATTGACCACTGCCTGTCCTGACACTGAGACTACCTGCCGTTCTGGACCTTTTGCACCCTCTCTGGATTACTGACCTCTGCCTGCCTTGACCTGTCGTTTGCCTGCCCCTGTACTAGAAATACATTTTGTTTCTTCGATACTGTCTGCACCTGGGTCATACCTGAAACCTGATACCAAGGTTTGTACGATTAAGTATATAACATTTAAATCTACATTGCATTAGGGAGCCAATTGAGAGCACAGAAATCTAATGTAGTCTCATTATTTAACTTAGAGAGGACATTTCCGGATTCTGATGAGGTAAGTAACGTTGACGTTAGATGAAGTCGGTTAACTTTTCAGCAGTTCGTGTTTGACAATTAATTTAAAGAGAAGTGCTGCTGGCTTTCATGACATAGCTAAATATAGAATTACCTGAATGGTAAATTATTTTTCTTAAAGGAAAGCTTTGCTAAGCGTAATATATTACATGATAATTATAATGTTAGTTGCGGAACATTGTGAAAACTCTGTGGCTAGCTTTAGCAACCATGACTAACGGGTAGCTAGCTAGCCAACTCTGACGGATCAATGCATGTGTAACGTTAACATTGACAATTTTATGTTAAAATCCATCTTCCCTGCAGCCTCCTGAGGGGTGCGGCGGTCCAAGGCACTGCACCGTAGTGCTATCTGTGCCACTAGAGATTCTGGGTTCGAGTCCAGGCTCTGTCGCAGCTGGCCGCGACCGGCAGACCCATGAGGGGAGGGTTTGGTTGGCAGGGATGTCCTTGTACCGTCGCGCACTAGTAACTCTTGTGGCGGGTCAGGAGCAATGCATGCTGACATGGTCGCCAGGTGCATGGTGTTTCCTCCAACACATTTGTGCGGCTGGCTTCTGGGTTAATAAGTGGGCAGTGTGGCTTGGTTTTCACAAAGCCAAATTACAGATGTTGCAGGTAGCTCCAAGGATGATGAATCAAATGCGCGGGAAAGCACACCTTCCCTTAAAGAGCAGCTGCAGCAAAACCTGGCCTCCTTGCTGTTAAAATTACCATCACTTTGTCATGTGTCACAAAGTGCAACTCAAGAAATGCTAGTGAACTTGGATCAACTGCTCTTACTGTCTAAACCACTAATGAAACAAACAGTCTTGCAAATTCTAGAGAAACACAATTGTAATGTGATGTCACTGATGTCATCAATGAAATTGTGAATGGCATAGTAGACAATGACATTTTTCACAGTTGTACTTCAAAAGATGTACCTTTGTCAACAGCAAAAAGAAGGAATACTTATTATGATAGGAATTTGAAGCCAATTGAGTACACCATAGATGGTGCAAAACATTCCACAATGTATGTCCCAATCCTCACAATGTTGCAAGAGCTACGTAAAAAAATTTTTTTAGAGCAAGCAATGAAGACATCTGCACAACCAGGTGATTAGTATGCATCATATCATGATGGATCATTTCGTAAAGACAAGGAAATGCTTTCTAGTGAGGTTGCTGTTCAACTCTATACTGATGTAGCCAACCCACTTGGTACATCAAGAAAAACCAAATATGCTGTGTTCACTGGACTTTAGCCAATATTCCAAGCAAGTATTGCTATGCAATTCCAGTGACTTGAAGACTTGTGGAAAGGCAAAGGTTTTTGAGCCACTGTTGAATGACTTAGAAATTCTGGATACAAAAGGTGTCGATGTTGAACACATTCTCCAAAAGTGTCAAGGTACTGTAGGGTTCAAAGAGAGCTTTAGTGGAAAATATATTAGCAGATTTTGTTGTGCAATGAAGGAGGACATTCAAACATACGAGGACTTTTGAGATAAGAACAAAGGAAAGTCTTATTAATTTATGTAATGACAGAATCTGGTGTAAGTGCAGAGGACTATGGTGTGAAGTGCTTGTGTTTTTTTCACAGCAACTACAGTACTTTCATACAACAAGTGGATTTCCTCCAGAAATCCTTCATGATTTCCTAGAAGGTGTTGTTCCGGTAGAGTTGTGTCTGTGTCTACAACAATTGATTAGAAAGAAGTATTTTTTTGTTGGAACAATTGAAAATTGCTATCGTCAAGTTTCCTTATGAGAACAGTGACAAAGTTGATCGACCTCAGCCTATACCTAAGAGCTATGTAAAAAGAAAAACGACTGGAGGCAATGGCCACGGAAATCTCACATTACTTATTCCTGCAATAATTGGCTCTGAGGTACCAGAGGATGAGAGAGCTTGGGAGATTTTGATGGATTTGAAAGACATTGTGGAGCTAGTGTTGTGTCATCTGTTCACAGAGGAAGTGATTCAGTACTTGACTTTAAAGATATCCAATCATAGACAACTACTGCAGGAGGTATTTCCAAATTTCCAACTGCGTCCAATGCATCACTTCATTGAACACTATCCACAATTGATATGGTGTTTTGGTCCACTTGTACATTTCTGGACCATCAGATTTGAAGGAAAGCATAAAGTATTTAAAAAAGATTGTATATGATGCACAAAACTTCAAGAACCTAAACAAAACCCTAGTTCAAAGACATCAGAGAATGATGGCATATCATTTGGCATAGCCAAACTTTTTTAAGCCTGCTGTTGAGACATTCACTGTAAAGAACATATTTTTTAACACTCTTCCCGACTGTAGCACAGGATTATATACAGGAAATAACTGACAGCACCTCGGTGTACAGCACTTCACTTGTTGTTGTAGACAGCACACATTTTGTCAGATGCATGTTTGTGTGCACTGAACTACATGGTGGTTTGCCCCAATTCAAACAAATTGGAAACATCATAGTCGTCAACAATCAAAATATGCAAAAGCTGCCAGTCTTGGAATATAGAGCACCTGAAGCTCCTATGAGGTGACAACAGAAGAGTCATATGTTGTAACATCACCATCAGATCTCCATGACTTCATGCCTCTAACTGCATACAGACTGAATGGACAACTTGTCCTTACTACTAAGCACTTCATACTTTTGAGCAGGTAGAAAAGTAATCTTTGTTCCCCTGTCCTACAGCGATAAGGCTGACAAGTCTGAACTCTTCCTGACTGAGAGTCCACTTAGGAGACGGAGGCATTGAACGGGTGACACTCCCCTGTCGTCCAGATTCTGTCCCTCAACAAACTACTTTACTGCATGAAAAATGTGAAATTCCATACAGTGTCCTGATTTTGGTGGCCAGCTATGCAATCTGAGCAGTATTCATGAACTACAAAACATGGAAACTGACAAATTGATCAGAGTAATACACTTGGACTGTAGCTCAACTTCCAGCTCTGCATGGACAAGTGACAGTGGAGAGACCTACAGCTGCCTAACACCCCGAAGGGAAAGTGCATGGCCAGACGTGTTTGTGGTGCCCAACTTTCCACATGACTTAGAATTTGCTCTCAGGGAAGGCAATGAAGCTAAATAGCTGCATGGGAAATGCCTTACTTTAAACAAAGAGCAAAAACGTAAGATTTTTGAAGGCATGGCTGGAGCAATATCTGAATACAAGGCGTACCCTTGCAGCAATAAGATTAAAAGTGTTGCTGAAGCGTTAGTTCAGAAACATTGATGCCTGAAATAGTCTGGCTCCAAAAGTGGCTGTGATTGAAGCAGTGACAGCTTGATGGTCAAACAGATGCAAACTCAGCAAGAGTGTGTGCAGAAGTGAAAGTTAACAGTGGCAAGAGAAGTAAAAATAGTCCAGATGGTGACTCGCCACATTCAAAGATAAAGCAGTGAAACTGAAGAAAGTCTAGAGAGGTTGAAGATTGTCCTTGTGGAGGAGTTGGAGGAAACGGTCCAAGACGAGTTTGACTTATCATTGGTCAACAGCAGCATGTGTAGGACCTTTGCATTGAGACATAAAGAGATTGTTACCTTAACCCCCAACATAGAGCGTATCCAAGACAGATGGCCGGCACTTTTCCTGAAGGAACAAGTATGTGGGTGGGGGATGGGGGACGTAAAGCAGTTTTCAATTGCCTTTGTACTTTGTTTTAGGTATGTGCAGAGTGCCATCGCATCACAAACCAGCAACTCCGGGATTTGTTTTATTCCATGTTGGACCAACACACAGAACGCTTGCTAGCCCTATCCAGAGAGAAGCAGAGAAAGACTGGAAGAAATGGACAGAAGATAGCTGCCATTCTGAATTTGTACAGCCAGGCATATAAATGAAATCAGTAAGCAAAATGTAAAGCTAATTAATTGATTGAAATGTTACATTTTAATATCAGTGATACCCTTACACAGATATATAGTTCATGTTGTAATGTTTCTCTGTAGCAACCATGTGATGTGAACACCAATCGAGCTGTTGTCCTCAGATGTCTTCCAGCAACACTCCAAGAGGATGACTCTGGAGTGTTCATAACATGCACGGTGGGTTGTGTTTGTTGTTCAAATATTCTTTAACCCAAAATAAAGGAGGGGAGAAACTACTTGTGTGTCTTCATAAGAGTTTATTGTGACATGATAATTATATTTTCATGTTCTTTCTCAGGAGGGAACATCCCAAGACCCTGCAGCCATCAAGAGACCAGCAGCTATCATCTCAGTCATTGATTACAATGGAGATGTAGCTGCTGTGCCATTCCATCTAGGAAGAGTCTACGTGGTCCTTCAGGAAAAGGTGGTTATGAAGGATTTCCGGTGCTGGCCTGATGCACTTGTATGTTTATATGGGCTAATGTACAGTACTCACTCCAACATGGATACACAAATTGCATGAAGAACATGTTTGGGTTCATACAAAAAGTGTTGTTAAACTTGGATGGAGACAGAATGAAGCCAGGTCCTTGCTTTGAAAAACAATTGTAAATAGTTACGTTCTCCTGTAAGGAAAAGAGATTAGGGATAAAAAAACAACAACTAAAGACGACTAAATGTTTTGTAGGCAAATACCAACTAAAATGTCTCCATGCATTTGATTTGATCTGTACCTTTAGTCAAACCAGTCACAAAAATGAGAAAGTCATGCAAAACTATTGGCCTTTAATCTATTGAGTATTAACATGTACAGAGATACAAGAGTAACTTGACTTCAGTTTGTTTAGAGTTGAATTAAAAGTGTTAATATTTGGGATAACTGAACATTGGCAGTTACCTTACAAATCAGCGGTGAAGTTGTTGGCCTAAATCCTAAATATAGGATGCTTTAGAGGCATTGGCCACAAATCTCACATTGCTGACTTCATCATCAAAATGTCTGAGGTCCCAGAGGATGAAAATAGATAGGGAATCTTCATGGAGTTGTAAGGAGAGGTCTTTTGCATACCTGGGTAATGTTTTGGACCGGTACATATAAGAAAGTTGGAGAAACAACGTTCGCACACACTTTATACTTGCATTTAGAGCGTTTATTTGTCTGTTTAATGATTCGGCCCTACACCTTAGACAGGAATTAAGGTTTAGGACCGAAGCATTGCGTGCATAAGTACATTTTATAATCTGCAAGTTTAACTTTGTTTTGTAAACATAATGGAGTGAAAATTGTCATGGACGAACATTTTTAAATTGTCAACATTAATCTTCATCTTAAACAGTTAAATGTAGCCAAGTTGTTAGACTGTGAAATGGATGTCGGCACATCACTACCTCATTATTTTGATTTTATATCCTTCAGCACAGCTTTTAATTGAATGGAAGCTACCACATCAGTTGAAAGTGTTAATTGGGGAAGGGTCATTATACTGTGCTTATGTTTTAATAGTTCAATTGTTGATGGGGAATGTTGCAATGTTACACAGTACTGAATTGATTGAAAGTTGGGGTTTTGTTATCTGGGCCTTTTAAAAGTTATAGCATATGTTCAAATGAGTCATACTGTACAGAATTGTCATTCATCTATTGATGGAGGCTAAAATAGATTAATCATGTTTTGTGCATTCATGTAATTAGAGATTTGTGGTTCTGAAGATGCAGTGTTTTAAATAAAATGTCCTTTTATTTTTTAAGAAAAAACGGTTGCAATTGCTAACTTGCTTTAGAATAGTTGACTGACAGAAAGAACTTGAATTTTAAGAGTAGTTTTTTCCCAAAAATTTGATGTGCAGCTGGTTTCCACAAATTATTTGAGTTACGTAACAAAATATGTCAAGTTACACAGGACTAAAATGTGATACAATTTTTAAAACTAATTTATGTTTAATTTACTCAATAAAAGTTGTATGCAAACTTGAACATTGATTTGGTAATTGTTGAATGCCCTCCAAAGAAGAGAGTAACTGCAACTGATTTGAGTGGGCATTCTATGTTTTGTTTTCGATGTTTCTTTATTTTTATGTTTCTATGTTTTGGCCGGGTATGGTTCTCAATCAGGGACAGCTGTCTATCATTGTCTCTGATTGGGAATCATACTAAGGTAGGCCTTTTTCCCTCCTTCAGTGTGGGTAGTTTGTGGCCCGCGTAAGCGTCATGGTGGTTTTGTATTGTTTCTTCTCATTCCAAAATAAAGGATAATGTACGCTCACCACGCTGCGCTTTGGTCTTCCTTCAATGACGGCTGTGACACCCACCCCACTTGCTTCAGTAGATGGCTAGCAGAAATGATTAACACCATTAACTTGAAAAATATTTTTTAGGACCAACGCCTCCAGCAGATTTCTCAAGGTTTGGGGTCCGTTTCTGGACCATCTGGACAAAGATTGACTGTGAAAACTGACTAGGAACACTTACTGTTATTGTAATTCATTCTTGCTCTATTCTTCTCCCATGTCTTGCTTAAGCAATACTTAATTTCATGTCTGGCAGCTGTGTTTTTTTTCCTTTTTTTCTTGTGTGCTTTAGTTTTGTACTAAATTACAAAATAAAATCTATATATCTATATATAAAACATTTAAAAAGACTATCCTACCAATGGGACATTAAAAACGGTAATATCTTATGTTTCACTGAGATGTAACTGAACGACGACATGGATCATTTTTTATTTATGAGGGTGCCTGTGTTAATGGATTTGGGATTGTACCTGGTGGGTTCATTGATAATTTGTGTGAGATTGAGGGCATCGTGCATCGTCAGGACAGAGCAGCTATGTCTGGTAAGACGAGGGACGGGGGTGTGTGTCTATTTGTCAATAACTGCTGGTGCACGATGTCTAGTATTAAGGAAGTCTTGAGGTATTGCTCGCCTGAGGTAGAATACCTCATGATAAGCGGTAGACCACACTATCTACCAAGCGATTCGTAGCTGTCTATTTAACACCACAAACTGATGCTGGCACTAAGACCGCACTCAACAAGCTGTATAAGGCCATAAGCAAACAAGAAAATGCTCATCCAGAAGCGGCACTCCTAGTGGCATGTAACATGTGCAACCAGAGGGAAAAAAACTAGACCACCTTTACTCCACACACAGAGACGCATACAAAGCTCTCCCTTACCCTCCATTTGGCAAATCTGACCATAATTCTATCCTCCTGATTCCTGCTTAAAAGCAAAAACTGAAGCAGAAAGTAGCAGTGACTCACTCAATACGGAAGTGGTCAGATGACGGATGCTACGCTACAAGACTGTTTTTCTAGCACGGACTGGAATATGTTCCGGGATTCATCCAATGGCATTGAGGAGTATACCGGCTTCATCAATAACTGCATCGAAGACGTAATCCCCACAGGGACCGTATGTACATTTCCCAACCAGAAGCCATGGATTACAGGCAACATCCGCACTGAGCTGAAGACTAGAGCTGCCGCTTTCAATGAGCGGGACACTAATCTGGACGCTTATAAGAAATCCCTTTATACTACACCGGCTCTGACACTCGTCGGATGTGGCAGGGTTTTAAAAATATTGGAGACTACAAAAGGAAACCCAGCCGCGAGCTGCCCGGTGAAGCGAGCCTATCAGATGAGCTAAATGCCTTTTATGCTCGTTTTGAGGCAAGCAACACTGAAGCATGCATGAGAGCACCAGCTGTTCCGGACGACTGTTTGATCACACTCTCCCTAGCCAATGTGAGAAAGACCTTTAAACAGGACAACATTCACAAGGCCACAGGCCAGACGGACTACCAAGACGTGTACTCAAAGCATGCGCGAACCAACTGGCAAGTGTCTGCACTGACATTTTCAACCTCTCCCTGACCGAGTCTGTAATACCTACATGTTTCAAACCACCATAGTCCCTGTGCCCAAGAAAATGAAGGTAACCTGCCTAAATGATCACCGACCTGTAGCACTCACATCGGTAGCCATGAAGTGCCTTGAAAGGCTGGTCATGGCTCACATCAACACCATCATGCCGGAAACACTAGACCCACTCCAATTCACATACCGCCCCAACAGATCCACAGTTGACGCAATCTCAATCACACTCCACACTGCCCTTTCCCATCTGGACAAAAGTAACACCTATGTTAGAAGGCTGTTCATTGATTACAGCTCAGAGTTCAACACCATAGAAGCCTTGTGGTTAGAGTGTTGTGCCAGTAACTGAAAGGTTGCTAGATCGAATCCCTGAGCTGACAAGGTAAAAATCTGTCGTTCTACCCCTGAACAAGGCAGTTAACCCACTGTTCCTAGGCCGTCATTAACATCGACGGGGATGAAGTTGAGCAGGTCGAGAGTTTCAAGTTCCTTGGTGTCCACATTACCAACAAACTATCATGGTCCAAACACAGCAAGACAGTTATGAAGAGGGCACGACAACACCATTTCCCCCTCAGGAGACATGGCATGGGTCCCCAGATCCTCAAAAAGTTCTACAGCTGCACCTTTGAGACCGCCTGGTATGGCAACTGCTCAGCATCTGACCGTAAGGCGCTACAGAGGGTAGTGCGTACGGCCCAGTACATCAAAGTTCTCATTGACAACAGCGACCTGGCCAAGATAAAGCAAAGCAGTGTGACACAAACAGCAACACAGAGTTACACATGGAATAAACAAACATACAGTTAATAACACAATAGGGGGAAAAAGTATATATACATTGTGTGTAAATGAGGGAGGTAAGGCAATAAATAGGCCATAGTGGCAAAATAATTACAATTTAGCAATTAAACACTGGAATGATATGTGTGCAGAAGATGAATGTGCAAGTATAGTTACTGGAGTGCAAAGAAGAAAATAAAAATAAATAACAGTACGGGTGAGGTAGTTGGATGGGCAATTTACAGATGGGCTATGTACCGGTGCAGTGATCTGTGAGCTTCTCTGGCAGCTGGTGCTTAAAGCTAGTGAGGGAGATATGAGTCTCCAGCTTCAGTGATTTTTGCAATTCGTTCCAGTAATTGGCAGCAGAGAACTGGAAGGAAAGGCAGCCAAAGGAGGAATTGGCTTTGGGGGTGACCAGTGAAATATACCTCCTGGAGTGCGTGCTACAGGTGGGTGCACCTATGGTGACCAGTGAGCTGAGATAAGGCGGGGCTTTACCTAGCAAAGACTTATAGATGACCTGGAGCCAGTGGATTTGGCGACGAATATGAAGCGATGGTGGAGCAGATCTTCATGAGCTATACTCAGCCTTGTCTCAGGGTAGTAAGTTGGTGGTCTGTTGATATTACCCTCTAGTGGTGTGGGGGCTGTGCTTTGGCAAAGTGGGTGGGGTTATATCCTGCCTAGTTGACCCTGTCCGGGGGTATCGTCGGACGGGGACACAGTGTCCCCTGACCCACCCCTGTCTCAGCCTCTAGTATCTATGCTGCAATAGTCTATGTGCCGGGGGGCTAGGATCAGTCTGTTATCTGGTGTAATTCTCCTATCTTATCCGGTGTCCTGTGTGAATTTAAGTATGCTCCCTCTAATTCTCTCTCTCTCCCGCTCCCTCCCCTCCCAGAGGACTTGAGCCCTAGGATCGTGCCTAAGGACTACCTGGCCTGATGACTCCTGGCTGCCCCCATTCCACCTGGTCGTTCTGCTGCTCCAGTTTCAACTGTTCTGCCTGCGGCTATGAAACCCTGACCTGTTTCACCGTGCCTCCTTGTCCCGGACCTGCTGTTTTCGACACTCCTACTCTCTCTCTCTACCGCACCGGCTGTCTCGACCTCTGAATGTTCGGCTATGAAAAGCCAACTGACATTTACTCCTGAGGTACTGACCTGTTGCACCCTCTACAACCACTGTGATTATTATTTGACCCTGTTGGTCATCTATGAACGTTTGAACATCTTGAAGAACAATCTGGCCTTAATGGCAATGCACTCTTAGAATCTCCACCCGGCACAGCCAGAAGAGGACTGGTTCCTCTCTAGGTTTCTTCCTAGGTTCCTGCCTTTTTTAGGGAGTTTTTAGGGTGCCACCTTTCTTCTACATCTGCACTGTTTGGGGTTTTAGGCTGGGTTTCTGTATTGCACTTCGTGACATCTGCTCATGTAAAAAAGGCTTTATATATACATTTGATTGATTAATTGGTTAGCAGACTAGGCCTACTTATTATTGGCAGGGTTGGATGATGACCACTTAGTACCCGCAGGGCAAGTCAGGAGTTACCTTGGCTTTAAAGTAAAGTAGCTTTGCACGAACCTTGGCTTGTATGAGATTTGATACAGGCAGATCATTTGTTATATATTTTTTGTTGGAATAGGGTTCAGTATGCAGCTTTTTAACCTTTATATAACTAGGCAAGTCAGTTAAGAACAACAGCTTATTTACAATGACGGCCTTCCGGGGAACATAACTGCCATGTTCAGGGGTAGAACAACAGATTTATTTTACATTGTAGGCTCGGGGATTTGATTCAGCAACCTTTCGGTTACTGGCCCAACGCTCTAACCACTAGTCTACCTGCCACCCCAAGCTTGAGGGTTTAGAGGCCATGACTATTTTCATGAATGTGTCAAGATATACATACAGGATTAAACAACTTGACTATCTCCATTGATCCTAGGTCCTGGCAGTTCTGTGCAGACTCAGGATAACTGAGCTTTGGAGAAATACGCAGGTTCAAAGAGGAGTCTGTAATTTGCTTCCTAATGATCATGATTTTTCATGAATTAATCACTGCTGAAGTGAAAGCCATCCTCTTTTGTTGAATGCTGCTTGTTAGTTAGCATTGCGACAATATCCATTTTTGGGGGGGATTGTACTTGTTCTCCTCAATTAGGTTGAAAAAAATAAGATGATCTAGCAGCAGTTAGTGCTCTTCGATATTGCATGGTACTGTCTTTCCAAGCTAGTTGGAAGACATCCAGTTTGGTGGAGCACCATTTCCATTACAATTTTCTGGAAGCTTGCTTCAGGGCTCGGGTATTTCTGTATACAAGGGAGCAAATTGCTTGTAACAAATGTTTTCGACTGCATCTAGGGTATTACGCAAGGTTAAATTTAGATGCTGTTCGTGGGTGAGTCCCAGAAAGAGGGCAAATTATCTACAAATTCTATCTTTTGGGAGGGGCAGAAAACAGTTTTCAACCAGGGATTGAGTTGTGAGACTGCTGTAGAGCTCATCACTCCCCCTAACTGGGAGGGGCCCAGAGACAATTACTCGATGCCGACACATCTTTCTAGCTAATTTACACACTGAAGCTATGTTGCCAGTTTTAGCCGTAGCCAGCACCATCTTCAGATTAGCCTTTACTTTGGTAGCCTTGTCCCCTTTTAAACAGTGTATGATCGCTGGATGATTATTTTCAAGTCTAACATGCGGGTAATGGAGTCGCCAATGACTAGGGTTTTCAATTTGTCAGAGCTAATAGTGGGAGGCTTTGGTGGCTCAAACCCCGTAACGGGTGGAGGAGAGACCTGAAAAGGCTTGGCCTCTGACTCCGACTCGTTGCTTAATGGGGAGAACCGATTTAAAGTTTCTGTCGGCTGAATGAGCGACACCAGTTGAGCATGCCGACAGTATTTCTTTCCAGAAGCCTTGAGAAAATTGTCTGGCTGCGGGGACTGTGCGGAGGGATTTATACTACTACCTGTACTTACTGGTAGCACAGACGCTGTTTCATCCTTTCCTACACTTAAATTGCCCTTGCCTAACGATTGCATCTGAAGCTGTGCTTGCAACATGGCTATTCTCACCATAAAGCGATAGTTCTCCTGTACATTATGAGTACATCGAATGCAATTGGATGGCATACCTGATCTTATACCTGTAGCTATGTTGTAGAGTAATTATATAGCATGCCTACCTGCAACAGGACATTAGACACCATCTTGAGCTGTGCGGTAAGCAGTGGGGGTCAAGCCCAACACTTACAAACCCTCCAGTGTATTAGCCCTCATAGCGTTGGCTGGGACATATTCCTGCACACCCCGTGACAGGTCAGGAAAGCCTGATCCCTACTAACCCTAGTATAGGCAGGCCTACTATACTTAACAGCACAGATAGTCTCTTGTTATTGTAGTGTTGGCCGTTAGACCACATAAATGCCAGTGTTGATCTGGGCCTGGACTGAGAGTCCAGGGTCTTGGTCCATTGGCACTAATCTCTGAAACACAAATAAACCAGTAGCCCTTAGAAACATATTGTGTAGATCTGGAAGTATTGGAAAGATGTAAGCAATATGCTTGAAGCTCCATCTTGGTCTCTGTGTTGTTTTTGTTTTTTAAATTGGTATTGGTACACACTGTTTTTTTTTGCTAGTGTAACAGGGTTGGTTATGTTTCCACTTGCCTCCAAAGAAAGGTGTATTTAGTGTTCAAGCATTCTTATTGGTTGGTTCAACTCTGATGACAATAAGACGTGTTGTGATTGGCCCCGCTTGCAGATAGGGGGAGATCGCGAACGCCAGGTCTTCCCAGTATAAAAATGTGATGCAAGGGATTTTGTCATCGACAGTCATCAATACAGTTAAACCCTGCACAACTATTTCCTTGTTTTCAATAAGTTGCAAATTGTACATTGCTCTTTGAAAATTAAATATTTAATACAATAAGTCTTTAAAAAAAAGCCCTGCACAACTAACGTGCTGTTTCCTATTTAACAACAGCAACATAAATAAATTATGCTCAACTGGGACCACTGGCTGATGTGATTTATTTGGACAAAACACAACGCAAGGAGAGTACGATTTACATCTGTTACACTAGCTACCTAGATTGGTCTCAAAAGAATTTGCTGTAGCTCTCTCGGATCTTGACTTGCAAGACACTGCTTATCTCTGCACTATAGGTACAGGCATGTACCTAGGAATATGTGCCGATCAATGTAATATAAAACCACTTCTAACCCTCTTTCCCCTAAACATGCATCACCCATCTAACTATTTGTAGCTAGCTAATAAACTAAACTATCGCCAGCTGATCGTTTTGTGAATAGAACTCCTGTGCATGGCATTCAGATTTGCTTTTTTGTATTTTTTTTGTATTTGTTTTTGCAAACTAATTATATATCTAGCCATCTATCTGTACCCATTGCTGATGATCCTTTGATCTCAACCATGATGCCTTGACGTCTGTGTGCAAGCTACATGCATGCAAAACACTTAAACAAATCTTTAGGACCAATGAGAGTAGAGCTACTGAGTTCTGACGTCACATACCCATGTCCATATATGGCATTGCGTTGGCAGCTATATTGGATTTTCTATGCGGTGACGTCCCTGGAACCGGGACACATTATACCTCTACCAATGTGGTTTAGCCGCTCATTAACTGTAACGGGCAAGTTTCACTGTTTTGACTGTCTCCGCAAGTTGTCAGGAGAGTTACATGTAAACTCAATGTTGTAAACGGTAATCGCCGGTCAATAGGCCAAATGGTTAAAGAGGAAGCGCCGTGTTAATTGCAATATATGATTGGTGGGTGGGTCTTAAATGCAAGCGCCAATGAAACGAATAGAATGAGCTGTATAAAAGACGGGGACGTTTCAGTTTCATGTAATATAATAGCCATTTATCACCGTTGTGCAAAAGTGTGGTGGAACTAGAATTACAGGGAACTGTCGTGGTTCGTTCGATTTGAGTGGCGTAATCATATATTTCTGTAGATAACTACGCGCGAGGTTGTTCCTCAACGCATCGTTCAGAATGGCTGGGCTTGTGAGTAGCAGAGGGTGTCACAAAATCAGGGGTTCCCAAATAAGAGAGCTCCTCGACTCCAAGCTCAACGTCCTTTTTGATTGCGACGGAGTCATCTGGAATGGCGAAACGGTAGTGGCAGGCGCGCCAGAAGTGGTGACGCTACTGAAACAGCAAGGCAAAAAGGTATTTTTCATCACCAACAACTGTACTAGGCCCAGAGCGAGCTACGTGACGAAGTTTATCCGGTTGGGCTTCACTGATGTCGCAGAGGAGGAGATCTTCAGCTCGGCGTACTGCTCTGCGGCTTATCTGCGAGACGTGGCGAAGTTGCAGGGTAAGGTGTATGTCATAGGGTGCCAGGGCGTTGTGAAGGAACTACGGGAGGCTGGGGTTCCCATAGTGGAGGAGGACACTAACGCACCCACTGGGACCATTTACGACTACCCGTTGGACCCAGAAGTAAAGGCAGTGCTGGTGGGATATGACGAGAAATTTGATTTCATAAAACTGGCCAAAGCCTGCTGCTACTTACAGAATACTGAGTGCCTGTTTCTGGCCACTGACCCTGACCCTTGGCACCCACTGCGAGGAGGCAGAATAACACCAGGTAGGTGTGTCACTAGTGAGGGTCCTGCTGGCTTTTGTTCCTAACCCAGCACTAGTACAGCTGATTTTTAAAGCGATTATCCAGTGCTGTTTTGTACTTATTAGACAGTAGTTCTGGAAGTAGCACTCACGAGCCAAAAGTGGTCCCCGAAAATGGTGTACTGTGTGCGAGGGGGCTGAAGCTCATTGGCTAGAACTCGAATTGTTAAGGGGCTGGCCCAAATGGGGGGTGGCTGTGCTCGGCACAGCTTCCAGGAAACAGTCACTTTCAAACTAGGGATTTTGTGGCTAATTGAGGTAAAACAGTAATAATGCTCATAGACTATGCATGTAGGAACTAGCGATGGGAAACATACTTTCTGAAGGCTTTGCCGCTTTCACCAAATGGTGCCAAAAACAGTTAATTACTCAGAGCTTCATTATCCCTTATCAATGTCCATTAGTGACTGCTGGTCAGCAATAAATAGCTGCATTTGATTATCGGATGTTTTTTCTCTCTCGTGGCACTCTGTGGCACAGCGGTAAGTTGTTGGCTTTAGTAGCTTATAATCAGTTGGAATTCCATTTCGCCTTCTAGTTTACTTTTTTTTATCATGAATTTCAAATTTTATTGGTCACATATTTAGCAGATGTTATTGATGGTGTAGGGAAATGCTTGTGTTCCTGTCTATGGCATTATTTAGGATGCTTAAGACAGAAGCTTATACTATATTAAATCAAACAAATTATTTGAATAACAGTGCAGAAAGTCTGGTTCCACATATTATTATTTTTTCTTCAAAATAGTATGTCTTTAATGGGATTTGACCTCATACCCTCACATCCCTTAATGTCCCATAGTTCCCTACTCTACCAGCTAAGCTACCTATATTTGTAAGTATGGTGTCCAGTAGATGTCAGTGTTTGAAAGCAGCTTGGAGTCAAAGAAAGCACCAGAACCACTGTGAAATCAATGGGCTCTCACATTTCGCAACAACCTGTTTGAAAAAGCAAATGATCAAACGAAGCTTTGGACATCATTGATGACGTACTTCTGATAAAGTGATGCACGCATCGGCACACTGCTTCGAAGTTAGCTGCTAAGCGATTTCTATGCATGCCTCTGAGCTCCGGTATCAAACGTAATATCTCTAGTATGAACTACGCATTGACACAAAGCGGTAGATTTGATAGAGGTAGATATGTATAGGGGTAAGTTGACTAGGCATCAGGATATGATAAACAGAGTAGCAGCAGCGTATATGATAATTGTGTGTGTATAGAGTCAGTATAAATGTATATTATGTGTGAGCAAATTATGGTGTGTGTGTTGGAGTGTCAGTGTCAACTCAGTCCATGTAGCCATTTTGTTAGCTATTTAGCAGTTTTATGGCTTGGGGATAGAAGCTAAGCTGTTCATTAGCCTGTTGGTGTCAGACTTGATGCACTGGTACCACTTGCCGAGTGGAAGCAGAGAGAACAGTTTATTGCTTGGGTGGCTGGATACCGATTTTCCAGGCCTACCTTTCACACCGCCTGATATAGAGGTCCTGGATGGCAGGGAGCTTGGACCCAGTGATATACTGGGCTGTCCGCACCACCCTCTGTAGCACCATGTGTTCGAGGGCAGTGCTATTGCCATACCAAGCAGTGATGCAGCCAGTCAAGATGCTCTCAATGGTACAGCTGTATAACCTTTTGAGGATTTGATGGCCCATGCCAAACCTTTTCAACATCCTGGGGGAGAAGAGGCGCTTCTATAACGACTGTGTGTGTGTGTGGACCATTTTAAGTCCTTAATGGTTTGGACACCTACTAATCATGATTAGTTGAATCAGTGTGTAAGTGCTGGGCTGGAACGAAAGCTTGCACATCCTGTAGTTGCCCAGGGGACCTGTGCAAGGTGAACATTATCTACCTCAATGTAACAGGGTGAATAGGGATACCATGTAGAAAGGGTTTACTACATTTTAGCCCTGTGGGGCCTGGACATACAGAATCCACATTCATTGTTACCTGTCATGCAAACTTTTCACAGCGCACTAGGTTGGTTGAGCACACCTGTTGGTTAAACAATTACAGTTTTTATCAGAGAGATGTTGTCAGTATTTGGTAGACATGAGCAGTTGTGTAGAATGGCTTTGAATGCTGTGTGCTGTGCAACTCAACCTGTTTTTGCTCCCAGCAACACACACGTGCTGCTCTGTTCATGAAATGAAGGATACTGCTCATAATGTTGTTTATAAATTGAACCCTGACAAAGGTTGTTTCGGGCATTTCCTCACTGTCTGGCTAAGTGGTCACCTGTACTGGTCCTGGAGAGCTACTGGTGTCTAGTTGGATATTAGGTTTTGAGTGCAGGCATTTTTTTCCTGCACAAACATCTTATTAAGGTACAGTCAACTCCTAATAAGAGCACATCAAATAAGTGTAAGCTTATAAGTGCAGTTCACCAATTGGTTTTATTTTACTTGACAATACAAATATCAAGCAGCTCCAGTTGACAACAGGCATTACAAATACATTTTTTGTTTAGGATTATTTTAGTGTGGCTTCAAAACAGCCCCAAGTCATTGCATTGCATAATTGAATATTTGTGCTAGGCTGGAACAAAAGCTTGGAAACCTTAAGAATGAAGGTTTCTGACCACTGCTGTACGTCAGTATGCCGTTTACAAGTTAAACATTGAAAAGGTAGTAACTGGTCATCTTCCCTGACTCTCTGGCGCCGCTTTCTCCTCTCCCTCAGGTTCAGGAAGCCTCACGGCCGCTGTGGAGACAGCCAGCAGCAGGAAAGCCACGGTGATCGGGAAGCCCAGCTGCTTCATGTTCGAGTGCATCGCCAGCCAGTTCAACCTGGACCCCGGCCAGTCCCTCATGGTGGGTGACCGCCTGGAGACTGACATCCTGTTTGGGGCTAACTGTGGCCTGGACACCATGCTCACCCTGACCGGAGTGTCCACTCTAGAGGAGGCGCACGGCTACAAGGACAGTGACGACCCCGAGCGGAAGGACTTCGTGCCAGATTACGTGGTGGAGACCATTGCCGATTTCATTGAAGCGTATGAAGAGGAGGAAGGCTGAGGAGGACTATAGAAAGAGGAGACCCCTGAAGCTGTGCCTGAGAGACCTGGGTCATGTTCATTAGAGTACGCAACGGAAAGCGTTTTAAACCGCTTTGCAACGGAAAGTGAAAATTCCCTCCCTGTTTCAATCCATTTGGTGCCTAATGAACACGACCCTGGATATGTCAGAAAAGGGATTAGTTTGGTGGTGTTATAAGCAGTCATTTGTAAAGCCTTTAAGAAGTCAGTGTGATGTGTTATAGTGCTTGCGACAGGCATGCTGTGCTTTTTATGCCGATAATCTTTGTCATGAGGCATGTAAAGATGTGGCATAACATTTTGGAAATGTTTTTGCAATTTACATGCTTATGGCAAGTGATGATGACATTGACCAGGATGCAATCAGAGATGCGTTGTAGACGAGCCCATTTCACTACAATGAAGATCGCGTTCACGGTAAAACGCTGAAGATGTCGACTCATGAGGAAATGATCTTTTAAATGTCAAGAACTGTGCACTTGTATACAACATGTCTTTGATTGAGTCCAGGCCATTGTGTAGTATTTTGAAAAGCTTTATGAATGGTGGCATAAGACCACCTGGAACATTATATACTGACACCAATAATGCAGTGTGAGACTCCACCTGGTTGTAGTTCCTAGTGTTCATTATTTGGGACATTTATTGGTGTAGTAGGAATGTCTTTGGTTGTACTGTAGTATATCATAGACGTCACCATATGAGCCCAATATACAAGCTGTTCTATTTTCCTTGAGACCATCCAGTGTTGAAATGGATAGGGATCCATCAAAGCGAATCATAACACCCAACGTAAATGGACTGAAGTCATCTAAACCCACAGAACCAACTGTGCTGTTCCACAGTCAAAACAGAAGATAACGTAAGCTGAAAGCTTCCCTTGCAGCACCTTCATCTTTAGTATACCAAACCAAATACTGTGTTAGGTTTCAATCCAACAACTGGTATACCAAACCAAATGTTGTTTTTGGAGCCAACTGTCCAACATTTAGCTCTGGATATATGGAAATATGGCTGGAGATTTGGTTTGATGGAAATATGGATAAAATACTTGGTTTGATATTGGTTAGTTTTCCCACCATGTCAAACCTTTGTTAATGTGTGCCAGCAGCCTTGCTGTAGTTTTGGATCCTTTGGTCAATGAATCCTTGACCGTAACAAATATGACATGGAAGGTGCTTACGAGTGGTCCTGAATTGATCATTACCAACAATGAAATGTGTAGGACTGTATGTAGATCTAATTACCTTTTGATAAGCCTTCTACTGATCTATTCTACAAGTAGTAATATTTGAATAGAACTCCAAGTGATACCAATGTTCAATGAACTGAAATGTGAATTTGCAGTGGAAAATATTGTACAGTAGTTTGGTATTTGAAAGTCAAAAAGGAACTAGTATGTTCCTTAACCATACCACTGTAGAATGTTAAGTTGCTGAAATGTTAACTATTAGGTGTATTTGGGAACTGGATTTTCAATGGTTTTTTTTATCGACAGGTGGTTATTAACCTGGAGAAGGGTGTGTGGATTTCAGTCAGGGTAATAACAAGAATGGCAGACAAACATTATTTTAATTGAGGGTATCACCATTTTTTTTATCAGTCTTTTTACTTAGCTGGAGGTTGTGCTAGAATTTTATTGTAAGACTTAAGACACATTTTCATACTGTAGATGAAGTACCTATTTCAATGGAATGCCAACCTGTTTTGTATGAACTTCATAGACATTCTGCATATTGTGAATTAGGTTTGTACATTACTTAATGTAGTGTACAATTGCGTTTTGTTTTTTAATTAAAACTCTTGCTTTGTATAATTTCTGTCACACTTGTTCTCTACCAGGTCATCTCCAAATTTGTTATGATGGAGAAAGCCCTTGAGGACAAAATGTTCCTCAATGAATCAAGTCAGCAAATTAAGTTTAGGCTGAAATTGAAGCCGGTCAAGGCTAGACTGAAATGACACACCTGGAAATGACTAATACACTCCTCCGTATGTGTTTGGACAGTGCAGCTGTTACATTTAGCTCTATACTCCAGCATTTTAGAGGAGAGAGAACATTTCATATTAGGCAACATCACATACACATGGTTGGTTCGCAGATGTTAATGCGAGTGTAGCGAAATGCAGACTTAGAGAATGTCTGCTTTTATGAAGGTATTTTCATACATACTGTATCTGTTTTACCATTTAGAACTTAAATCACTTTATGTATCTAGTATCTCCCCATTTGAAAAAGTCATAAGTATTTGGACAAATTCACATAGTGTATTAACCCTTTACACTCGTGGGAATTGGCCTACATGGATAGGACTAAATTGAACTTTCTTACAGAAGAAATATAAAAAGCATAAGCATAGTAGCAATTGGAGATTATGGCAAAATTATTAGACCAAAGTTGAGGACAGCAGTTCAACCCAAACATTTGGGCTCATAGGTGGCACAGCGGTTTAAGGCATTGCATCTCAGTGCTAGAGGCGTCACTACAGACACCCTGGTTCGATTCCAGGCTGTATCACAACTGGCCGTGATTGGGAGTCCCATAAGGCGGCGCACAATTGGCCCAGCGTCGTCTGGGTTTGGCCGGTGTAGTGCATTTGACATTTTGCCGCATTTGATAACGATATCTGAAAATACTGTACAGCGACTACGTTCCAATTAAGCTGCTTATCAATGCCTGAATCTGCCATTTTCAACCCTGATACAGGTAGGAGAGTAAAGGGTTAAAGAAGTCAAAACTGGGGAGAGGTTAGCATGTTTTCTTGTAGACTCTGTTACTTTCTCACTCATTATTCATGATTAATTCATGATTTATAATCATGTCAGCATCAACATGAATTAAAAAGTGTTCAGAAACACTTAAAAGGAAATTACTCGAGTCAGCATACACCATTCAGTTACTATTGGGCAAAACATCACCTCGTCTCCAGGCTATTACTCACAGTACTTATAAACCTGTGACATCAATGATTCAAAGAGTGACATTAGAATTCTATGGGAGTGACCTTACTGAGTAAAGCATTTGTCGAGCCGTGGCTCTGTTAACAAAGCTGCACAAGACAAGTACAGGGGAGCGTTAGGGGGAAGGTGTTGTGGGAGATGATTGATTGGTTGGTAGATTAAGCCTCCCTGTATTTTCTAATGAAGGCCAAGTTTGAGCGTTGGTCCACAAGACTTCGCGCATTTGGGCAGAAGTGTCTGGGAACGAGATTAGGCCAAAACACAACCAAAACAAACTGCAAATTCATTTTTAGAGTTACAAGCTTGAGGAAGTCATTGTGTGCAAGGAATATGAGAATAAATACTAAACTTTTGATTACTTTAACACCCTATAAGCAAATTTGTCCAAATACACGACTTATTCACTTGGGGGACTAGATACATAGTGTTTTCATTTCTAAATGGTATAACAGATATGTATGAAAATACCCTCAAATAAATAGGTGACAGTCTGTATTGTTGCCTCATATGAAACATTTGATCTCGAATCCAAAATGTTGGAGTATAGAGCCAAATAAAACAATTTTGCTTCACTGTCCAAACACATATGGAAGGGAGTATATATATATATACAGTGCCTTCAGAAAGTATTCACACCTCTTAACTTTAACATTTTGTTGTATTACAAATTGGGATTCAAATTGATGTCATTTTTTGCAAACGATCTACACAAAATACTCTGTCAAAGTGGAAGAAAAAGTACCTCCACCCTCCAAAATATTGCACTAATATACCTGTATATTGATTAGATAAGTATTCAACCCCCTGAGTCAATACATGTTAGAATCACCTTTGGCAGCGATTACAGCTAAGTCTTTCTGGGTAAGTCTCCAAAAGCTTTGCGCACTGGTGATGAAAAATATTTGCCCATTATTCTTAAAAAAAAATTGTCAGGCTCTGTCTAGTTGGTTGTTGATCATTGCACGAAAGACAATTCCAAGTCTTGCCATAGATTTTCAAGCCGATTTAAGTCCAAACTGAAACCAGGCCACTGAGAAACATTCACTGGTAAGCAACTCCAGTGCCTTCAGAAAGTATTCATACCTCTTGACTTATTCCACATTTTGTTGTGTTACAGCCTGAATTCAAAATGTATTAAATATGATTTTTTTTATTACCCATCTACACGCAATTGCCCATAATGACAAAGTGAAAACATGTTTTTAGAAATGTTTGACATTTTTTGGAAAATGAATTTATATAAACATTCACACTCCCTGAGTTAACTTTGTACAAGCTCAGTCAAGTTGGTTGTTGATCATTGCTAGACAACCATAGATTTTCAAGTAGATTTATGTCAAAACATTAACTCGGCCACTCAGGAAAATTCACTGTCTTCTTGGTTTAGATTATTAGGATCCCCATTAGCTACTGCAAATGCAGCAGCTACTCTTCCTGGGGTCCACACAAAACATACATATACATGACAAAGTACAGAACAGTAATACACAAGAACAACATAAGCTATTACATTAAATAAAAAATAAAAGAGCTATATATAGGTTAGACAAAAAAAGAAATGTGTCGGTAAGCAACTCCAGTGAAGATTTGGCCTTGTTATAGGTTATTGTCCTGCTGAAAAGTAAATTAATCTCCCAGTGTCTGGTGGAAAGCAGACTGAACCAAGTTTTCCTCTAGGATTTTGTCTGTGCTTAGCTCTATTCTGTATCTTATTTATAAAAAAAACTCCCTTGCAGATGACAAGCATATCCATAACATGATGCAGCCACCACCATTATTGAAAATATGAAGAGGTACTCAGCAATGTGTTGGATTTGTCCCAAACATAATGCTTTGTAGATTACTGCATTGTTGTGTTTGGAGCTTGCAGGAATGGCATTTCATTGTAGTTGTGCACATGACATTAAAACTTGTATTCAGGACAACAACAAAAAATGTAATTGCCACATTCTTTGCAGTATTACTTTAGTGCCTTATTGCAAACATGATGCATGTTTTGGAATATTTTTTTATTCGGTAGAGGCTTCCTTCTTTTCACACTGTCATTTATGTTAGTATTTTGGAGTAACTACAATGTTGTTTGTCCATCCTCAGTTATTCTCTCATATTAGCCATTAAACTCTGTAACCGTTTTAAAATCACCATTGGCCTCATGGTGAAATCCCTGAGCGGTTTCCTTCCTCTGCGGCAACTGAGTTAGGAAGGGCGACTATCTTTGTAGTGACTGGGGGGTATTGATACGCCATCCAAAGTTTAAAATGAATAACTGCACCCTCTACCAATAGGTGCTCTTCTTTGCGGACCATAGGAAAACCTTGGTTCGCAAAGTGGAATCTGTGCTTGAAATTCACTGCTCAACTTAGGGACCTTACAGATAATTGTATGTGTGGGGTACAGAGATGGGGTAGTCATTTAAAAATCATGTTAAACATTATAATTGCACACAAATTGAGTCCATGCAACTTATGTGGATTGTTGAGCACATTTTTACTCCTGAACTTTAGGCTTGCCATAACAAAAGGGTTGACTACTTCTTGACTAAAGACAATTAAACTTTTCATTTGTAACCATTCCTACAAACATAATTCCACTTTCACATTATGGGGTATTGCGTAGATCTGTGAAAACATCTCCATTTAATACATTTTAAATTCTGGCTGTAACAACAAAATGTGGAAAAAGTGAAGGGGTGAGAATACTTTCTGAAGGCACTGTAGCTGTTATCAGGTAGATAACTGATAGCCATGACAATGGAGCGTTTACAGTTTTTCGCTTTACTTTGCATAATACATAGGCTATTAGAAGAAAACTAGACAATGCTTGAATCTGCATACTTCCTATCTCATATCACAATACATTCAAAAAAGCATTTGAGATTATCAGCACTGCTTGAACATAAAAATAAAAATTTCAGCGCTCTGATCCAACAGGATCTAGAGATAAATGTTTCCTTGTGCATTTTATATTGGAATCTCTGGTAGTTATGCTCCTAAAAAGCTACACAGTACTGAATAAATATCCAGAGAATGGTTTGGCAGGTTATCAGTGAAGATGTCTGTTACTCTGGTCCACCACGCTGTAAAAGAAAATTAAGAGACGAATACATTCTTGACTGTTACAGCAGAAAAATACTTGAATTTCTATCTTCTATGATGACAAGTACCTGTAGTGGTATTGTTGAACTCTGAAGCTGGGGTTGAACCCCATTGTGATTGACTGTACATATCTTACCTGGATGTACTCCATCTCCTCTGGACCAACTATCCTTCTTCGATACCTCTGGGGAAGATCTCTGATAGTTGCAGCGGTATCTGAGGTTCCCGGGAGGCGAGTCAAGGGTGATGGTGCAGAGGTCAAAGGTGAACTGTGTGTACCACTGGACTGCTGTGCTGCGGCAACTCCCACTTTCAGCACCTCTTGGACTGAATAAGTTACAATAGGTTTAGACCCCAGTTCTAGTCTTAGAACATATTGCCAGTTATTTTCCGACCCATGGCTGTGCGGCGATACTTTTCCCACTTCTAAAGGAATATGGGTAATCGGTTCTGATTAGGAGATCGTCCCGCGGTGCCCAGGAAATAATGACATCCAATTGTTAGATGCTACCATCCCCCCCTCCAAATCAAAACATGGATTTCATGTTATGTTTTCGCTTCACGCGCACAGCTGTCTGTGTTTCACACCCGTTTGTCCTAGCTAAATCAGCCTTGTAATACGAGCACCATGCTACCGCAGACAGGAAGCAGACAGGAAGCAGACAAGAAGTAGAATGAAGCTTGTGCATGCAAACATTGACATCCATGTTTGGTTTTGATTAGGAGAGAGGGTGGTAGCATCTAACAATTGGATTGAATTGTTTCCTGGGCACCGCTCAGCGTGCAAACAACGCATTCTTTATCAGAACAGTCCACCGACCACAGATATGCCTAACGAAGTGGGAAAAGCGTCGCCAAAAAGGGTTGGTAAATAAGTTGCACGGGGGCTAGAGTTATATTGTTAGAGGGAGACCCAATCTCTGTCTAGAACCACCAGGCTACAATAGGTATAGGTGGTCACAACCCTGATCCCTGAGGTTGGCTATGGGACATTCTCAAATGGTTTGCTCTACTCTTCCATCCTCTCTTCCTTTTGAAAAACATCAAAAGTAACTGAGGGGAGGAGAGAATGTGGAAACAAATGTTTTTGTATTAAATGAGACTCTCCTTAACTTGCGCGTCATCATGCAAATTATGTATACTGTGATGAAATAAGTGTAAAGTAGTATAGATAAAAGGATAAGTAGCATATCATTTAAAAATATGTGCATGCTTTTCTCCTTGAGTATTCAACAGCTGATTCAAAGGGGGTTTCGAGGCGGAGGACAGTCCTCTATTCGCCTTTTGGCATTGACACTTTCCAGGTCAGGGAGGAGTCGAGGACGGACTTTTGTCCAATTGAGATTCTCCCTACGTGCTTAGCCTAGAAGCTTTTGTTCCAGTCCAGCATTAATACCTGGTTCAACTAATCTTGATGAAAAATCTGCACGTGACCAGTGGTTTTACACACTATTTGTTCCAGTATAGGCAAGGTGCCTGTCACATGTCATACTCATATACAGTATACTTGGGTCATTATACTTGGGTCACTAAGGCGATGAGGAAACGTTATAAGTGGCGAGTGAAGGCGCACAGCCTGGTGGATTAAAATCATAGTTAGGCTACTCATATATTGCTTTTACATTTTCTTGAAATTATATCATATGAATTAATGATGAGCGAGTAAGAAATGAGTGAATGAAACTAGCTAGCACTACCCTTTCAAACAGTCTACCGACATGCACTGAACTAGAACGAACATTAACGCATAAAATAGCGCGTTGGCAATATGGATAGGTTACAGAATGTGGGATACACAAGTTATACCTTAAATGAAGCAACAAATCTACGTTTTTCTATTCTTAAATATTGTATACCTGCACAATTGCTCTTCCAGCTGCTGCCATCTTTCTTCACCAGCATCATCATCGTATCGTCAACAAAGTTAAAACAGTACTTCCGGGTCACGGAATTTCCGACATTTTCCAAATAAAAGTTCCTTATGTAATCTTCTTCTTCTCTGAGTTTTATTGGTCGAATACACTCATAAGGTGTAATGTCGCCACCTACAGTACGGGATAATAAAAAATACACCAAAAACTAAACGTGTCTTGGATGAACAAATCATACTAATTACTTATTTATATTTTTTTATTATAAAAAATAAACACAAACCAAATTCACGCTCCTACCCTGAATTTCAAACAAAAACGGCACTATTCAGATCCCTACACAGGCTCAGGAACCTGGAAGGGGGGAACTTCTTCATTCAGTACTGGCACCCCCCTTGGGTTGTGCCGTGGCGGAGATCTTCGTGGGCTATACTCGGCCTTGTCTCCGGATGGTAAGTTGTTGGTTGAAGATATCCCTCTAGTGGTGTGGGGCCTGTGGTTTCCAAGAAATGGGGAGGTTCCCATTGCTTGGAAGTTAGCCACGGTTTGTCCTTTATTTAAAGGGGGAGACTTGGCCAAAGCTTTTGATACGGTAGACCATTCCATTCTAAGGAGTATTGGTGTCTCTGAGGTTTCTTTGGCCTGGTTTGCTAACTACCTCTCTCAAAGAGGGCAGTGCATAAAGTCAGAACATCTGCTGTCTCAGCCACTGCCTGTCACCAAGGGAGTACCCCAAGGCTCAATCCTAGGCCCAACGCTCTTCTCAATTTACATCAACAACATTGCTCAGGCAGTAGGAAGCTCTCTCATCCATTTATATGCAGATGATACAGTCTTATACTCAGCTAACCCCTCCCCGGATTTTGTGTTAAACGCTCTACAACAAATCTTTCTTAGTGTCCAACAAGCTCTCTCGACCCTTAACCTTGTTCTGAACACCTCCAAAACAAAGGTCATGTGGTTTGGTAAGAAGAATGCCCCTCTCCCCACAGGTGTGATTACTACTTCTGAGGGTTTAGAGCTTGAGGTACTCACCTCATACAAGTACTTGGGAGTATGGCTAGAAGGTACACTGTCCTTCTCTCAGCACATATCAAAGCTGCAGGCTCAAGTTATATCTAGACTTGGTTTCCTCTATCGTAATCACTTCACCCCAGCTGCCAAACTAACCCTGATTCAGATGACCATCCTACCCATGCTAGATTACAGAGACATCATTTATATATCGGCAGATAAGGATGCTCTCGAGCAGCTAGATGTTCTTTACGATTCGGCCATCAGATTTGTCACCAATGCTCCTTATAGGACACATCACTGCACTCTATACTCCTCTGTAAACTGGTCATCTCTGTATACCCGTCGCAAGACCCACTGGTTGATGCTTATTTATAAAACCCTCTTAGGCCTTACTCCACCCTATGTGAGATATCTACTGCAGCCCTCATCCTCCACATACACCCCTCATCCTCCACATACAACACCCGTTCTGTCAGTCACATTCTGTTAAAGGTCCCCAAAGCACACATCCCTGGGTCGCTCGTCTTTTCAGTTCGCTGCAGCCAGCGACTGGAACAAGCTGCAACAAACACTCAAACTGGACAGTCTTATCTCAATCTCTTCATTAAAAGACTCAATCATGGACACTCTTACTGACAGTTGACTGCTTTAAGTGATGTATTGTTGTCTCTACCTTCTTGCCCTTTGTGCTGTTGTCTGTGCCCAATTATGTTTGTACCATGTTTTGTGCTACTATCATGTTGTTGCTACCATGTTGTGTTGCTACCATGCTGTGTTGTCATGTGTTGCTGCCTTGCTATGTTGTTGTCTTAGGTCTCTCTTTATGTAGCGTCGTGTTACCTCTCTTGTCGTGATTATTTTTAATTACAGACCCCGTTCCCGCAGGAGGCCTTTTGGTAGGCCGTCGTTGTAAATAAGAATTTGTTCTTATTAACTGACTTGCTTAGTCAAATCAAGGTTAAATAAAATAAATAAATAAAATAATACATTCAACCATTACTTTGTTTCATCACAAAACTGGATAGCAACCTCTGTCCGGTGAAGTTCACAAAACATATTGCATGTAACAAACAGTTACATGACCTACAGCATGGTCAAGCAGTTACTATTCCAGCACCATTTCAACTTCAACATCATCAAATCACCTATGGTTAGTCTACTACAGGCAAGGATGAGCACGCTAATTAACATTAGCCTACTACATCTAGCTCAGTTGCGATTTTAGCATGTAAATCGTGATGGAGAAAACTCAACCATTTTTTTTAGATGCATGCCAGCAAAGCCCCTACACAACACTATTTTAATTATTTTTTTCATTGGCAAGATTATCAAATTTAGGCATGACATGCCAACAACAAACACTGACACTACACATCCAAGTATAGCTGATCAAGTTATGAAAGACAAGCATTGTAATTTTGAATTCCGTAAAGTGAGTGTTGAAGATGTGAAAATAATATGACAAGCCAATTGGATGGAAAATTACTGAGTATAATAGCGGACGATATTGCCAATCCTATTTGCCATATCTTCATTCTAAGCCTACTAGAAAGTGTGTGCCCACAGGCCTGGAGGGACGTAAAAGTAATCCCGCTACCCATGAATAGTAAAGTCCTGTTTACTGGCTCAAATAGCCAACCAATCAGCCTGTTACCAAACCTTAGTAAACTTTTGGGAAAAATTGTGTTTGACAATCCTATTTTACTATAAACAAATTAACAGACTTTCAGCACACTTTTGGGAAGGACTTTCAACAAGTGACTGATGATTGGCTGTGAGTAATTGACGAGAAAAAGATTGTAAGAGCTGTTTTGTTAGACTTCAGTGCGGCTTTTGAAATTATCAATCATAGTCTGCTGATGGAAAAACTTATGTGTTATGGCTTTATACCCCCTGTTATATTGTGGATAGAGAGTTACCTGTCTAACAGAACACAGAGGCTGTTCTTTAACAAAAGCCTTTCCAACATAATCAGGAATTCCTGTCTAGGTCCCTTACTTTTTTCAAAATTTACTAATGACATGCCACTGGCTTTGAGTTTTGATGTACAATGCCTTGCAAAAGTATTCACCCCCCTTGGCATTCTTCCTATTTTGTTGCATTACAACCTGTAATTTAAATGGATTTTTATTTGGATTTCATATAATGGACATACACAAAATAGTCAAAATTGTTGAAGTGAAATTACAAAAATGACTTATTTCAAAAAATAAAAAATAAAAACTGAGAAGTGGTGCATTCATATGTTTTCAACCCCTTTGCTATTATGAAGCCCCTAAATAAGATCTGGTGTAACCAATTACCTTCAAAAGTCACATAATTAGTTAAATAAAGTCCACAACCTAAGTGTCACATGATCTCAGTATATAGTTGAAGTCGGAAGTTTACATACACCATAGCCAAATACATTTAAACTCAGTCTTTCACAATTCCTGACATTTAATTCAAGTAAAGATTCCCTGTCTTAGGTCAGTTAGGAACACCACTTTATTTTAAGAATGCAATGTCAGAATAATAGTAGAGAAGGATTTATTTCAGCTTTTATTTCTTTCATCACATTCCCAGTGGGTCAGAAGTTTACATACACTCAATTAGTATTTGGTAGCATTGCATTTAAATTGTTTAACTTGGGTCAAAAGTTTCGGGTTGCCTTCCACAAGCTTCCCAAAATAAGTTGGTTGAATTTTGGCCCATTCCTCCTGATAGAGCTGGTGTAATGGAGTCAGGTTTGTAGGCCTCCTTGCTCGCACACGCTTTTTCAGTTCTGCCCACAAATTTTCTATAGGATTGTGGTCAGGGCTTTGTGATGGGCACTCCAATACCTTGACATTGTTGTCCTTAAGCCATTTTGCCACAACTTTGGAAGTATGCTTGGGGTCATTGTCCATTTGGAAGACCCATTTGCGACCAAGCTTCAACTTCCTGACTTTGTCTTGAGATGTTGCTTCAATATGTCCACATAATTTTCCATCCTCATGTTGCCATCTATTTTGTGAAGTGCACCAGTCCCTCCTGCAGCAAAGCACCCCCACAACATGATGCTGCCACCCCCGTGCTTCACGGTTGGGATGGTGTTCTTCGGCTTGTAGGCCTAGTGTAATCATATCGAATTGTGATACAGTGAATTCTAAGTGAAATAATCTGTCTGTAAACAATTGTTGGAAAAATGACTCCAACCTAAGTGTATGTAAACTTCCGACTCCAACTGTATATAAATCTAGTTCCTGCATGTGTCTGGCACCGTATCCTATCTTAACTTTTAGAACATATTCTGGGCATTCTGACAGATGACCAACACAGGCAGGAACCATTGATTATTTACGAAAGACAAGATTACCATTTTCAAGGCTGTGTCTTCACAGAATAACATTTCCCTCACAACATGAAAATCAAAGTACGTGCTCGCAATAGTATAACATTGAGTGTTAAAATAATGGACTGCTTAAAGCAGTATGAGAAGGAACTGGCGGGAATTCTTCACTCACTACAGAAATATCTGTGATTAAATGAATACTTGGAAAGTTTGTGGATATTGTGTTCTGAAATATGAATTGTGTTATTGTTGTGGGAATTTCAAAGCTCAGATTGATGGAAGCAGTTGTGGTCCCTATGTGTGTTTGTTCACCAAAGCAGTCTTATTTTGAAATAACATTAATGAATTTATTCACAACAACATGAAATGTTGTATTTTGTATGAATTATCAGAAAAAATATTATTACTGAGAGCCAGCCGTGAGCTGCCCAGTGACATTAGCCTACCAGACAAGCTACATTTCTTCTATGGTTGCTTCGAGGCAAGCAACACTGAATCAAGCATAAGAGCACCAGCTGTTTTGAACGACTGTGTGATCTCACTCTCCGTTGCCGATGTGAGTAAAACCTTTAAACAGATTAACATTCACAAGGCCGCGGGACCAGACGGATTACCAGGACGCGTACTCAGAGCTGGCAAGTATCTTCAAAGACATTTTCAAGCTCTCCCTGACACAGTCTGTAATACCTTCATATTTCAAACAAGACCACCATGGTCTCTGTGCTCAAAAACGCCATTGTAACCTGTCTAAATGACTATCGTCTCATAGCACTCATATCTGTAGCCATGAAACGCTTTGAAAGGCTGGTCATGGCTCACATGAACGCCATCATCCCAGATGCCCTGGACCCACTCCAATTCGCATACTGCCCCAACTGATCCACAGATGACACAATCTCTGTTGCACTCCACACTGCCCTCTCCCACCTGGACAAGAGGAACACCTAGGTGAGAATCCTGTTCATTGACTATAGCTCAGCGTTCAACACCATAATGCCCTCCAAGCTCAGGACCCTGGGACTGAACACCTCCCTCTGCAACTGGATCCTGGATTCCTGATGGATGCCCCCAGGTGGTGAGGGTAGGCAACAACACATCAGCCACTCTGACCATCAACACGGGGGCTGCTCAGGGGTGTGTGCTTATTCCCGCCTGCACTCCCTATTCACCCCTCGACTGCGTGGCCGTGCAAGATTCCAACACCATCCAACACCATCATTAAGTTTGCTGACGACACAATGTGGTTGTGCTGATCACCGATGAAACAGCTATAGGGAGGTTGTCAGTGACCTGGAGTGTTGTGCCAGCATAACAACCTCTCCCTCAACGTCAGCAAGACAAAGGATCTGATTGTTGACTACAGTAAACGGAGGGCCGAGCGAACCCCCATCCACATGACTGGGGCTGTAGTGGAACTGGTCGAGAGCTTCAAGTTTCTCTGTGTCCACAACACTAAGGAATTATCATGGTCCACACACACCAACACAGTTGTGAAGAAAGCATGACAAGGCCTCTTCCTCAGGAGGCTGAAACTATTCAGCATGGGCCGTCATATCCTCAAAAAATTATACAACTGCACCATTGAGAGTATCTTGACTGGCTGCATCACCACTTGGTATGGCAACTGCTAGGCATCCTACCGCAAGACGCTACAGAAGGTAGTGCGCAGTGTTGTAGTACTTGAGACCACATATTGAGTGTCTCGGATACATTTGTACTGTTCTTGACTTGGTTTCGGACAGTGAGAACATGCAATTTCTTCCTGAGACCAGCTGAGTAAAAAACTCATAATTATCAGCTTCCATTCAATCAGCTATAAAACCGCTTGTCCAAGCCAAATATATACACTCCTTTCTTGAAACATTAATATCTTAACAATATTTACGTCTATTATAGACATGTTTGCACAGTGGTGAACTTATAGGCCTTCAGTGTGTGACAGGTTCGTGATTCTGAAAAGACAGCAACGGTAATACCAGCACTCATGTAGGAGAGTCACAGGTTGGAAAATCTGAAAGGACAGCAACCTTAATACCAGAGCACTCATGTAGGAGGGAGCACTTTTTAAGAACACAAAGGGCCAGTGGTGTAGTGGAGGGTATATGCAGGTGTATGCTGTAAACCCACTTATTTTTCAGTGGGCATTGCATATACTCACTTCTTAATATGTGCGTTTCAAAGTAGTGAAGTGGAGGTATATGACTTATCTACTGACTTGCCTAGTTAAATAAAAGTTAAATAAAACATTTAAAAAATAAATGATCAATTATGTAGTACAATAGAGAAATCATGCACAAAGTAGCCTACACGATTGCAACTACCATGAAATATATTCACATGCATGCAGTACACATAGCCTAGTTTCAGCAGACTATCATCTGCAGGCAGCAAGAGTGTGTAGCGAGCAGCTCACAGAAGAATGACATCGGTAGCCAGTAGGGTAAGAAAGACATACTGTATCAACTTATGTCTACCAGTAAATGCTAACCAAGGCAACAATTGCTATGCAAACTAGGTACTGAAAACGTTTAGTCCGAAGTGTTGGTTAGTAGGCTATTTGTGATGCGCAATTAACATCGTGAACTGTATGCATCAGTGGCATATACATACATGAATGGGCCCACCCACTGGGGAGCAAGGCCCTGACAGGCTCACCCAATCAGATTGATGTTGTTTAAGCATTTTTGGGGACTTAGACCACCACATTCTTTGAGTGTGAAAACTGAAAAATCTCCTAGGAAAGCGCATTTAAAAAAACGTAGGAAATAGGATTTCACACACTGTCTTTCCTTCACTGGGCAGGCTGTTTGGAACTTGACCAAATAGTGTAACGGCTGTTGAAGGAGGAGGAACAAGGTGCAGCGTGGTGAGCGTACATGTTCTTTTATTTGAGAAAAGATGCCGAACAAAACAATAAACACTCCCAAACAAACTGTGCAACTAAAGGCTATGTGCCATAACCAAAGTCAAGTTCCCACAAAGACAGGAGGAAAAAAGGGCTACCTAAGAATGGTTCTCAATCAGAGACAACGATAGACAGCTGCCTCTGATTGAGAACCACACCCGGGAAAACACAACGAAATAAAAAACATAGAAATAAAGAAACTAGAATGCCCACCCTAGTCACACCCTGGCCTAACCAAAATAGAGAATAAAAAGCCTCTCTATGGCCAGGGCGTGACAATTAGACTATTACACCTTCTCTTCTCACTACACCACTGCATAGGGTCGATGGAAAGACAGCAGTCACGCACAGCATGATGTTAAAGGATAAGCAGTCCATAAACTCAGACATACTGTAATAAGCCAGTAGGTTCCAATCATAAGAATACAAAAACACAACCATTAAGCATTTTCCAATATAAATGTACATCTATTACTTCCCATTGCAAAAAATATTTCATGTTTAGCACACAAAGTAACCAGTGACCTAAAGTTTAAAGTGGAACTGACAGCGTTTGAACTACTTTGCAGATATGAAACAAAAAGACAATCATAATATCAGTAAAAAATATAAAATGTTCAGTTCATGCTACAAAACCAACTTTATAAGAGGTTTAAAAAATAGATTCTATTTGACTGAACGTTCCAAGACGTACACTAATAAGGTTGGCAGAATAGATGCAGTTCAATGCATGATTAACATAATTCACCGATACATTCCTTGGTAGTTCAAAAAATATTGCTATCAGGTTGTAAATCACAGATTGCCTGGTATATTGTTTGCTGCCTCCATTCGGGATGCACTTTCAGTTTCAATAATCAATATTCTGGTCAAAAACAGACGAATGTAAGGAAGGCTGGGAATGTCAATACAATCAAACTAGCAAGGGCAATGATCACAAGTCAGCTATAACGTAGCTAATAGGCTTGCTTATCTATTTATGTAGCAAGCTAATACAATGGAGGCTAACGTTAGCTAGATAGCTAGCTAGCTAGCTGCTAGGAGGATGTCATGCCATTGGAGGAGTGGATGAGTGACTGACTTTTTCCCCTCATGTAGTTTTTCAGTGGCTATACACAGCTTGAGATGCAGGTGTCATTTGGTTAGCAAGAACTTGAGCGACTGTTATTCAGTTAACATATCTCTTGCATTCGCATATTTACTCTGGCTATCTAGAACTCTGGCTATCTACTTCGATGTCAGAGCACACTTGTCCTGTGTGAAGGACCTGAGCCCTAGGACCATGCCTCAAGACTACCTGGCATGATGACTCCTTGCTATCCCCAGTCCACCTGGCCGTGCTGCTGCTCCAGTTTCAACTGTTCTGCCTGCGGCTATGGAATCCTGACCTGTTCGCCAGACGTGCTACCTGTCCCAGACCTATTATTTGACCATGCTGGTCATTTATGAACATTTGAACATCTTGGCCATGTTCTGTTATAATCTCCACCCGGCAAAGCCAGAAGAGGACTGGCCACCCCTCATAGCCTGGTTGCTCTCTAGGTTTCTTCCTAGGTTTTGGCCTTTCTAGGGAGTTTTTCCTAGCCAACGTTCTTCAACACCTGCATTGCTTGCTGTTTCGGGTTTTAGGCTGGGTTTCTGTACAGCACTTTGAGATATCAGCTGATGTACGAAGGGCTATATAAATACATTTGATTTGATTTGATTTTGTCTGAGTGTGCCAGAGCGCAGAACAACTGATGAATTTACGAACGCGCAACACCTGTTGAATATGGCCGGGCGTCAGTAAACGTAGACAAAAAAAGTCAGAATTAGTCAAGAACACTCTAGATAACATGTAAACAGCCAAACCAGCTCTGCTCCAGGTGAGTAAAATGGATAGTGAGGTGCTCTCCTTTGTGTCTGAAAGTAGCTAGCTAGCAAGCTATCAAACTTTACCCAGTAAGTTTGAGTGCTTGGTTGGGACAATCATGCATTGGCAGGCAAGCTGCAGAAGGATGAGGAGTCTACAATTCCCCATAATTTATCGGTGCAATTTTGACAGCCAACTAGCTGAGAAAGTTTGACAGTTTATCTAATGTTCCTTCCTTAGATTTTAACTAATTTTGCTCAGGCTAGCATTAGTTGTTGATCTTGTTGTTGTTGATTTGCATAACTGAGGGAACGAGATACTACCTTTTCATGGTTGTTTGATCAATAGGACTGTAAAGTTCCCAAATGTAAGAGGACTCCTGTGGTGTTTATATATTTGCAGAAATACATTCTGGTGTATTTTGTGGCTTTGTGGCAAATGCATTCGAATGATCTAATGTCGAGCTGTTGCAACTGCCTGTAAACACACAGTCCAGTTCAAAGTAAAAGATGGCAGGCCCGTGTGGCAAAGGCCTACTGTAGCTCTGATTGGCTATAGCGCACTGGTCTGTGTAGACTCCGGTCCTGGACAAGACAGATGTTTTTATTTACTGCAGTGCCTATTAATTGTCCAAACTAATGGCTGCTTTCCCTCTTTCTATATTGCTGTAGAATTTTCACAAATGCCTTAGTATACATAATTCCCAAACTTTCTAAGAATTTATGAAAATGTGAAAATGACCGTATCTAAGTGGGCATGTCATATTCTTTCTGGGAGTGTATATGATCAGATTTTAATAATGGTTCTAAAATGCTGTCAGTTCCACTTTAAATGCAACAATGTTTCACACACAAGTTATTTTCAAAGAGATGGCTAACAACAGCAAGCGCAGTGCAATAAAAACACAGTTCCATCGCCAGATGATGATCATTTGAAACCTAAGTTCTTGTTGAAAGTTGTCCTTGAAAAGGGAGAAGCTAACAAATTAGCAACAACATCCTCTTTGATAACACCTGCTGCAAACTAGCCAACAACAAAAGCTAGCTAGCTAGACCATGGGAAAACTATTGCTCGGTATTGGGCAGTGACCTGTTGGCTTTTAACAAGGGAGAATTTTTCCATACGTTTTTGTAAAAACGGTCCCACCCATTAAGTCAAAATGTGATTGAGTGACAGTGGAATCAGACAAACTTTTTTTTAGCTTCAGTGTTAACCCTTTCCAACACAAACTGAAGAGATTAAATCAGAACATAATTGAAAATAATATATTATTATTATTATTTTATAAATCCTAAACCCTTCTCTGAAGGCGTAGAAGGCCCTTTGTTCCTCACTGTGTTTGGGTTAGTAACCATTTGTAGAGTGTCTCTATTTTTCCACAGCATGCATTTTTTTCACTATTCTGAATGTCTAAAGGATCCATATGTTGTTCTGAAATATGAACACAGAAATACTGGACATTTTGAACTCTTGTTATAGTGGTGATTTGACAAAATTACACCCATGGTCTTGAATTGGCCTCACATTTTTCTGGTTTCTGTCTTGACTCGGTCTCGCACACCCTCCGGTCTTGAATTGGTCTCTCTTGAGGTGGTCTCGAACACAACACTGGTAGTGTGTACGGCCCACTACAGGGCTGTAAGTAAGCATTTCACTGTTCGTCTACACCTGTTGTTTACAAAGCATGTGACAAATAACATTTTATTTGATTGATTGATTTCCATTCAGGGATGAGCAGACATGACAAAATACCATATATCAAAATAAACTACAAAAATAAAAGGATTTTGTAATGTCTTTCATTAGAATACATGTATTTTGTATTTTAAAACCACAAATACATTTGCAAGTAGCTGACCCAAACAGAAACAACATTCTTCATAGTGTTTTACTTGAAATGACTGATATGTTGTTGTTTGTCTACCTTAGTTGAATGCACTGATCGGAAGTCACTCTGGATAAGAGTGTCTGGTAAATTACCAAAATGTAAATGTATGACACACTGGGTATTATTATTGGCTTTGTTTCGGGGCAGAGTTCATTAGAATAATACTCAGCATGCTTTGCAATTGTTCGTTTTTACATATACATTTATATTAGTTAATTCAACAGATGCTCTTATCACACCATAATGCCATCAGACTTCTGATACCAATGTTTTTTGAAAACACAAATTACAGCTCTCGAAAGTGTCTTGTTACAAAGTACATTGGAGTGTAGTTCAGCCCATTGTAATACAAATGATAAATTATTCAGAAGAAATGTAAATACATTGCCAGGGTTTTTCCTTTATTTTTGCTATATTCTACATTGTAAATTACATTATAAATATTCCCTTACCTTTGATGATCATGCACTCCCAGGAATCATAGTTCCACAATAAATTGTTGTTTTGTTCGATAATGTCCATTATTTATGTCCAAGAAGCTACTTTTGTTAGCACGTTAAGTACACATATCCAAATGCTCGTGCAGGTCCAGGCGAACGTCGGACGAAAACTTCGAAAAAGTTATATTACAGGTCAAATAAACTTGTCAAGCTAAGTTTAGAATCAATCATTAGGATGTTTTTATCATAAATATTCAATAACGTTCCAACCAGAGAATTCCTTCGTGTCTATAGAAGTAATGGAACGCAAGTCGATATCATGTGAAATGCTCGTGACCAGGACCTGGCTCTCTGCCAGACCACTGACTCATTCCCATCTCATCCGGCCCCACAACAGAGTAGAAGCTTCATTCAAGGTTCTACAGACTGTTGACATATAGTGGAAGCCGTAGGAAGTGCAAACAGATCCATATCCCACTGGGATTTCAATAGGTGATGAGTTGAAAATCGACCATGCTCAGATATCCCACTTCCTGGTTGGATTTATCTCAGGTTATCGCCTGCCATATGAGTTCTGTTATACTCACAGACATCATACAAACTTCAGAGTGTTTTCTATCCAATAGTAATAATAATATAAATATATTAGCATCTGGGACAGAGTAGGAGGCAGTTCACATCCAAAGTGAAAATGCTGCCCCCTATCCCTAAAAAGCTAGTGGGCTAAACTGGCATGGCGGCTTGTTAGACAAAAGGGGAGTGGGGGTCAGCTGAGAAGGCACTACAGAGTTGATAATTATAACAATTGAAATACTAATCCTTTGCACGTGAACGCTCACTCATTCGGGAATAATTGCAATCAATATATATATTTACGCTCAGTGTGTCATTGGGATCTCTGTTGAAAAGTTTCTGTTGGAGAGTTTGTCCGCTCTCTCTCTGTCGTGGTTAGTATGGATAGTTCAGTGACATTCATTCATGTCATTATAGGCGGTTGTCTGTCTTCGCGTTCAATGATACCGAATTCCTAGCTGCAGACTAGTAATTAATATCAAAGACTTGTTCTTATTCTGTCGGGATCGACAGTCTAAGAGTTTAACCACGTGGTATGGTTAAAAGATTCAGCCATTTTATTTTTTATTTTTTATTTCACCTTTATTTAACCAGGTAGGCTAGTTGAGAACAAGTTCTCATTTGCAACTGCGACCTGGCCAAGATAAAGCATAGCAGCGTGAACAGACAACACAGAGTTACACATGGAGTAAACAATTAACAAGTCAATAACACAGTAGAAAAAATGGGCAGTCTATATACAATGTGTGCAAAAGGCATGAGGAGGTAGGCGAATAATACAATTTTGCAGATTAACACTGGAGTGATAAATGATCAGATGGTCATGTACAGGTAGAGATATTGGTGTGCAAAAGAGCAGAAAAGTAAATAAATATTATTATTTTTTAAAACAGTATAAAAACAGTATGGGAATGAGGTAGGTGAAAATGGGTGGGCTATTTACCAATAGACTATGTACAGCTGCAGCGATCGGTTAGCTGCTCGGATAGCTGATGTTTGAAGTTGGTGAGGGAGATAAAAGTCTCCAACTTCAGCGATTTTTGCAGTTCGTTCCAGTCACAGGCAGCAGAGTACTGGAACGAAAGGCGGCCAAATGAGGTGTTGGCTTTAGGGATGATCAGTGAGATACACCTGCTGGAGCGCGTGCTACGGATGGGTGTTGCCATCGTGACCAGTGAACTGAGATAAGGCGGAGCTTTACCTAGCATGGACTTGTAGATGACCTGGAGCCAGTGGGTCTGGCGACGAATATGTAGCGAGGGCCAGCCGACTAGAGCATACAAGTCGCAGTGGTGGGTGGTATAAGGTGCTTTGGTGACAAAACGGATGGCACTGTGATAGACTGCATCCAGTTTGCTGAGTAGAGTGTTGGAAGCCATTTTGTAGATGACATCGCCGAAATCGAGGATCGGTAGGATAGTCAGTTTTACTAGGGTAAGTTTGGCGGCGTGGGTGAAGGAGGAGCTTTGTTGCGGAATAGAAAGCCGACTCTTGATTTGATTTTCGATTGGAGATGTTTGATGTGAGTCTGGAAGGAGAGTTTGCAGTCTAGCCAGACACCTAGGTACTTATAGATGTCCACATATTCAAGGTCGGAACCATCCAGGGTGGTGATGCTAGTCGGGCATGCGGGTGCAGGCAGCGATCGGTTGAAAAGCATGCATTTGGTTTTACTCGCGTTTAAGAGCAGTTGGAGGCCACGGAAGGAGTGCTGTATGGCATTGAAGCTCGTTTGGAGGTTAGATAGCACAGTGTCCAATGACGGGCCGAAAGTATATAGAATGGTGTCGTCTGCGTAGAGGTGGATCAGGGAATCGCCCGCAGCAAGAGCAACATCATTGATATATACAGAGAAAAGAGTCGGCCCGAGAATTGAACCCTGTGGCACCCCCATAGAGACTGCCAGAGGACCGGACAGCATGCCCTCCGATTTGACACACTGAACTCTGTCTGCAAAGTAATTGGTGAACCAGGCAAGGCAGTCATCCGAGAAACCGAGGCTATTGAGTCTGCCGATAAGAATATGGTGATTGACAGAGTCGAAAGCCTTGGCGAGGTCGATGAAGACGGCTGCACAGTACTGTCTTTTATCGATGGCGGTTATGATATTGTTTAGTACCTTGAGCGTGGCTGAGGTGCACCCGTGACCGGCTCGGAAACCATCTACTCAAACCTTAGCTTATACTCAGGTTTATGGTCTCTACTCAAACCTTGGCCCTCTCGTGGGAAGCTGGTCTGCAACCTTTAGCCATCTCGTAATTGAGGTAAGCTCGGTCTCCTCTCAAACCTTGGCCCTCTCGTTATCGAGGTAAGCTGGTCTCGTGATAGAAAACCCGGGTGGGCGAAAAGGGCCTGTCCCATGATGCCAGACCATAACTGTGCTCATGGACGGTCCTCTGATTGAGTTAACTTCTTGACGCTACCCATCCCTTAAGCGGGATAATTGTCATCAGCAACCACTGAATAGCATAGCGCCACAGTCAAATAATATTACAAAAAATATTCATATTCATGAAATCACAAGTGCAATATTGCAAAACACATCTTAACCTTTTGTTAATCCACCTGTCGTCTCAGATTTTGAAATGATGCTTTACAGCTAAAGCAATCCAAGCGTTTGTGTGAATTTATCGATCGCATGACAAAACATTAAGAACACTTAGCATAGGGTAGCTTGGTCACAAAAATCAGAAAAGCAATCAAATTAATTGTTCATCTTTGATGATCTTCGGATGTTTTCACTCACGAGACTCCCAGTTACACAACAAATGTTCCTTTTGTTCCATAAAGATTATTTTTATATCCAAAGTACCTCCGTTTGTTTGGCGCGTTATGTTCAGAAATCCCCAGGAAAGAGCGGTCACAACAACGCAGACAAATTCCAAATAATATCCGTAATGTCCACAGAAACAGGTCAAACATTTTTTATAATCAATCCTCAGGTTGTTTTTAAAATATATAATCGATAATATATCAACCGCAAATGACTTTATCAGTAGGAGAGGGAAAAACAATAGCTGTCCAAACTCTGTTGCGCGAGCAAAACTCATGTGACCACCTGACGCAATGTTATCTTTCTGACTCATTTTTCAAAATAAAAGCCTGAAACTATGTCCGAAGACTGTTGACACCTTGAGGAAGCAATAGGAAAAGGAATCTGGTTGATATCCCTTTAAATGTAGCAATGGGAGGCTATGGAACATGGAGTTTTCAAAATAGAAGCCACTTCCTGGTTTGATTTTTCTCAGGGTTTCGCCTGCAATATCAGTTCTGTTGTACTCACAGACAATATTTTGACAGTTTTGGAAACTTTAGAGTGTTTTCTATCCTAATCTGTCAATTATATGCATATTCGAGCATCTGGTCCTGAGAAATAGGCCGTTTACTTTGGGAACGTTATGGTACAGTACTGTAAATTACAGTAGATTGTAGTTTTCACATTAAGCAAGCCACTTACATTACCCAACAAAATTGACAGAAAATCTATAATTTCCATATCTATCCAATGTGGAATTTATTGGTCACATACACTACCGTTCAAAAGTTTGGGGTCACTTAGAAATGTCCTTGTTTTTGAAAGAAAAGCACGTTTTTTTGTCCATTAAAATAACATTAAATTGATCAGAAATACAGTGTAGACACTGTTAATGTTGTAAATGACTATTGATTTGATGGAATATCTACATAGGCGTACAGAGGCCCATTACAAGCAACCATCACTCCTGTATTCCAATGGCACGTTGTGTTAGCTAATCCAAGTTTATAATTTTAAAGGCTAATTGATCATTAGAAAACCTTATTGCAATTATGTTAGCACAGCTGAAAACTGTTGTCCTGATTAAAGAAGCAATAAAACTGGCCTTTAGACTAGTTGAGCATCTGGAGCTTCAGCATTTGTGGGTTCCATTTCAGGCTCAAAATGGCCAGAAACAAAGAACTTTCTTCTGAAACTCATCAGTCTATTCTTGTTCTGAGAAATGAAGGCTATTCCAGATCTCGTACAACGCTGTGTACTACTCCCTTCATAGAATAGTGCAAACTGGCTCTAACCAGAATAGAAAGAGGAGTGGGAGGCCCCTATGCACAACTGAGCAAGTGTACAAGTACGTTAGAGTGTCTAATTTGAGAATCAGACGCCTCGCAAATCCTCAACTGGCTGCTTCATTATATAGTACCCGCAAAACACCAGTCTCAACGTCAACAGTTTAGAGACGACTCCAGGACTCTAGGCAGAGTTGCAAAGAAAAAGCCATATCTCAGCCTGCCAATAAAAATAAAAGATTAAGATGGGCAAAAGAACAGACACTGGACAGAGGAAAATTGGAAAAAAGTGTTATGGACAGACTATTCTAAGAAGAAGAACATTTGTGAGACGCAGAAAAGATGCTGGAGGAGTCTCTGGCGCCATCTGTCAAGCATGGTGGAGGCAATGTGATGGTCTGGGAGTGCTTTGGTAGTGCTAAAGTGAGAGAGGTGACAGGGTAAAAGGGATCTTGAAGAAGGAAGGCTATCCATTTTGCAACGCCATGCCATACCCTGTGGACGCCGCTTAATTGGAGCCAATTTTCTCCTACAACAGGACAATGACCCAAAGCACAGCTCCAAACTATGCTTCTATTTAGGGAAGAAGCAGTCAGCTGGTATTCTGTCTATAATGGAGTGGCCAGCACAGTCACCAGATCTCAACCCTATTGAGCTTTTGTGGGAGCAGCTTGACCATCAAGCCAATCAACTTGTGGGAGGTGCTTCAGGAAGCATAGGGTGAAATCTCCTCAGATTACCTGAACAAATTGACAACTAGAATGTTAAACGTCTGCAAGGCTGTAATTTCTGTAAATGTAGGATTCTTTGACAAAAGCAAATTTTGAAGGACACAATTATTTCAATTAAAAATCATTATTTATAACCTTGTCAACGTCTTGACTATATTTCCCATTCTTTTTGCAACTCGTTTCATGTATGTTTTCTTGGGAAAAAAGGACATTTCTAAGTGACCCCAAACTTTTGAACGGTAGTGTACGTACCCACGGGGGTGAGAGATCGGCTGTTGACCCGGGTACACACATCCCTCGCTGCTGGACATCCAGGGATCACTCGCACCATCCAATCCCTCTCCGATAAGTATTGGTGCCCCACCTTGGCACAGGACATCGCCCACTATGTCAACTCATGCTCCGTATGTACCCAATCCAAATCTCCCCGGAACGCTCCAGCAGGGAAACTACTTCCCGTGCCTCAGCGGCCTTGGCCACATCTTGGTCACATAGACTTTGTAACTGATCTCCCTCTTTCTGTTATTGACAGATTCTCTAAATCCTGCTGTTTTATCCCTCTCTCTGTTCTACCTACCACTTCCGGAGGACATAGTTTCTGACCTTGGTCCCCAATTCACGTTGCGGGTCTGAAATGCCTTTATGCAGAAGCTGGGGGCCACGGTTAGCTTCACATCCGGGTACTGGCCTCAGTCCAATGAACAGGTGGACCAACCAGGAGCTGGGGAGGTTCCTAAGGAGTCACTGCCAGTACCGGAAGGGGGAGTGGACCTGGTTACTTCCCTGGGCGGAATACGCCCAGAACTCACCTCATCACTCCTCCACCGGGCCGACTCCCTTCCAGTGCGTCCTGGGATATCAGCTGGTCCTGGCTCCGTGGACTCCGAGCCAGACCGAGGCTCCTGCAGTGGACAAGTTATTCCGGTGTGCAGAGGTGAAATGCCGACCATGTGAGGCTCCAGTGTGCCGTCTGCCATCAGAAGCACCAGGTGGACCACCACCACAGTGAGGCTCCCGTGTTCCATCCTGGTGATCACATCTGGCTCTCCACCAGGAACCTCCCCTTCCACCTGCCCTGCCGGAAACTGAGCCCCTGGTTTATGAGGCCCTTCAAAGTCCTCCGGAGGGTCAATGAGGTAACCTATTGTTTAATACTCCACACCAAGTACCGGATCTCACCCTGCTTTTATGTTTCCTTCAGGTCGGTGGTTCCTGGTCCCCTTGCTGATGCCGTCCGCCACAACACCTCTCTGCCTCCCCTGGACATCGAGGGGACCCCCGCCTATGCTGTTAGGTTCCTTCTGGACTCCCGACGTCGTGGGGGTTGGCTCCAGTACCTGGTGGACTGGGAGGGGTACGGTCCTGAGGAACGCACTTGGGTACCAGTGGCGGTCATCCTGGACCCCAACATCATCTGGGATTTCCTTCTCCGGCACCTGGACCGGCCCAGTCCGCTCCTCGCCCACAGAGCCGTCCTTCTGGTCATCGTCCTGCGGCTGGAGCCGGTGGACTTTTGCTTGAGGTCTGAGGTAAAGCGGTTGCAAGGATCTTGTCATTTTCTGTTCTTTTTCTTGCTTGAGCTCGCGGCATCCTGTTTGTCCATGCTGCTCTGGCTCTCGTCGTTGCTATCTAGCATGCCTGCCATCTTCTGTGAGACTTGGCTATGTCGTCTTCCTGTCGTGTTCTGCCCAATCAACTTGACAAAATCTAACTCTAAACTTGCCATATGTAGCTAAAACCAGTTATAGTTAATGTATTGCTACATTGATAGCAATTTTGGACTGTTAACCACCTAACCCACTGTCATGATGTTGCCCTCTTTGGGTACAGCGAGCACTACCTCCCCCCTCCCTCTGCACCAGCCCTTTTCTATGCACAATCCCCTACCTCCCTCTCTGTTACACTCAGGCTGCTGTGGTCAGAGAGGTTGTAAATTCCTAGAGAAGATCCTGCCTCATGGCCAGACAGTATGGAGAGAGTGAGTTTTCATAGAGAGAACAAAGGAATTTCTTCCACCTCACAGAACTGGAGGTTCGAACAGTATTTATGTTCTGGAGAATGTATAAAAGTTCGGTGAAGAATCCAGCTACGAACTGGTCCATTTGGTACAATTTTGTAAAACTCATGAGAGACAATACGGCCACATTACCATAACGCTGTTTATACAATAGCCTCAGTTATGAGGCTTACATCTAATTGTTGTATACAATGAATGAGTAAGGATGGAGCTGTTTGTGAAATTGTGTAATGTGATTTTGGACTGTTTAATGAAGGAAACTCCAATTCCCTTTGGAGTTTAAAACCTCTTGAAGCTAGGGTGCACTATTTTTATGTTTGGAAAAATAACGTTCCCAAAGTAAACGGCCTATTTCTCAGGACCAGATGCTAGAATATGCATATAATTGACAGATTAGGATAGAAAACACTCTAAAGTTTCCAAAACTTGTCAAAATATTGTCTGTGAGTACAACAGAACTGATATTGCAGGCGAAACTCTGAGAAAAATCAAACCAGGAAGTGGCTTCTATTTTGAAAACTCCATGTTCCATAGCCTCCCATTGCTCCATTTAAAGGAATATCAACCAGATTCCTATTCCTATCGCTTCCTCATGGTGTCAACAGTCCTCGGACATAGTTTCAGGCTTTTAGTTTGATTTCTGAACATAACGCGCCAAACAAACGGAGGTATTTTGGATATAAAAATAATCTTCATGGAACATAAGGAACATTTGTTGTGTAAAGCATTTTTTAAATCGGACACCATGGGTAGATTAACATGTTGTTTATGTTTCATTTGCTGTATTGGACTTGTTCATGTGTGAAAGTCACATATTTCTAAAAAAATATTTTAGAATTTTGCGCGCTGCCTTTTCAGCAGAATGTTGTCGAGGGGTTCCGCTAGTGGAACGTGTGTCCTAGAAAGGCTAGGGCACATTCTCCTATCATTTCCTTGTAACCATATCTACTGTTTGTTATGCATTTCTGTGAATTACTTAGTAAATAAATGATTTTAAGACAATTGATGTATGGATGACTCATAGTGAAGACTGGGTTCGTGCAGATAACCAACTATTTACGACGTTTGGAATGAGACTAACGTGAGGTAAATAATAACTAATTAATTTGAAGTCTAATTGATCAGATAATATAACTTTCAGATATTTTAATAAGAAAATTATAACTTTGTAATCTGAATATTTTCCTTGGTGCCCCGACTTCCTAGTTAATTACAGTTACATGATTAATCAGTTTAATCGCGTAATAATTACAGAGAGTTATTTGATAAATAAGTCATCAGTTTTAATGATGCCAAAGACAGGACACCACAAAGAAAACATTCCCTCTCACAGTGATGCAATCTTAGATTTCCAAAACGGAACCTTATTGTAAAGCGTTACCGGTCCCATTGTGACATCATCACTCCCAACATTCGATTCAATGTAACTTTCAACACAAATCAGCTACTTTGACCACATTCCCAACAACTTATACAAAAACTTAGAGGGTATGACACCTTGGTCTACATCTCTGCAAATCTGAATATAATTATCTGATACCAATCAAAAGATACAGCTGTTTGTCAGAGTTTAGAGTGATGAAAAGTACATCTCTCATGTCTCGTCATTGAGCTGCCCAAACAGAGCAGTTGCTAAGGATACTCACACATGCAGAGTAGCACATGGGGCAGCACAGGCAAAAATAATGAGGAGGGTGAAGAGGGTATTTAGAAAAATAGTGTAATGATTATGAAGAATTGTTAACACCAAAGTAGAGGAGCGTTGAATAACCACATCCATGCCAGACATTAACCACAAGGACCTATCTTCACTGGCCAAAGAACAAAGGAAGAGGGGGGCCACTCACAGCAGGAGCCATCCTTCCCTTCTTTTGCTCATCTCACACCTGTAGTCTACATCAAAGCTCCTCTTATCAGCTCAAACGCGGCAACTTTAACCAAATGGTGCTCAGATGGCTTGCCAGAAACATGGACACAGCAGGATTGTGACGAAAAGTGACACAATCAAGGAACTTCTCCATTGGAGAACAATACACTGCATGCAAAAGTGTCTCAAACTCTCATATTTTCTCAAACAAATAGCATAAACGGACTGAAAATGACATGGTTAAAATTGTTGATGAGAAAACATTTTTTTTACCTACACTATATATACAAAAAAGTATGTTGACATCCCTTCAAATTCATGAATTCGGCTTTTTCAGCCACACCCGTTGCTGACAGGTGTATAAAATCGTTATGCACACAGCCATGCAATCTCCATAGACAAACATTGACAGTAAAATGGCCTTACTGAAGAGCTCAGTGACTTTCAACGTGGCACCGTCATAGGATGCCACCTTTCCAACAAGTCAGTTCGCCAGATTTCTGCCCTGCTAGAGCTGTGTCGTGATGTGAATTCATTAGTGTGATGACTGTTATTTATCGAATCAACTAATATGTTTAATTGTTACCCGATTTAATTAATCATGTAACAAATAACTCATTAGGAATTTGGGGCACCACGGAAGAAGTTGTTTAACGAGTTATCATCTCTCGAATTAAACTCAAGAATATATATAAGTTATATATCGATAACAGTCACTTATTAATCATTACCTCATATCAGTCTCATTCGGAACGTCGAAGACTTCTTGAATCCACAAGAACCCCAGCCTTTTCTGATTATTCAGTACTACACAAATGTATTTAATTATTTATTTAGGAACTAACTAAATAATAACACAGAATACACATACACACTTACATGAGAGAAAAGTCCCTAGCGGACTGACAAGATATGGCAGCTTTTTACACAGAGATGGGAAAGGGGGTGGGGAAAATAGAGAGATATGGAAAAAGGGACATTTATCGTACATTTGGAAACTATGCTCACAGTAACCATATAAACGTAGCAAAAAAGAAACGTCCCTTTTTCAGGACCCTGTCTTTCAAAGATAATTTGCAAATATCCAAATAACTTCACATATCTTTTCATTGTAAAGGGTTTAACTTGTTATGGCTGCAATCCCGATATCGGGATAAGTGTCATCAACAACCGCTGAATAGCATAGCGCTACATAAATAAATATTACTATAAGTATTTATATTCATGAAATCACAAGTGCAATATCGTATAACACAGCTTAGCCTTTTTGTTAATCCACCTGTCGTGTCAGATTTTGAAATTATGCTTAACAGCGAAAGCAATCCAAGCGTTTATCGATCGCACGATAAAACATTAAGAACACTTAGCATCAGGTAGCTCGGTCACGAAAATCAGAAAAGCAATCAAATTAATCGTTTACCTTTGATGATCTTCGGATGTTTTCACTCATGAGACTCCCAGTTACACAACAAATGTTCTTTTTGTTCCATAAAGATTATTTTTATATCCAAAATACCTCCGTTTGTTTGTCGCGTTATGTTCAGAAATCCACAGGAAAGAGCGGTCACGACAACGCAGACGAAAATTCCAAATAGTTTCCATAATGTCCACAGAAACATGTCAAAAGTTTTTTATAATCAATCCTCAGGTTGTTTTTAAAATATATAATTAATAATATATCAACCGCAAATGTCTTTCACAGTAGGAGAGGGGAAAACAATGGCTGTCCAAATTCTGTTGCGCAAGCAAAACTCATGTGACCACTTGATGCGATGTTATTGTCCTGGCTCATTTTTCAAAATAAAAGCCTGAAACTATGTCTGAAGACTGTTGACACCTTGAGGAAGCGATAGGAAAAGGAATCTGGTTCATATCCCTTTTAATCCAACAAAGGGAGGCTATGGAACATGGAGTTTTCCAAATAGAAGCCACTTCCTGTTTTGATTTTCCTCAGGGTTTCGCCTGCAATATCAGTTATGTTATACTCACAGACAATATTTTGACAGTTTTGGAAACTTTAGAGTGTTTTCTATCCAATACTACTAATAATATGCATATATTAGCAACTGAGACTGAGGAGCTGGCCGTTTACATCGGGTACCTTTTCATCCAAGCTACTCAATACTGCCCCTGCAGCCATAAAAAGTGAAACACTGTTTTTTATGCTTGTTCAATGAACCATAAACAATGAATGAACATGCACCTGGAACGGTTGTTAATTAACTTTGTTGTTCACTTTCACTGCTATGCGGATGACACACAGCTGTACATTTCAATGAAACATGGTGAAGCCCCAAAATTGCCCTCGCTAGAAGCATGTGTTTCAGACATAAGGAAGTGGATGGCTGCAAACTTTCTACTTTTAAACTTGGACAAAACAGAGATGCTTGTTCTAGGTCCCAAGAATCAAAGAGATCTTCTGTTGAATCTGACAATTAATCATAATGGTTGTACAGTCGTCTCAAATAAAACTGTGAAGGACCTCGGCGTTACTCTGGACCCTGATCTCTCTTTTGAAGAACATATCAAGACCATTTCAAGGACAGCTTTTTTCCCATCTACGTAACATTGCAAAAATCAGAAACTTTCTGTCCAAAAATGATGCAGAAAAATTCATCCATGCTTTTGTCACTTCTAGGTTAGACTACTGCAATGCTCTACTTTCCGGCTACCCGGATAAAGCACTAAATAAACTTCAGTTAGTGCTAAATACGGCTGCTAGAATCCTGACTAGAACCAAAAAATTTGATCATATTACTCCAGTGCTAGCCTCCCTACACTGGCTTCCTGTCAAGGCAAGGGCTGATTTCAAGGTTTTACTGCTAACCTACAAAGCATTACATGGGCTTGCTCCTACCTATCTCTCTGATTTGGTCCTGCTGTACATACCTACACGTACGCTACGGTCACAATACGCAGGCCTCCTAATTGTCCCTAGAATTTTTAAGCAAACAGCTGGAGGCAGGGCTTTCTCCTATAGAGCTCCAGTTTTATGGAATGGTCTGCCTACCCATGTAAGAGACGCAAACTCGGTCTCAACCTTTAAGTCTTTACTGAAGACTCATCTCTTCAGTGGGTCATATGATTGAGTGTAGTCTGGCCCAAGAGTGGGAAGGTGAACGGAAAGGCTCTGGAGCAACGAACCGCCCTTGCTGTCTCTGCCTGGCCGGTTCCCCTCTTTCCACTGGGATTCTCTGCCTCTAACCCTATTACAGGGGCTGAGTCACTGGCTTACTGGGGCTCTTTCATACCGTCCCTAGGAGGGGTGCGTCACTTGAGTGGGTTGAGTCACTGATGTGATCTTCCTGTCTGGGTTGGTGCCCCCCCCTTGGGTTGTGCCGTGGCGGAGATCTTTGTGGGCTATACTCGGCCTTGTCTCAGGATGGTAAGTTGGTGGTTGAAGATATCCCTCTAGTAGTGTGGGGGCTGTGCTTTGGCAAAGTGGGTGGGGTTATATCCTTCCTGTTTGGCCCTGTCCGGGGGTGTCCTCGGATGGGGCCACAGTGTCTCCTGACCCCTCCTGTCTCAGCCTCCAGTATTTATGCTGCAGTAGTTTATGTGTCGGGGGGCTAGGGTCAGTTTGTTATATCTGGAGTACTTCTCCTGTCCTATTCGGTGTCCTGTGTGAATTTAAGTGTGCTCTCTCTAATTCTCTCTTTCTCTCTCTCTCTCGGAGGACCTGAGCCCTAGGACCATGCCTCAGGACTACCTGACATGATGACTCCTTGCTGTCCCCAGTCCACCTGGCCGTGCTACTGCTCCAGTTTCAACTGTTCTGCCTTATTATTATTGGACCATGCTGGTAATTTATGAACATTTGAAGATCTTGGCCATGTTCTGTTATAATCTCCACCCGGCACAGCCAGAAGAGGACTGGCCACCCCACATAGCCTGGTTCCTCTCTAGGTTTCTTCCTAGGTTTTGGCCTTTCTAGGGAGTTTTTCCTAGCCACCGTGCTTCTACACCTGCATTGCTTGCTGTTTGGGGTTTTAGGCTGGGTTTCTGTACAGCACTTTGAGATATCAGCTGATGTACGAAGGGCTATATAAATACATTTGATTTTATTTGATAATTAAGACACTAACAGATTAAAGACAGCAGGCAATTAAGGTCACAGTTATGAAAACGTAGGACACTAAAGAGGCCTTTCTACTGACTCTGAAAAACACCAAAAGAAAGATGCCCAGGGTCCCTGCTCATCTGCCGTAGACATGCTGCAAGGAGGCATGAGGACTGCAGATGTGGCCGGGCAATACATTGCAATGTCTGTACTGTGAGGGAGACAGGACGGACAGCTGATCGTCCTCGCTGTGGCATACCACATGTAACAACACCTGCACAGGATCGGTACATCTGAACATCACACCTGCGGAACAGGTACAGGATGGCAACAACAACTGCCCGAGTTACACCAGGAACGCACAATCCCTCCATCAGTGCTCAGACTGTCCGCAATAGTCTGAGAGAGACTGGACTGAGGGCTTGTTGGCCTGTTGTAGTAAGGCAGGTCCTCACCAGACATCACCGGCAACAACGTCGACTATGGGCACAAACCCACCGTCGCTGGACCAGACAGGACTGGCAAAAAGTGCTCTTCACTGACGAGTCACGGTTTTGTCTCACCGGGGGTGATGGTCGGATTTGCGTTTATCGTTGAAGGAATGAGCGTTACATCGAGGCCTGTACTCTCAAACGGCATCGATTTGGAGGTGGAGGGTCCGTCATGGTCTGGGGCGGTGTGTCACAGCACGATCGGACGTTTCTTTTTTTGCTGAGTTTACCTTGCAATACCTTACACACGAGCCGCCACCCGTTTGGGTAAGAAATGTAATGTATTTACGTGTAGATGTCTTTCTTCATCGTTGTCTCTGTTTAAACCAATCGATCCTTCTATGGGGAATGGCTGAGTGTGTGTAAGGCTCTGGTTGTCCACCAGAGGTCACAATATCCTTATTCGTAGTTGTCTTGGTCCTGTAGTGGAGTGTTCATATATAACATATCTTCAGATGCACCAACGGTTGTATCAGAGGGGACTGTGTGCCTTCCTCCTGCGTGTCTTTAGTTAAGTTCTAGGACCACTTTTACATGCTCAGCTGCAGACTGGCAATGTTCAGGTCTAGTCTTTATCTTCTTCTGTTGAGTTTCAGAGTTTCCAACCATTTCAACATGTAGCCAGCTGCACGCTTTCTGGTCTCAGAGTTTCAAACATTTGAAATGTTTGGCACACACTTCACGTCTGCTGGTCTGCATGTTAATTCTTAGCGAGTCCTTTTAAGCACTCTGGTCGAAAAGGGTGGTTCCATTACACTGACACACTTTTCTGACCTCATTTGGGGTGTGGCTTAGTAAATGTGCAAAGGACATGAAAAACCATTATCTCATTAGAAAACCAAAGTCACATTCCTATCTTAACAAAAAAAAAATTATTCACATTGTATTAACATCAAATTGGATGGAAACTTGAAAGCCGAAGGGGGTTTCCTTCCTAAGTTACAGTATTTGGTTCATGCAGTTTTTAATTTATAACATCACAAAATGAAAAAAAATATGACATAACTATTCTTTAGATCCCCACTGACCCTTCTTATCTTAGAAATATTATTCCATGTTCACTTTTTGGGTGTTATAGTTTTCGCGGCAAACATCTTCTGGGGGACAAAGGCATTCCTTTGGTGTATACTGAAGAGCAGGAGGGAGGTGTCAAAACTGGCCCATCTCCATTCTCCCCCCTCTCCTCTTCTGTGGGTGAGAGGAGTTTGGTCATGCCAGGATCCTCAGCGAGTAGAGTCATGACAGCTGTTTTTGTGAAATGGGAACGTTTAGGAGCAACAATGGCTCAGCCATAAGGCGGTAGGCCACACAAGCTCACAAAATGGCTGTCCTCGATTGCAAATCATCCCTTGATGACTACATGGATATCTCATTATAGGTGTCTGTTTATCTGTGATATGATTCCTATAAAATATTAAGCCTTCTGGCTGTTGATTGCAAGAATGAATGTAACGTTTCAGCCTAAACCTTGTGATAATGGTTTATAAATGATGACTTTGTGGTGCTCAGCTTGGTAACTAAATATTCTCCTCTTCTAGCATATGTGACTTTGCTACTTACACGCAGACATTATCATATTATTCATTACTATCAGACAGGCAACTGTATGACATGCTTTCTCAAATTTTATAGTGAAAACCTTTGGATAATAAAATGTAACTTTGTCACCTTGCAATTGATAACTTTTCACTTTCATTGATTCCCTTTTTTATATACTGAAGTGTATTCTGAATATACATTTTGTCAATCTTAGGCTATTCATTGGAGAGGTTGTCACTGATTTACATTTGAAATGTTAATTTTAATTGTTTGTCCTTATGTTTGAGTTTTAGAAATAGCCAGAGGAAACCATTGCCAGCTGATAATGCAGTCCCTGTCCACGAAAACAGGTTTATAGACATTTTTGCAAATGTATTAAACATAACGAACTGAAATACCTTATTTACATAAGTATTCAGACCCTTTGCTATGAGACTCGAAATTGAGCCCAGGTGCACCCTGTTTCCATTCATCATCCTTGAGATGTTTCTACAACTTGATTGGAGTCCTCCTGTGGTAAATTCAATTCATTGGACATGATTTGGAAAGGCAGGACAATGACAACAGATGAGCAGGTCATTGCTGCAGAAGGCCTGCAGGATGAGGACTATAAAGGCATGGCCTTCATAGAGGGAGATGCCCTTACTGCTGAGCTACACAGAGAAGATGAGGATAAAGAGAATGAGATCAAGGAGCCAGAGGAAGTTGAGGAGCCACCATCTGGGGACTCTCAGCCAAGCTCTTCAATTGGAAGGTAACTATAAAGTATGTGTTATTGTTATGTATTATCAGGCCTTTTATATATATATACACACACACACAGTGCATTGGGAAAGTATTCAAACCCCTTTACCTTTTACACATTTTGTTAAGTGACAGCCTTATTCTAATTTTTTTTTTTTTTTTTCCCTCACCAATCGACACAAAATACCCCATGACAAAATGAAAACAGATTTTTGGACATTTTTGCAAATGTACTAAACAGAAATACCTCATTTACATAAGTATTCAGACTCTAAATGTCCATTGATCATCCTTGAGATGTTTCTATAACTTCATTGGAGTCCATCTGTGGTAAATTCAATTGATTGGACATGATTTGGAATGGCACACACCTTGCTATATAAGTTCCCACAGTTGACAGTACATGCCAGAGCAAAAACCAAGCCATGAGGTCGAATGAATTGTCCCTAGAACTCCGAGACAGGATAGTGTCGAGGCACAGATCTGGGGTAGGGTACCTAAACCTTTCTGCAGCATTGAAGGTCCCCAAGAACACAGTGGACTCCATCATTCTTAAATGGAAGAAGGGCCTTGGTCAGGGAGGTGACCAATAACCCGATGGTCACTGACAGAGCTCCAGAGTTCCTCTGTGGAGATGGGAGAACCTCCTAAAAGGACAACCATCTCTGCAGCACACCACCAATCAGGCCTTTTTGGCCAGATGGAAGCCACTCCTCAGTAAAAGGCACATGACAGCCTGCTTGGAATTTGCCAAAAGGCACCTAAAAGACTCTCGGACCATGAGAAACAAGATTCTCTGGTCTGATGAAACCAAGACTGACCTCTTTGGCCTGAATGTCAAGCGTCACATCTGGAGGAAACGTGCTTTTGAGGAGATGGGGAAACTCAATTAGAATCGTATTAATGCCCATTATGTACGTTGCCCATTCTACGTCAATGGGCATGCATTCTGGGCGATTCTGTGACAAGGAGAGCTTTCCTCCAAGGAGTGAATGGTAGTCAATTGGGCACTAGTTAAAAAAAAAAAAATCAACATTAGCATGAGTGTTGTCAACAAGTACATTACAAATATTTTCCGAGATGTGAGACAGTTAAATTGCTATATTTAATATTGTGTAGCTTTGGAATTACATTAAATTAGTACTTACGAGAAAAATAGGGATTGATTGACGATTATTTTAGCAACCGCGTGATATAACAAGACAACGTGAACGTGATTGCTCGACAGTCTGCTGGGTGGGGCGATACACATGCCTCCTTTCATTGCCAAGTGTGATTCCTATCTCCCCCTTTCTCTAATATCTCTGGCAGAGCAGCCCAGGCAGAGCCATTGCTAAATGTTCCTATCGATACTCAGACTCACAGCCACCATGAGTAGAGTCAGAGGGAGCTGCCTGCACACAGGGAGCGATCGAATGACAGACAGAGAGGAGCAGCTAATGGGTTTACTAACAAAGGAAGCTATTTCTAATTTCCGGTTTCGGCCAGGCGGGTTGAAGCAATCAGCTAGGGTAGGGTGTAACGGTTTTGACTTGCTTGTAGGGGTGCCAGGTAGATTGTGCCTACCAGAAAAAAAGATTGATTTCTCCTTGTAGTTTGGGAGGGAAATATATTTTTTATATATATAAAAAACTCAAACCTTTAACTAGGCAAGTCAGTAAACTACCCCAGCCAAACCCTTACCCGGACGACGCTGGGCCAAGAGTGATCGAAATAACGTGTTTCACCAAGGTTGGTTTGTTAGCGTTCATTGCCATGGTTATCAAATGTACCGCAGAAATGGAACATAAATCACAGGAAATAGATATTGTGGTGGCAGCTGGTTTTAATGGGTGTAGGGGTAGCTGGTAGGATATTTTTTCTTCCCTTTTCCCCGTACTTTTTTGTCACAAAATGTAATGAATTCACCCTTCAGAGCAGGAGCCGGAAAAAGGGCTTGATAGGAGAAATTACCTGCCTTACACTCCATTACAGTAGGTGGCGGTGTATGCACCTTGATGTTGGTTGCGATTCGGCAACACAAATTTGAAGAAGAAGAAAACGGATAATGTTTTTTTGTTTGTCAACGCTGCGCTAGGGAAGTAGGATTCGAAACCGTTGTTGGTAAAATCAAGGTAAGGTCGCTATAATATTATATCTAGCTTCATATAAAAGTAACTATTTGACTGCAATTAAATGTCGAAGTAGAAATTCAAGAATCACTGAGCGTTAGCAGGCTAGCTTGTAGCTAGCTACAAAGGTTGGAGACGTCAAGGCGGCCTAGTACTAGGCTAGTTGGTGGAAATCCAGTTTTAATTGGATTGCCAGTTTCCACTAATTTACCGTATTTGCTTAATTAGCAATACAGCTCGTTTCCAATGAATCGTTTCCAATGAATGCCAGCAAGGAATGACAATAAGAGCGCTAGCTAAGTAACGTTAGCACTGAACGAGTTATTCAGCGTTAGCTCTCTAGCTATCTTTTTGTCATTCCTAGCTGGCAATCTCTGCTTGTTTTGAATTACATTAGAAAATCCATGCAAAAAGCCGATATCACAGACCCAGGGTCAAAGTACATGTATATCATATAGGGAACACCAGCTAACGTTTGTTGGTTATCGTCATTCCCCATTCCCCCTCTTTATTTTTCACAGTTCGCGCAAGTAGTTCGGTAGCTACCATTTACCTTAGCTGGGCCATCCTACAATGCGGTGCTTTTTCTGTCCCAATAAAATCTCTCTGGCTATCTACTCCGATTTCAGAGCACTATCATCTGTGTGTACCAGAGCGCATAATAACTGATTAATTAACGAACGCTCAACACCCGTTGAATATGACCGGTGTCAGTAAACGTTGGCAAAAAAACGTCATTAAATTGTTGCAGCAGCACAGTTACCAACATCAACGCCCTAGATAACATGAAAACAACCTAGCCAGCTCTGCTAATGTTCGGAGTGAGGTGTTCTCTCATTTGTGTCTGGAAGTATCTCGAAAACTAGCCAGTTAGCTTGAGTGCGGTTGAGGTCAGGCCTCTCGGATCAACAATATTGCTTCATGTGTGGGCTCTGAAAACTAATCCACAGAGATTACATTTCTGTTAACCTAGCAGATTACTGTCTTCTGAATACAGGTGGTAGACCTAATGGTCTCATTGCCCCATGTTCTACTGCCAAAAGGCTTAAGTGATACCCTAATGTGTTTAGTGCAAAGTCTTAGTGTGCTAGGCTACGTTTTAAAACTTAAAACTCTGACGCCCTCTGGTGGCATTTTCTAAACGAGGCATAAATATTGGTTACTACTTTCAAAGTCCATTTCGGTTTTTATAACTATAACTCCTACAAACACATGCTTAGTACTGTTAGGAAGGCAAGGACTGTGTTGGAGAAGGACAACTCGTTTGGGTGGGGTGGGCTTAAAATGCGGCCGGGAATTGTGCTGATGTTTAGCTAGGCTAGGGCAAGAAGCACCCATTTCCCACCGTCCTCTTTCCCGGCTGACGTTTTAAGATGGGGTTTGACTAGATGCTGTACAGTTGGTAGGTTAGGGTAAGCTAAAATGCAACTTCAAGTCAATTTGAGATAAACGTTATCCCATCTAGGCATGACCAAGCTGGAGCATTGCTACATTGCCGGAAGCAACTCGTCCTTCTAGTTATTATTCTACCTGTAAATTATGTAGCCTTCTAGATTAGCTTGTCAGAACATAATTGACCATTTGTGTATGCATTGTTATGACGTCATGCTTACATTTTTCTCCAAAATATAGGCTATTTGATTAGTCTAGTTAGTTAAGATAGGCTATTTGTTATTTGAGAAGTTATCCCGTTTCAGTTCAGTCCCCACACTCACAAAAACATTCCCCAAGGTGCACTATCATGACAATGCCCAGGTAGCCTGTGAGTATGTTCACAATGGACATTTTTAAGTGGTATTCTATTGCAACTCTTCAGAATGACTGTGTGTATAATGACTAGTGAGCATGCACAATGTCAACAATGACCTGACAAAGTTGCCCGCGGTTCACTCACACTGAAACGTTACACCATCATGCTTACCACATTAGTTTGCCTATTCAAGTATTTATTTTCTGCAGGGATTGTCTGCCCCCAGACCTCTTTCTCTCACAACTGAACTCTTCCCCAGTTAGGTGTGAAGTCATGACAACGTTGGATGACAAGATCCTGGGGGAGAAGCTGCAGTACTACTACAGCAGCAGTGAGGATGAGGAAAGTGACAAGGAGGATGACGAGGGGGAGCACAAGACCATCCGCAACCCAGATGTACTGGAGCCTGAGCTAGAATACAGCGCTGACGGTAGTGCCATCAACACAGGTAACACACGCCTGGGGTTTACATTGTTGCGGTGCATACATTTATGAAAACTTCTCTATTTTGCATGACCGAGCTTGAGAAACATCTCTGTTCGACACAATATGTTTTCAATTTGAACATTTTGTTGAAGATGCCCCAGTCGTCTAGCAACCATGACTATGAAGAAGTGTTGTTGTAGGCAGCTGCATTGACACAGTGGTACCAAAGTGATGATGATGGTACGTGTGCAGGGCCCAAGGGGGTGATTAATGACTGGAGGAAGTACAAACAGCTGAAGGTGGAGCAGAAGCAGGAGCAGAAGGAGGAGATGGAGAGACTCATCAAGAAGCTGTCCATGACCTGCCGCTCCGACCTGGACGACGAAGCCGACGCCATTAAACAGAAAGAGATGCAGGACAAGATCCAACACAAGGTGAGTGAAGGGGAGAGGGGATACTGAACGCTTTGCAGCATAATAGTTCCGTATACCGATATGTCATACATTTGAGTTGAGGACGCCAACACACAAATAAAAGATCTAAAATGGAATTGAGTTTTTCAGAAAAGTTGTTATTTAGTGTGTCCTCCCCATCCCTCAGATGACCATGCAGGAGTACAACATGCTCCAGGAAGACGAGGATGACGAGGACTTCCTCCAGCAGTACAGGAAGCAGCGCATCGAGGAGATGCGCCGGAAGGTGTTGCGCGGTAAGCGCTTCGAGCAGGTCTACGAGCTCAACAGTGGCGAGGAGTTCCTGGAGGCTGTGGACAAGGAGGACAAGGCCTGCCTGGTTATGATCCACATCTACGAGGGCGAGGTGCCTGCCTGCGAGGCAATGATGGGCAGCCTGCTGTGCCTGGCACAGGAATACCCCCTGGTCAAGTTCTGTAGCGTGCGTGGGTCGGTTATCGGCACCAGTGCCCAGTTCAGGGGCAGCGCGTTGCCAGCCCTGCTGGTGTACAAAGGAGGAGACCTGATTGGGAACTTTGTGCGCATCACAGACCAGCTAGGAGAGGACTTCTATGCAGTGGATGTGGAGGCGCTGCTGCAAGAGTATGGGCTGCTGCCGGACAAACCTGTCCTTGTCGCTAAGACCATCCGCAACTGCGCCATCACACAGAGCGATGACTCTGACCTTGACATAGACTAGAGAACAGACCTGCACATATATAGAAACATAGACTAGAACCTCTGTGTATACACACACACACACACACAGTCGACAGACTAGAACCCCTATGTACACACACAGTCGACAGACTAGAACCCCTATGTACACACACAGTCGACAGACTAGAACCCCTATGTACACACACAGTCGACAGACTAGAACCCCTATGTACACACAGTCGACAGACTAGAACCCCTATGTACACACACAGTCGACAGACTAGAACCCCTATGTACACACACAGTCGACAGACTAGAACCCCTATGTACACACACAGTCGACAGACTAGAACCCCTATGTACACACACACACACGGTTGACAGACTAGAACCCATACGTGCACGCGCACTCACACACAGTCGACAGACTAGTACCCCTACGTACGCACACACACACACAGGCGACAGACTAGACCCCCTATGTACACACACAGTCGACAGACTAGAACCCCTACGTGTACACGCACACACGGTCGACAGACTAGAACCCATACGTGCGCGCCCACACAAACACACACAGTCGACAGACTAGAACCCCTATGTACACACACACACGGTTGACAGACTAGAACCCCTATGTACACACACAGTCAACAGACTACAACCCTACGTGTACACACACACACGGTCAACAGACTAGAACACCTACGTGTACACACACACGGTCGACAGACTAGAACCCATACGTGCACGCGCACTCACACAGTCGACAGACTAGTACCCCTACGTACGCACACACACACACACACACACACACACACACACACACACACAGACTAGAACCCCTACATACACACACACACGGCGACAGACTAGAACCCCTACATACACACACACACGGTCGACAGACTAGAACCCCTACGTACACACACACACGGTCGACAGACTAGAACCCCTACGTACACACACACACGGTCGACAGACTAGAACCCCTACGTACACACACACACGGTCGACAGACTAGAACCCCTACGTACACACACACACACGGTCGACAGACTAGAACCCCTACGTACACACACACACACACGGTCGACAGACTAGAACCCCTACGTACACACACACACACGGTCGACAGACTAGAACCCCTACGTACACACACACACACACACACACGGTCGACAGACTAGAACCCCTACGTACACACACACACACACACACGGTCGACAGACTAGAACCCCTACGTACACACACACACACACGGTCGACAGACTAGAACCCCTACGTACACACACACACACGGTCGACAGACTAGAACCCCTACGTACATACACACACACACGGTCGACAGATAAGAACCCCTACATACACACACACACGGTCGACAGATAAGAACCCCTACATACACACACACGGTCGACAGATAAGAACCCCTACATACACACACACGGTTGACAGACTAGAACCCCTACGTGCGCACACACGCACGGTTGACAGACCAGAACCCCTACCTGCGCACACACTTTTAAAGGAGCGATTTGACCTACAACTAAGACCGATTGAATACGCTCAAATTCAATAGCGTGGTTTCCACTACCACGTTATCTCTGGGCTAGTCAGTGCTTGATACCGCCAGAGTTGTTTGAAATTGAGAAACTCAACATGCGATTACTTTACGCAAATACCTTGTTGACAAATTTGCGACTCCCTTTGACGATGGTGTGAAATTTTGTCATGGGCGTTACAGGAAGTAATTTCATGTTGTGGAGTCGCTCAGTTTTAAACGGCGATAGAGTTGTACTGGACACCATATTGGCAATATTAGCAAAATGCTCATTCAAAAAACAGTACCCTAATGCAGGGGTATTTATCTGAGCCTGGAGGTCCAGCGTAGTGCTGCTCTATCGGTTGACTAGGTGGGATGCAGCGATTGTCAGAAGGGACTTTTACTTGTAGGTTAGCAGAACTTACGCAGCAGGTTATAAAAATGGACGTAGCAGGTTAGGAGAATTAGGTTAAGGTTAGCTAAAATGCAAAAATTCCCCCAACGCCACTCGAACATGCAACTTTTGATCTCACTTTGACATTAGCTGCATCTGTTCTAGCCATGGGGAAACGCTTATCACGGCACTTTGATACCGAAGTGACTTTTTCGTAGCAGGTTAGGAGACTGAGGTTAAGGTTAGCGAAAATGCTTTCCTAACCTGCTACAAAAATCACTTTGTATCAAAGTGTTGTGAAAAGACTGTCTCTGTAGCCATGACCTGTTCTACCTGGGAAATGAATTGCACCCACATGGTGTCCCATGTCTAAATCAATGCCCGATTAGAGGGAAATAATGAAAAACAGTAGTGGAACTGGCTTCAAGGTCCAGATTTGAATTTGCCTGCAGCTAGTGAAGTGGGTTGTTATGATCGACAGGACCCAAAGACCTATACATTCCCTATTAATTATGATATTTATTCACCTAAGTTATATGCTTCATTACACATCATGTTAGTTTAACTAGTTACATGAATAGACCAAGACTGAGACCTATTATTTGTTTTACAATGATATGCAGACATTATTATTTTTTTATGTTTAAGCTTTAACTTATTTGTTTTTAATTGTGACAATGCATTGTTGTTTTTCTGGTCCAATGTCTCTTATTTGTGTATGTTTATCAAACTAGCTCACCCTGTAGAAAATGTTCTGTCCAAAGGGACATTTTGTTAGTTTTATACCTGTTAATATTATGGATAAAATAAACTAGCTTGATTTGACTTACATGGTGTATTTTTGTTTAAGGGGTAGTAGTATGCATTCACAAAGCATGCAGCTTCTTCTTCTGGGGTATAAAGATGGCAATGATGCATGCTTTTTTTTCTTTTTCTTTTCTCAGAAGTTGCTCACCATTTACAATTGCTCCTGATTTACTGACAGTGAACATTTGAACAACCTGGTGCAAAGGCTACCAGTCCAAAAATTATAGCTGTTTGGTTTGTAAGTTTTATTCAGACACTTTTTTTCAGTAACATTTTTGTAAATCACTGCAGGCTACATTTTTCCCAAAGTGTGCACATTCACTGAATTTGTCATGAACTCAGCAATGGTGGAAACTCTCCAGACAATGATTACACCAATCCATTGCTTTTAAAGACATGATCTGAAGTGTGCACACTTTGGGAGAATTGGGAAGCAGACCATATTGTGTCCAACACAACAGTGATTGCACATAATAGAAAGCTCAACGCTATGCTAAGCTAACAATATCACATCGTTGGTCTGTTTAAGACTGCCTCTTGATTTTTCAGCTTTCATGCATAAAACTTAACATTGCCCCTCTGGTGATTGTGATTTCCAAATACACTAAAAGTGCATATACATTTCACTACATATAGTTCATAGCAGACCAAACAATATATCACATTGACTAATTATAATAAGATTGAAGGTCTTATTTCAAGACAAGCATTTTAAATGATCAGTCAGCAACCCAAATACTGCCGTTTCAAGAGCACCATATTATTATTCTGAAAGAGCTTTCTCTAATCACCAATATGTTCCTTTGCAGATTGCAAAAAGCCCTGTAGAGATTGTCCAACCAATGATGGCAGCCAATTTCAACCAGTCAATGTAGCCTAAAATGCTCCCAGCAGGAGGACAGTGATACAGGGGAGCGTTATCAAAAAGGGGGGAGGGTGCACATGGAGAGGACTGGCTGAACCATGGGCGTCATGTCCACACAGAGCATGCTCCAACAGGAGATGGGTCTCTGCACTGATGCCTGCAAGAGAGAGAACAACCTTGATCATTTGTAAAGTGACTATGGGCTCAAATCAATCAAACCTGCGTTGTGGTATTTACACAGCTCTTTTCCTCATGGTCAAATAAAAGCACAGACTGATCTTGGGTAATGTAAAAACCTACAACTACTACCAGGTAGACCTCACTCACAGTAGTTACAGTGCTCAAAAGTAACTTATTATGAATATCATGTCTTGTCATTTTGGAGTCACAAATGTAAGAGAAAGAAAATACATTTGCAAATACCCTCAACTGAAAGGTGACATTTGGTACTGTCGCCTCGTATTCATCATTCAATCTCAAATCCAAAATCATGTGAGTATAGAGCCAAAACAATTTTAATTTTTTACATACAGTTCCAGGCAAAAGTGTGGACACACCTACTCATTCAAGGGTTTTTCTTTATTTTTACTATTTTCTACATTGTAATAATAATAATAGTCAAGACGTCCAAGCTATGAAATAAGACATATGGAATCATGTAGTAACCAAAAAGGTGTTAAACAAATCAAAATATATTTGAGATTCTTCATAGTAGCCACCCTTTGCCTTGTCAGCTTTGCTCACTCTTGGCATTCTCTCAACCAGCTTCACCTGGAATGCTTTTCCAACAGTCTTGAAGGAGTTCCCACATATGCTGAGCACTTTTTGACTGCTTTTCATTCACTCTGTTCAACTCATTCCAAACCATCTCAATTCGGTTGAGGTTGGGTGATTGTGGAGACCAGGTCATCTGATGCAGCAGATAGCCCTTACACAGCCTGGAAGTGTGTTGGGCCCATGTCCCGTTGAAAAACAAATGATAGTCCCACTAAACGCAAACCAGATGGGATGGTGTATTACTGCAGAATGCTGTGGTAGCCATGCTGGTTGTGTGCCTTGAATTCTAAATAAATCACAGTGTCACCATCGCATTTCCTCCATGCTTCACGGTGGGAATCACACATGTGGAGATCATCCGTTCACCTTCTCTGCGTCTCACAAAGACAGTGGTTGGAACCAAAAATCTCATATTTGGACTCATCAGACCAAAGGACAGATTTCCACTGCTCTAATGTCCATTGCTTGGGTTTCTTGGCCCAATCAAGTCTCTTCTTATTATTGGTGTCCTTTAGTAGTGGTTTCTTTGCAGTAATTTGACCATGAAGGCCTAATTCACACAGTCTCCTCTGAACAGTTGTAGTTGAGATGTTACTGTTACTTGAACTCTGTGAAGCATTTATTTGGGTCATTTCTCTTTGCTTATTTGATCTGTTCTTGCCATAATATGGACTTGGTCTTTTCTTCTGTATTCCACTCCTCCACTCCTTGTCACAACACATTAAGGAAAGAAATTCCACAAATTAACTTTTAACAAGGCACACCTGTTAATTGAAATGCATTCCAGGTGACTACCTCGTGAAGCTGGTTGAGAGAATGCCAAGTGTGTGCAAAACTGTCATCAAGGCAAAGGGTGGCTACTTTGAAGAATCTCACATATAAAATATTTTGATTTAACACTTTTTTGGTTACTACATGATTCCATATGTGTTATTTCATAGTTTTCATGTCTTCTCTATTCTACAATGTAGAAAATAGTAAAGGTAAAGAAAATCCCTGGAATGAGTAGGTGTCCAAACCTTTGCTTGGTACTGTATATCTCTGCATATTTAGGACTGCGTTACATTAAACAAACCACTGAAATCATGGGCTTATATGTATTTTTATGGCTATCTTGTCACAAGACAATTATATTTTACAATACTGTTGGTGTTAGGTAGAAGAGTTGATGTACAAAAAACATTTGCCTGTGGTATTGGCCCAATGGTGGTAACACCACCACTGTGACCCAGATGCTTCATTTAGGCATATGATTAATGTGGACTAACGGTCTATGCCATCTCTTTCCCCTGTTCTTTGAATGCAGTGCCCTTGCTCTAGATCTGTTCATGTATTCACATTAGATATATGATATGGCTGGATATCAACTGTGCAATTGTTAGATTTGCAGAGGAGAGGGGGAAGGAGAAATCAGATTGGTTACTGACCATGTTCTGACCATTCATCCCAGAGATGCTGAATATCCACGTCATGCTCATGGTTAGGGTCTGTATCCAAAACACACAATAATTATGCTTATTATACCAAGTTAAAATACACTCTGGAAACAGATGTAACGTCAATCAATAACTCTATTAACTGTGCAGTATATAGTGTTAAATTCCCTAATCTCCAAAATCCTACTTTGATCATCTACATGAAATTCAATTTCCCATATTTAATCATGTTCTAATGTATGACCAGCACAAATACTTCAGAAACTCTATTTCAGTGTCGGAGAGGGTACAAATACATTCTGTAACTGTCAAGAGGAGAATAGAAAAGGAGATGGAACACCTGAACCAAAAATAGGTACAGAGTAAGAGGAAAATAGGCATGGAACACAAAATATGAGAAAACTGAGGCAACCGGAAAGAGGAGGTAGAGCTAGAAACGGCATTGTGTAAAGGAGAGAGCTGACCGTTGGAATGGTGCCACAGCAGCTGTTTGAGCTCTCTGAGGGCCTGAGTGAGGTTCTCCAGCTGGTCGTGGAGATGGATGTTCTCCTCGATGAGAGCATGGATGGTGTCCTGCAGCTCAAAGCCCCGGCCCTGCAGGATCAGTAGTGCCAGGGGCAGAAACAGCACTAGCCTGGGTCCCCTCATCCTCATACAGACCACAGAGTTGTTTCCCCAATACACACAAACCATTGGAGCTTCATCCTCAGCAAAAATGTAACATTCTGAAACATCCAAATCCCATAGAAGCTATGTATTTCACTTCACCACTGAAACATCCTTTAACTTTGGATACTTTTATCTTATAGCGGGGGAGGTGACAAAACTTTTTTTTCACAAAGCCGGAGGTGGAAACTCAGCTGAACTACTTTCAAATAAATCAATCCAATGTTTCCACGCTGTTGATTAGAGCTAGTGACAGCAGTGCCTGAGTTTCCAACAACTGGGCTCTGCTGCTCTCCATTAGGAAAGGAAACGCCAAACTGCAAACAATGTTACATTTTAACCTCCTTCACATGCTACCAATCAAGTCAGAGGTCCTGTTCATGAAAAGCAAGATTTACATCATAGGAGTGTCAAAACATATTTATTTGCATGGGACTATAGGTAATCAATAGCAATACACATGGGGATGGCCACAATTTGATTTTTAATTAGGTGCAACCCATTTGGTTACATGCTCTGGTGAACAGCAGCCGTTCGAGTCAAGGGACAGGACCTGCCTGGGCTGTGGGTTTGAACCAGATGGAATGAATCAGAAACACAAGCTTCTCCAGAACAGGGGATGTTGCACAGCTCCATTTAAATTAGGTCAGCCCAAACAAACCAATTACACCCACCAGATGCCAGTCTAATCAGCACCATTAGGATAAAATAAAAGTGTTTCTAGGAACCCCATCAAACACATGCTGTACAGTGTTGTTATAGCCCCATGGGTTAAAGCAAAGAATCCCATGACTGAAATGTCACCCTTTACATTCATACCCGTATACGGATTGAAAATGGCAGATTTGGGCACTGATAAACACCTTAATTGCAGCACAGTGGCTGTACAGTAATATGCTTTACATGACGTGTATCCAGAGGCACATTCCTGTAAAGCTTAGAGCGGATCTCATGTTAAATGCTGTTGAAGTAATATGGCTACAGGTTCACCTGCCTCACCTGAAGCCTATTCTTGTGGGAAGCTGCTATAGACCACCAAGTGCTAACAGTCAGTATCTGGATAATATGTATGAAATTCTTGATAATGTATGTGATATCAACAGAGAGGTATATTTTCTGGGTGACCTTAATATTGACTGGCTTTCATCAAGCTGCACAATCAAGAGAAAGCTTCAAACTGTAACCAGTGCCTGGAACCTGGTTCAGGTTATCAGTCAATCTACCAGGGTAGTTACAAACAGCACAGGAATGAAATCATCAACATGTATTGATCACATATTTAGTAATGCTGCAGAAATCTGCTTTAAAGCAGTATCCAAATCTATCAGATGTAGTGATCACAATATAGTAGCCATATCTAGGAAAACCAAAGTACCAAAGTTTGGTTTTCCTTTGTTGAGGTTGCAAAGAATATTTGCTGGTCTGTGGTGTGTAATGAGGAGCAACCAAACACTGCACTTGACACATTTATGAAAATGCTTATTCCAGTTACTAATAAGCATCAACCCATTAAGTAAATTACTGTAAAAACTGTTAAATCCCCGTGGATTGATGATGAATTGAAAAATTGTATGGTTGGGAGGGATGAAGCAAAAGGAATGGCAAATAATTCTGGCTGAACAACCGATTGGCAAACTTACTGCAAATTGAGAAATCATGTGACTAAACTGAATAAAAAGCAGAATAAACTATTCTATGAAACAAAGGTTAATTATATAAAGCATAATAGTAAAAAGCTTTTGGAGCACATTAAATGAAATTTTGGGCAAAAAGGCAAACTCAGCTCCACAATTCATTGAATCAGATGGCTCATTCATCACAAAAACCACTAATATTGCCAACTACTTTAATACTTTTTTAATTGGCAAGATTAGCAAACTTAGGCATGACATGCCAGCAACAAACGCTGACACTACACATTCAAGTTTAACTGACAAAATTATGAAGGACAAGCATTGTAATTTTGAATTCCGAAAAGTGAGTGTAGAAGAGGTAAAAAAAAATATTGTTGTCTATTAATAATGACAAGCCACCTGGATTTGTCTGTGTGTCTGGATTTGAAAATTACTGAGGATAATATAAAACGATATTGCCACTCCTGTTTGCCCTATCTTCAATCTAAGCCTCCAATAAAGTGTGTGCCCTCATGCCTAGAGGGACGCAAAAGTCATTCTGCTACCCAAGAATAGTAAAGCCCCCTTTACTGGCTCAAATAGCTAACCAATCAGCCTGTTACCAACCCTTATTAAACTTTCAGAAGAAATAGTGTTTGACCAGATACAATACTATTTTACAGTAAACAAATTGACAACGAACTTTCAGCACACTTATACCCAGATAGCAAAAAATGTCTCCTCACATGCTATTTCCTGTAAACTCCTGTAAAGGCTGTAAACTCCTACCTCCAGCGGGCGAGTGGAGTTTGCCACTCAAGACGTGATTTGCATCTCTGGCGGGTAGCCCCCACTCAGAGGACAGCTATATGCTCTAGGCAAGCCATCTAGCCAAGAGTTCATTTGAAGGACAATAGTCATGAATTTCTCTAATCTCAAATTTGGCCTTCCAGCTAACCACAGCAAGCCACAGGCTGCAAGCTGTTTTTGTTGTGTTCTATAAAGCGTAGCCTATATTTTTTGTGATTTCAATTTAGTTGGATTTATTTGCACATTTTTAAACAAAACAACCACACAGAAGGACACAATGCATAATTTTTTGGGAGGATGACACAAAGTGATGCACCTAATAGTTTACTATTTATAGCCATAATTTGTTTCATTTGTTTTATACTGTATACTAGGCTATATTTTGGAGGCAATACCAACAGTTCCTAGCAACCATTCCAGTTGCTTTTTTAATGAGATGCCACTCCCTAAGCCGCTTCACACAAAGTTGTCACCTGTCCTTGTGATTGTCTCCACCCCCTCCAAGTATTGCGTATTTTCCCTGGTGTATTTATCCCTGTGTTTCCTGTCTCTCTGTGCCAGTTCGTCTTGTATGTTCAAGTCAACCAGCATGTTTTTCCTGTGCTCCTGCTTTTCTATTCTCTTTTACTAGTCCTCCCGGTTTTGACCTTTGCCTGTTTTTCTGGACTCCATTCCTGCCTGCCTGACCATTCTGCCTACCCTGACCTCGAGCCTGAATGCCATTCTGTACGTATGGAACTCTGAACTGGTTTTGACCTTTTGCCTATCCACGACCATTCTCTTGCCTATCCCTTTTGAATTGTTAATAATCTTGGACTCTAACCATCTGCCTCCTGTGTCTGCATCAGGGTCTCACCTTGTTCCCTGATAAAAGTGTTGTGTCATTAAGGGTGAAATTATCGGTGGTCATGAAGCCAATTTTAGTCTATTGTAATTGAGGCCATTAATACACAGCCTACGTTCCAATGTAAATTTCATTCCATGGCCTGTTTATTACTTCAAACTATGTTCAAATCGAAGCCACAGCTACTGTTGCAACTAGCGCGAATTTCAATGAATAGCATGCACTGCTAAACTTCATGACCCATAGTCATTTAATTGGGGGGGATGTCAGCCTTTTGAACTGCCTTTTGAACTACCCCCTTTTCGGCAAGTAATGTTATTTGTATTAGATAAAATAGACTGTAGCAGTTTATTACTCATACGCTCCTACAACCTTCCAAAAGAGAAATTCACACTACCTACAGTAGGTGGCGGCACCTCTTAAACCCTCACAGAAGAAGCCAAAAAATCAAACGTCATCAAAAGGAAGTTAGTAAGCATTCCTCCCACGAACACTGTAGTAGCTACATAAAAATGGAGAACAGTTGAATTGTTTGTATTTATCACCACCCAACGTTTTGAAATACCAAAGTGGCACACTTTTAGTCAAACGATAGATGGAGCACCAATTAGCTGGTCAGGATTTTGAATCATTGTTGGAGACAATATATTTATATATATATATATATATATATATATATATATATATATATATATATATATACACACACACACACACACAGCACCAGTCAAAAAGTTTGGACACATTTACTCATTCAATGGTTTTTCTTTATTGTCTACATTGTAGAATAATAGTAAAGATATGAAAACTATGAAATAACACATATGGAATCATGTAGTAACCAAAGAAGTGTTAAACAAATCAAGATATATTTTATATTTGAGATTCTTCAAAGTAGCTACCCTTTGCCTTGATGACAGCTTTGCACACTCTTGGCATAATGTCTTCACTATTATTATATTATTCTAATGTAGGAAATAGAAAAACCCTTGAATGAGTAGGTGTCCAAACTTTTGACTGGTACTGAAAATACACTGCTCAAAAAAATAAAGGGAACACTAAAATAACACATCCTAGATCTGAATGAATGAAATATTCTTATTAAATACTTTTTTCTTTACATAGTTGAATGTGCTGACAACAAAATCACACAAAAATTATCAATGGAAATGAAATTTATCAACCCATGGAGGTCTGGATTTGGAGTCACACTCACAATTAAAGTGGAAAATCACAATACAGGCTGATCCAACTTTGATGTAATGTCATTAAAACAAGTTAAAATGAGGCTCAGTAGTGTGTGTGGCCTCCACGTGCCTGTATGACCTCCCTACAACGCCTGGGCATGCTCCTGATGAGGTGGCGGATGGTCTCCTGAGGGATCTCCTCCCAGACCTGGACTAAAGCATCCGCCAACTCCTGGACAGTCTGTGGTGCAACGTGGCGTTGGTGGATGGAGCGAGACATGATGTCCCAGATGTGCTCAATTGGATTCAGGTCTGGGGAACGGGCGGGCCAGTCCATAGCATCAATGCCTTCCTCTTGCAGGAACTGCTGACACACTCCAGCCACATGAGGTCTAGCATTGTCTTGCATTAGGAGGAATCCAGGGCCAACCGCACCAGCATGTGGTCTCACAAGGGGTCTGAGGATCTTATCTCGGTACCTAATGGCAGTCAGGCTACCTCTGGCGAGCACATGGAGGGCTGTGCGGCCCCCCAAAGAAATGCCACCCCACACCATGACTGGCCCACCGCCAAACCGGTCATGCTGGAGGATGTTGCAGGCAGCAGAACGTTCTCCACGGCGTCTCCAGACTCTGTCACGTCTGTCACGTGCTCAGTGTGAACCTGCTTTCATCTGTGAAGAGCACAGGGCGCCAGTGGCGAATTTGCCAATCTTGGTCTTCTCTGGCAAATGCCAAACGTCCTGCACGGTGTTGGGCTGTAAGCACAACCCCCACCTGTGGACGTCCTCATGCCACCCTCATGGAGTCTGTTTCTAACCATTTGAGCAGACACATGCACATTTGTGGCCTGCTGGAGGTCATTTTGCAGGGCTCTGGCAGTGCTCCTCCTGCTCCTCCTTGTACAAAGGCGGAGGTAGCGGTCCTGCTGTTGGGTTGTTGCCCTCCTACGGCCTCCTCCACGTCTCCTGATGTACTGGCCTGTCTCCTGGTAGCGCCTCCATGCTCTGGACACTACGCTGACAGACACAGCAAACCTTCTTGCCACAGCTCGCATTGATGTGCCATCCTGGATGAGCTACACTACCTGAGCCACTTGTGTGGGTTGTAGACTCCGTCTCATGCTACCACTAGAGTGAAAGCACCGCCAGCATTCAAAAGTGACCAAAACATCAGCCAGGAAGCATAGGAACTGAGACGTGGTCTGTGGTCACCACCTGCAGAACCACTCCTTTATTGGGGGTGTCTTGCTAATTGCCTATAATTTCCAGCTGCTGTCTATTCCATTTGCACAACAGTATGTGAATGTATTGTCAATCAGTGTTGCTTCCTAAGTGGACAGTTTGATTTCACAGAAGTGTGATTGACTTGGAGTTACATTGTGTTGTTTAAGTGTTCCCTTTATTTTTTTGAGCAGTGTATATTTCAGGGGGCAGATCAACTTTAATATTGCAGATGGATTGTAGCTTCCATCAATGTAATTGTCTGCATCATTTACAATCCCCTATATATATATACACACACACACACAGTGGCAAGAAAAAGTATGTGAACCCTTTGGAAATACCTGTATTTCTGCATAAATTGGTCATAAAATTTGATCTGATCTTCATCTAGATCACAACAATCGACAAACACAGTCTGTTTTAACTAATATCACACAAACAATTATAGTTTTCATGTCTTTATTGAACACACTGTGTAAACATTCACAGTGCGGGGTGGGAAAAGTATGTGAATCCTTGGATTTAATAGCTCCTTCGGCAGCAATAACCCCAATCAAATGTTTTCTGTAGTTGCGGATCAGACCTGCACAACGGTCAGAAAACAAAACGGTTTCAGTTCAGTAATATTCTTGGGATGTCTGGTGTGAACTGCACTCTTGAGGTCATGCCACAACATCTCAATTGGGCTGAGGTCAGGACTCTGACTGGGCCACTCCAGAAGGCATATTTTCTTCTGTTGAAGCCATTCTGTTGTTGATTTACTTCTGTGTTTTGGGTCGTTGTTCAGTTGCATCTCACAACTTTTGTTGAGCTTCAATTGGCGGACAGAGAGCCTTACATTCTCCTGCAAAATTTCTTGATAAACCTGGGAATTAATTTTTACTTTGATGATAGCAAGCGGTCAATGCCCCGAGGCAGCAAAGCAGCCCCAAATCATGATGCTCCTCTCACCATACTTTACAGTTGGGATGAGGTTTTGATGTTGGTGTGCTGTGCCTTTTCTTCTTCACACATAGTGTTGTATGTTCCTTCCAAACAACTCAACTGTAGTTTCATCTGTCCACAGAATATTTTGCCAGTAGCGCTGTGGAACATCCAGGTGCACTTTTGCAAACTTCAGACGTGCAGCAATGTTTTTTTGGGACAGCAGTGGCTTCTTCCGTGGTGTCCTCCCATGAACACCATTCTTGTTTAGTGTTTTACGTATCGTAGACTCGTCACCAGAGATGTTAGCAGGTTACAGAGATTTCTGTAAGTCTTTAGCTGACACTCTTCTTAACCTCATTGAGCATTCTGCACTGTGCTCTTATAGTCATCTTTGCAGGACGGCCACTCCTAGGGAGAGCAGCAACAGTGCTGAACTTTCTCCATTTATAGACAATTTGTCTTACTGTGGACTGAACATCAAGACTTTTAGAGATACTTTTGTAACCCTTTCCAGCTTTATGCAAGTCAACAATTCTTAATCTTAGGTCTTCTGAGATCTCTTTTGTTTGAAGCATTGTTCACATCAGGCAATGAGTCTTGTGTACAGCAAACTCATATTTTGTGACAGTTTTTTATAGGGCAAGGCGGCTCTAAATAACATCTCCAATCTTGTTTCATTGATTGGACTCCAGGTTAGCTGACTCCTGACTCCAATTAGCTTTTGGAGAAGTCTAATGACTAGGGGTTCACATACTTTTCCAACCGACACTGTGAAAGTTTAAATGATGTATTCAATATAGTGTGTGTTATTAGTGTAAGCACACTATTTTTGTCTATTGTTGTGACTTAGATGAATATCAGATCAAATTTGATGACCAATTTATGCAGAAATCCAGGTAATTCCAAAGGGTTCACATACTTTTTCTTGCCACTGTATATATTATGAAGGCTACACCGACTGTTGTAACGGATATTGCAGTTGCACAAGTAGGACACAGTCCCTACACATTGCTTTGAATCAAAAACTATCCATGTTTTGTCTGATGATGTAGGCTAATCTTTAAGTTGCTGCCATTTCGAAGCCACTAGCCAAAGTTGCTGAAAAAGAACACTACTACTTTGACTGCCGGTCTATAGCCAATGTTTGCAATGATGATGAAAGAAAAACATTACATTGCTAACTCGATTGCGTGTCTGTGTCTGATATGTGTTTGATATGCTGCCTAGATAGCTGCAAACCTACTATGGACCTCATAACTTTTGGAGAATAAGTATTCCATCAGAAAAAGGACATGTTTGACTTTCAGAAAAACATACTGGTCAAGCTCAGGCACTAACATCCTAATAATTGTAGGCAGATTGTTCACACATGGACCATGACATATTTCCACCCTTTTATGTGTACAATAGCTCTGTGGGTGATTGAGATTGAGCTAGCATAATGGTAAACAGTTGAAAAGGATTTGAACTTATATCAAATATCAAATGTATTTAATTTTTTGGGGGGGGATACATTTTCTCTATAATTGAGCCTAAAATCAAATCAAATCAACTCAAATTTTATTTTATTTGTCACATACACATGGTTAGCAGATGTTAATGCGAGTGTAGCGAAATGCTTGTGCTTCTAGTTCCGACAATGCAGTAATAACCAACAAGTAATCTAGCTAACAATTCCAAAACTACTACCTTATAGACACAAGTGTAAGGGGATAAAGAATATGTACATAAAGATATATGAATGAGTGATGGTACAGAGCAGCATAGGCAAGATACAGTAGATGTTATTGAGTGCAGTATATACATATGAGATGAGTATGTAAACAAAGTGGCATAGTTAAAGTGGCTAGTGATACATGTATTACATAAGGATGCAGTAGATGATATAGAGTACAGTATATACGTATACATATGAGATGAATAATGTAGGGTATGTAAACATTATATTAGGTAGCATTGTTTAATGTGGCTAGTGATATATTTTACATCATTTCCCATCAATTCCCATTATTAAAGTGGCTGGAGTTGAGTCAGTGTGTTGGCAGCAGCCACTCAATGTTAGTGGTGGCTGTTTAACAGTCTGATGGCCTTGAGATAGAAGCTGTTTTTCAGTCTCTCGGTCCAAGCTTTGATGCACCTGTACTGACCTCGCCTTCTGGATGATAGCGGGGGTGAACAGGCAGTGGCTCGGGTGGTTGTTGTCCTTGATGATCTGTATGGCCTTCCTGTGACATCGGGTGGTGTAGGTGTCCTGGAGGGCAGGTAGTTTGCCCCCGGTGATGCGTTGTGCAGACCTCACTACCCTCTGGAGAGCCTTACGGTTGTGGGCGGAGCAGTTGCCGTACCAGGCGGTGATACAGCCCTACAGGATGCTCTCGATTGTGCATCTGTAGAAGTTTGTGAGTGCTTTTGGTGACAAGCCAAATTTCTTCAGCCTCCTGAGGTTGAAGAGGCGCTGCTGCGCCTTCTTCACGATGCTGTCTGTGTGGGTGGACCAATTCAGTTTGTCTGTGATGTGTACGCCGAGGAACTTAAAACTTACTACACTCTCCACTACTGTTCCATCGATGTGGATAGGGGGGTGTTTCCTCTGCTGTTTCCTGAAGTCCACAATCAGCTCCTTAGTTTTGTTGACGTTGAGTGTGAGGTTATTTTCCTGACACCACACTCCGAGGGCCCTCACCTCCTCCCTGTAGGCCGTCTTGTCGTTGTTGATAATCAAGCCTACCACTGTTGTGTCGTCCGCAAACTTGATGATTGAGTTGGAGGCGTGCGTGGCCACGCAGTCGTGGGTGAACAGGGAGTACAGGAGAGGGTTCAGAACGCACCCTTGTGGGGCCCCAGTGTTGAAGATCAGCGGGGTGGAGATGTTGTTGCCTACCCTCACCACCTGGGGGCGGCCCGTCAGGAAGTCCAGTACCCAGTTGCACAGGGCAGGGTCGAGACCCAGGGTCTTGAGCTTGATGACGAGCTTGGAGGGCACTATGGTGTTAAATGCCGAGCTGTAGTCGATGAACAGCATTCTCACATAGGTATTCCTCTTGTCCAGATGGGTTAGGGCAGTGTGCAGTGTGGTTGAGATTGCATCGTCTGTGGACCTATTTGGGTGGTAAGCAAATTGGAGTGGGTCTAGGGCACATATGTCAGAGTCAAGGCCCGCGGGCCACATCCGGCCCGCAAGAAGGTTTTTTACGGCCCCTGGGATGATCTTGATTTATTATTAGAACCGGCCCGCAGCAAGCCGGCAGCCCGCAGATCTTTTACACGCACCAATACTACATTTCCCACAATGCAAAGGTGACGCACCGAGCAGTAGGCTGCTTCATTTCAATATTTATTGGCACAGCAGTCGTCAGCATCACAGTAAAATTAACTTTCAGATACCCATCAAAAATGGCAAAACGGAAGGTGGATACTGAGAACCGGGGGTTTCAAACAAGGTGGGAGTCGGAGTATATGTTCACGAAGGTAGCTGGAAAACCTGTGTGTCTTCTGTGTGGAGAAAGTGTGGCGGTACTGAAAGAGTATAATCTGAGACGACATTATGAAACGAAACACGCGGACAAAAACAAGAATATGGACATGGAACAAAGGCTACAAAAGGCAGAGGAATTAAAATGAGGCCTCAAATCTCGACAGGCTCTGTTCAAAAAAGCCAAATCACAAGGCCAGGCTGCTGTCAAGGCCAGTTTTATTTTGGCAGAAGAGATCGCTAAATCAGCCCGGCCATTTACGGAGGGGGATTTCATCAAAAACTGCATGATTAAAGTTTGTGACGAAGTTTGCCCAGAAAAAGGCAACTCTTTTTAAATGTGAGTCTGAGCAGAAACACCATTGCCGAGAGAGTAGACCAGTTGTCCATCAATCTAAAAGAGCAGCTTGTGAAAAAGGGAAAAGATTTTATTGCATATTCCTTGGCTGTGGATGAGAGCACCGACATTTCTGACATTGCCCAGTTGTCAATTTTCATCCGCGGAGTGGACTCCAACCTAAGCGTGACAGAGGAGTTTTTGGCTTTACGTCCTATGCATGGCACAACTACGGGGCATGATTTGTATGAAGAGGTGTCAAGATGTGTAAATGAGATGGAGCTGCCTTGGGAAAAACTCGTGGGTTTGACAACCGACGGAGCACCTGCGATGTGTGGACACAGGAGCGGACTGGTGGCGAAGATACGGGAAAAGATGCAAGAGGAAAACGCGACAGGTGAGCTGACAGCTTATCATTGTATCATACACCAGGAAGCGTTGTGCGGTAAAGCCTTGAAAATGGAGCATGTAATGAGCATCATCACGCGCACAGTTAACTTTATCAGAGCCAAAGGTTTGAATCACCGCCAGTTCAAGGCATTTCTGACGGAGTTAGAAACGGAGCATGGTGATTTGCCTTATCACACAGAGGTGCGATGGCTAAGCCAGGGAAAGGTGCTTCAAAGATGTTTCGAGCTTCGTGAGGAGATTTGTCTGTTCTTGGACAGCAAAGGGAAAGACACAACACAACTCCGAGACGAAATGTTTCTGTGTGAAATGGCTTTTCTGTGTGACATTACGAGTCATCTGAATGCAATAAACTTGCAGCTGCAGGGTCGGGATCGTGTCATCTCTGATATGTACAGTACAGTGAAGGCATTTAAAACCAAACTGACTCTGTGGGAGACGAGATGCGGAAAGAAAATTTGAGCCACTTTCCCAGCTGCCAGACCATGAAAGAGAAGCTCTCTACCAGTGCGTTCCCGAGCACACAGTTGGCTGATAAAATAGGTATGCTTGCCGCTGACTTTCGACGCCGATTTGCTGACTTTGAAGCACAAAAAGCAGGTTGGAACTGCTCGGTAACCCATTTGCTGTTGACGTGGAAAGCTCACCACCAAACCTCCAAATGGAGTTGATTGACCTCCAATGCAATGATGCACTGAGGGCAAAATATGCGGCAGTGGGTGCTGCGGAGTTCGCCCGTTTCCTCCCGGCACAATGCCCCAGCTGCGCATCCAGGCTGCTCAAACGTTGTCTATGTTTGGCAGCACATACCTGTGTGAACAACTGTTTTCTTTGATGAACCTGAACAAAACATCACACAGAAGTCGACTTACTGCTGAACACCTCCACTCAATTCTGAGGATTTCTTCAGCTCAGAGCCTTACCCCGAACATTGATGAACTTGTGGAAAAGATGGGACACCACCAAGTATCACCCTCAACCTCAAACAAGTGAACATTACTGTGCAATCACATATTTAGAGTTTTTACTCAGTTCAAGTTTAAAAGTTAAAATTTAATATTTGTTTTCACTGCATGTTACTTCTCCTTAAACAAAGTGTTGTTTTTGATTAATAGATTTTTGCACTTTATTTTTTGTATTTCAATCCAATTATATTTTAAAAATATTTCAGTTGAGTGGATGATAGAAAATTGCTATTATTGTTTTTTCTTTGAAGTAAATTTAGCCCACTTTTGCTAAAATAGAAAATATAGTCTACTGATGGTGCCTTGAATACCGGTTTCTTTCATTTAATGTTCATGTTATGGGGATATTTATATAAAGGAAATTTGTCTTTTGTGTCTGTTGAAAATTAAAGATTACTGACAGAGCCATAAGAAAATATTGCTTTATTTATCTGATCATATTGTAATATATTTGTTATGTTTTCAGTAGGTTCAATTAGGTTCACTAGACTATATGCGTCATTTAAAAAATTTTCAATGAACATTCGAACAGTCCGGCCCTCGTCTTGTAGCTGATTTTTTTATTTGGCCCTCCGTCCATTTGACTTTGACACCCCTGGTCTAGGGTGTCAGGTAGGGTGGAGGTGATATGGTCCTTGACTAGTCTCTCAAAGCACTTCATGATGACGGAAGTGAGTGCTACGGGGCGGTAGTTGTTTAGCTCAGTTACCTTAGCTTTCTTGGGAACAGGAACAATGGTGGCCCTCTTGAAGCATGTGGGAACAACAGACTGGGATAGGGATTGATTGAATATGTCCGTAAACACACCAGCCAGCTGGTCTGCGTATGCTCTGAGGGCGTGGCTGGGGATGCCGTCTGGGCCTGCAGCCTTGCGAGGGTTAACACGTTTAAATGTTTTCCTCACGTCGCTGCAGTGAAGGAGAGTCCGCATGTTTTAGTTGCGGGCCGTGTCAGTGGCACTGTATTGTCCTCAAAGCGGGCAAAAAAGTTATTTAGTCTGCCTGGGAGCAAGACATCCTGGGTTAAAATGTACGAGTGAGACAGACATCATGAAACATGGAAAAATAGATAAACCAAGTATTATATTTATTTAGCTTTGCATCATTGGAAGGGTGTACGGATAAGGCGTAGAGATCCCCGATACGTTTAGCCGAGGCCAAAGCCATGAGCAGGGAGGTTGTGTAAGAGATGATCTTCAGATCCACTGACTCCAGAGACTCAAAGGCATGTGTGCAGCCACACACAGTGCCTCCAAAACCAGTACCAGTACTGTGTGGGTGCAATAGGTTTAGAAACTGGTCTGAAATGGTGTACACTTTTTAAGAACCGCACAATCAGGGCTCCATCAAATTCCACAACACGCTGTGGCCATGTACACTTTCAAAGAGCACAGGCAGCCTTTTATAAAGCCCTCTCATGGAGATTCAGAGGTATATCTCTATAGCAATCAGATTGGCCCTCTTATAAAAATATTTAAAAAATATTTGCCCTCTCAGGGGCCAGGCCAATAGGAACCAAAACTCTGGCCTCACGTGCCCAACCTTCCCATGCGCCTGGGACAACAGGTCCCTCCCTGCACAATGAAGTTGCCACTGGTCCCCGCCTAAAAGGCAAATTATTTCTGCAGACCAAGGCTGCCTGGGCCAATGAGGTGCCACAAAAATCAATGATCAGCCCTCCCTGTTCACCCTCTCCAATGTGGGCTAAATCAGAACCACTGGCAGAAATGTGGGTCTGAAGCCACCAGTGCGTCAGAGCGTCCATTCCCAATGGGGCACTATGGTCCCTCATTGAGAAACATAGATTCGTTTTCTCATGATGTGTAAGGAAATCTACTCCTGCCGAACTTCTCCAATATCTGGGAAGCCACCCAGGCGTGTAGTCTCGACTCCTGAGGAAGAGGGCCACTCTGTGACACAGTCTATACTCCCCGAATTAAGTAACCCTTGCAAAGCACGCCCCACCCTTGGGGGTACACGTCTGTTGTGACCACCTTGCGGAACAACACCTGTCATCCCCGAAAACATGTCTAGGACAACTGAATCGACCGGTTTAGGTTGCGAGATGCATCCAAGCGCCTGGATAGCACCCAGCACTGGAATAGCCGCATCAATAATAGTTTAATGGGAATGACCACTATCATAGAAGGCATCATCCCCCATTAGGCGTGGGAACTGGCGAAAATGTACTGTGCTCCCCAACCAAAATTGGGCCAAGCAGCGCTGGAACCCGGACAACCTCTCCAGAGATAGAAAAGTGCTGCAATTGGGTTAAACAGCTCTTTTTCTGGTTTACAATAAAACCTAGAGACTGAACATGGGACACTAGCCTGGATGTGTGTAACACAGCTTGTTCCCTTGACTCTGATGCTATCAGCCAATCGTCCAGATAGGCCAACACACTCAGCCACTGGCCCCTCATGGGTGCCAGAGCTGTCTTCACCACCTGTGAAAAGACGCAAAGTGAGAGGGACAAGCCAAATGGGAGGACCAAAGAATCGTAGGCTGTCGCCTCGTATTAGAACCTCAGGGACTTTCTTTGACTGGCGCATATGGGCACATGACAGTATGCATCCTTTAGGTTGATGGTGGTGAAACAATTGCCAGGACGCATGAACCATAACAACCTACTGTGTGGTGAAGAGACACTTTCATTGCACCCACGTGGCAGACGCAACCCTTTGACACCAATGAACACTGTGGAACTTTGGGTTGAGACAACCATGTTTATGCGCTAAGGTTTATGCTGAAACCTGGTCCACTCTGGGTTTGGGGGCTCCGACAATCAGTGGCATACCCTGTTTGGCAGTACCCCATGGGGGTAATTCTGTCACAACGAGCCTCACCAGGTTTAGGCAGTAAGATGCATCCCGGTCACCGGCTGGCACCCAGCGCTGGACTCATGAAGTTCATCAGAAATTAAACCAATCACCTATAGAACCCATAGCTATAGGCTATGGGTTAGCTATTGCTAACTCCCGGCTAGCAAACGATATTACTCCAGCTACATTACCTCTTTTGTCAATTAGCCTGGACACTTTGAAGACACGGAGCCCCGCAGATCCATCACGACTGGGCTGCTGATGTAATTCCATCCAATGTGCCCTCAACCGGCCTTTGTCGGACATCGATGAAGATGCTTCTGCTTTTCCCGGCCTGCTAACTTTATGAACACCGTGTCTCCCGCTTGCTAGCGTGTAACGACTTCCCTGTTCCAACTATTGCTGTTCACTGGACCCTATGATCACCTGGCTACATAGCTGATGCTTGCTGGACTGTTCATTAATGACGCTACTCCATTTAGTTTGTTTTGTTTATCTGTCGGCCCCAGCCTCGAACTCAGACCCTGTATGTAGTTAACTGAACCTCTCTGCCCATTCATCGCCATTTTACCTGTTGTTGTTGTTGTCTTAGCTGATCAGCTGTTGCTGTCTTATCCGTTGTCTTAGCTAACTCTCCCAATCAACACCTGTGATTACTTTATGCCTTGATGTATGTCTCTCTCTAATGTCAATATGCCTTGTATACTGTTGTTTAGGGTAGTTATCATTGTTTTATTTTACTGTGGAGCCCCTAGTCCCACTCAACATGCCTCAGATACATCCTTTGTCCCACCTCCCACACATGGGGTGACCTCACCTAGCATAACTAGTATCTCCAGAGATGCAACCTCTCTTATCGTCCCTCAATGCCTAGGTTTACCTCCCCTGTACCCACACCTCACCATACATTGTGCCCTGAATCTTTTCTACCACGCCCTGAAATCTGCTCCTTTTATTGTCTGTCCCCAACGCACTAGACAACCAGTTTTGATAGCCTTTAGCCGTACCCTCATCCTACTCCTCCTCTGTTCCTCAGGTGATGTAGAGGTTAACCCAGGCCCTGTGTGTCCCCAGGCGCTCTCATTTGTTGACTTCTGTAACCGTAAAAGCCTTGGTTTCATGCCTTTTACTCACTGCTTTAGCACACTACGCCAACCCTGATGTCCTTGCCTTGTCTGAATCCTGGTTTAGGAGGGCCACCAAAAATTCAGAGATTTCCATCCCCAACTACAACATTTTCCGTCAAGATAGAACTGCCAAAGGGGGAGGAGTTCCAATCTACTGTAGAGATAGCCTGCAAAGTTCTGTCATACTTTCCAGGTCTATGCCCAAACTATTTGATCTTCTAATCTAAAAAATTAATCACTCCAGAAATAAGTCTCTCACTGTTGCCACCTGTTATAGACCCCCTTAGCTCCCAGCTGTGTCCTGGACACCATATGTGAATTGATTGCCCCCCATCTATCTTCAGAGTTCATTCTGTTAGGTGACCTAAACTAGGATATGCTTAACACCCCGGCTGTCCTACAATCTAAGCTAGATGCCCTCAATCTCACATAAATTATGAAGAAACCCACCAAGCACAACCCCAAATCCGTAGACATGGGCACCCTCTTCGATATTATCCTGACGAACTTGCCCTCCAAATACACCTCTGCTGTTTTCAATCAGGATCTCAGCGATCACTGCCTCATTGCCTGCATCCGTTATGGGTCCACCACTCAAACGACCACCACTCATCACTGTCAAACGCTCCCTAAAACACTGCTGCGAGCAGGCCTTTATAATCGACCCGGCCCGGGTATCCTGGAAGGATATTGACCTCAACCCGTCAGTTGAGCATGCCTGGTTGTTCTTTAAAAGTAATTTCTTCACCATCTTAAATAAGCATGCCCCTTTCAAAAAATGTAGAACTAAGAACAGATATAGCCCTTGGTTCACTCCAGACCTGACTGCCATCGTCCAGCACAAAAACATAATGTGGCGTACTGCATTAGCATCGAATAGTCTCCGGGATATGCAATTCTTCAGGGAAGTCAGGAACCAATACACACAGTCAGTCAGGAAAGCAAAGGCTAGCATTTTCAAACAGAAATTTGCATCCTGTAGCTCTAACTCCAAAAAGTTCTGGGACACTGTAAAGCCCATGGAGAACAAGAGCATCTCCTTCCAGCTGCCCACTGCACTGAGGCTAGGAAACACCGTCACCACGGTTAAATCCATGATAATCGAGAATTTCAAAAAGCATTTTTCTACGGCTGGCCATGCTTTCCTCCTGGCTACCCCATCCCCAGCTAACAGCTCTGCACCCCCCACAGCTACTTGCCCAAGCCTCCGAGCTTCTCCTTCACCCAAATCCAGATAGCAGATGTTCTGAAAGAGCTGCAAAACCTGGACTTGTACAAATCAGCTGGACTAGACAATCTGGACCCTCTCTTTCTAAAATTATCCGCCTCCATTTTTGCAACCCCTATTACTAGTCTGTTCAACATCTCTTTCGTATTGTCCGAGATTCCTAAAGATTGGAAAGCTGCCGCGGTCATCCCTCTCTTCAAAGGGTGAGACACTCTAGATCCAAATTGTTTCAGATCTATATCCATCTTGCCCTGCCTTTCTAAAGTCTTCTAAAGCCAAGTTAACAAACAGATCACTGACCAATTGTAATTATTTTGCCACTAAGGCCTATTTGTTGCCTTACCTCCCTTGTTTTACCTCATTTGCACACACTGTATATAGACTTTTTCTGTTGTGTTATTGACTGTATGTTTTGTTTATTCCATGCGTAACTCTGCTTGTGTCGCACTGCTATGCTTTATCTTGGCCAGGTCGCAGTTGTAAATGAGAACTTGTTCTCAACTAGCGTACCTGGTTAAATAAAGGTGGAAAAAAAAGACCTGACAAGAGAAGACGACCTGGCAACAGACAAACAGAGAACACAGTTATAAATACACTGGGGATAATGAGAAAGATGTGCAGCACCTGGAAGGGAGTGGAGACAAGCACAAAGACAGGTGAAACAGATCAGGGTGTGACAATCGTACTTATTGTTATAGCTAGGCCAAGCAATTCAAATAATAACTAAATTGTTTGTGATTAGGGAACTTATGAGAACCATACAAACTTCAGCACACATCGTCCATGACTACCTTTGGTGTATAACATTCATCGCAGATCAAGGAGGGGGATGAAGTGACAGCGGAGCATGAGCAGAGGCCAATCAAGCAGGGGGAGAGGCAGCAAGCAGAGCATTGAGCAACAGCAACGTAGGTAGTGGAATGGGCAGCAGCTACATTTAAAAAAAATCCTGCACATGCACAGACATCTCATTATCTTTAGCTGTGAAACTATCAGGTTCCAGAAAATCCGGAACTGCAGCCACTCTGTACAAGGCCAGGTATGTCAATGCCCTTTTAAACACATGCTCCAGAAATTTTGCAACTACCAAGTATTTTTTAAACCTCCCGATTTGGGCTGAAGGGGTCAATGTGTAGTTCATACATGCATAATACTGTCTTACCTCAATTACCACAAAATCCCTAGTTTGAAAACAACTGTTTTTCTGGAAGCTGTGCTGTGCCATTTATTCTACATTTTCACCCATGTCGGACAGCCCTTAACAATATAAGTTCAACCAATGAGCTTTAGCCCCTCGCCATATGAGTGACAGCTAGGAAGAAAAAATATATACACTACTGTTCAAAAGTTTGGGTTCACTTAGAAATATCCTTGCTTTTCTTTTTGGTCCATTAAAATAACATCAAATTGATCAGAAATACAGTGTAGACATTGTTAATTACTATTGTAGCTGGAAACAGCTTATTTTTAATGGAATATCTACATAGGCGTACAGAGGCCCATTATCAGCAACCATCACTCCTGTGTTCCAAATGCACGTTGTGTTAGCTAATCCAAGTTTATCATTTTAAAAGGCTAATTGATCAGTAGTAAACCCTTTTGCAATTATGTTAGCACAGCTGAAAACTGTTGTTCTGATTAAAGAAGCAATAAAACTGAACTTCGTTAGACTAGTTGAGTATCTGGAGCATCAGCATTTGTGGGGATGATTACAGGCTCAAAATGGCCAGAAACAAAGGACTTTCTTCAGAAACTCAACAGTCTATTCTTGTTCCGAGAAAGGAAGGCTATTGCATGCGAGAAATTGCCAAGAAACTGAAGATCTCGTACAACGCTGTGTACCTCACAAAACAGTGCAAACTGGCTCTAACCACAATAGAAAGAGGAGTGGGGGGCCCCGGTGCACAATTGAGTAAGAGGACAAGTACATTAGTGTCTAGTTTCAGAAACAGACGCCTCACAAGTCCTCAACTGGCAGCTTCATTAAATAGTACCCGCAAAAGAACAGTCTCAATGTCAACAGTGGAGAGGCAACTCTGGGATGCTGGCCTTCTAGGCAGAGTTGCGAAGAAAAGGATTTGCTGAAATGAGAGCGGAGGAGGGCCTTGTATGTATCCTGGAAGTTAGAGTAACAATGTTCCAGTGTTTTTCCAGCGCGAGTGCTACAGTAGGATATGCTGATAGAATTTATGTAGCCTTTTTCTCAAATATGCTTTGTTAAAATCCCCAGCTACAATAAATTCAGCCTCAGGATATATGGTTTCCAGTTTGCATAAAGTCCAGCGAAGTTCCTTGGGGGCCATCGGCGGGAGGTAGCTTAGTGGTTATAGCATTGGGCCAGTAACCGAAAGGTTGCTAGATCGAATCCCTGAGCTGACAAGGTAAAAATTGTTCCACTGTTCCTATGCTGTCATTGTAAATAACAATTTGTTCTTAACTGACTTGCCTAGTTAAATAAAGTTTAAATAAAAAATTGGCTTGAGGGGGATATACACGGCTGTGACAATAACCGAAGAGAATGCTCTTGGGAGATAATACGGTCGGCATTTAATTGTGATGTATTCTAGGTCAGGTGAATAAGGAGATGAGTTCCTGTATGCTTTTACAATTACACCATGAGTCGTTAATCATGAAACATACACCCCAGCACTTCTTCTTCCCAGAGAGATGTTTATTCCTGTCGGCGCAATGCACTGAGAATCCAGATGGCCGGGACAACTCCGACAGTATATCCCAAGAGAGGCATGTTTCCATGAAACAGAGTATGTTACCATCCCTGATGTCTCTCTGGAAAGCAACCCTTGCCCTGATCTCGTCAACTTTGTTATTTAGGGACTGAACATTGCCTCTGAGTATATTACTCGCCAGTGGGTGGTGTGAGCACCTCTTAAGTCTGACTTGAAGACCCCTTCGAATTACTCTTCTCGGCATTGTTTTGGGTCGGCCTCTGGAATCAGTTCATATGCCCTGGGTGGTGCTAATAAAGGATCCGCTTCGGAAAAGTTGTATTCCTGGTCGTAATGCTGTTGAGTTACCGCCACTCTGATAACCAATAGTTCTTCTTCTTAACACACAACATTTTCTGGGCTAACAATGTAAGAAATAATACACAAAAAAACGAAATACTGCAAAGTTTCCTAAGGACTAGAAGCGGCCCTCTCTGTCAGCGCCATTTTTCACCTCAATGATTGTGCAGTGCGGCTTAGTTAGCCCACAATTCATGAATTTGATTTTGAATAGCCTAATTAAGTGGCACATTACCTTTAGCTATACAGAATCTCTCACCACCATGCATTTCCATATCCTCCTCTCTGTTTGTTCGATGTTCACGAACAGATTTAACTTGGTTTCCCAAATTAAGCACTGGGTAGCTGCAGGAACAAGGTTGGAGAGCACATGGTATACATTGTTTGGGCAGAATATCACCTGCTGGGGCAGTGAGAGCATGCTCCTCAATCAGTGATTGATGCGTGGGGTAAAATAAGTGTATTTATATTTATTTTTAAGCTTCTCAAATTAAGCACAGCTCTGCTATAAAACCAAAATAGCCACAAAACGGACCGGTGGGAAAGCGTGCGACCTCCATTCGCTATTCAAGTGCATACAGATGACAACTTTTTCTAATGCCCCTGTTCCTGCTCATTTGATAATGGGCCATTCTAAATCGAAACTAACTAAACTTCAAAACTACAGTTGCCAAATAACTATAAATCTAGCATCACTTTTACGCTCAACATAGCCACTTCATATGCGCAGTCGCTCCTTAATAGGAAAAATATTGCCACTCTTATTTGCTATCTCTTCAATCTAAGCCTTCAGGAAAGTGTATGCCCTCACACCTGGGGCCTGTTGCACAAAAGTAGAATTAAGACATCCGGAATAAATGACTCAGCTGAGCTCAATGAAGCCAAAACATGTGCGTCCAGGCTTAATTGGTTGCACAAAGACCAAACCAGGATGAGCAGACACGGATTCATTAAGCCAGGTGAAACCAATCCTGGATAGGTGCGCGCTCACGGCTCACTCAAATAGACCCCGCCACAGATCACAGATTAACTGATTTACCATGGCAACTAGAGCCGCGTACTTTTCCCCGTCGGAAGCACAAATCCTCATGGAGGCATACGAGGAGGTAAAAGATATAATTAAGAAGAAAGGCAACACCGCCACAGTGATAAAGCAAAGAGAAAAAGCGTGGCAAAGTATTGCAGACCGCCTGAATGCGTAAGTAGTGCACAATTACACACTCACCACTCCGCTGAAACATCACAATTACAATTCAAATATTTAATTCACATCTCCAAAAATGCAGTTGTACTGTAATTATGAAACGGTTAAATTTTTAATTGAAATGCACTGCAGATATGAGTGAAATTGTGTAAAGTAACTCCATCACACTGTATAAAGCTATGATAAATTTTTTGATATTTTTACTGAAAACAAGACAAAAATACCAAGTAATTTTTTGCAGTGTGACTCCATTAAATGTGTGTGTGTGTGTGTGTGTGTGTGTGTGTGTGTGTGTGTGTGTGTGTGTGTGTGTGTAGATTAAACATGAACGGGCCAAAACGGACATGGCAGCAGGTCAAAATCAAATACAAGAACATTCTGCAGAATGGTATGGTCCCTGACTAATATTTAACAAAGCACAAGCATATATTGTACCCAGAAGGTGCCTGCTCACACATTGTCTGTACTGTTTTAGCAGTGAAAAAGAATACCCACAGACAAGGCACGGGTGGTGGGTCACCAAAGGCTGACCTTACCCCAGCAGAGGACATGGCCTTGGAGCTAAATAAAGGCAGGCCCGTCTTAGAGGGGATCCCTGGGGGGAAAGAGACGAGCATAGGTTCCTCCCAAGATGCCACCCGCTTCATTCAAGGTATGTCCTTCCATCTCTTCATGGGATACAACCACATTCATATTGAATCAATTTGGACTGTCTGACTTTGGTTTACCTATTGCCTTGCAGTGCCTGGCAGCACTGTGTTCCTGTTAGAGCCACCAGCACAAGCACCAGACGATGCTGATCCAGTGAGTACTCCATCAAAGGCATACTGTAGGCCTGGCATGTCTTGTCTACTAGCTTCAATATGAATCCGATTAAATGTGATAGGGTGAAGGCCCCAGTGCAGCAGCAACAGCACATGATGGAGACGATGATGAGGAGGAGACCATCTCTCTGGATTCCAGAAGGCATGAGGTATCATGTTAAGACTGTGAAAGTACTATTTACTCTACAATGGTGAGGAGTCCTCATCAAAATCAAAAATCTAATTTCTTTTACAGGACCCAGATGCTATACAGTGGGAAAACCAGCCTGGCAACATAGTGCGTATTAATAAAAGGACACCACATCCTGCCAAATTCCAGCTGCGCTAATTGTATTGTGTTCACAGAGCTCACAAGCTATCAGAAAGTTGTATGGCAACCACCTCCGGCGCCAAATAGAACTGGCAGACATAGACATTCAGTACAAGAAGAAAAAGATGGAAAATCTTGCACTGGAGTCCGAAATAAAAAAGAGGACAATTAGGAAACTGGACCTTGAAATAAAAAAACTTGAGAGGGAGGTGAGATATGCCTTCAATGTACACTGTATGCTAACTGTAACACAAATGTATTAATCATTATTTTTTTTTCCTCCCCAGCTCCAAGAAGATGACACAGCTCAAAAATAAAAATTAGGTATATTCTCGTAAAGTCAAGTGAGCCATGACATATGAGCTCTTATTGTGAGCACACAGGACGGTGGCATCTTTCTAAGGTTTTTTTTATTTTCCCAGCAATCAGTACAACCAAGTCATCGTTATAAGGCATCGCCCTCTTTTGCCCACCCCCCCAGCACCAGGTGTGGCCACTAGCCTATATGAAGGCCCAAAATTGTGTGTTCCTTTCTGCTCTGACAATGGCATGCCCATTCGTGCGAGATGTGGTGGATGAAGAAGCACTTGTGCTGAGGAGAGCCTTCAGGCGAGAAAGGGTCTTCAGGGACCGGTTGGACCCACTGGCCTTCCCTGATGACCATCTATATGAAAGATACAGGTTTTCTGCAGATGGCATCAGATATCTATGCAGACTACTGGGTCCCAGGATTAAGCACCGCACTGCACGGAGCCATGCACTGAGTGTGGAGCAAATGGTTTGTGTGGCCTTGCGCTTTTTTGCTAGTGGAGCCTTCCTGTACTCAGTGGGGGATGCAGAACAGCTGAACAAGGCCACAATTTGCCGCACAATAAGGAGTGTGTGTCTGGCTATCAAAGCATTAGCAGATGTCTTCATCTCCTTCCCTGGCCACAGAAGACTCTGTGACATCAAAGAGGAGTTCTATAGGATTGCAGGTAAGAGGATCTACAAATTACAGGACAACTGTTAACACATAGTAGGATACTCATTACTTTGTGTGACAGGTTTCCCCAATGTCATTGGTGCAGTGGACTGCACACACATAAGGATAAAAGCCCCCTCAGGTGCCCATGAGGCCGATTTTGTGAATAGGAAATCCTTTCACAGCATTAATGTTCAGGTGAACATAACTTTTGATATTGTCCATTGACGAACACTCTGCATTGCCAGTGATGTGCATTGATTGGTGTAATATTCCTCATCTTATGATTTCAGATGGTCTGCAATGCTGACTGTGTGATCAGCAATGTTGTGGCAAAATGGCCTGGCTCAGTCCATGACTCCAGAATCTTTCGGGCCTCTGAAATCTATCAGTGCCTATCACAAGGTAAGCCACACAACCCCTATTTATAACCATCATGGCTGTGTCAAGAATATCACTGTGTTTATGAGGTAGTAATGATGAGATTTTGTGTTGACAGGTGAATTCTCTGGTGTGTTGCTGGGAGACAGGGGTATGGCTGCCAGCCTTTTCTCCTGACACCTTTCACAGACCCCCAGGAAGCACAGCAGGCCTACAACCATGCCCATGCCAGGACCAGGGCCAGAGTTGAAATGACCTTTGGCCTCCTGAAGGCACGCTTTCACTGCCTTCACAAATTAAGGGTCAGCCCTGTTAGGGCATGTGATATTACTGTGGCTTGTGCTGTCCTCCACAATGTGGCCTGCCTGAGGAAGGAGAGGGCCCCCAGAGTGCCACCAGCCATGGACTGGGACAATCCGGCAATCTTCCCTGATGACGACAGTGGTCGGCTGCTGAGGGACCAATATGTGTTGAATTATTTTAGTTAGTATGTGTGCTTTCAATTTTGGTTAAATATGTCCTGCGGTGGCAGAGGAATTTGTTTTTTTGGGTTCGTTTTTGACGAATTTGGCCTCTTATGATGTTTGTGCGGTATACTGTGTGTAATACAAGGCTGCAGGGAGGCTACTGCATCCATTCATTTGTCTGTTCAGTTGATGTGTATGGATTTGTCCTGCATTTATTTTAGTGTGCAGACATGCAGGGTGTGTTATATACAGACCTTTGAATGTGTATGTATCATTTTGTATAATATGCTTGGATTCTGTGCTTTCCATCTTGTAGAGTCACTGTGACTTCAGTTTCGAAAGGAGCTGATGGTTTACCTGCTTTGTTTTGTCCTTATTCAATAAAGGAACATAATGTTACACATTGTGTTTTTATATTCATATGGAATGTGTATTTGTTTATATGACAGAGTACTAGGGCCACACTGAAGAAAAAGGATAAAGTCATAAATTTATGAGGCTGGTTCTTTCTGCAGAAAAGCTACATATTGTTTTTACAGTTTTGATACTTGACAATGTGATACTTAATATTCTGGCACATCAGCATGTCTTTGTTACCTCCTGAACAGGTAACCAAATGATTACACGGACTATTTGCAGTCTGCCCCCCCCCCCAAACCCTCTTTTACGCTGCTGCTACTCTGTTTATCTTATATGCATAGTCACTAACTATACATTCATGTACATACTAACTAAATGGCCCGACTAACCAGTGCTCCTGCACATTGGCTAACCGGGCTATCTGCATTGTGTCTCACCACCCGCCAACCCCTTTTTACACTTCTGCTACTCTCTGTTCATCATATATGCACAGTCACTTTAACGATACCTACATGTTAATACTACCTCAATAAGCCTGACTAACAGGTGTCTGTACATAGCCTTAATACTCTTTTTTCAAATGCCTTTTTACTGTCGTTTTATTTCTTTACTTACCTACACAGACACACACCTTTTTTCACCGCACCATTGGTTAGAGCCTGTAAGTAAGTATTTCACTCACTTACTGTAAGTAAGTATTTCACTCACTTACTGTAAGTAAGTATTTCACTCACTTACTGTAAGTAAGTATTTCACTTATAAGGTCTACACCTGTTGTATTCGGCGCAAGTGACAAATAAACTTTGATTTGATGTCGGGGCCTGTTCCCGAGGGAGCTGTATATCCTCTGCCTCGGGCTCGTCAGTCGTGAAAGAAGAAAAAGGATTCTGCTAGTCCGTGGTGAGTAATCGCAGTCCTGATGTCTTGAAGTTATTTTCGGTCATAAGAGACGGTAGCGGCAACATTATGTACACATCAATGGCTGTGTGAAGTTGCTGGATATTGGCGGGAAATGGAACATGCTGTCGTACCTGTCGGAGCATCCCCAAACATGCTCAATGGGGGGGGACATTCAGTATCTGGTGAGTATGCAGGCCAAGTAAGAACGGGGACATTTCAGCTTCCAGGAATTTTGTACAGATTCTTGCAACATGGGGCTGTGAAACATGAGGTGATGGCAGCGGATGAATGGCATGACAATGGGCGTCAGGATATTGTCACGGTATCTCTGTGCATTCAAATTGCCATCAATAAAATGCTGTTTGTTGTCTGTAGCTTATGCCTGCCCATACCATAACTCCATCGCCACCATGGGGCACTCTGTCACAACATCGACAACAGCAAACTGCTCGTCCACACGACGCCATACACGCTGTCTAGGTACAGTTGAAACCAGGATTTATCCGTGAAGAGCACACTTCTCCAGCGTGCCAGTGGCCATCAAAGGTGAGCATTTGCACACTGAAGTCAGTTACGACGCTGAACTGCAGTCAGGTCAAGACCAAGATGAGGGCGAGCACGCAGATGAGCTTCCCTGAGACTGTTTATGACAGTTTGTGCAGAAATTCTTCACTGGTTCAAACCCACAGTTTCATCAGCTGTCCGGGTGGCTGGTTTCAGACAATCCTGCAGGTGAAGAAGCCGGATGTGGAGGTCCTGGGCTAGCGTGGACACACGTGGTCTGCAGGTGTGAGGCCGGTTGGATGTACTGCCAAATTCTCTAAAACGACATTGGAAGCGGCTTACGGTAGAGAAATTAACATTCAATTCTCTGGCAACAACAATGGTGGACATTCATGAAGTCAGCATGCCAATTGCACATTCCCGCAATACATCTGTGGTTTTGTGTTGTGACAAAACTGGACATTTTAGATTTGCCTTTTGTCCCCAGCACAAGTTGCACCAGTGTAATGATCATGGTTTAATCAGCTTCTTGATATGCCATACTTGCCAGGTGGATGGATTATCTTGACAAAAGAGAAATGCTCACTAACAAGGACATAAACAACTGTGTGCCCCAAAAAATTAAGCTTTTAGTGCGTGTGGAACATTTCTGGGATTTTTTCTTTCAGCTCATGAAACATGAGACCAACACCTTACATGTTGAGTTTATATATTTTTGTTCAGTATGGAACCCTGCATGGTGCCATTCATGAATTATGGCTATTATTAAACATGTTTGCTAAGAATATAATTTAACAATTAAAGAATGGACAAAAGAATACCAGCATAGTTTATAATGTTATATGCAAACAGTTTGGAAATGTGCACTGGTGGCCAGAGGGGTATCTTCTTGTTTGAATGATCACCAGAGTTGACGTGGGCAGACTTCCTTACTATACAACTTTGTCCATTAAACAAACAAAAAGGTGGCTTCTGCGCCATTCTCACCAAATCAAATCAATTTATATAGCCCTTCGTACATCAGCTGATATCTCAAAGTGCTGTACAGAAACCCAGCCTAAAACCCCAAACAGCAAGCAATGCAGGTGTAGAAGCACGGTCACCACCCCCAGTTCCAAATAAGAAAAAAGTAGTTAAAACATGAGTCAATCAGAAATAAGCATGAATTAATCTGCCAAAATAAAGACAATTATGATGTAGCAGAACAACTTACATGCAGTTGTCAGCAGCAGCCGAAATAGAGATTTGCAACATTCTTCTAATGGCTTTATGAAATAGTCCCCCCGATTGACTCCACACTTAAACACAATTAGCTTATTGTCATTGTCAGGTTGGGTTTGCAGCTCTATTTGGTATATCCAATTATTGCCCAGCTTGTAACGTGGCAAATTAATGTAGCTTAGCTTTTTCTGTTTAGCTAGCAAAGTTATCCAGCTTACAAATGTGCTAAACACATTGCGCTTTATTCTTATTAAAATATAAAACATTTAAGACACGACAGGGTAGTGTTTTTCAAAAAATGTTTTTTATTTATCGTAATTTTTCAACTAATTATGCGGTTTTGGTAGCCTTGGAACGCCTTTTCTTTACCACCACAGGCTTCTGGCTCATCAGGATGGCGCTGGCACGACGCAGCGCAGCCTAGGAAAACAAAGCACACCACTCAACTAATGACTCAAGATGTTAGACTGAGATCGATCTTTACCTCAAGGTGTCAAACTCATTCCATGTAGGGCCTAGTGTCTGCAAGTTTTAGTTTTTTCCTTTCAATTAAGTCCTAGACAACTAGGCGTGGCGAGTTCTTTACTAGTGACCTTAATTCATCAATCAAGTACAAGGGAGGAGCAAAAACCTGCAGCCACTCGGCCCTCTGTGGAATGAGTTTGACACTTGTGCTTTACCTGCTTAGGGTCTAACCATTAATCCATCATACAACCTTAAGCCCTATGGGTTTATTCAAGGTCTATAGCAGCAAGGGCCAGTTTCCTGGACACTGATTAAGCCTACAGCTAGACTAAAAAAAGCTATTTCAGTCAGTAACTGCCATTGAACATACTTTAGTCCAGGGCCAGGATTAATCCCATGTCAGAAAAATAAAACAGTTCACCATCAGTGAGATAGATACTCAATGTCTCGGCTGTAAGCTTGGGTAGCACTACAGCAGTCTGCAATCCTACTCCCGAATCCCACAAGATATACAGGCTTTCGTTCCAACCCAGCGCTAACACACCCGATTCAACATATAGTGCTGGGCTGGAACAAAAGCGACTACACCCTGTTGGTCCCAAGGACCAATATTGAAGACCAATAGAAAAACATGAGGTTTAGTAGATAGAGGGCTCACCATGCGCAGGTCCTTCCTGTAGTTGTTCTTGCGGATGATGTGCCTCAGGCTGCTCAGAGTGGCGCGGGAGTTCTTGTTGATGGTGATCTTCTCATATGAAGTGGCAGGCTTGCGCTGGCCTGAGCAATAACAAGAAAAGGTATCATTAACATGACCAAGCTCCCTCAATTCTGAGTAAGCTCTGACTTAAAGCAATGAGCGGTTAGATCCACGTGAACGTGGATCACAGGCACAACAACTACCTAATATCTTTACAACAACACGACGCAGCAAGACAACTTTGCTAAGGTGATTTACGCCTGAGGTGGATTATCATGACATGTATCAATGCACCACCACATACAAGTATGTGAACTGTTCTTGCATTTCCTGGTTGTTATTATGGAGGGGTGAAAATCGAAACAAACGTTTCGGCATCACACCGTCATGAGTGTAAAAAGGTCAGCACACACACCTGGCTTCCATTTCAAAGATGATTACACATACTGTACTTCACATTTATAAAACATACTAAACAGCTAGTATAACATTCTTGAATAAAATACTGCTAGCGATACGTTGTACCGTAATGCACGCGCGACAAACTGAGCATTCATTTTCCAGAATGAATGTTCATTGGTATATCTGTGTTCGTAGTGTCTGTCCTGCTTGGAATTTGAGTTGAAACAAACAGGGTATGAAAAGTTAACTTATCTATTACAGTAAAATAATGTCTCCATGTGTTACGGTGTCCATATGACCGATTCTGTTGGACCAAACCTCAAATGCAAATAGCAAGTTGAAACCGTTTGTCAGAGAGGAAGATGTGATCTCATCTTTGTTGTTGTGAGTGGTAGGGGGAGGGGCTTGGGAGATGCGAGAAGTTTCACTCTCGCCAAAATCGGTCCAAAATAATCCCTATGTGTTTCTATGCACTTATTTTGAATCCAAGCTTGTAGTCTGCCCTCCCGCCTAATGGACAACAAATCCCATTGTTAGGGTAGAGACATGAGCATCTAGTCATTATATACAGATCTCTGATGTAAATGGGAAGGTGTGAACATGACCAGACCAAAATGTCAACATGAGAAAAAGTGGGGTGGTAGATTATCAGTCTGCCCTATGGCTCAGCTCACATGCCTACACCCAAACCATTAACTGACACAGGGCCACTCAGCTTAGATAAATCATCTGAAAGATCCAGTTTAGAGGCCCAGCTCCTGAGCTCCCATCAGCAGAAACTCATTTTAAATGGAAAATGAATGTGTTAATGTAAAAACATTTAGTACATCGAATTGCATCTCATCAATTCATGCCCCTAGTCAAACCGAATCGTTCCAAATAAAACGTATCATTCCTGTATCATATCAGAGCCCATGCATCTATACATGTATCGAATCAGGAAGTACAGTTCCCGCGCAGCCCAGTCAAAACTGTTCGCTGCTCTGGCCCCCCAATGGTGGAACAAACTCCCTCACGACGCCAGGACAGCGGAGTCAATCACCACCTTCCGGAGACACCTGAAACCCCACCTCTTTCAGGAATACCTAGGATAGGATAAAGTAATCCTTCTCACCCCCCCCCCCCCCCCCTTAAAAGATTTAGATGCACTATTGTAAAGTGGCTGTTCCACTGGATGTCTTAAGGTGAACGCACCAATTTGTAAGTCGCTCTGGATAAGAGCGTCTGCTAAATGACATAAATGTAAATGAATCATTCATGAAAGGAGAAGCACATCTCTAATTTTCAGCAATTAAAATTGTAAGTCTAGTCTTTCTACACAATACATTTTCAAATCTGGGTGGTAAATTCAATAAAGTATTCAATAATTTTGGATGGAATCAAGGCATTAGACTGTACCAGAGGCCACCAAAATAGAGCTCCTCCAGCAAAACAATTCTAAGCACCCCCCGGCTACTTTTTCCATTTGACTGGCTATTCCATGTACTTGTGGAAAACACTGAATAATGTAGATCATGTATTCCATTGTACTACGTACTGACATACATCTTGTGAATTTTCTTGCTTGATCATGTGACACATCCTTGAAATAGAAGCCAGGAGTGTGTGCCAGCCATTTCACAATAATGATTGCTTGATGCCAAAACGTTTGGTTTTCATATTTTATTTACATTTACGTCATTTAGCAGACGCTCTTATCCAGAGCACTTTACTGCACTATAAACTTTTGGCCACTATGAGGTTTAACTAGTTGCTCCTACCCTCTACTTTTTTGAACATTTTGTTAAAAATCGCGCAACATTTCAGCGCCCTGCTACTCATGCCAGGAATATAGTACGTTCATATGGTTAGAATGGGTGTATAGGAAACCCTCGGACGTTTTTAAAACTGGTTAAATCACGACTGTGGCTATTACATAACGTGCGTTACATCGGAAAGCGCAGGAAAACCTGATCACAGAAAATGGAAATAAATATCCTTGCGCCACTTCCAGCAAATGTTAACAGTGAGCCGAATTAGATAAGACCGAGCATTCAACTCCCACAGCATCCCCATGCAGTCGAGTATCTTGTGAATTTAATCCTCTTTGATTCTTGGTTGAACCGAAAGAGGGGCACGACGTACCTCCGGTCTCCGCCCAGATCATTCCGGAAGAGCTCTCTCCTGAAATTTTTTCCAAGACGACAGCTAATGATACGTACATCGCCTACGTTTGATTTTTATCGCTTATTAACGTTTACTAATACCTAAAGTAGCATTACAAACGTATTTCGAAGTGTTTTGTGGAAGTTTATCGTCTACTTTTTGAATTTTAAAAATGACGTTACGTTGTGAAATCGCTGTTTTTTTCGTTTATCACACAGTCTACATATAACGATATCTTGGCTTTATATGGCCCGATTTAATCGAAATAAAGACCCAATAGTGTTTATGGGACATCTAGGAGTGCCAACAAAGAAGATGGTGAAAGGTAATGACTGTTTTCTATTTTATTGTGCGGTTTGTGTAACGCCGAAATGCTAATTATTTTGTTTACGTCCCCTGCTGTGCCTTTCTGTTGTAGTGTATTGGTGCATGCTATCAGATAATAGCTTCTCATGCTGTCGCCGAAAAGCATTTTAAAAATCTGACTTGTTGCCTGGATTCACAACGAGTGTAGCTTTAATTTGATACCCTGCATGTGTATTTTAAAGAACTTTTGAGTTTTAACTAATACTATTAGCATTTAGCGTAGCGCATTTGCATTTCCAGAGCTCTAGTTGGGACGCAAGCGTCCCAGGTAGAGGTAAGAGGTTAAATAAACATCTTTAGTTTTGTATTCAAGCCTCAAAGGGATAAATCCAAAACTTTAACAGGTCTCCCATTTCTTCCAGTATCCTAAATTTGACACCTACGCACCTGAAACCGAGACCACTTCATATAAAGGACTTAAAAATATATATATCATTGGTATTTTGGACAACTATGTTTACCTGCGCGCTTCTTCAGCACGATAACCACACCCTTGCCATCAGCTGCAGGCTGAACACCAACAGTCTTTCTGTGCACTAGGCCGTTGAAACGGAAAGAGTTCTTGGACTTCAGGTTGTTGGGCTCCTGGTAAACAAATGAGAAATACATTTGACTAACAAATCTTATATCAGCAAGGACAAATCATGCAACAAGACCCTGCATGATCAATCATGTACATTCAGACCATAGACACATCCCCAAGATATCAACACACTCAAAGAGCATGTGACTGCATGCATGATCTACTTCATGATCCACCAGGTATGATGGTTTACTCTTACTAGGACCATCTGTCAGTAGTACTCACGGTACTGTAGGTCTGTCCATTCCTCTTGATGAGGAAGCTGGAGCAGTTCCTAATGACCATCCACTGCAGATGAGACGACATGTTGACAAACCTGGGGCAGACAAGAAGCGTCAATAGAAGTTACATAACAGTAACCAAAGATACATGTTCCCCCAAAAACGAACATTAGCTTACTCAGTACTTATTCTAATGTTTGCTAAAAAAACAGTCTATAAATCAGCAATTTTACAGGACAGGTTCGAGTCCCATTTCCTGTAGTTTTCAAAAATGCAAATAACTTACCATCCACGTTGGCGAACTGAAGTAAATTGAATTTACTAAATGGCTAGCAAGTTTTTCCTAGCCACTGTGCTTCCTCAAAGGTGTTATTACTACCTCTGAGAGTTTAGAGCTTGAGGTAGTCACCTCATACAAGTTCTTGGGACTATGGCTAGACGGTATACTGTCCTTCTCTCAGCACATATCAAAGCTGCAGGCTAAAGTTAAATCTAGACTTGGTTTCCTCTATCGTAATCGCCCCTCTTTCACCCCAGCTGCCAAACTAACCCTGATTCAGATGACCATCCTACCCATGCTAGATTACGGAGACATCATTTAAAGATCGGTGGGTAAGGGTGCTCTCGAGCGGTTAGATGTTCTTTACCATTCGGCAATCAGATTTGCCACCAATGCTCCTTATAGGACACATCAATGCACTCTATACTCCTCTGTAAACTGGTTATCTCTGTATACCCGTCGCAAGACTCACTGGTTTATGCTTATTTATAAAACCCTCTTAGGCCTCACTCCACCTTATCTGAGATATCTACTGCAGCCCTCATCCTCCACATACAACACCCATTCTGCCAGTCATATTCTGTTAGGTCCCCAAAGCACACCCTGGGTCGCAACAAACACTCAAACTGGACAATTTTATAGCAATCATGGACATCCTTACTGACAGTTGTAGCTGCTTTGTGTGAGTATCGTTGTCTCTACCTTCTTTCCCTTTGTGCTGTTGTCTGTGCCCAATCATGTGTGTACCATGTTTTGTGCTACTATCATGTTGTTGCTACCATGTGTTGCTGCCTTGCTATGTTGTGGTCTCTTGTCGTGATGTGCTTTTTGTCATACACATAGATATATATATATATATATACACATACACACACAGACATATATATACACACACACATATACTGCTCACAAAAATAAAGGGAACACTAAAATAACACATCCTAGATCTGAATGAATATAATATTCTTATTAAATACTTTTCTCTTTACATAGTTGAATGTGCTGACAACAAAATCACAAACATTATCAATGGAAATCAAATTTATCAACCCATGGAGGTCTGGATTTGGAGTCACACTCAAAATTAAAGTGGAAAACCACACTACAGGCTGATCCAACTTTGATGTAATGTCCTTAAAACAAGTCAAAATGAGGCTCAGTAGTGTGTGTGGCCTCCACGTGCCTGTATGACCTCCCTACAACGCCTGGGCATGCTCCTGATGAGGTGGCGGAAGGTCTGAGGGATCTCCTCCCAGACCTGGACTAGAGCATCTGCCAACTACTGGACAGTCTGTGGTGCAACGTGGCGTTGGTGGATGGAGCGAGACATGATGTCCCAGATGTGCTCAATTGGATTCAGGTCTGGGGAACGGGTGGGCCAGTCCATAGCATCAATGCCTTCCTCTTGCAGGAACTGCTGACACACTCCAGCCACATGAGGTCTAGCATTAGGAGGAACCCAGGGCCAACTGCACCAGCATATGGTCTCACAAGGGGTCTGAGGATCTCATCTAGGTACCTAATGGCAGTCAGGCTACCTCTGGCGAGCACATGGAGGGCTGTGCGGCCCCCCAAAGAAATGCCACCCCACACCATGATTGACCCACCGCCAAACCAGTCATGCTGGAGGATGTTGCAGGCAGCAGAACGTTCTCCACGGCGTCTCCAGACTGTCACGTCTGTCACATGTGTTCAGTGTGAAACTGCTTTCATCTGTGAAGAGCACACAGGGCGCCAGTGGCGAATTTGCCAATCTTGGTGTTCTCTGGCGAATGCCAAACATCCTGCACGGTGTTGGGCTGTAAGCACAACCCCCACCTGTGGACGTCGGACCCTCATACCACCCTCATGGAGTCTGTTTCTAACCATTTGAGCAGACACATGCACATTTGTGGCCTGCTGGAGGTCATTTTGCAGGCTCTGGCAGTGCACCTGCTCCTCCTTGCACAAAGGCGGAGGTAGCGGTCCTGCTGCTGGGTTGTTGCCCTCCTACGGCCTCCTCTACGTCTCCTGATGTACTGGCCTGTCTCCTGGTAGCGCCTCCATGCTCTGGACACTATGCTGAGACACAGCAAACCTTCTTGCCACAGCTCGCATTGATGTGCCATCCTGGATGAGCTGCACTACCTGAGCCACTTGTGTGGGTTGTAGACTCAGTCTCATGCTACCACTAGAGTGAAAGCACCGCCAGCATTCAAAAGTGACCAAAACATCAGCCAGGAAGCATAGGAACTGAGAAGTGGTCTGTGGTTACCACCTGCAGAACCAGTCCTTTATTGGGGGTGTCTTGCTTATTGCCTATCATTTCCACCTGTTGTCTATACCATTTGCACAACAGCATGTGAAATGTATTGTCAATCAGTGTTGATTCCGAAGTGGACAGTTTGATTTCACAGAAGTGTGATTGACTTGGAGTTACATTGTGCTGTTTAAGTGTTCCCTTTATTATTTTGAGCAGTGTATATACACACACATACACATTTTTTTTTATCCCAGCCCCCATAGGCCTTTTGTCTTTGGTAGGCCGTCATTGTTGTAAAAACTAACTTGCCTAGATATATAAAATTGTGCTTATTTAACCTTTATTTCTGCATTGCTTGCTGTTTGGGGTTTTAGGCTGGGTTTCTGTGTAGCATTTTGACATCTACTGATGTAAAACGGGCTTTTAACTTTGATTAATAGGGTAGGAAGATACAGTAGCTAGCCATCTAACGTTAAATGACCACGTTTCAGTGGCGTGGGGACTTAACATGGTATTGTCAAACCCTTTCCGATTAAAGACATAAATTAATGCATTACCATGCCAACAATTTATCAAATTGACAGTAACATTAGCTAAACCAGACTACAAATGAGGACAACGAGCGAAGACCCGGTTTCTTGCATAGGCTGAACCTCGCCAGCTAGCATAGCAGACCGAGTTGGGCCTAGTATTTATATTCAACATTCGGTCAAATAATCAGTACAAACAATATCACGCCTATGTAATAATAATTTAAGTTATGTTGTTAAACGATTAGCAATCTAAACAACAGACCGGTCAAAAAATTTAACTTTAGCATACGACGACTAGCACATGAAGAGACCACGTTACCTTTCGGAGGAGGAAGAGGAAAGAAAAGGGCGGAAACCGGATTACATTGACTATTTGATAGATCATTGCACCAAAGACAGTACACTATAAAGATAGGCAGAAACTGAAATCTCGGATAACGCTTGTCGGCGATGTCATGGTGACGTTAGCTAGTTAAGCTCATGCGCAGTAACACATCAATGGGTCTAAAGGTAGTCTCCAGCCGTACTGAGCATATATGCAAACCGTCAAAGGCACTCCGATATAAAGTTGTTTTGACGAAAATGAAAACGTGTCAGTTTGTCACTTTCACGAGATTGGAGTAATAACATGTTCAACTACTTAAGACATTGCCTCGAATCTAGGTTGTGTCTTTTGATTTACAGAAAAGTAATCAATAATATAATAATTTTTCACTTCTCTCATTTACTTCTCAAACCCCAAACCCCGGCCTGGTCTACTTCGTATGTTTCGGATTCGCAAGCTTTCCAGAAGTCCCGCGATGTTGCGCCTCTGCGTTTAGAAATGTCGTCACTAGTTACCACAGTCACAAAGTCTTAAACCCGTCCATTTCTGCCATTTCTCTTCTTAAAATCTGATTTTGAATTTAACCCTAACCTCAACCACACTGCTAACTTTATGCCTAACCCTAACCTTAAATTAAAGGCCAAAAGCACAATTTGGTTTTCATGATATATACTTGTGGCTGTGGTAACTAGTGCAAACAGGTTTAGAAACCTGTGCCTGCACGTTGAAATCCACATTTATCGAGTGAAAATCCGAAGATGAAACAAAGTCAGAAAATTGCCATTATTTAATTCAAATGTGTTTTTATAATGATCTTAATGTTTGAATATTTAAATGAAATATTTTATTTTACACTACACTGTACTAGTTATTCAAATAGGAGGGACACTATTGGTCGGAATCTGGAGAGAGGAAAATGGTGACTGCTTGATTCTGAAAGAGCGGCAAGTGAAGTGTGTGACGATAAATGGAAAATAGTGAAATCAAACAATGGAACAACACGAGCAAAAGTTGTAGTAGAAGACAAGGACTGGTCCAATAATGCATTTCTTATTGGACTGTGTTTTGGCAAAAGAGTTATAGCTGGAATCTCGTTGTATATACAGACCCCTTGACTTTTTCCAAATTTTGTCACATTATAGCCTTTTTCTAAAATGGATTACATTTTTTTTTAATCCTCAGCAATCTACACACAATATCGCATAATGACAGTGAAAACAGGTTTTTAGAAATGTTTGCAAATGTATTTAAAAAATAAATGCCTCATTTACATAAGTATTCAGACCCTTTGCTATGAGACTTGAAATTGAGCTCAGGTACATCCCGTTTCCATTTATCATCCTTGAGATGCCTCTACAACTTGATTAGAGTCCACCTGCGGTAAATTCAATTGATTAGAAATGATTTGGAAAAAGGCACACGCCTTTCTATAAAAGATCCCACAGTTGACAGTGCATGTCAGAGCAAAAACTAAGCCATGAGGTTGAAGGAATTGTCCTTAGAGCTCAGAGACAGGATTGTGTCGAGGAACAGATCTGGGGAAGGGTACCAAAAAATGTCTGCAGCATTGAAGATCCCCAAGAACATAGTGGCCTCTGGCCTCCCAGAGCTGGGATGCCGGGCCAAACTGAGTAATTGGGGGAGAAGGGCCTTGGCCAGGGAGGTGACCAAGAATCCAATGGTCACTCTGACAGAAATGTTGCTCCTATGTGGAGATGGAACCTTCCAGAAGGACAACCATCTCTGCAGAACCACCAATCAGGCCTTTATGGTAGAGTGGCCAGACGGATGTCAGGGTTCCGCCTGGCACCAGAGACCGCCCTAGAGATTTTTATTGGATCAGGCGTGTCTTGTTATTTCATGATTGTGCCCCTGTTAAAAGAGGTGTTTTCTGTGGTCCTTTGCAGAAGCTTGAATTGTTCACTGTGTCCGGTCGTTTCCTGAGTGAGTTTTGAGACAAAGTGGAGTGGAGGGGTTGTGTTTTTCCCCGAAAATGTACTGTGATCCTGCGGCAACCGTTTCTCAGTAAAGTATTATGTTTTTCCTTAACCATTGATTCCTTATCTGGTCTCTTCTCTACACCTGGGTCCAACCTTATCACATCACAATGGAAGTCACTCCTCAGTAAAAGGCACATGACAGCCCGCTTGGACTTTGCCAAAAGGCACCTATAGACTCTCAGACCATGAGAAACAAGATTCTTTGGTCTGGTGAAACCAAGATTGAACTCTTTGGCCTGAATGCCAAGCATCATGTCAGGAGGAAACCTACCACCATCCCGAGGGTGAAGCATGGTGGTGGCAGTATCATGCTGTGTGGATGTTTTTCAGCGGCGGGGACTGGGAGACTAGTCAGGATCGAGGCAAAGATGAATGGAGTAAAGTACAGAGAGATCCTTGTTGAAATTCTGCTCCAGAGCGCTCAGGACCTCAGACTGGAGGCGAAGGTTCACCTTCCAACAGGACAACAACCCTAAGCACACAGCCAAGACAACGCAGGAGTGGCTTTGGGACAAGTCTCTGAATGTCCTTGAGTGGACTAGCCAGAGACTGGACTTGAACCTTTTCGAACATCTCTGGAGAGACCTGAAAATAGCTCTGCAGCAACAAGCCCCATCTACCCTCACAGAGCTTGAGAGGATCTGCAGAGAAGAATGGGAGAAACTGCCCAAATACAGATGTGCCAAGCTTGTAGCGTCATACCCAAGTAGATTGGAGGATGTAAAGCGCAGCCAAAGGTGCTTCAATAAAGTACTGAGTAGAGGGTCTGAATACTTATGTAAATGTGATATTAAATGATTTTTTAAATATAAATTATCAAAATTTCTAAAGACCTGTTTTTGCTTTGTCATTATGGGGTGTTGTATGTGTAGATTGATGAGGGGGAAAACACTATTTGAATACATTTTAGAATAAGGCTGTAACCTAACATGTGGGGAAAAAATGTGGAAAACGTCAAGCGGTCTGAATACTTTTGGAAGGCACTGTAGATGACGAGTACCTTAGTCAGAAAATCCCAGGAGTGGTCAGTGCACGTCTCCTGACCCGTATGGTAAATGGAAGGAAGGAGAAAAGCCTATCGATATTATTGTTGTTTGAGGAGACGCTGCTTGGATATGTGAGGTATGCATGTGGTGAGAGCATTTGTGTCCAAACCATTACAGTGTGGGAATTGCCAAATATATGGTCACGTGTGACATGTTTGCAGATGGGAGAAGTATAGTGTTGATCTGATGTAAGGACCTGATTAGAATTCGTTTTTTTATGGGAAAGCAGGTTGATTTTTTGTTTAGTTAATTTCTTTCTTTTTTTTATAGTTTGTATGATATTTGATTTATTTTTACCCACATTATTACCTTTTTTGTGATACTTATTATTCACCCGCACAGTAGGTGGCAGAAGCACATCAAATTGTTGCGAACGCCATTATACCATAGAATAAGAAGGGACACTATTTGACAGAGCTTTGTCATTTGTCTCTTATGTCATCGCCTCTGTTTAGTTTGCATTATTGATTGAACGAACCGCACATGGATCCAATGGCTAGTAATATTTATTACATTTTAGGCTTAAACTAATATTGAAAAAGATAGCTAATTGTCACGTTCTGACCTTAGTTCTTTTGTTATGTCTTTGTTTTAGTATGGTCAGGGCGTGAGTTGGGTGGGTTGTCTATGTTCGTTTTTCTATGTTGTGTTTTGAGTTTGGCCTGGTATAGTTCTCAATCAGAGGCAGGTGTCGTTAGTTGTCTCTGATTGAGAATCATACTTAGGTAGCCTTTTTCCACCTGTGTTTCGTGGGTGTTTGTTTCCTGTTGTAATGTTTGTTTCACATTTCAGGACTGTTTTGGTTTGTATCATTCACGGTGGTATTTTGTATTCTTTACTGTTCAGTTTAATAAACTAAAATGGACACTTACCACGCTGCACATTGGTACGATCTCTCCTACTCCTCCTCAGAGGAGGAAGAAGAAACCCGTTACACCGTTCAGTCAAGTAGGTATCAATGTTGTGGGAACATGTTTGATTATGACAACGGAACTGCTTTACTAGTTATTGGATCCATGTGCGGTTTGTTCAATCAATATGCAAGCTTAAACAACTAAGACTGATAATCATTTCGACTGCATTAATTCATTTTTCTTATGTCGTCCACAAGATTGAATTAATGAACAGAGACTGTGTGGGCGTGGAGAGGCTGAAACAAGATACGTGTGCAAGCTGTTCTCAAAGTAAAAGCTGTGTGTGTGTATCTGACGTTATGGCCCGTGTACACTACTGGTGAAACACCGTTTCCCATTTGTTTTCAATGGAAGGAAAGCGTGTAGAAGCGGAGAGGGCAGTGGACCTTTGGGTGGTGCGAACGTGGCGTGGGAGGCGGTGAAAAAGTTCAGCATTTCCCAACTTTATGGAAACCACCAGCGGCGACCGCTGGGCAATGACCAATCATATCGAGTGGTCATATCGTCCCATGACGAATTTGACACTATGCGACCCATCGCTGGTGACTTTCTTCAGCTAAGATGGATGACAAAAATACTATGTTGGAAGTAAATGTAAGTTATGTCATAAAAAATGTACAGTTGAGATGAATATGTTACTTAATGTAGAGCAGCTGCGATTTTAGCATGTAAAGCTTGGTGGGGCAAAAAAATATATATGTGGGACGCGTGCCAGCAAAGCCACTAAACGGCGACAAACGGTGCCCACAAACTGTTAGGGCCTACATAAAACTGTCCAACAGCAGAGTCCCAACACCTTACCACTGCTGAACCTGGCTTTCAGGGAAGACTTGTCTGGCAGCGAAACAGTTCATTCAGCCTCATTTACTGCCTTTAAAAAAAACATAGCTGATTTGGCAAACTTGCTTAAACAATTGTGGCTTCCACTGACAATTTAGATGTAAAAATTATGACATAAGGGGATGACAAGCGGATAAGAGGCAATACGGGGCGACACAGCCACTCCATTGTATAGCAGGCTAACATTAGTTGTTTCTTTGTGATGCTTGCAGTTAGCCACTGATTCCTTCCAAACAACTCATTGTTGAATTTGCGATTTCCAACTTGTTGTGTAATCTTTATGTACAATGGCCATTGAACACCGATATGTTTTATCTATAGTTTCTCTTCAGTATTTATATTCATATAACAAGGAATAAAAAGGATTTGCCCGATTTGTCGACTTGATGACAACTGATGATGACTGCTAGCTAAGACTTTGAAAGTAAATCCAATCAAAACTACTGTAGATATGTGGTTTGATGTCATTCTATCTGTGGCCAATGACCTTGAGCCTTTGATGGGCACATCTAATATAACTCTATGGCAGAGCCCAAGGGGCAACATTTTTTGAGCTCTAACCTTAGAATTGGGGATGACGTACTGTCCCATGAGTGACAGAAAACTGAGCTAATCGGGCAAAACGCTCTGTATTTTCTGCTGACTAGCCCCACCACCACAGAAAGCACTGAGCTAGGTTGAAACACCTCCATTTTGGAGCTGCCTTACTCAAGAAAGCAAAAAGAGACCATGTTTGTATGCAGCTTTATTAACTCAATGCCATTATATATATTTTTTCATTGTTTGAAAACTGACATGTGACATGTATTAATGCCAAAATAACAAGCAAAACAGGCAAGCCCCCCCGCGCACCCAAAGTCTGGCACTCAAAAGAGGTGGGGCAGAGCCCTGAAAGAAGGGTCGCTGCAAATGTAGAGACAAACGATTCTGCCTATTTGTTTGTCATAAAGTTAACATAAGCCAGTGTCGTGGAAATTTCCTGTATTACCAAATCACGAGAGAGCAAACCACACAAGTCAGTTATCATAAAGT